>NC_134970.1:7609863-8342863 GCF_965638725.1 Aptenodytes patagonicus
AGGGTGGCAGAGGAAGGAGGGGACAGGGGGATCCACAGTCACACAGCAGGAACACTTTAATGACCTGTCCAGCTCTTGCAAGACCCTGCTGGCACAGCATTGTCCTGTCCTGCACCAGGATCCTGGAGACCCGGCCCAAAAATCCTCCTGCAGCTGGACAGAGCCCACCAGGACCCCAGGCAGAGAGGGGGAGCAGTGCGGAGCAGTAACCCCCTGCAAGCTCCTGATGGGACCGTGCCCGCTGGGCTGCATTGGCAGGTGGCTCACAGGCGAGTGGCAGTGATGGTCTTTTGGGAGGGGGCTGTGCTGAGCCCTGGGGAGCTGGCTGGTGATGCGGCCAAGGTGTCCTGGGGGGCAGAGCCAGTTTTTGTGCCCTGCAGTTTTTCTCTTCCCTTTAGCAGCACCACAGCTGCTTTCTCCACTTCATCCATCTCCAGCTGGCTGCTGGCTGCCATCTCGTCCCTGGTCACTGCTACGAAGGATGGGTCATGGGCCAGAGCCGCAAGGCCCCCGGAGATCAGAGCCTGCAGCAGAGGATGGGGTCACAGCCCAATGTGTGCTCAGTCTGTAGAAGTGTCCCTGGCCACAGGCAGCCCACCCTCACCTCCTTTTCCCTGCTGCCTTCTGCTCTGGCACATACCTGCTGCTCACCCTCACAGCTAAGCTTTGCCCTCCAACCTTCCAACCTGGCATGAGCATGGCACCCCTGCCAGCCCCTTTCACTCCCTGGCAGCCCTGCCTTTCCCTCTGCCAGGCTATGCCCCTGCCTTACCTCCTGAATGAGAAAGGTGATGGCCGGGGTGGAGGATGTGCTTGGGTCACTGCTTTCACCCCACTGGTACCCTGAGCCGGACGCTGTCCCCGTCACAGTGCCATCCTCTCTGGGCAGCTGGGCAAAAGGAGCAAAGAGCTGCAGCCTGGGCTTGGACAATGCCCACGGAAGATCTCTCCCATGTTAATGTGGGGGCTGCAGGTACTGTCCCCAGCCTGGACACACACTCCCATTCTGCTAGAGCTCCTGGGTCCAGGGCATCACCCACAATGGGACCAGCAGGGCCATGTGGGCAGAGAGAGCTGGGAACCAGCCCTTACCTCCTGCCCTGGCACTTGCCAGGTTATGAGGCACTGTGGCCAGCCAAGGGCAGCTGGGGCAGTGTGGGAGCAAACCTGATGCACCCCTTTTTTCTGCCCTGGCTCTGGAGGTGACCGGGGAGTCAGAGAGATGCTGCTTTGAGCTGTCCCAGCTTGGATGAGCACCCCATGCCTGCTGCAGCAGCAGGGTGGGGACCCGGGCTCCTTCCATGAGCTGATCAGATAGGAAAGCTCCAGCAAAGCTGGGTTCATGGTGGGGAGCCCTAGAGACCGGCTCCTCCCCAGCATGGCTGTGACAGCCTTTCCCAGGAGGGGAGGGAGGTTCACCCACGTCCTCCACATTGCTGACTCTGGACATACACTGCCCCCTTTACCTCCTGGGGGAGAAGATGCAGCCCTGATGATGGGTGACCCCCAGAGGTGGCCCCTCGCATCCTGCTTGGCCTCCGTTGCAGCCTCTCCATGGATAAGGGGTGGTTGCACTCTGGGAGAGGGAAAGGTGGGGACATCAGATGGGCACAAGAGCAAGGACACTACTGCCACCCCAAGCTGAGAACCGGTTAAATAGACTGGGGGAACCAAAGGGTTTAGGGGTTCAGGACCAATCGAAGTCCCAGTGCCTGCCCACTGCCCTGTGCTGGCTCCTCACTCATGGCTGGGAAGGATAAGTCCCAGCGGACTTATTTTGTGGAAATGAACACGGTCTTGTGGCCCTGCTGCCTGGGCATGGCCAGTCCTCCCCCAGCCCGAGGCACTGGCTCCATGCTCCATCACCCTGGAGGGTGGGAAGGTGGGAGGAGGGTCTCCTGGAGTTCTCCAGACAGGTCCTTCTGTGCTTGGGGAAGCCTCCTCCTCCTGCCTGCCAACATCAGCCCCTTTCCCCTACCCTGGCCCTTGGGCTGGTCCAGATCCCCCAGAAGAGGAACGATGCCAAGACTCACCCCGCACTGGATGCCTGGGTGCTGCTGGCACCGTCTTCCTCAGCACCTCGTCCTCGTACTCCATCCTGGCAAGGGCAGGCAGGTGGATCAGCCTGAGCAGGGACCACACGCCGAGACCAGCTCTACCCAAGGGTGCAGCCCTCCCCACCTTCTCCACCCTGGGGAATGCAGCTTGGGGGGCAGACCTGGGATGGATGAACAGGCTGGAGACCCCAAGAAGTAGGATTAAGTATATCCTCTTACATTGGTAACCCTTGTCCCTTGTACCCGTGCCCAAGCAGGTGCTGGTGGCCCCTACCTGGGCCTTGGCACTCAGAGATTGGTGAGGAAGGGGGAAGGGTCTTTCCTGCAGTCCCTGGAGCCCTGCTGTCCACCTTGATCCTCACGGCACAGAGATGAAGGAGTGATGGGAAGGACAAGAAGGGCGCATAGGGAGTCACACACGCTGACGTGCAGAGCCACACACCAGCCCTGGAGCTACCCTGCATGTTCTGGGGACATCTCTGGGAGTGCCAGGCTGGGGCCTGGGGACCAGCAAGGGGTGTCTGCCCTCCCTGTCCCCTCGCCTGGGCCCTGCCTCACACCCCAAGGACCAAATTTCTGCACAAAGCTCCTGTGTCCATGGAGCCACTTCCATGGCCAGCGCTCGATTCCTCCCCCCATCCACAGGGACCTCGCTGCTGCAACTCAGCCACTTCTCCAAACCTTACCCATCCATGAAGAGCCCCTGGGCAAGACCGACGTGCAGCCAGCCACCAGCACAGCCTCACTGGGAGCCACCAAGCATGGCCCAGCTCTGCCCCTCCTCATCTGCCCACTCAAGGCTCACCAGCCCTTACCCCTCCAGCCAGTCATTGCTGTTGGCATTGTTGACATTGGTGTTGCCTTCCTGGGGTAAGTCATCGAGGAAGACGGGGGAGTCGAGGTTCTCGCTGCCCATCTCCACAAACTGCAGGGGCCTCTGGCTGGCCACGTGGGGCTGCAGGGGGCTGCTGGGTTCCAGGAAGCTGTCAACCTGGCCAAACAAGCCACCCGTCCTCTGCAACCAACAGGGAGGGTATCAGGGGAGGCCTGGAGCTCTGGGCTGCTCTGGGGCCATTCCCATGGGAGGAGACATGTGAGGGTGCCCGTGGGAACAGCGGTCTCTCTGCTTGTCTCTGCTCGGGCCTTGCAGACCGCACAGTTTCAAAAGCCTCACTGCCCAGGTGGGGAAACTGAGGCACTGAGGGGTGATGGTCACGCAGCAGCACTGGGACGAGAGCCAGGCCTATGCATGACAAATCCTGCTACCTCTGTGGGACAGCCTGAGCTGGTGGCACCCCTGGACATGGCAGTAGGTGCAACCCTGCAACACCACAGCTGCCCAGGCTGTTTCAAAGACTCCTAGGGAGTGGGAAGTGAATCTGTTCCTGCTCTGGTGATAATGACACTTGAGCTGTCCTGCCCTAGCCTGGCAGAAGGTGTGAATGGGGCCCTCCAAACCTGTGGGTAAACATTCAGCACACCCCTGCCAGGCAGATGAGCAGGGTCCTTTTACAGAGGGGAAACTGAGGCAGAGAGCAGGTTGCCCAGGATGACTCAACGAGGATGTCCCGACGCTCAGGGAGAGGAAAGAAGTGCTGATCCATCCTTGTGGTCCACACTGTCTTTCATGGTCAGGCTCACCTCTGCGGACTGTCCTCCAGCTGCTGGTAGCCATGCTGACCCACCACCAACACATCGAAATGGGGGCTGGGTGGGACCACTACCACCTGGGGTGCCCTGAGGGCTGCACTCACCCTGTATATCCCTTCCTCCATGGCAGCCTCCACCATTGCTCTTTCCAGCTCCTCCTCAGCAGTCAGGTCCCCAGAAATGGCACGATGGATTTCAGGAGCAGCTTCTTCTTCAATGCTCCTCAGCCCAGCCTGGTGGGGACAAGAAGGCATGGCTGGATGTGGCCTGGCCCCGCCACCCATCTCACTTTGGGCTTTGGAGAGGGAAACATGATGAAGCATGCTCACCTGGTAAGCCATGCTGCCCTGCCAGGTCTCCTACCACGGACAGGCCATGGGTCGCTCTGCAGCTGGCTGGCTCTGTGCTTGGTGAAACAGCTTCTGGGCTAATGCTGTCCCACAAAGGGGCATGCTAAGGGCAGCCTGACGAAGGGTCAGGCTGGTGATGCCCAAGGGGTAGCTGTGCCTTTGTCCCTGATCTAGAGATATCTGATCTGGGGCCTGGCTCTTTTCCTTGCCTTGCACCTTTGGGGCCTGGTCTTTCATCTCTATAAGTTATTTCCTCCCTATAAGGTCAGGAGAGGCTGGGGACATCCCATCTGCTCTGACCAAGCACATAAATCCTCTCCCATCCACATCAACCCCTCTCCATCTGGTGTTGCATTAGGCAATGAGAGATGATACAGAGACCACCAGGCACACAGAACTATCCCCAACACTGCTAAGGTGAGGAAAGGGAGAAGGTCCTGGGAATGGAGAAGAGTAGGTGGATAAGGGCCTGCATGAGCAGCATTCGGCCCAGACATTGGTCTATAGTGGGAGTTTCCAGATCTTAAAGCTGCTTGGTGAGGCATCAGACCCTGCTGAGCCCTCTCTGCGGCCGAAGTCAGCAGGGCAGAGAGTCAAAAATCTCCTTTGCTTCCAGAGTCACCTGCACACTGGAGACTAAGGTCACCCTCAGCGGTGGAGTGCTCATGGCCAGTTCAATGCTGGTTCACGTGGGGCCACTTCATTTCCAAAGCCTGAGGCACAGAGGTCCCTATGTGTCATTGCAGCTCTGTCTCTCTAAGTCACCTTGGACTTTCCTGAGCTGGGGGAAGCCTCTTCCCTGATCTGCAGAGCTCCCCACCACACCCTGCCTGTCCCCAGGAAGGGTCACCCCTCCAACACCACCCACATGCTACCAACCTGGATCTCCACAGGGTTCTTCTTTGACCGGTACCCGTAATACTCCTCCTGGCGCTTCATGAACTTCCTGAAATGCTCTTGGATGAGGAAAGTAGCATAGAATTTGCCTACTGTCACCTCATCATCTGGAGGGGAGGAAACCAACCTGATGATACCGCCTATCACAAGGCCCCGAGTTGTCAGAGCAGCTGAGACCTTGACCAGTTGTTGCTCTGCCCCTCTGGGAAGTACCACCAGGTGTCATACCTCCAATAGGTGGGATGACCTGGTCCAAAAGCTTCATACTCGTTCGCTTCCAGATTTTTTTGATAATGGCTCTGAGCTCCTCATTGGCCTGCTCAAAGTTACCTGTGAGAAAAGCGAGCAGGACAGTGGTTCATTCCCAGGGGAATGTGAACATGAGTGAAGACAAAGCATATGAAAACCTGGTGTGCCGGTTTTGGCTGGGATAGAGTCAATTTTCTCCATAGTAGCTAGCATGAGGCTCTGTTTTGGATTTGTGCTGAAAAGAGTGTTGATAACACAGGGATGTTTTAGTTACTGCTGAGCAGTGCTGACACAGCGTCAAGGCCTTTGCTGCTTCTCACCCCACCCCACCAGCGAGCAGGCTGGGGGGGGCACAAGAAGTTGGGAGGGGACACGGCTGGGACGGCTGACCCCAACTGACCCAAGGGATATTCCACACCGTATGACGTCATGCTCAGCACATAAAGCTGGGGGAAGAAGAAGGAAGGGGAGGACGTTCGGAGCGATGGCGTTTGTCTTCCCAAGTAAACGTTACACGTGATGGAGCCCTGCTTTCCTGGGGATGGCTGAACACCTGCCTGCCGGTGGGAAGGAGCGAATGAATTCCTTGTTTTGCTTTGCTTGTGAGCACAGCTTTTGCTTTACCTGTTAAACTGTCTTTACCTCAACCCATGAGGTTTCTCACTTTTACTCTTCTGATTCTCTCCCCCATCCCACCGGGGGGGAGTGAGCGAGCGGCTGTGTGGGGCTTAGTTGCCAGTTGGGGTTAAACCACGACACCTGGCCAGACTCCTCCAGGGTGTGACAGCTCCTCTCCAGTCTCCCCATCCAGCAAAAATGAGCTTTGTAAGAATGAGGCTCTGATTTTAGCAAAAAGACTTTAACCATAGAGTGAGTCAGACCTAGCGTTAGTGCCACCAGTGCCTGGTGATCAACAACAGATTTCGACCTCCCCTTTGATGCTTTCACAGGCTTTACCATTCCTGCTCGCCTGCAACCTCAGTCTGTCCTCATGCATGCTCCGAGATCTCCTGTGCTCCTCCCAGGGCTGCCTGCACTGTGCTGAAGGCCATATTCCCCTCCCCAGCTGGAGGGAAGGCACCCGTGCGGTGCTGCTGGAAGATGCTGGCCCCAGTGGCCCACCACTGCCCAGCCTCATCTCCTGCTAGAGCTGGCTGCCCCAGCCCAGCTGCAGAGCTGCTCATGTGATACTGCCTAACCCACAGGCATGGAAACAAGCTGGTGTGGCATCTTCCCAAAGCAGGGCTTTGCAAACCATTCTGCTGGCAAGGAAGGGGGTGAAAGCAACTCCTCCCCAGCACAGCTAAATTCAGAGAGGATCCATCCCCCTTCCATTCCAGTCTGAGATTATAAATGCATGGGGAAATGCAAAACTGGAGCAGGTGGTGTTATGCTGGGGGCAGGGGGAGATCAGACTACACTCAACAGTGCAGGAAGGGAGGCCGGTGGCTGTGCATCGTGGCAGGTATGGGAACTGGGTCAGAACTGCTCCTGAGCTCTTCAGGGTGAAGTTACGCAGCTGGGGTGGCATTGGTTCACTCTTCAGGGCTGCAACACATGTGCCTGCAACAAATAATGTTCTCCAGGCTTGGCCTGAGCAGCCCCATGCACGTGCCCATAGTCTCCGGTCCAATGAGATAATTAATGGCATGAAGCCGAGGGTTGCCCCAGAGGGTCTAGCCCCATAGGCAAGTGCTCTGAGGTCCCTGGACAGAGTGGGAGAACGGTGTGTAACCAGCACCCTGCAGCACAAGGAGAAGGTCCCCCAGTCAGGCCGTAGAGGCAGACAGGAGCATCGCTTACCTTCTGTCTTGATCTTGAGGGCTGTCCTCACCAGCGCAAAGAGGGTTGCATTGAAGGTGACGGTACCATCGCTGTTCAGGGGCATGTTCATGCACACTAGACGCTGCACAGCAAATCAACAACTGTGACCCCAGGCAGCAGAGCAGGCTGGCAGCTCCCCGCAAACACCCAGCCTGTCCTGGCTGGAGCGCAGCCATGCTGGCTGGGGAGAGGCTCTGCTCTGCACACTGAGCTGCCAGCCAAGGAGCCTTCCCAACTCTGCCCACTCTGCCCAGGCCCACGGGGCTCTGCACCACTGCTTGGCAGCACACATGGGCCAGGGGCAGCGACATCACTCATCCTAACCAGCCAGCTAAACCAGACCAAGCTGCGGGGAGAGCCACGTCAGATCTGTGGAAATAACCCAACCTATGGGGCATCGGTGCCATGGGAGAAAATCATAGAATCATAGAATCATTTAGGCTGGAAAAGACCTTTAAGATCATTGAGTCCAACCATAAACCTAACACTGCCAAGTCCACCACTAAACCATGTCCCCAAGTGCCACATCTACACGTCTTTTAAATACCTCCAGGGATGGTGACTCAACCACTTCCCTGGGCAGCCTGTTCCAATGCTTGATAACCCATTCAGTGAAGAAATTTTTTCCTAATATCCAATCTAAACCTCCCCTGGCACAACTTGAGGCCGTTTCCTCTTGTCCCATCGCTTGTTACTTGGGAGAAGAGACCGACCCCCACCTCACTACAACCTCCCTTCAGGTAGTTGTAGAGAGCAATAATGTCTCCCCTGAGCCTCCTTTTCTCCAGGCTAAACAACCAGCCAGCAAGAGACACAGCAATGCTCTTAGGGAGATGGGAGTCATTCTGCATTGTGCTCCACCCTCCAAAAAGTGCCCCAGGCTGCCATGAGGGATCTGGGGATCAAGCCTCATAATGAGTTTGCTCAAGACCCACGAGGGTTTACACCAGTGCCTGAGCCCCTGCCCATGTGGTTGACACGTGAGCCTCACACAGGCCCTGGATTTGTGCAGAATGAGCTAAGCCAGGGAAAGTGTATTCATGCCTACAGAGCCGGTGTTTCCAGCTCCCTCAATGCTATCAGCCCTTGGAAACAAACTTCTACAGCCCAGTTGACGTGGCCAGGTACTCAAGCCCAGCATTGCCCTCCTGTACCAGATGCAGATGTGGGGCACCCACAGTGCTGCTTGGGAGTCCCTCTGCACTGAGGGCTCCAGGTCGGGCAGAGACCAGCCCACCAGTGCCATCCCCCTCGGTGTGGGGGTGAGCACAGGCAAGTCCTTATCTTCAGGACCCTGAAACACATCAGCTCCATGAAGGTTAACAGCATCTCTCCTTGCCCCCAGAATAATCCCCTCCATTAAACACCAGAGGTCAGAGCATGCACATAAAACATGGCACTGGGAAGCCGGCTCGATTGTCCCCTCAGCCTCCCTGGGGAGGATGCAGAGACAGCTTGGGGGAGGTGCCCCTGTGCCCACACACCCTGCCACCCCCTTGGCTTTTACCTTACAAGCTACACGGTGTGGGCAGAATTTCCCGAAGCCCAGGGGAGGCTGGATACGTCTCAGCAGAGTCACTACATCCAAATGTTTGATCCTGCCCCTGTGGAGGCAACAAACTGCATCAGCAGTGTGGTGGCAGACATGGGGGACAGTGGTTCAGGCAGGGGCAGGGGCAGGGGCTGGATTCATCCTTGTGGCCTTGTGGCCTGCCCTGTGCTCCTGCAGTGGGCAAATCCCTACACTTCCCCATGCTCCTCTTGGGGAAAGCAGCTGTTCCCCGTGGCACTGGACAGCAGATAAAGGTGCACAGTGGCATGGGAAGAGTTGGCAGCATCACCAGGGCTGGATGAAGAGGGGACTGGAAGTCTTGTGTCCCCAAACATCCTGATGGCTTATATCAGCCCTGGAATACGCTGGCAAGTCCACATCCACCTCTGAGACGCTGGGATCTAACTGTTAGACAGTGCCACAGCTCACACTGCCACGCATGTCTCAGGGCAGCCCACCCCAGGCTCCCTATGGATCATCCCCTCTGTGCCACTCACCCCCTATCACTCACTTGGCCTCGGGGTCGTACTCAGCCCAGATCCGTTTGAACTCGTCCAGGTGATGGGGCCCAAGGATGGACCAGTCGCGTGTGAGGTAGTCAAAGTTGTCCATGATGACGGCCACAAAGAGGTTAATGATCTGAGGGCAGAGGAGCGCGTGTGAAGGATGCAAGTTAGGGCAGGGCCAAGCACTCAGCAGGTCTTCAGGCAGAGGGACAGCAACAGACCTCGCAGCTGGCAGCACGGAGCAGGGCAGTGCTGCCTGCGGGCCCTGGCCAGGGCCATGGGAAAACGCAGGCAGGCGTGTTCGGGAGGAGAAGGGGCTTGGGTTCCCCTGAAGCCAGGGAATGCTGTGGATCACCCCATGCAGGGATGGGCCTCCCACCGAAGGAGATCACATGAAAGGCTGAAGCAGGCACAGGGCATCTCTTCTCTCCCCACCCTTGCAAGAGCCAACACAGACACATCTGGATGGCAGCACATGCGGGCTGTGGGAAGGAACTAACAGGGGATCCTGGGTCCCATAGGAGTGCGGTGCCAGGTTTACAGCATGGCTGCGTAGATGGGCTGGGGGACGATGCCCCTAGGAAGAGGGTGCTGTGGGCTCAGCCCCACGAGATGCAAGGCTAACTCAACACCAGGGGCTGCCCAGGGCCAGGACGGGGTTCCCAAAGGGAGTCCTGTGGGAGCCAGCATACCAGGAAGGCGCAGAGCATGTAGAAGCTGATGAAATAGAAGTAGGCAAAGCCTGTGCCGCAGGTGTACTCCTCGCCCTCGGCAAAGTCTGACTCAGGGTCGCACAGCTTGCCGTAGCTGCAGTCCAGCAGGATCTCCTGCCAGGCCTCGCCGGTTGCACACCTGGGGAGAGGGGATGCCTGCTGGTACCTGCCTGTCCTGGACATGAGCCGGGCACGCAGGGAGGGCTGTGGCCAGCCCAGCACACAGGGAAATGGGGAGCCACTGGGAAAGGGGCGGTCAGGATCCTGGGCTTGCTGTGTTGCTGTGGGGAGTCTGCTATTGAAAGCTCCAAAGTGAATTATTTGGAGTCAAGGAAAGCCTTGGGCTGAGCTCTTGCTTCCCCTTGAGTTTCCTCACAATTCACAAATTAAAATACAGTCTGGGAAGGAAACATTCAGAATAGAAACCCCAAAGTGTCCCTCTCTCCTGCGGCTCAGCCACACCAGGCAAACCAACAGCCACTCCTGAAATGCTTCCACTGCTGCAAGAGATTTTTCTGTAGGGCAAAAAAGAAATCAACTACAGAAATGCTGGCCTCCCTCACTCCAAGCTGGTGGGCTCCCACGCTGACTCTGAGCCCAGGTCCCTTCTGGAGCTGCTTGCTCGCCAAGACAAGACTGACCTGAAGAGCAGCAGCACAGCTTGTGGAAAGGTTTGGAAGTTGTTGTTTCGGTTGATCTGGGTCCCGTCCACCATGGCAATCTTCCCAAACATCTGTAAATCACATTGTCAGGTCCCCAGCACCCTTTCTCAGGCACTGACCACCCTCCAGAGCACCCCTGTCCCTGAGCTCCTCTTCTTGTTTACTTGGCTTTGGGTGTCCCCAAAAGAGACTGAGATAGGGGTGTGGGTGCTCTGGGGCTCATGAGCTCCTTGGATATTCCTGCCTATGCTGAAAATGCCCCTGTCTACTCTGCACTTCATCTGGGCCAAGGAGATAAGGTCTTATGAACCAGGCACAAGCACTAGTGACTTTGTGTCTAGGTTGTGCCATTGACTCTGAAAGTGCTATTTGCTGCATGCCTCAGTTTCCCTAGCTGCAGCCTGGGGATGGAAGGAGGCTGCTGGGGCTGTAAGCACCCTTGGAGACCAGGGTAAAATGGTCCCATCATGTGAAAAGTCCCAGGGAGTGCCTGGCAGTCCCTCTCCGTCCCATCTCCCCAGATGCTATCAGGCTCAGGGCATATGTTCAAGACCAAATCCCACCCCTGTGCCTCTCACCTGCATCCCGATCACAGCATAGATGAAAAAAAGCATCACAATCAGCAGGGCTACGTAGGGCAGAGCCTGTGACAAAAGGACCATGGCTCGTGTGAGACACCAGCCCAACATCAAGGCAACCCAGGGACAGGAGGTTGGGTCTGGAGCCACTGCGTGAGGTCAGCATCCAGGCCCCCAAGTGGGGAGGGGACAGCTTACTTTCTGCCTGTTCCTCTAACCACCCTCCCACTAGCCCCACTCTCCAGTTCTCATGCATGGGAGGCTTATGCCAATCCCCGAGGGAGCACCGGGTCTCTGCAGCTGGGATGAAGGCTGAGCACAACCCAGGGATGCCCAGGGCTGAGGGAGCTGCCCAAGCTCAGGGGCTGTGTGCTGAGATGCTGCAGCATGCCCGTGAGCTACCCACTTGGTGCAGAGCCCAGCCTTGCTGGGACCAGGGCTGATGGGTCCGGGCAAGGCCTGCCTGCTTGCTCAGCCCAGTGGTGTCTCAGGCTCTGACACATGGTGGTGTCAGCCAGGGAGACCCCCCACATCTTCCCACCCATACAGGCAATGTTCTCCTACACAGCACAAGCCCGTGGTCCAATCTGAGGCCAGCAGCCTGCCAGCACTGGAGCTTTCCTCCTCTGCCTGGTGAGGACAGACTGCTCGTCCAGCTAGCCTGAGGATCAGAGCTTGCTGCCAGCCCAGGGCATGTGCTTGTCTGGGAGGGGAGCACTGTTCCTCACATACCTGGAAGGACTTGATGAAGGTCCACAGGAGGGTTCTGACACCTTCCCCCCGGCTCAGCAGCTTCACTAGCCGCATCACCCGGAACAGTCGGAAGAAAGTGATGGAGACGCGGGAGTTGTCATCGGCGTCCTGCAGGCAGAGCACAACACTTGGAGGGCAGCTTGGAGGTGCTGATGCCTCCAGGCAGCAAGGGGGGGTCCAGGTCCTGGCAGGGGAAGGGTAATAAGATTCCCCTCCCCCTCCGGCAGCAGTAATGGTCCCCACAGCCCTTACCTGCACGGAGGACCAGACTGCAAAGGGGAAGTGCTGGCACTTTCCCTCCAGCCTTCCCAATGAGCTCATCTCCCCAGCCCCATTGTCTCACATCTCTGCCCCCCCGTCCCAGGCTGCTCGGGACACCTGTTTATGGGTGTGAAAGCAATCCTGTTAGCTAGGGGGATGGGACACTGCAGGGGGAAAGGCATGCTGTAACGCAGGCTGGGAGAGCTGTGCTGTTCACCGCACGCCAGACAGGGCCACCCAAGGACAGGCTCAGGTCCCTCCAGGCTCTCGCCTAGCATGTACCATATGGGACTCTCCCACCTCAGGGCCTATTTGTAAGGTGAGCTGTGGGCCAGGCACCAGGCACACGGAGGGTTAATGATGGCTGCTTAAGCACAGAAAGGTTGGTTTGAGAATGTCCCAGCAGGGCTTTCATGGACCAAAGGACGGACTGAAGGCAGGATGGCTCTTGGGGGGTGCTGCCCAGTGCCACCCCTACCTTCAGTGATGCTTACTCTCTTGGGGTTGCTGCGGACCCCCCATTGGAGGGGCGAACAGGCATGTCCCAGGGCTGGGGACTCCTGGGTTTTGGGCAGAATGGGCGGGCAGGAGGGGAGCCAGCAGGCACAGCTCTTGGGCTCAAAGGGCCAGGTTTCTTCTGGGAGCACCTGGGCCATTGGCAGTTGGAGGTGGTGGGGGCTTGGTCACCTGCTCCCATGGTTGCTCCGGCACAGCACAGCCTCAGTCCCAGCCTCTGCTACAAGGAACCATGAGCAAACCCTCCTGGCCTCCACCAGGCACTGCCCATCCCGACTCCATCACCCCTCGGGATGCCTTTCCCACTGTCCCCTCGGCCTCCTGGGGCTTTACTGCTGCCACTGGATCCCCCTCAATCCCACCATCCAGCCCACCCGCTCCCAGCTATTTCAGGACAACAAAACCCAGCTGTAAACACCCCTCCCAGCAGCTCTAGCTTCCCCAGTCTGGCATTTCTGAGTTCCCAGGGCTGCACTGGAAAACACCATCTCCTCTCCCCACCCCTCTTTCTTTTGCCTTTCACTCTCCTAGTGCCTAGCACCTGCCCAGTGAGCATGGTGGTCAGGAACATCTCATCAGCTCCAGTGTACCATGTTTCCACCGCTGGGACCTGGGCAGTGCCCAATGAAGGCCAGCTTGCCCTCCGCACTTCCCAGCACCAGGGCCCTGGGACCCCTGGGAAGAGGCTCCAGCGGGTGGGACCCTGAAGCCAGACCCTCCCCATTTTCAGAGCTCCTACGGGAGCTCCTACGGGCCAACCCAGGGCAGCCCCACCCCACTGCATCCCCGTGGTGGTCTCAGCCACCAGCACAGGGCTTGGCCCACTCAGCCCCCAGCACATCAGGCCAGCAGCCACGGGCCACAGCCACCTCCCTGGGGGAAGGCACGGCGCAAGAGTCGCCCCTCTAACCATTTCTCTGGCTAACAGTGTCAGATGCTGCATTCGTGCAGGCAAATCCCTTCAGGCCTTACACAGACACGGTGATGGTCAGAGGAACCAAGGCCAACTGTCCTGCCCTCAACAGCCAGGGACACCTTTGCTAGATGCTCCGTTCAGGTCAGATATCGCAGGGCAGGGCTGGGCCAGCAGACAGACCCAGATGGGGAACAGCCTGGCACATCTCAGGGTGGGAAGGGGTGTCTGTGTGTGGGGTATCTCGCCCCAAGTCCCTCTCAGCAAGGGGAGAGCTACACCCCAGAAAGAGCAGCTAGGTCTGGTGTGTGTCTTAATGACATGCAGGACACATGCAAACACCGGCCACAGGCACGCTGGCACGGCCGTGGGCAGCAAAGGGGAGAACAGTGCACCGCAAGCACATGCAGCTGATATTTACAATGCTATCACAGCCTCCGCTGAGGCAGTACAATCCGCCACTGGATGCAAGAACAGTCTGTCAAGAGAACAAGAGAGTCAGCAGAAATGAGGCAGGAATGAGAGGGAGGGAGGGATGCATGGATGGTTGCAGAAGAAGACACAGACACAGAAGATGTGAACTGGGGACAAGAGGAGGAGCATAGAGGAAGGACAGGCAGAGACCTGCCATCACTCGGGCTCACAGACAAGGCGACGAGACTTTTGAGGGGCAGAGGCAGCACATGGATGGCCAGGGAAACACACTGATCATGAGGGACTTACCCACTTCTGTGTCCCATTGCATCTCACCTGCTGTGACACACACGTCTGGGGCAGGGGTGTGTGGGCCAGGAAATCTGGGCCAAAGCTCAGGACTGTGTAATTTTGCTGCCTCCTATGGACACACCCAGGTCAGGCCCAGGGCTGTGGCAGGTGGGATCTGGAGGCAAGTTGACCAGCTCAACCCAACCCACGGCTCTTCCCCAGCAAGCTGGGGTGCTCTCAGCATGACTGCTTGGACACCAAGACAAAGCCAGTGCAGGTTTGCTGGGAGCGAGCACTGAGAGTGGTAGTCCCATGTGTTGGTAGAAGGCAAACCACTGCCCAGCACCATTCACCCACTAACTGAGAGGCAAGAACATCGGCATGCACATCGGCACACGCAGGGCACACGCATTCACACGCAGAGGAGTGCTCACTCACACACACACACACACATGCACACCAAACCCTTAAGGCTCCTCAAAGCTACCTGGAGACACACTCCTCTGCAGAGAGCCTGGGACACTCTGGGGCAGGGGGACTCCTTCCCGGTGCAGACACCAACACCTGACCCTCGGTGGGGTGGCCCAGCCCCAGCGCCCCCTGCACAGACCAGGCTCGCTCCCGGGGGCCCAGCCAGCTATTGCAGGTGGCTTTGGGTAGGCTGGGAGGGTCGGCCCTTGCGAAGGGGCTGAGCTTCCAGGGCAGGCAGTGGCAGGAGTGACACTGCCCACACCCTACACTTCAGAGCTTGGTGTAGCACTGCCAGAGGGGGATCCCTGCTTCCCTCTTGCCCCAGACCACTCAATACCCCCGTGATCTGGGGGAACTCAGTGACTGAACAGCCGTGAGGATCTGGCTGTGGTGGCAGGCAGAGGGCTCCTGGCAGCACATCTCTCCCCACCGTCTCACCCTGACAGCTGCACACAGAGACATGAGGGAGGAGAAAAGAGGCAGAATGGAAAGAGAGAGGAGGAGAGGACAGACTTTGCAAACCAGAGTTGCGTGCCTGGGTGCCACCAGGAATGGCTTGCCTGTTGCGAGGTGTCACCCGCCACTCCTGCACCATGGTGCAGGCTTGTTTCATGAAGGCCACCCTCCTGAAAACACTGTAGCCCCCAAGGTCTGCCTGTGCCAGCAAGGTGATCTATGATGGGTGCAGTGGTTGCAAACAGCTCCTGGTAACAGACCCACCTTGCACTGACCTCTCAGCATGGAGGAGACTTACTGGAAGGGGAGGTGAGGTTGCCCCCCCGCCTCTTAATCCTAATCCCCCTGCACATCACCAGATGGCTGGGAAAAGCTTGGCGATGTTGGGAGAGATGTGGGCTGAATGGAGAAGAAAGCACGTGGAGGAAGGGTGGGGCAGCTGTGAGGGGCTCTGCTCTCAGGAGGGGACCTAGATGGTCACTGGGGCATGAGACCTGCCAGAGCAGGACTGCCTGTGACGGAGGTCCCTGAAGAGCTTGGGGGACTGGGAGGGGGAGACCAGTGCTCTTAGTGCCCCAGCACCCAGACCTGGGGGAGAAGACCAGGGAAGGTCAGACCATATAGGACCATTCCTGAAATCCTGCCTGGCCTTCTGCACAGCCCTGCCACTGCCAACGGCATTGTGGCACACAGACCACAGTATCTGGGTCAGTCCCTGCGAGCCCAGCCAGGGCACTGGACTCCTCCAGGTGCCTGTGACCTGTGTCCCTGGTCATCCCCACAGACCCACGGCCGAGCACAGCAGTACCTTGGCATCTGTGCTAACTGACCCGCTCTCTCGCCCCACAGGGACTGAAAATCTCTGCCCAGTACAGGTCCTTGAGCACCCTTTGAACTTCATTTCTGAGTGACAACAGGATGGGGAAGGAGGTAGCACACTAGGAAATGATACCCTACAGGCAATGGGAAACCAGGTCACAGGTGCAGAGAGCTGAGGGTCCAAGGATGGGGTCCTGGAGGACCTGGTGACAGATGAAAGAGCTGGGAGCTCATCAAGGCTGAGAAGCCCAGAGGCTAGAGGATGGCAGTATCAATGTGCAGGGCTGTGCAGGGGGGAGCATGTTGCTGTCACAGGGGAGTAAGGTGGATGGTTTTGCTCATCCCAGATCTTTGAGGCCTGGACCACCCTCCAGAGAAGAAGGTGACCGCCACTAAGGGCCCCTGAACATCCTCTCCTCCCCAGCACAGAAGATGGCTAAAGGTCACCCTGTGCAAGGGTGGCAGTGGCAGCAGCTCTGCCAGACACAGTCCTGCGGTGCACTGGAGCTGGCAAGCCCTGCTCCCAAGAGGAGATGGCATGCGAAGTCACTAGAGAGGGTTAATCTATAATCTACCCAATCCTACAGCTGCTTCTAGAGTTACCATCACATCTGCTAAATGCAGCACATGACCTCCGGGTGCAGAGGGGCATTTTCAGTGCTAGACACAGGGTGTGGATGTCCCAGTGCCATGAAAGGCAGTGGTGCGCTGGCTTCCTAGCACTGCTCTGAAAATGCTCCCAGCAGAGCGCTTACCATACAGCCACTGCCTGCAGCCATCCAGCCACACAGTTTATATGGTGTCGAGCTTCTGAAATAGTGTATAGAGTATACACATATATACAGTCAGTATGTGTATACGTATGGATCTCTGTATAGAGGGACAAACGCAAAGCAAATGCCTTGAAATCTGATGTGTCTGATCCTCCCCTGGCATGGCCCAGCAGTGTCCTGTGGGTACAGGGAGCTGTGGGAACCCTTTTTCTTCCCACCTGCACTGATCTGAGGCTGGATGTGTGGGTGACTGCCTGTCCAGGTGTGCGCACGGGGAAGACAGGCAGGATGAGTGGGGCAGGGGCTGGCATGTGTCCTGCTCCTCGTGGTCCAGTCCTGAGTGAGTAGACTGTTTTCCATAGGATCCCAGTGCCTACAGATTCAGGGGAAGGGAGGGGAGGGGGCAGTGTGACATGTTGGCTGGCTGGGGATGGTCCCCTATGTTTAAACAGTGCTTTAAGATCCACAGGGCCACGGCTGTGATCTCCACACACTCATGCCGCGGGCTGATCCTGGCTTGTCCCTCCTCAGAACCAAGCAGAGCAGGGGGAGAGGAGAGGACACCAACACCCTGCAGAGTTGGACACCACACCAGCACCCCTGTCTCGCCCCAGGGCAGGGGCTGCGGCACAGCCTCAGGTGGGTGCTGGCAGTGGTGCTCTGCAGGGACACTCTCGTGCCCGAGCAGCCTGACACTTACGTCAATCTCGCTGAGGATGACGTCAATGATGCTGCCAATCACTATAAGGAAGTCAAAGACGTTCCAGGGGTCCCCAAAGTAGCCCTGCCAGGGAAGAGCCAGAGAACAGGAGTGAACATCCAAGGCTTAAGCCAAGGAGGAGAGAGATGCTGGAGCCCAGAGGAAGGAGTGCCAGAAGGATCACCAGTGACCTCTGGCACTTCAGGGAGAGCCAGTAGAAGGGATGGTGGTCAGACCTTGTACCCTCTGGTCAATTGTTTGGTCCTGTCTTGCAATGGTGTGAAATGAGGAGGGTGGATTGAGGTGGCTAGAGCTATGACCCCACCAGTGACAGATGACCCTGAAGATGGGAACAATGGCTGGCTGGATTGGGTTGGATTTAGCTAGCAAGGATAGCCCTGACAAACAGTAGTCCTCCCAGAAACTCACAGGTCCTGCACATGGGGGTCCCCAAGGGTCTCACAAGGAGAAGTTCTCTGGAGTTGCAGGCCTGGGGGTGCTTGTAGTGGAGAGATGCCAAATGCAGGGTAAATGGACCCCCCGGCCTGGCCTGAGGCCCTCTCCTGCTCTCTGGACCATGCCCTCCTCACCTTGGCTTTAAAGGCCATGAGCTTGAGGATCATCTCCAGGGTGAAGAGGATGGTGAAGGCCACGTTGAGGATGTCTGAGATGTGGTTCATTTCTGCAGACTGGTTGTAATGCTGAGGAGAAGGCAGAAGAATCCATGTTAGCCCATGGCAGGTCCAGCCTCCGTTGTGAGCTCAGAGGTGTGTGCTGGATGCAGACCCCACCTCCCACAGACCTATGGCCCAGCAATGGTCAGCAAAAAGGAAATTTCCCCCCTGCAGCCCCTTCTCTGGGCTCCCCTCATCCAACCAGTCCCACTTTGCCCCTATCCCCAGAGGTGCTGAGCACACACCATGAACTTTGCTGTGTAGGAAAGACCTTCTCCCCAGAAGCTCTCCTGGAGATGGCAGGGCTGAGCTAGCCCATCCGCCACCACGGACACCCCTCCACCACCCGAGGTGGGCACTGTGCCCCTTACCTGCATGCCCAGGCAGATTGTGTTCAGCAGGATCAGGAAGAACATGAGGTACTCAAAGTAGGAGGAGGTGACCACATACCAGATCTGGTACTGGTAGGGGTTCTTGGGGATGTAGCGCCGCAGCGGACGAGCCTTCAGTGCATACTGCACACACTGGCGCTGGGGAGGGGAGGGCAGGTGTGATCCCACAGCGAGGCACAGGGCAGTGCCAGGGGCACAGGCACAGAGTCAGCACCACCGGCAACACTGCACGTCCCCACAGACACAAGTTGGACCTCCCCCTTCTCTCTCAGCCCAGTGACATGGGCCAGGGACAGTGATGGTTCAAGTATCTGCTGTGCTTTCTGCAAATACACCCCCAGAGCACCCATATGGGACAAAGTTTTCAAAGCCACTGCTTGCCTCCAAAGGTTGCCATGCTTGCCCTTGTACCAACCCCTCCAGTCTGAGCCTGCCTGGTTATCACGGCACTTTCCCAGGGTCTCTCAGGACTGGCCAAGAGCAGCCTGAAGACATCACATGAACCAGGGGTGAAGGGGGCACTGAGTTTTCTCTCTGAACCTGAGAGGTGCTGAGCAGGCCCTTCCCTCCCCAGCAGGCCAGGGCCATCTCTGCTGGGTTCATGTGCAGCTCACATCACTCCCAGCACCCTCAGCTCAAGGTGCCCGTGCTGCATCTGCAGGCTTGCTCAGCACATGAGCATGCCAGCACCTCCTCTGGGCCAGCAGGCATCCCCATCTAGCTGTCTTCCCCAGTGTGTGTCACGTCCTCTGCCAATGCCGGTCTTGCTTCTGCTGCTTTCAACCTTGATGTCCCCAGCCAGAATCACAGCATGACAGCATCACAGAAGGGCTGGCAGTGGAAGGTGCCTCTGGAGATGGTCTAGTCAAAGTTCCCTGCCCAAAGCAGGGCCAGCTAGAGCACGTTGCCCAGGACCGTATACAGTTGGGTTCTGAATACCTCCAAAGATGGAGACTTCACAACCTCTCTGGGCAACCTGTTCCAGTGCTTGACCACCCTCACCATAAAAAAGCGGGTTTTTTTAATGTTTAAATGGAATTTCTTGTTTTCTTCAGTTTGTGCCCATTGCCTTTTGTCCTGTAACTGGGCACAACTGAAAAGAGCCTGGCTCCATCTTCTTTACACCCTCCCATTAGGTATTTATACACATAGGTAAGATCCCTGTGAGCCTTCTCTTCTCAACACCAAACAGACTCAGCTTCTCAGCCTCTCCTTATATGACAGATGCTCCAGACCTTCAATCATCTCAGTGGCCCTTTGCTGGACTCACTCCAGTACGTCCATGTCGCTTTTGTATTGGTGAGCCCAGAACTGGGCACAACCCCCTGCTCCGGCTCAGTCCGGGCACCCTACCTGCACTAGAAGGCCCACTCCCTGGTTCTGGTCCACTCTACCCTTCCCTTGCCAGGCTTGCGTTGTGCCAGGCATGGGTCCAGCTGACCCTGCCCTGGCAGCAAACAGACCTGGGGCAGGTTCAACTCATGTGCGCCAGCAGTGCCACCACTAAGGGCTGATCCAAATCAGCCAGTCCCAGCAGTGCCAGATCGAGGGCTGGTCCACCTTGCCCTGTCCCAGCAGTCCCATTACCTGGTTCTTGTCCAGCTCACAGTTCTTGTACTCGCTCTCCCCCTGCTCCTGGAAGGTGACAATGACAAAGCCCACAAAGATATTCATCATGAAGAAAGCAATGAGGATGATGTAGATGATGAAGAACATTGCAATCTCCACCCGGTAGTTGTAGATAGGGCCTGCATCCTCAGCATTAGTGTCAATGGCCATGTATAGCAGCCTACAGGAGGGAAAGCGAGGCAACAGAGATCCTAATTAGGTGGGAAAGACCGTCTCTCCTCTTGAAGGTTACGGAGAGCTCTGAGGACATCCCAAATCCAACAACGGTGGGACAGAGCTGCTGGGATGACCTTGTCAGCTCCACAGCCACTGCCAGGATGGCTAGCCCTGCTCCTCAGCCTGGGCAGCTCTTCTTTCTTTACCATGGTAAAGGCCTGTGGCAGTGACCTGCTCCCAGCACAGACCCATCCCTTGTCAGGCCCCGCGCACAGCCAGACTCACTCCGGCCAGCCTTCGAAGGTGGAGACAGTGAAAAGTGACATCATGGCTGAGAAGACGTTGTCGAAGTGGAAGTTGCTGTGCAACCAGACACGCTCCTGTAGCTCAATCTGCGTAGGGTCCCCGTCCACGTAGTTGATGAAATAACCCCTGCAGCAGAAGGGATGTGGTGCTCACCGGGCAGGGCCCCCTTCAGCCCACCCACTGCAGCGCTGGCCCAGGGCTCTTTGGTCCCTGGGAGGGGAGGAGAGCCCTGTGCTTGTTTCTGATTTACCCCAGGGTGAGGGAGAACAGCACAAGACCCCACTTTTTTGGATGCAACATCCCCATGCAGGAACACAAGTGGCCCCCGCCACACACACCCCTCCCATCCCTGGCCACTGCCCTGCTGGGGCTGAGCTGCAGAGAGCTCTTACCTGCACTCCTTCTCCGTCATCTTGGATGGATCTGTGCATCTATAGAACTTGCCCTGAATTTAACAGAGATCAGAAGAGGCTCTGATTTTGCTGTGACTTCAGGAGCCACGGGGAGTCTTGACTTTTTCACAGCCCACAGTCAGTCCCTACCCCCCCCTCCGTGCTGACTCTGGCCCCTGCCTCACACCACCGCTGGCTTCCCCACTCTGCATGCCAACACAACTCAGTTCACAGGGTGTTTCAGGAGCCATGGCAGACCCTGGGGTCAATCCCAGGCTGAGACAAGTAAACATTGCCTTGTGATGGGAACAAATCTTCCAGGGCCCTGAGCTGAGACCTATCATCTAGCTCGTCCTATCTGGGAGCCAACTATTTGGAAAATAGGGAAGAAAGCAGTAACCATAGAATTAACTAAAAGTTAAGGTATGCTGACAGGTCTGCTCAGGCTGCAGGGTGTCTCCCCACATCGGCTGGGAATTTAAGCTCAATTATTAGAACAAAGCTGAGCTCAGCCAGGGCCAGCTCTGCCTTGGAGTAGCCAAGGCCCAGAGAGCAAGAGTGGTGCTGTGAAAAAGGAAACACTTTGCATCCAAAGCGCAGAGGAAGTCAGAAGCACTTGCCGCCTCAGAAAGGGGAAACTGAGGCACTAAGTGGGGCGAGGCAGCTGGTCCCTTTACGTGTGCTGTCTGGACCTGACAGTATCCTGGGTGTTTCCTGCCCGCCTCCCACTGCAAGCCCTTCTGCTGGGAAGTCTGGTGCAGGCAGGTCTTCTTGCAGAGCACAGAGAGTACGGTCTGTGCTGACCTCAACACTGGGAGACACCATCCCCAAGGGCTATGACTAGAAGAGCCTGTCCAGGATGTGCCTGAGCAGAACGTCTCTCCTGCCCATCTGAGACACCTCTCACCTTGAAGAGCTGGACCCCGATGCAGGCAAACATGAACTGCAGCAATGTCGTGACGACCACAATGTTACCGATAGTCTTGATGGCCACGAACACGCACTGGACCACATGCTGTGGAGGTTGAGGACAGGGTACATGTGAGCATGCCTGGGGCAAGCCCCTGCTGCGTGTCCCACACCCTCTCACTGCAGGGATGGGCTCCAGGAAGAGCAGGAGCCTGCCGAGAGCAGTGGGATGCGACAGACCCCTTCCACAGACGGGGAGTGGGAATTGGGTTCCTGGCCCCGCAAACCCCACAGGGCATGATGCCTGCCACATAACCTCCCATGAGGACTCCCGTGGGCCGAGGACCCCTAGCCCCAGCCTCCCTCTTACCTTCAGTCCCTTTGCCCTGTTTATGGCTCGCAGAGGCCTCAGCACCCTCAGCACCCGGAGGATCTTCACCACTGAGATGGCACTGGACCTGAGGAGGAAGGCAGAGCTGAGATGGGGCGATTCCCCTGCCCAGGCCAGCCTGGCACAGCCCCACCAAGTAACCATGGAGGCCAGGCTGGGACCATGGGTGAGGGGCAAGGGATGGCAGAGACAGGCGGACGTCACTAAGCCATCACCCCACATAAGGCTAAGGGACACTGGCAGCTGGAGAAAGCAGCTCCAAATTGAATTCCTACCCAGATCTTCACCTTTGACACTCAAGGAGTTTGCCTCCCTGCCTCCCAGGTGTCCATGCCCTGTGTCCCTGAGCATGACTTTATGGATACTAACACATGGGCTAACGCCCAGCCCTTGGGCTGTCTGCTCCCTCTCCATCCAGCACAGAGAGCTGCAGCACCCCAGCTGCCCTGCCAGGCTAAACAGACCAGTGCCAACCCCGCGAAGCGTGGAGGTGCTTACTCGATTCCCATGGAGATGAGGGAGACAGCAACCACCAGCAAGTCGAGGATATTGAAAGAGTTCCTGCAGAAGGAGCCTTTGTGCAGGAAAGCACCATAGGCTGTCATCTGGGGAGCAGAAGGAGTTAGGAGAGAGGCCAGGCAGGGCTCGGGGGCATGGTGCCTCCACAGCCCTGGGGCGGACAAGGCACGAGGGGCTTCTCACAGCTCCATGGCTTGGGGACCCTATCCTGCTCAGACCTCTACCTCTGCAGCCAGGCAGGAAGCTGACTTCAGCTGGAAATCCTCAGTACTGTACTGGCTGGAGACAAAACACTTCCCAGTCATTCAGCAAATTAAAGAGGAGAAGAGTAAAGAGACTTGGAGTGGGAGCAACATGCAGCAGCTGCTTGAATTACTGTTTTACTCCACAGATTTCTATTGCTTTCTCTTTCTTAAAGTTTTTCTTAAGGGTCTGTCAGAACGAAAATGCTGATGCCATGGCCCATCTGTCCCCACGTCACAGCGCAGCTGACTTGGCTGCCTGACCTCACTGGAGGGGGCATGTGGTCTCTGGGGCAGGTCACACACCACCTAGACAGCTTCTTCTTGCTGGGATCTCCAGCTTGTGCCCAAAGAGTATGAGTGCCCATGGCCAGAACAGTCTAGACCCATGCGCATGGCCAGGACCACGAGGCAGAGGGACTCACCTTCAAGACGATTTCGACTGTGAAGACAGAAGTGAAACCAATGTCAAAGTATCCAAGAATCTGGGGAGAGAAGCACCAGAATGGGATGAGATTTGGGTGACATGGGAAATGCTCCAGTGTGTTCAAACATCCTGGCATTGTGGTTTTGCCCTCCACTCTGTGGACTGGGGAGCCCATCTAGCTCAACAGAGTCTACCAAACCCAGTGTCAAGAAGACTCCTGAACTTTCCTCAGTTTTGCTGATTTTCTCCAGTGCATGATCCAACCTGCAGCCTGGGACCAAACTCTCAGTTTCCAAGTGAGTGAGGCTTGACCTGATTCACCTGAAAGCATCTGATCCCCAAAAGCACTGAGTGCCCTGGGAAGTTGTCTCATGTGAGACCCCCGAGCCCCTGCGAGACTGCACGGGTGCAGACCCATTTGTGCCTCGTGTGGCTAGACCTGTGGCTACCACTGCTCCATGCCAGCAACATTTCAGGGTGCTGCACACAGCAGTGGTCCCCTTTGCCACCTCACAGGATGTCCCTATCCCCAATAAGCCACCACAGTCTTGAACCAAGGTAATTTCACACACCCTGTCAGGTGGATCTCTTCACCTGAGATAACTGAGATAAGGGGTAGTAAAAACTTGTCCCAGCTGTGCCCTGAATGGAAAACACAACCAGCCTCTCCTCCCAGAGTATATTGCCCTCCCAGAGGCAGGGATGAAATCACAGCTACCTGCTCAGGCATGACATCTGGCAAGCAGGTCTCTGCTTCCCGGGGAGCTGAGACCTCCCCCACCCATCCCAACCCTCCACAGCTACACGGGCACCTGGTTGCGGAAGGACTCGGCCCGGATGGGATCCTCGGCTGCCAGCGAGATGCTGCTGAGCAGAATGAAAAGCAGGATGAAGTTGGTGAACCAGGTGGCGTTGACAATTCTGTGGCACAGCATCCGAAACCTGCCAGGGACAGAAATGGCATGAGATGCTGTGAGGGGCCAGAGGGACATCAGATAGGACCATGGTAGCCTGGAAGAGGGTTATGGCTAAACTTTGAGGACAGGAAGGCCCTAGGCATGATGTCTGTGCCAGCCCTTCCACAGAGAAGACTTTCCCAGTGAGCCGGCTCCCTTCAGAGCTGGCTGTTATGCACAAGTAGGATCTCATTGGGAAGGGTCGGTGCCAGAGGTACCCGAGCCAGGCCTGGCTTCAGAAGGCAGGGAGAAGGGTTAGTGCCTACTTGTTGGTTGGGCTGAAGATGAAGAAGGAGCTAGCTTCAGGCATGGGCACAGCCTTCTCTTTCAGCTGTAGCTCTGCAAGGGGACGTGGCCGAGGACTCAGGGGGATTTCAGGTTCATCTTCCTCATCGTCACCTGCAGGGTAGCCACGAGGAGGGAAAAGGAAAGAATGACCCAGGTAGGGAGAGGGAATGTGACCTGATGGACAATCCTCTGATTCTGATTTGGCATCTGTGCCAGAAGGACCTCAGTACCCCGAGGCTGGCAGAGGGTCACCACATCCTTTGCTCCTCACACAGCCAAGGTTCTAGCACCATCCCTCTGCAGTGCCTCCCCAGCTTTCCTGCTGCCCTGGCAGGAAACAAGTCTTACCTGGGAAGTCTGCAGAAGGGTAGGGGTCTTTGATCTCATTGACATTGGATTCAAATTCATCCACTTTTAACTGAAACAAGGGAGAGAGAGAGAGGAGGACATGCAGCTGTGTGTGCCAGTATTGCTGCCAAATGTTGCATGTTGGCCAGACCCTCTCATCTTGGAAGCCATGTGGGACAAGCAGTGTCTCTGCATTTGGCCCGTACAGCACTAAGCACATGGAGTCCCGGCCCCGGATGGAGCAGGGTGAAGGGAAACACCTCAGGGATGCTGCAGTCTGAGCAAAGAGCAATACCAGGAGGATGGGACAGCGGAATGTGTGCTGGGCAAGAGCCTGGGGCCATGCACCTATATGAGGGGTGGAATAAGACATAGGGTGACTCCTGGGTGAGTTCCCATGGGGCATCTCTGGAAAGTGGATAGGGAAGTAGCTGCTGGCCAGATGCTTATAAGATGCAGCTGGGCACACAGTCAGCACAGCTGAAAAGAGGGTTTTGCATACAGGGGCTGCTGCTGCTGTGCTCTGCTCTGCTCCCCTCCGCACTGGTGTGCACCAGCCCATCTCAACCACTGACAACTGGCTGTGGCCAAGGAAATTAATCCTGCCTGGATTAATTGTCCTGCCTGGGCCCAGAGAGCCCCCATGACCAGAGGATGCTAAGGCGAGGAGTGATTCTGGCCCAGAAGAGTCCAGACCCAGGCTGGCTCCAAGCCTTTGTCAGTCCTCGCTGGTGGGAGGAGGAGCCTGGTCCCTCATCAGGAGCTCCCCAAGGCACAGCCCCACCAGCACTGACCTTGGCTGTTGTGGGAATCCCTTCTCCCTTCGCTTTCTGCTCAAGCTTCTTTGCCAGCATCTGCTTCTCATCTTCAGACTTCTCTGGGTAACCTCTGAGTGGAGAGGAGGGGAGAGCAGGAACTGAACTCTGGGCAGGGGCATGGGTGATGCCATTCTGTCCCCTCACACCAAAGCACCTGATCTGGGACCTTTCACTGCCAGGGACTGCAGCACTCACCTGGACATCTTCCGCCGCTTGCGTTCCTCTGCTTTGGCCTTCTGGGCTAAGGTCAGGCTCTCAGCCTCAGCCAGGTTATCAACTGCGATGGCCAGGAAGACATTGAGGAGGATATCTGGAGGGACAGCGCTAAGGACATTAACTTGGTTCGTGTTTGGAGGATGTGGCCAGAGCTGCCCATAGTCTCCAGGGTGCCCTGAGAAACCTTCCTGGAGTTGAGCCCTTGAGACAACCCTGGCTGGTGGTCCCTAACCCTGCACCCATCCTTGTGAGTACTGAGCTCTGGGCTGGCTGCCCTCTCTCTGCCTTAGCTCAGTTCCTCCAGCTCAGTCCTGTTACTGCATTGACTGATGGCCTGCTGGTCATCCAAACCTGCCCCGGGGGATGCTTTCCTCCAGACTCCAGACCTCAGCTGCCACCAATGCAAGACCTGAAGCCTGTGGTTTGTTCCCCCACTGTTCAGAACTGAAAAGCTTAAGGCAAGCACTGAAAAGCTTAAGGAAGCCCCCCCTTCCTGTGTAGCTGATGCTATGGGGCTGGGTACAGGGAGCCTGGGCCTGGCTTCACAGGCAGAGGATACAGTTCCCACAAACAAAGAGGATGATGAAGTAGATGCAGACCAGCATGCCGGGAAAGGATGGGCCCCCATAGGCCATGATCCCATCATACATGATTGAATTCCAGTCCTCTCCGGTCAGGATCTGGGGGCAGAGCAGAAACAGGGACTCAAGAGCCCCCGCAGCAGAGCATGGCAGAACCCCCACAGTTCGATCCTGCCCTCCCGGCCCCAGTCCCAAACCCTCACAGCCCCTAAAGCCCCACGGCCAAACCCCACCTCGCTGCTCCAGGCCTGAACCTGCACTACTGCTCGTGACCCCAGTTGCATTTCCCTGCTTCTGCCTCAAAGCCACATCACCTCCCAAAGCCACATCACCTCCCACAAACCCACATCTCTCTGAGCCCCAGCTCTTGCCAGGAGACCCACAGCCCAAGCGAGACTCCCAGCACCCTGTCCTCCAGCCCCCTGCTGCACTTCCCACGGCCCCATACCTGGAAGACACTGATGAGGGCCTGGGGGAAGTTGTCGAATGTGCTGCGCCGCACTTCCATGTCCTCAAAGTCAAACTTGCCACCAAAGAGCTGCATGCCCAGCAGTGCAAAGACAATGATGAAGAGGAAGAGTAGGAGGAGCAGAGAGGCAATGGAGCGGACCGAGTTGAGCAGGGAGGCCACCAGGTTGCTCAGGGATGTCCAGTACCTGGGGAGAGGAGAGACAGGAATGTGTGGGAGGTGAAGGAGTGGGAGGGCTGTGGGCAGGACCAGGTAGGTGCAGGGAACAGACCGCCTGGCCCAGGGAGATGTGCCAGACCCCCAGCAAGGGGGGCTCTGAACCAGTACCACTCACAAGCTGGGCACTGGGACTGCTCCAGGCAGACCCCAGAAGGTGGAAATGAAGCTCTACGCATGGTGTGACAGGCAAGACACCCTGCTGCCTGCACAGGGCACCAGCAGGCAGGATGGGGAAGGGGGATGAACACGCAGCGGGTTGGTGCCAGAAAGAGAAGCCAGGAGTCCTGGCCCACAGCACCCCCATTTACAACACCCCGGAACCCAGAGCAAGAGGGACCCCAGGAGACTTCCAGCAAGCCCTGCTCTTTCCTCCTTGCCACTCCCAGACCATGTCCTAGAGACACAAATCTCCAGCTCGGCATTGTTCCTCCATCCAGGAGCTACCAGCTCTGCTCATGCTGCAGCCCTCCCCAGGGACAAGGCCAGTGATGCCTGGGGACTGCGAGCTCCCAGCACCCACAGAGCTCCCTCCCCAACCTGGTGATCTTGAAGATGCGGAGGAGCCGGATGCAACGCAGCACAGAGATGCCCAGGGGTGACAAGGTGCCAAGCTCCACCAGGATGGTCTCCAAGATCCCCGCACACACCACGAAGCAGTCGAAGCGGTTGAAGAGCGACATGAAGTACTGGCGCAGGCCCAGCGCGTACATCTTCAGCAGCATCTCAGCCACGAAGAGTGCTAGCAGCACCCTGTTGGCATTGTCTGGGGCAGGAGATCCAGCCCATCAGAACAGGGACCTCTTCATCTCAGCATGGCACAGCAGGAAGGGAAGGAGGGCAGTGCTGCCCACCTCCCTTCTCTGCCCACCACTGAGCCCTCAGCTGCAGCTGCAGCAAACGCTGTTTTTCAGGGAGTACACAGGAGAGGAAGATGAGGAGAAGGGTGATGTGCAACTGTGTGCTTGTACGTGTGAGTGTGGCTGTATCGTGCATGTGAGTCCATGCAGCCCATGCATGTGTACTGGACTCTGTGTGTGTGTGTGTATGTGTGGCTGAGCTGTGTACACGTGTGCATAGCTTTACTCTGTGTGTGTTTGCGTGTGTGGGGGTGCAGGTAGTGTGACTGCATACATAAATGTATGTGGCTGTACCGTGTGAGTGCATGCAATGTGTGTTTGTGTGTACTATGCATGTACAGGTGTAAATGTATACACTCTGTGTGTGTTCACCATGCAAACCCATGTCCCTAAGAATATATACGCTGTGCATGTATAACTGTATGCACCACACGTTCAATGTGCAGTTGTGTGGCAGTGCAGTGGGGATGGTGTACACACATTTGTGTGCAGGCCGTGTTTGTGTGTGTGAGCAAGTCTGCATGTGTCTAACAGCTCCTGTGCCATGCCAGTGTGGCTGTGAATGCATGGTAAGAGTTCACGCGTGTCTCCAGGGCAGCAGGGTGTCCCGGGCCCTCCCTCTCCCTCAGGCTCTTTGCTCACCTTGCACCTGTGTCAGCCATTCTGGCTGGAAGTGGTGCTCAGAGGCGATGGAGAGGGTGTTCAGTGCCACCAGCAGGATGACAAGCCAGTAGAAGAACTTGGACTTCACCACATCCCTGCACTTCCTACGAAACATTCGGTTCCAACGCCTCCACTGACGGCTGGAGAGATGGCCAAAGGGTCAGCAGGGCCGGCCAGTGGGTCCTGCCCAGCCCAGAGCTGTGCCTGCAGACTGCAAAGCAAAGCCACCCCTGCTCCCTTCTCCAGGGGCCTTCCCTGAAAAGGGCTGAGGAACATAATCCTGCCCCTGGCACTTGGTGCATTCACTCATTGCAGGCATTGCAGTTCATTCACACAAACACCTCCTGGCTCCTTTTTGGCCTACAGTCACCTCTGGTTGGCTGCTACAGGCCCAGCTCCTAAATCACAAGACATGCTGCATTGGGCCATGAGAGGATGCTCGGAGCCTGGTCCCAAAGTGAAGAGGTTGTTCACCTTGAAGTGGCTTTTTGCCAGTACCAGAGCAAAATTCCCTGTTTGCTGTCTGCAGTGTTTGCATCTCCTCCTGAGCACACAGCCCCTGGCTCTTGCCCAGAAACCGGTGGCTGACAAGAAAGCCTGGCCCAGCCAGGACAGCAAGCGAGAGACTGTGCAAGCCCACATGCAGAGCAGCAGACGGTTCAACCGGTGCATACTTACAAGTAGAGAATCCACTTATTCATGCCCTCAATTTCATACAAGCTCTCTGTCTCTGACCCTCCTTCATCCGATGGCATCATACCTATGGAGGCAATGACATCCCAGGCTTTCCTTGGAGCCCTTGGGAAGAACATGTGGGAGGGAACCTCTCCCAGGAGCACATCAGGAAGAGCTTCCCCATCAGAAGTGAAATCAAGAAATGCCATCCCAGGGAGACAGCAGCGAGTGTTTGGGCAGAAGGTTTTGAGCGTCAGCTGCAAACCAAATAGAAGGCACCAGGAATACCCGCCCTGCAGCAAGAGCAGCAGCAACCCAGAGAGGCAGCCTGAACAGACAGCAGTGTGTACGTAGGCTCCCCCAGTGCAAGACACTCCCAGCATGGAGAAAACTGGGGGAAGTTGTGATCTGAGCAAATGCTGAACAACAGGAGGTTTGTAAGAGCACTGGCCACAGGTGTGGAAGAGGCATTTTGTCTTTCCCAATGTTTCCCAAGGCTCTTTGCACACATGTATTGACTCAGCTTGAAGCATCAGAAGTTATTTCACTAGGCAGGCTGGCATAGCAGATACAGCGACTCAGTGGCAGAGCTCCCCAGGCCTTGCTGAGCCTTTGGCTAGATGCCTGTATATTCACCTCCTTCCCTGAGCCACTTCTAATCCCTCAAAATTGTCAGCAGTGGCAAGAAATTCATGCATCTGTTAGTGTGTGAGCTAGTAACCCTGCACTCTGCCCCTGCACACAAACGTGCACACACTCCTCATGGCTTCTCATGGCCATTTAAAGTGCATTTTGCCAAAGGAGACCTAGGCCTTGCTAGTAATCTGCAAATATTAAATACAATGGTTGAGGTGGAGGTTTAGCATGAGGGCGAAGTTATTGCTAGTTTGGGTCAGATTTAATAAAATTATTCAGGAAAGAAAAAAAAAAAAGCGGAAGGAAACTGTTCTGCAGACATCAAAGCATTTTGTTTCATAGGTTTTCAAGCAAAACGAGTCTTCGTGACTTCTCCAAAGGTCTCTACCCTGCCTCTCTAGGATGCTCATTGTTAGGAACCCAACCCTCACCCTAAGGGTCTTTGACCAAGCAGAGCTGGTACCTTCTCCCCTGGCCCGGTCACTGTCCATGACCTCCGCGTGGGTGATCCAGTCCATGTAGCCCTTCAGATCCTCCTCCAGCTGCTGCTTCTCCCGCAGCTTCTGAAACGTGCCCCGCGACTTGGCCTTCTCACGCTCTTTGGTGAACTCGCTGGGACAAGGCAGAGTGAGACTCAGGAGGGGGACGGCATGGTGTCAGGTACCACAGCCCCGTGCCAGGCCAGTCCTTGCAGAAAGATAAAAGCCTGAAATACCCTACCACCTAGTGCTACCACTAGATTGCTCTTAGTGACTTTCCTCTTTTCTTTCTTTCCCCTGTTCCATGATGCAAGATCATGGGCGATCATCACCTGATGCCTGATGGCAGGCAGGGTTTCTTCCCCACCACTGGCTGCTCTTTGGGAGCTCCTTACTGCAGGATGCTGTGGTTGGACAGGCCAACTAACACTAGAAGTTGGAGGCTGTGGGAGTTCTCTAGCCCTGCTAAGGACTAGAGCAAGTGGGGTCTCACCCATCTGCAGGGCAGAAACCTGCCCCAGGCCCTCCATGTGGGGAAGGTGAGCTCATCACATGGCAAGTAAACAGGACACTCTTTTCATGGTAACATGGAAAAGACCGGTCTTGCCAATGCAAGGGGTCCCACTCTTCTCATTCTTTTTTAATTAATTTCTTTTCTCTCCTGGTATCTGGAAGGACAGCAGATCTGCTGCCCAGGCAATCTGGTGTGGCCATGTGTTAGTAATAGGTCTCAGACATTATAGCAATAATTAGACATATTAAGCCTCAAGACTTATCAGGCCTTGTCTGGATTTTCCTGATCTTAAGCATATTTTAGCTGTATTTGCAAAAATATTTCAGAAACTTTTCCTGTGCCTGCAACTTACTCTAGGATCAGATGACTATTGTCCAGCTCGTCCTGCTGTTACAGCCAACTTCACGCAAGGGTCAGGTGCCTGTGGTCTGTCTTGTGGTTTTGAGCTTGTTTTAGTTATATTAATACCCAATTTGTTTTAACCTTGTGCAGTTGTATGGTTCTTGCCATGGAAGAGGACTAACAAATCCAAGTAATTAGGGTATAACTAACCCTGTGAACTAATAGAGACCATGAGTGTGATCCACTTGTGCACACAGGATTGAAACATATAAAAAAGACCCTGAGCCTACACAGAACTGAAGAGAAAAGCCCCTCTCACTCCCCAGGACAACACACACTTCCCAGCAACAAAACTGGGATGCTGGCACCTCACCACAGCAATGCATAGTAGGTTGAGTGTTGCACCAGAGACATTTCATGCATAGCAGCTTTAACTGTACTACTGTGGGAATTAGCACTAATTGAGTCATTTGGCATAGAAGTTTTACGATCATTGTAACCAGACTGATGATAGCTCATTGTTGTATTTGGATGAGACTGTTGAAGCATTAATTAGGCTAACAATAGTTCTCTTGGATCCCTTGCATTCATATCAAAGGTGTTTTCCTTAGGTTGGCCATAAGGAAATCATGTGTGCTCACAAGAGGACAGCAGCGCTGTGGGTACCAGTCAGAATGAGTGTCTCGACCCACAGCCATGGGGTAAGGACTGCTGCTTTGAGCTCCCTGCTCAGCTTCTTTTGCTGTGAGTCATGGCAGACCACACTACAAACACCTAATAATGTGCTCCGTGGCTGTATTTGCTGACAGCTGCTTGTGCTACGGGGAAAAGATTTCTGTGTTGGGTGTTGAGCTAAAACCTCAGACAGTCATGGATACTAACACAAAAAGTAACTCAAGGCTCAGGGTTTCTAAGCATGCAAAAAAAGGGGAGAGGAATAGGAGAGGAAAAGGAACAGAAACAGGCTTTCTTCTTGTATAGTTAAAACCAGCCAATGTCCACACTCTGATCACGTTCACTGATCTGCTGGCAAAGAGAAAGGGCAGGGTGGCACTTACCCACTGAGCACCCCCAGCACCAGGTTGAGAACGAAGAAGGAGCCAAGCAAGATAAGGCTGACGAAGTAGATCCAGGGCCATTCATTCCCAATGGCATCATTTACCTGGCAAGGAGAGAGGCAGATGAAGCATCCTGAACACACTGTCTGCTGTCTGTCTCCCCTTATGGCCCCCTCAACAGTCTCTGGGAGCTTTGCCCCCTCCAAAGTGAGTGCTTGGGATGGTAGCAGATAAACCTGACTCTGAGCCCTGCCTCCTTATGACTGCATCTGGTTTTAGCGGAAATAAAGCCAGACCCAAGCATTTTGGGAGCAGATATAAACATCAGCCCCGTGCCTAAGGCTCAGCAAGAGAGTCTCCCAAGGACTGCAAAACATGGGGTTTTGCTGAAGCATCCACCAAACCAGTCATTGCTGTGCTTGGCCTGTACCCCTTCACAAAGTTGGGAGCCAGAGCACCCTCCTGTCTATCTGGAGAGCAAGGACAGCTTGGGCAGTGCCTGCAGAGATGCAGAAGACATGCCTGGTGCACTATGGGATGTGCATCACAGTACGAAGCTTGGTGGGGGCAGGATGTTTTTAATTGGCGGAGAGACCTAGCCCTGCTGTGGGGTCCTGTGTCCTGGAGGGAATTCCCTGCTCTGAGGCAGGACCAGCAGTGACCTCTTTCGAGCCGGGCACCAAGCCCAAGCTGCTGGAGCCTACCCAGTAGAGGACTTCGGTCCAGCCCTCCATGGTGATGCACTGATAGACAGTCAGCATGGCAAAGCCGAAGTTATCGAAGTGAGTGATGCCGTTGTTGGGCCCCGGCCAGCCGCTTCGGCACTCAGTGCCATTGATGGTGCAGTGTCGCCCGTGGCCAGAGCTGGTGCATGGGGCTGGCTTCTTTGATGCCACCGTGGCAATCACATCTGAGGGGGAAAGCCGTGGTGTGAGCAGCAGGTCAGGCCAAGTAGAGCAGGTCCCAGTACCTCCCAGCCTCCTGCAGAAGCTTTTCAAAAGGGGCCCCTTCCACCACCTCCTCACATCACGTACCATCACCAAGCTGTGTGCTGTACCAAACATCCTTCAGTCCTGCCACACTCCCAGGCCTGACGCTGGCAAGGCCAGACTTTCTGCTACCCACAGAACCTCTGTGTTCCCCACAGCAGCCACACAGAGACATCTCTGCCATATCGCCCCACAGCCCCACCTGTCCCGAGATAGTAGCAGGTCTTGTGCATCTTGCCCTTGAAGAGCTCTTGCCCGACAATGGCATAGATGATGATCATGAAGAGGACCAGCAGGGCGATGTGGAGCAGGGGCACCATGGCCTTGATGATGGAGTTCAGGACGACCTGAAGGCCTGCACCAAGGAGAAGGGAGAGGATGTCAACCACTTCCTAAACAGCTTTGGGTGCACCTTGCATTCCTGTCAGCCCCTCTGACAAGCAGCCTCTGAAATGCCCTGTGCCAAGGGAAGAGGGGCACAGGTGGGTTGGGACTTAAAATCTCTGAAGCAAGAAATCCTTTCTCTACCCACCATGCGAGCATGCAGAAGACCCCAGCAGAGCCAGGCACCAGGCAGTGCTGGGGGCTGCTTCATGCCCCTCCATTTGTTCTGTTGCTCTCATCCTGGCTGTATTCACATGAGTTATGGGAGAAGGAGATCCCTGCCCTGAGAAACTAGGGTGAGGTCCTGGCCCCTTTCACACTGGTCACCCAAAGGTGCTGACACTGAGCCATGGAGGGAGCTACATGTGTGTCAACCTGCAGATCCCCAGGGCTGACAACTGCAAGCTGTAGGGATGAGCAAGAACCTGTGGCTCCTCCACACCCACCTGGTGGCTGGGCTTGACCCAGCAGCAACAAGAAACCTGCCCCATGGCCCCCCACCCTGGCCAGGCACAGAGGTTCAATCCACCCGCCAGCCCTTCATGCTGGCAGGGTGCCCAACACCCACTCGGCACTCCGGACACCAGGCGCAGGGGTCTCAGCACACGAAACGCTCGCAGGGCCTTCACGTCGAAGCCGCCTTTTCCCCCTGAAGTCCCTCCCTGCTTCGCATTGACCTGCTCCAGGGTCATGGTGATAAGCCTGAAAGAGCCAGGGCAAAGAGCAGGGAAGAAAGGGGGAGAAGCAGAAGGAAGGACAGGGAGAAAGAGAAGGGCATCAGGATGGAGACCAAGAAATCTGTGCTAAGGATTCAGAGCTCTGCAGGCAAGAAAGCAAGGGACAGGACTCTACTAACCGTGCTCAGCCTGACCCAGGGAACAGCTCTTGGCTAAGTCCAACTCCTGGGCGCACTTGTGGTTGGGCACCCCTCTGCTGGGAGCCACCTTCACTGCTGAGCAGCCGGGGGCCCTCCCACCCCCTGGTGCCCAGTGGACCCTCTCCCTGTGTGCCAAACCCCAGAGGACCCCATGCCACTCCCATTCTCCAGGGCAAGGAGACCTGAGAGGCGTTAAGGAATCAGACAGGAAGAAACAGGAGTTAAAGGGGATCTCAGGGGACGTCAGGGCATGAAAAAGGGGCCTATGGGAGAAGGCCATGAAGTGCATCTACGAGTTGCCCCCTAACCCACCACAGTCACTAGAAAAATCAATGTAGCTGATGGGCTATGGACCAGGCCTCGCACAAGCTGAGCACCAGCAGCTTCACCTCCTTGCATTACCCTAGGGACACGATGGAGAAGTCGAGCACGTTCCAGCCGTTTCGGAGATAGGCATCCGTATGGAAAAGAAATCCGTAAGCAATTATCTTGAGCATCGCCTCAATGGCAAAGAAGATCAGGAAGGCGTATTCGATCTTCTCCTGGGGATTGGAAAGGCAAGCAGGAGAGGCTGCTCCATTAGAGCAGACTGTCACCTCCCTTGGTATCACCACCATGCGCAGCTGCCCACCCGCATGTCTCTGGATCAGCCCCTGCTGCCAACCCATCTGTGATCTCCCACACACACCAGGCAGCACTGTGGCTACCCAGGGCAGGAAGGGGTGCCATGCTGAGCCACCACATGCCACTCTGGCCTGCAGCATGATCCCCTGCATCCCTTCAATGGCATGCTGCCAGGACCATGTCCCTGGGCTATGGGTACCTGTTCTTACAAACTATGCCAGCAAAGCCACCACTTCTCAACCCAGCACCCAAAGGTGCCTGGCCCAGGGCACTGCACTTCTCTGGTTCTCCCTGCTGCCTCACCCTCCCATTCTCCCATTGCCTTCCTCCCACAGGCAGCACTGACACCTTCTTGTCCTCTCCAGCTGAGGGCTTGCTGGGTCTGTCCTGGAGACACCACGCAGTCATCATGGGACAAGCCAGCTGCATTGTGGCTGCCCTTGTGCCCTGGGCTCCCAGGGAAGTGAGGCCTTGGGCTCAAGACCCCCTGCCTAATGCCAGATGTCTGCCTGGCAGAGTGAGCTGCAGAAACTGGCCTGGGGGCTCTGCTGGGCAGAGGCATTGCACCCACTCCCAGGCAGGACCTGGCACCCCACTGCAGGGGCTCAGCACAGCCCTGCAGACGCAGGGCCCAGAATAGCTCATCTTTCCCTGGAGCGTGGCCAAGAGCTGCCTGTGCCCACTTGGTTCTGTCTGTCACTGCAATCACTGCCCTTGCTACTGATGGCCCTTTCCAGACTGGGATTAAAATCCCTCCAAAGCAGCCAGATGGACGGGGGTATTTATATTTCTGGTTTTCCATGGCCCCTCTCCTCCATCTGCACCCTATGAAGGGCAAGGAGCATCCCTGCTTGGCCTCTGCAGGGAATTGCACCCAGAAAGGCGGAAACATCTCTCTCAGACCAAACTAGGAGCAGGTCTCCACTGGGGAAGGCTGCAGTGCTGCGAGCACACGTTCCTCCCAGGGTCCCTCTGGCTTGCCAAATGGAAAATGCTGTCCATTTAAGAAACCAGGGCCAGGGCTTAGACAGAAGCATTGCTTGCTCAATTACCATGTCCAAAAGCAGTGGCCATGCCAAGTGTCCCTGTATGACTGTCACCCATACAAGTGCCAGTTCCTTGTTGGATCTGAGAGCAGAGACCTAAGCATTGTGATTATTGGTGTTATCAGGGCTCTGTCTTCAAGGTTTTGGCTAAGGCAACTCAACGCTGCTCACGTCCCCACCTTATCAGTGACAGATTCCCCCTAGTCTGTCCCCAAAAGCCTGTCCTTGCAATCCCAGACATGTAAACACAATTATTGTGAGGATCATTTCAGGTATGGAGGGACTGCAGAGCCACACCAGCAGACAGTGGTGTGGTGCGGTATCTCCCCTGCTGCAAATGGAGGAGAAATGGGGGAGTCCACTGCAAGCTACAGCGGCCCTGCAGCTGCCAAGGCCCAGGCTGGTGAGTGTCGGGATCCAACCTGGAGCCCCAGCATTGCAAAAGCTAATTCCTTGCCCTGCTTCATCCAGCAGGACAGAATCAGGTTCCAGGGTCTCTGACTAGCAGGGATCTCCCTCTAAAAACCCCTTGCCCAGAATAAAAAGGTGACTCACTATTCCTTGGAGGTCCCTTTGAGAAGCCCAAACTGGATGAATGGTGCTTTGGCCGGCTCCAACAGTATTTGCCCACCCTGCACAGTCAGTGAGCAGCAAGTTTCAAACCTGGGCCAAGGGAGAGCCAGCAGGCAGCCCCTTGAGATCTGGCTACTACATTCCCTTCATCCTGGGAGAGGCAGTAACTGCAAATTTCCTTACAATACCAGTTCACTGTTGTGCTTTGCAGACCCAGCCACGTACATGGAGCTGGATCATCCTGATCTGTCCTGCTGGTGTAACCCCTCTAGTACAAGGAAAAGTCTTGGAATGGCCAGTATGAAGGTTCTATGCAGTGATCCATCAGTGCTGGCTGGAGGGATCCCCCATCACCTGTCCTACAGCTGTGGGTCCAGTTCCCCCATCTTATCTGGCTGTAAACTGTGGGCAAGTGCTGATGTTAGCAGAGCAAGAGGAGCCAGGCCCCTGACTATGAAGACATCTCACAAGCATCTTTGTCAGTGGGCTGAGGTGGGGTAGCCTTTCAGTGGGGCAGGTCATGGCAAACTCTCTCTGGATTCTCCAAGTGGTAGGTGTAGCTGCAGGACACATACTGGCAATGAAACTCATGTGGCCACAAAGCAATGTACTGAGCCAGGGCAAACTTACTGCCACCTTCGGATACCAGCAGAAAGAAGCTAAGGGATATTTTGTCCTGGCAGTTGGTCAAGCACCGCATGTCCTGCACCTAGTGCAGACCCCAATTCATGTGCCCGGGCTCATTTGAGAAGAAATCAGTCATGCGCTTACCCCAGCTCTGGTGCTGCCCATGTGGCAGGTCAGCACGGAGACTGTGCACTCATGACCCAAGCAGCCACCCTGTGCCTGTGCCACGAGGGAAACACGGCAGACCCTGCAAGCCAGGCACACACCGTGTACAGGCACAACTCTGCTGACTTCACTGAAGCCCTGGCCAGTTTCTAGCAGCTGAGGACCCGCTCTGTGCCACCACCACCCACTGTCCCCTCATCACCCCCAGAATTCAGAGCTGGCTACCCACAGTGGGAGGCTGCTTAGGGAAGGGCGGCAGGGCTGCCTGGCAGAGCTGGGATTTGGTGTATGAAGAGCCCAGCCTTCAAAAAGCCACTATAAAAAGATGCAGGTCTTTATAACACATCGGACTGCTACACACACACATGCTTCAACCATGCTAGGGGACACAGAGTAACCTGACCTGTGGCTGCTGAATGAGCTGCAGAGCAGCAGGAATAAGTGTGCACCATGCTGATGCAATGCAACATGACACAGCTCCAGCCTGCTCGGCAATGTCGACTCCCAGCCCCTACGGCCACACAGGGCTCTCCAAAATGACCCCCAGCTCCATGTCCCTGGTGTCTCCTCCCAGGGAATAGGGGGAGCAGGGCTTGGATAAAGCCTCCTGCTGGCCAAAGTGGGGGATAGATGATGAGGGGACAGTATGACTGTAACACAGCTGGATATCTACCCCTGCTTCCCAGAAGACATCCATGTGCAGCAGGACTCACAGCACTCACACTCCTCCCTGACCCCTCCAAACTGTCCCCAGCCTGCTGCGCTCCTCTGTGCCCTCTGTTCCTGCTCCTGCACCATCAGCCCCTGCACCTCCCCTAGAGCCTCTCAGTCCCAGTCAGGTCCTGCTCCCGTTTTCCCCTGCAGCTCCAGTCCCCATCACCTCCACTGCCTCAAACAGTCCTTCGCTGCTGGGCTGAGGGATGGCCCTTGCCATGGCTGAGGCAGTTGTCACAGATCACAGGAGGTCTGAGGCTGGCAGGGATCTCTAGAGATCACCTAGTCCAAGCCCTTGCTGCTCAAAGCAGGGCCAGCTTATAGTGGGCTGCTCAGAAATTTCTCCACACAGGTTTTGAATGTCTCCAAGGACTCCACAACCCCCCTGGGCAACCTGTGCCAGTGTTTGACCACCCTCCCCAATAAAAATGTTTTTTTGTATGTGCACCAATGGGTTGACCAGGATGCACGTGTGGACTGCCTGTGCCAGGACACGCAGGGCAGGTAGCTGTGCTGCTGAAGTCTTTCATAAGGGCTTTTTAAACATAAAACACCCATAAGGGTGTTCTCCAGGGGCTTGCAGCAACCGTGCTTTGCAATATGGAGTAGCTCTGTGTCTTTCTCCCCTTCCCCTGAATGTAGATGAGACAAGCCCTGCAGATGTGAGAGGAAGAAGGGGACAGGACAGCTAATGAATGTATGGGAACACAGTTACAGCAATCTCATAGGCTCCCCTTCCTTTGGAAATCAAGATAAAAATGAGGGCTGGAGCAAAGGAAGGCTCCTTTGAGTACGTGGTGGGAAACCCTGGTACCCAGCATGGGAAGGGCACAGTGGAGGGCAGACAGGCCCCTCGGGGCTGCTGTGAACCATGTCCGGGAAGAGACATTGAGAGAAACATTTCTGCTTCTCACAGTGGCCTCTGTCAGAGCACAGGGAGTGCTTGGGATGGGGAGACATGCAGGAAAGAATTTGGGAGAGTTTTTGAATCATTTGCACAATTTTTTTAGAGCAGGGGGTTGGACTAGATGATGTCCAGAGGTCCCTCCACCCTCAGCTGCTCTGTGATGCTGTGATTTTCCTGCCATATCCCCCAGCCACAGCTCCTCCTTTCCCATAAACAAGTGACAGACCTGGGCTTGACAAACCCCAGGGCTGCAGAGACAGGAACCAAAAAAGCAATAAACCTCTCCAGCAGCTATGCAAGCGTGGAGGGGCCAGGCCCTACAACAAGTTGTTCCCCATTGCATCTCCCTCGCTCACTGTCCAGAGCTCCTCATTGCTCCATGTCCTTTCCCTGTCACACCAGCTGCCCCACGTCTGGTCAGGTGTCTGTGGGACACCGTGGTGGCATTCCTGAGGGTTGTCCCTGGACTAGATGCCCTAGGTCTGCTTGGTTTGAAAAGGCTTTGCTGGGTGCTACCACTGCAGCCAGCAAAACCATGGACAGGGGAATGATTTGGACACAGTACAGACAAGGGCTCAGCTGATGCCTGTCAGACCCAGGGTGTGGAGATCCCAACTACAGGAAGAGAAAGCCAGGGGAGCTGCAGCTAATGTACCCTTCTCCAGGGCTGGGAGCAGATGGTCAGCAAGGTCCCTTCAGAGGAAGCCTTGCTGCGGAGCTGGGGACCATGGCATCCTGCTTGATGGAGCAGGCTTTGGAAGCTGCTGTATTTTTACTGGCATTCAGGACAAGTGGTCAGTTCTGCTGGCCAAACTGGAGGGTGAGAGCAGTGTACCAGCAATGGGCAGCAAAAGTCACATCTGGGATCTGTGCAAAGGGGAGGTGAAATCCTCTCACCAGCTCCGTCCACAGGTGAAGGAGCTTGAAAGAAGGCAACCTTGTGATGGCAGGGCTGTATATGAAAAGGCTCCAGGGGTGGCCGAGCACCCCTGAGTAGGGCCAGGAAGGGACAGCAACAGGGAGATCAGAGGGGCCTGGCTCAGCTGCCTACCCAAAACCCCAGGTTGAGCCACGGAGGCTGCCAGGCTTGCCAAGCTACAAGCTGGGCAGGGTGCCGGCCCTTTACAGCAGCCCCAGCCCAGAGCGAAGGGGAGGACTGAGGCAGGGGAAGCTCATACAGCTGCATCTTTATGTGCATCCCTCAAGATGCTGGGTAAAAGAGCAACAGTAGTTTCTGAAGTCCCATGCACCAAACCTGGGCATGGAGATGTGCGTGTGTGTGGTCTATTCTTACAGTTATTAGAGGACCCGAGGAGATCAAGGGTGATCCCAGGCTCTAGGAAAGCCACATGTAATCAGGACTTTCCTGCAGTGAGTGACCCATGCCAGCCTCAAGGGACAGATACTCAACAGCAGGTACTCGCTCTTCAAAGCCAGCATTGGACCAGCAATCTCTCTCAAGGACTGCTAGACACGAGTCAGCTGCTCAAACATAGCTGTTTTCAGTGCTACTGGAGGTGCCCTGGGCTACATGAGACAGTCCTGGGGTGGCAGATGTTACACAGGACCCACAAGCAAGTCACACCCCTCCAGAGCAGCAGATGGGAGGTCTGGGACACCTGCAACAGCATCAGATGCCCATATTCCTGTAACAGAATTGTGCCTGGGGCTGTGTTCAGGCTTTAAAACACAGGGGTCCTCTGACCCCTGTGGCTGAGATACATCCAATGCAACCCAAAATGGTGGGATTTTTGGCAGCATATTCCTTTATATTAAACATCCGTTCTACCTAAACATAAAGCCATTATCTGTGACACTAACAGAGTGCCTACACATAGGCCATTACCTGTATTGTTAAGAGTGTATTCTGTTCAGCTTGAGCTCCAGCTCTGTCCCCCACTCACCAGGCCCCATGCTCTACCTGATACGTTTACAAAGCACATGGGACTCAGCCCAGCTGCTTTTGGATGCTCTGAAAGGGTGGCCTCCCTCTGAGCGGTCACCCTTGGGTCCCATTAGTGGAGAAAAATAGGTACTTTAGTGTGTGCAGCATGCCAAACACCATCCATCAGAACCGCAGGAGGAGACCAACTGCCCTAGGAGAAAAACCCTACTCTAAATTTGCCTTTATTTCTCCATTGACCATAAATGGAGTCCAGGCAGCCAGCTCACATGCAGACATCTGTATTTTCTTGGGTGAATCCCCTTGAGTAACCTGCCTTGCTAAACATATTTCTGAACTTGCTTGCTCCTGGAGCAAGGCTTCTAGTGAAAGACAAACAGTGTGATTTGGAGCTCACTGACAATTTTGGAAACTCTAGTCAAAGTGAAAATAAATGCTGTGAATTTCTGACAAAGTTGAAAAATCAAAATCATTTCATCAGGGTCAAAGAAAATATTTTGATTTCATTAGAATTAGACAAAATTAGACAAAAACAGCATTACAAAAAAAAAATCTTCTGGATTAGAAGAAATCTAATCTAAAAAGAATAATAATGAAATACATTGAAATTAAACAACTGTATTTCTTCCAGGATAAAGCAAAATGGATTCATAGAAGATTTATGGGTTATTAAATATACTTTTTTCATCCCCCAAAATGAGTTCTGGTTAACAAACCTTTCATGAGACTAATTCTAAATCTAGTGTAAACTCTGTGTGCAAATCTTCCCTGGGTGGTCCTGGAAAGACAGAGTCACAAGCGTGGCTGCTCTCCAGGTTTTCCAACCTTGCAGGAAGAAAGTGGCAGCAGAGGTCTCCCAGGAGATCCTCCCTTCCCAAGACTGTCCTTGCTGGAGACCCCCAGCTTTAGAGCAGAGTGGCTTTCACTGCATTAAGTGTCTGGGATGCAGGAGGCTTCTCTGAAGGAAGCTCAGGCTGGACAGGCTCCTGCACACCCATTAGCAGTGAGCTCTGATGAGAGTGAGCCTTGATCCTGCCTCCACAAGTAATGTGGGGCAATGTCCTCACTGCTCTGACTCAGTTTCCCCTCATACATTTTGCCTCCTCATCAATTTCAAGGTCTTCAGATAAACTCAATCCTCTCTGGAGAGGACTGGGCAATGAAGAGAGGCAATTAAAAAAGTGACAGGGAGAGATTAAATGCATTGCAGCATCTCTCTGCTACAGGAAGAAACACCTCCAACAAGCCTTTGTTGCACTGCCTGTGGGCCCCGTGCAGAGCACAACCCGATACCCAAGGTGATGGGGGTCTGGCTCAGCTCTTAGCTGGGATTGCTCCTACAAAGCCACCAGAACATGGTGACAAAGGGACATGCAGAGCAGGGGTGAAAGAAGAGAGGCCTGGGGCTGCCAGGCTCCTGACACAGAGGGATGTTGGCATGGCAACAGCCTGAAAAATCCCCCAATAGGATATAGCATAAGTAATCTAATATACAATAAATATAAATAGATGAAATTTCATTTACAGATGACATTACTCACTACGTGCCTGCCTGCCTCCCATTAATGGGAAAGGCTGTTGGTCCTTCTTGGGCAGCATCAGTCCCTGCCGGGAGCACTGCGAGGCGGGTTGCTGCTAGGATGTCCCCCCGTCATGCCACACTGCCACATGCTGCTGGGCTTTCTCCAGCTCTGCCCTCACAGGCGTCCTGGTCTCAGCCAAATCTCAAAACCCCTCCCAGTGGGAAGCCCCCATCCCTGCTGTCCCCACCTCCTGCTTTCCATGCTCCACCTGCCCCAGTTTTGCTTTGCCTCTTTAATCTCTCAGCTGAGATAACTGCACCTTTCAAATCCTGTTATGCCCCTTTGGCCAGGGAAGAAATCAAAAACAGCGTCTTGAGATTAACTCTGCCTCGAGCTCGCAGGTGTTAAGAGAAGCTGGTCAGACAGCACCAGGCGGCTGAATGAACACCCCAGGAATTAACTCTCCATGGGTATTTTTAATTCCCCTCCTCTGTGGACCTATCTTGGTTTTATTTTTAAAAGACATAATAACACATCGCCAATAGTGACCCCTTTTCTTCTTTTTCCAAGGAAATGAGAAGTAAACACTATCTTCAGTGCCACTAAAAGCCTGTTGAGATGGAAAGAGACAAAAGCAGTTCAAGGAACTAAAAATTGCACAAGTAAAAGCTTACTTGGTATTTTGTATCACAGATTCTTTGACTGCTTTAATATTTTTCCCTGCAGAGTCTCTAAGGAACAGGCAAAAACCAGAGAGGTGCTTTTTTAAGTCACAAGTTGCCAGCAATACCTGCACACACCACACCACACCCCAACACTGAGGAGTCCTGAAATTAGCAGAAGAGAACATTTCATTAAAAAAGGGGCGTATTTAGATGCTTTGATTCAGTCACCAAACTCAGACTCTCAATGGAAATCAATGTGGATTGAACCACAGTGGGGATCTGAAGAGGGGAAAGGGGTGGCAAACTAAAAATAGTGCAAACTATTGATTTGGATCACATCAAAACATCTTATACCAGGCAAAATGGAATGACTGGGAAAAAACCCAAAAAGGAATAACTGATTGGAAAGCAGCAACCTCTCTGCTTAAGAGAGATGGTGTTTTTTTCCCTCTTAAATAAAAAGTACCAAAATTAAAATACAGTTTTGAAATGAAAGGTCAGAAAATTTTATTCCAAAAATGCTGAAACAAAACACTTCAGCCTTTCTGGAACAGGGTGTTTCCTTTTGGAAGTGTCATGATAAAAAGTTGAGGAAATTTGTTCTTTTTTTGGCATCAATTCTTCCTTCCTGTGTACTTCACACACCAATCTGCTGCCTTCAATCTCAACCCAGGGGTAGTTTCAGCGCCTCTGAAAACCCATTTTGCAGTGGTTTCTCCACCACTCTGCCTCCCTCTGACTTTGCAGCATCTCTCGCTGGACCAACGACACTCGACTGCACCCCACAGAGCAGCAGCAGATGCCCCCACTACAGGTATTACCATCTTGCACCCATGCCACACTGAGGGACCAGCTCCGCAGAGCTCTCGAAGCCGAGCACCTGGCTGTCCAGCGAGGAGGGTCAGCAGGACAGCGGGAAGGGCTGTGCCTTACCAGGCTGGAGTTGGCAACGTTGGTGTCATCCTCAGGCATCGGCAGGTAGATGGCCAGTGCAACACAGTTGGCAAAGATGGTCAGGAGGATGATGATCTCGAAAGGTCTGAGAGGAAGCGTTAAGGAGTGGAGACAGGAACAAAAAAGCAGGTACAGCCCTGCCCTGTCCTGTCCTGTCTGGGTATGTGTGGGGAAACCCCACTGGCTATGGGGAAACAATCTCCCACTGGGGCAGAGAACCAGAGAGAGCAGTCAGACTTCACCCTCTGCACATCCTCAGTTGCTGCCCATTTCTTGGGTCCCCGGGGAGGGAGGGAATGGGCCAGGATGAGACGCAGGGCCTGGACACTCAGGGCATGGCTGCTGGAGAGGGGCAGCTTTGGCACAGGACATATGAGGAGGGGGCACAAATTAAAAGGCTGCAGTGGAGGAATAAGGAGGGGATGGGAGAGCTGGTAGTTTCCCCCTCATCATTCTTCAGTGAATCATCCTGAAGGGTCAGGACCCTCTTACATAATGTAGGCTCTTAACCAAAGCATCACCCTTCGGAGTGCGCTGGCCCTGGCTCCCTCTGTACTCAGCGACTGTGAGTGAGACACTGCTGAGCAGCAGATCTCAGGTGGGCCGTGTCTCCCTGACTAGAAGGTATCTAGGGGCAAGACAGCTCAGCCAGGGTCTCCTCTAGCAGAACATCCAGCTGCTAACATTCCCGGGTGTCCTACAGCCTCAGTGCCCCAGTGCAGACCCTCAGTGCCCCAGTGCAGACAGTGCTCCTGCGACTGTCCCCAGGAGTGCCACAGGCTGGGAGTAACTAGAGTGCTCAGCCTGAGCTCCGTCCCACTCCCTAGAAGGTGGAATTGTGCTGTTTGGGCCCTATGACAACTCTGAACAAATGGGGTGACTTGCTATTTCCCCCTGAAGGCCCTAGGATAGGCACTTGGTCACTCCCAGGCTCCTGCTGCTGTCACTGCTCTGCTGGGCCACTGAAACCTCATCGTCAAGCTTCAGCTATCACGTTCCTGAAGCCCCAAAAGAGCTCAAAGGCTGGCTCCAGGACCTTGGCCAGGATCTCACCCCAGGGACCCCACTCCCTGTTCCTCCCAGCATGGTCCAAACCTGCCACCCTGTGGTACCCTGTACCACGCAGTAGACATCTGGTCAGAAGATGACAGCCATCATCTTTTGCTGCCTCTATGCTGGTCACATCCAGGCCCTGCTGCAGCTCTGAAGTGCGTGGTCCTAGCCACTGCACCATGCAACTATGCACATACCTAAAAACAAAAGGGTCTTTTCCACTCCTCCAGTGGCCTTGTGCTGCCAGAAGACAGCTGGGTACAGCATGACGCAAAAACCTACAGGAAACATTTTTGGTCACAATGCTAATCTCAAAGTTTCCTGGCCAATAAAGTTTCTTGACGAGTACATCTCAGTTGCCCCTGATCCACTTGCCTTGCCTGTACCCCGGAAGCCACCTTAACTAAAAGCAGATGGAGGAAATGAAAATGTTGGTCCAGCTGCCCAATGGGCCAGACCCACCTACAGTATAAATCAACAAACAGTGACGTAAATCACCACACTCCCCTCCAGCCCCTTCTCCTCTCCATTGTTCTACCAGCCAACATCCACACTTATGACCACAGCCAGTGTCTACCCCCTTAAACTGTTTTGAGATCTCTCATGCCCATCCCCACCTGTAACTACCAACCTGCCATCAGGGGCAAACTGGTAAATCTCATCTGGGTATAGAGGTTCCAGTACAAGACAGGATTTCCCAGCATTCCCATCTCACTTTGGGTAGACCTTCCAAAGAACAGCTCCCAGGAACATGCTCTGTGGGAACACCTACAGCTCAGCCATGCAGACTGATGCCACTACAGAGCCCTCGAAACTCAGTACCCCAGCAGAGAGGCCCTGCAGCCATACTGATGCTTCCCTACACCATGGTTAATCAACTGATTAGCTCAGCTTTCCGGATAATTACGCTGAGGCCTACCTTGGGCTGCGGTGGCCACACCACTGTCCAATCCAGCATCACGGGGCAAGGGGCACCTAGGGAGCACTCTCTCCATATTGGCCTGCTGAGCTGGCTGAGTGCCTATGAGTTGTGTCCTATGCTCATCACATGTTATTTTGCCTTTTCTGGACCCTTCTGTCCATCAACTTGATGACACTTTAAAAACTAAAGTCAGCTGGAGAAGCTGTTCCCCTCTGTGTTCCAGGTAATGGGGCAGAGCCCAGGGGTTAGAGGCTTCCCTGCCTGCTCTGACAGGATGAGATGAACGTTGCCAACACTCATCCCAGTCTCCACGTGGCTGCGATGGTGGAGAGGTGCAGGGACCATTCAGCATCACAGAGCAAGTTGGAGAGAGCTGTGGAAAGAGGAGCAGGAATCATGGCTCGGGTCCTGCCACATTAGCCACTGACGTGCAGAAGGGAAAGAGCCTTTGCCCGTCCCCCTGCTCTGGGAAAACAGCCACATACTCATTTCCTCCTCCTTGAAGGGTGACCTGTCTTGTAACTGGAGCTGGAAGCAGCTTGCTGCTTGCAAGTCTGTGAGTCTGGCACTGTTATTAGGTAGAAATGCAGTGGGACAGATTGAACCAAAAAAGAGGCATGTAGTGTCACTGGACACGGTGTCTCTGCCTCTTGCCACCGAGCCAAGAGCTTCCACATCATCCTCATCTCCTTGTCCTGCAATCTCACTTCTTTCTCTCCAGCAGCCTCCTGTCACACAGCATCCAAGGGTCCCAACATCTGCCTTGCAGCAGGAATTAGGCCCTTAGTACCTTGCAGCTCTGTGGTCCTCCAGGGTCCCCAGACTCCTCACCCATCTGCCTTGAAGTCCTCCTGGCTGCAAAACAAACCTGGAATACCAGGGTGACACCACAAAGCTAGACGTGTCCCAACAACCATCAACTTGCTGGGCTAGCTGTCGAGCACACAATACCCAGCAATTGCAGAGTACCCAGATTTCCTTGTGCTAACAAATGTGTTTTTTGAGATGTGAGCAAACTTCAGCATAAAAACCCCTCTGCCTCAAGCCAGCCTGACTTTCACCCACCCTAGGCTGAGTGCAGTGATACTCCCCACTCTCCAACTGCCTGGAAAAGACCCTGTCCCACTTCTGCGGCTCAGCTTTGTGCTCCGACAGCAGAAGCTATACAGCAGAGATGGGCCCAAGGAACAGGAATGTGTACTGCCATACTGAACCCAGATGCCAGGTATCCCCACAGAAAATGGTCACAGCTAATCTCCCCTTGGCAGCTTGCCTGGCTCTGAAGCCCATAACAACCCGCAGGAACTGGAACGACCCTGTCATGCCTTGCAAACCCTGATCCCTGAACGAGGGCAGCCAGGTGCATTTGGGTATAAATACAGCCAGGCACAAGAGAGGTGCTGGAGAAACCCGATGCCCTGGATCATTTGTCCTTGCACAGGTCAGAACCACCTGCACCTGCAACCTTCCTGGTGGGACACCCACCTCTCCCCTCCACACTCCCCTTCCAGAGCACCAATGTGGGAAGGACCCCCACTGTGATGCGCACTCTCTCTGGCATGCGTTGGCCCAGGAGGAGGAATGTGTTTGAGCATGTTGGAAGATGTAAGTCCTATTTCCAGCTCTTCCCCTGCCACTAGGGTGTATCCACAAGTTTCTTCCATACTCAGTGCCTATTTAAGACACAGACACAGTTCCCTTCCATGTGCTTGTAGAACAACCCAGTCCTCATGCCAGAGAAGCAGAACTGGAGAATTCCCCAATTTTGGCTCTGCTCCCTCTCCTCGGAGGACAGAGAGCCCCTTTGCAGTGAAGGAACCAGGGCTCAAAATCCATGGCCAACACAGCACCACCAGAGGTGTGAGCATGCCCCGAGTGCCTGCAAACGGGCACCCTGGGCTTTGAACAAGATGGCATCTCTGGCAGTGTGGGGGCATGGTTTTGGTGTCCCCACGGCACTATGTGTACAGCAACACAGCCAGCCTTTCCTAAGGGCAGGGCCTGTCCCTGCAGCCCTTAGGCGGCCAAGCCACCTCCAAGAGGAGCAAAGCCTGGCCAGGGCTGGGATGATCCTGCCAAGGCCAGGAACATGCAGATAGGTTCAACAACTGAAATGAGAAAAGTTGGGGTGGAAGAACTGGATTTGCTGGAAACATCCCCAAATTCCATTGCTTTTGCTTGAGCCCAAATGTTTTGCTGAAGCCAAAGTGAAATGTTTCATCTACCGTCCTCTTCCCTTCCGTAAAATACAGGTGCACAAGGTGATATCTAATGGCCTAAAATAGTTCCTGGATGGGCGGCAGAAACATGACATTTTGGTATTTCCGAGCTATAAAGCCCCAGTGAAAAGATGGCCAATCAAAGAGCAACCACCCAAACCCCATCCCTAAATTAAGCCAGAGGCACAGTGAGATACTGTCCCTCCAAACAGTATCACTCACAAAAGCCTTCACCTGTGACAGCAGTGCCAGGGAGGGATGGGAAAGGGGGGGCTGAGAGGACAATGTTGTCAGCAAGGATTCAGGGGATGCTGGCCTGCCCCCACCACCAGGGCAGGGAGCAGCTGCGGGATCAGGCAAGCGGTGACACACACAAAGAGCCATCCCAAGCAGCTTGCCATGGTCTCGCTACCCACCCCCAAACCTCTCCCCTGGGGCAGCCTGTTGTCCCCAGCTCCAACCTCAGCTCCCACTCACCCAGCCTGGCCCTCCTCCTCTGCCTGGCCCCATCCCCACCCTGGGATGGGCACTGTGCCCCCTCCTCACACGCTAAACCCTCTCCCCTCCCGGCAGGCTGTCCCATTTCTCCCCAGCACAGCTCCTGCCAGCACAAAATGTGTTCACTCCCACAGGTTCCTTGCCACCCAGCCTGTCCCTGCCTGTCCCCACACCACCCTACCGAAGGTCCCCATGGACTGACCCACTTCTTAGCCCCAGCTTCCCTCACAAGCCTATTCATGTCCCCAGTTTGCACAGCCATTGCCTTTGCCAATGCATCCTAGTGGGGCTCCCCAGGTGCCTCATTGCCTTTTACAGACCTAATGAGACAGCCAGCACAGGCTTGAAGTGGGCTGACAGCTCTCCTGCCTGCAGCCCACGGGGTCCTGCTCCCCAGCACCCCTCCCCAGCACCCCTGCTCACAGGCACACACACGGGTGCTCCTAAGCCCCCACAGCCATAAGGATACTTCCACTCCACGATGCTGATGCATGCCTTCCGAAGCGGGTTTTCCAGGGTTAAGCAGAACAGAGCCCTGGCTGGCCGGGGGGCTGCTGGCGGCACCGGCTTCTTGGACTTCTCCTTCTGTTGCCTCTTCTTCACGTCATCCTGGGGAGAAGCAGGCTCCATGGTGTTTCTTCCCTAGCTGTTTCTCCCCCTCCTGCCCCACGGCTGAGCCCCCCTTCCCCGGGTCCCAGCCAGCTGGAGCTCCTCTGGATCTCCCTTCTTGCGGGGTTTGTCTCCTCCGCGCACCGGGGGAGGCGGTGGGGGAGTGGGGGCTGGAGCCTGCACTCGCATGTAGAAACACACAAAGCACGAGTTTAAATTTAGATCCCGGCCTGGCTCCCGGGTGCTGTCACAGCTCCTGAGGCAGCAAAAGGGCCCCTGCAGCTGTTGCTTCTTTACCCGGCGCATCGGGAGGCGGGTGAGTGCTTCACATGCCACTGACCCGGGCTGGGGGTGGGAACAGGCTGCCCGGCACTGGGCACACTGTCTCTGAAAGAAAAGCGCCTTTGTCCCAGGTCAGCTCTTTCCCCTGCTCCCCCGGCCTCCCTTGCCCAAACTGGCAAGCTGGGCTGCCTGGGGCAACACATGCAGCCCCATTTGCTGAATCACATTATTCAGAGTGAGATGGAGAACCCGACTCTGGCCGGTTCCCAAAGAAGATTACACCACAAACTGATAAGTCCCCTCTCTCTGCAGGATTTCACCTTCATTTGGTGCAAACTGCTCAGCTGAGCCCTGGACCCTGTGATCCTTGGGCTGTAGGGCCTCTGGGGCTGGGTCCATCTCACAACAGGGACTTTGACCCCAACATCAGAGCTCCAGGGAATCATGGTGAGTCCAAAAAGTGCTCTGGCTTGCTTTTCTGGAGGGGCAGAGGAAACCCTTGGCTGGCACCAGTCACTCAAACAACTCCTTGCTCAGCTTCACCTCCCCAGTCCTGCTTGCAGGGTGTGGAGGATGCCTGGGGATGCAGGAACCCAGCAAGCCCAGGCTGGATTGTTTCCTGGCAAGTCCAGCTGGGCTTGGGAAAAGCCCAACTGGATGAACGGTATGAGCAGTTATGGTAACTCCTGAGCTGGAAGGCAGGCACGGAGAGAGGCAAGGTATCAGCACCTCTTCACAGCAGAGGAAACTGAGGCACCAGGAAGGGTTGCTCTTGGGGTTTTCCTGGGGTTTCCCGGACTGAGTCAGCAAAATAATTGCAGCGATCTTATTACTTACAGTTATGTCCCACAGCAAATGGTGTCCCTGTCCTACAGGGATGTTACAGTCTAATGTGACTGACCAGCTGTGCCCCAGTCAACTCCCATGCATCCCAGGGAGCTGCTCTACCCACTGCACCACGCTGCCTTGCTCAAAGCTTCCTCTCCTTTGCTTCGCATGGTCATTCCACTGTGGAGGGAAATGACTTTGCAGCTGTGCAGCAGGCTGTGTCGAGGGCCAGGAGGGCCACAGTGCTGAGGGAACTGATCACTCCCTGCCCACGGCAGGGAGATAGCATGGGAGAGCAACTCCTGCAGCTGCTCCAGTCAGTTTTGATGCACTTTGGAGGAGGGGGCCCTCAAGTGTAAAGGGGTTAAATCAGTAACCCGCCCCCTCCTACACCACTCTGCCGCATTTTGTGCAAATCAGAGTCAAATCATTCCTGCTGAGGGCTCCAGCCCTGTCTCCATGTGATGCAGGTCCAAGCATGTTCCCATTTCTCATTTAGTCCTCATTCTTCCCCCTAAACCCTGGTGAAAGCCAGGAGCCATATTTCTGCTGCTGCCTGTGCGGGAGAACCTGTCCCAGGGACAGCAAGGATGTGGGGCCCATCTAGTGGTGAGCCTGAGAAGAAACATCTGCCCTTTGACTCACCCTGGAAAAGTCTCAGAGGAAGAGGGCAGGGTGTGCGAGCTAGGGCTGTGCAGCCTGGTGCAGGCAGGGGCCTGTGGAGAGGACACTCAAGGCCTTTCTGATCTCCTCTACACCCCTTTGCTCACACACCCTGTGTGCACCTGCTGGCAACCCCTCGCCACTTGCTGTGCTCTGTATTTTGCACAGGGCTGTGCTGGCAACCTCCAGCCTGACATAGCTTTAACAAAACACGCTGCAGCGCTCTGCTCAATGGAGATGTTCCTACCTGCCTGGCAGGGAAAGAGTCCTTCCTCGTCAAACCTCTTCACGTCCATCGTCTTCCTCGCACACTTTGTGGGCCTTCCTGTTTATCTTCTGCTCCATCACTGCACAAAGACACGGCCTCAGGAAGGGAAGGGTCCCTTGGGAAGGGTCCCAAGCACAGTGAGCCCATGATGGAGGCCTGCCACACCAGGTGGGCTCCTCCTGCCGCTGTGAAGAGCAGGGATGGAAACGCTGCCTGCGCTGCCCGTTCTCCAGCAGCGACCACCTCACACCTCCCGGCACGCACAGCCGTGTGTTCATGCACCTCCCGAAAGCTTCCCCTTTCCCCAGCTCAGGCACTTCCCTGCTTTGCCACCCGGCTCCCGCAGGACCTTGCCCTGCCTGTCCCTCGGGGCTGCCTGAGCCGGTCAGACAGGCGGCAGCGGGCAGCCAGTCCCGCTCCGGGCCCACCACGGTCTCTCCCTCCCACACGCGCCGGCCACGAGAACCTTCAGCCGGAGCTGGAATCCCGGCAGCGGCTCCTCCCGCGCCGTCGGTGCCCGGGCCAGGGCGAGGCAGCCTGGGGACGCCGGCCGGGGCCGCGGGGGTGGGCAGGAGTCGGAGCAGGCACCCACCTCGGGGCGGCCGGACCCGAGCTGCCGCTGGCCTGGACTCTCCCCTCAGCGGCCCCGCGAAGCCGAGCCGAGCCGAGCCGAGCCCAGCCCAGCCCAGCCCAGTCCAGCCGAGCGGCGCTGCCTGCAGCCGGGCGGCAGCGGGGAGGGGCGGCCGTCCCGAGCTCGACCCCGCTCCCGCCCCTCGGCCGGCCCCGCTCCCGCCCGCTCCCGGCATCGCGGCCCCGCCGGGAGCTGCTGCGGCGCCGGGCGGACACATCCGTGGAGAGCCCCCGGCCCGCCCCGGGAGCGGGAGCAGCGCTCCGGGCCATCTTTGGGATGGGGGGTCAGCGCCCCCCCGACGCCACGGGCGCAGGTGGCTGCTGGAGGGACCACGGGAGTTCGCGAGGCGGCGTGGGGGCAGCCGAGACCCGCGCGGGCACACGCGCGCGTGTGTGTGAGTGTGCATGTGTGTGAGTGAGGGGGTCTCTGCCAGCATGGAGCGGGACGCGGCCTCGGGGGCAGGTGTGTCCAAGTGCCAGCAACTGGGGAGACCGGGTGAGATCCAGGGGCAGCTACCGGGCGGACAGAGGGTCTGACCCAGCTGCTGGAGGGAGCTGCATTGCACGCCTCTGTGTGTGTGTGTGTACATACATACGCATACGTGTGTGTATGTATATGTATTTCCCACTCAAGGTCTAAGGGACTTTCATTCTCATCAGCCAGAGAGGGGAACAGGATGAGACCACTGGTGCTGTTTGTGTTTTTGTGAGTGCTGAGTGTGTATGTCTTAATCTGTGTGGCCAGTCATATGTGTATATATGTGCGTATATATACACGTATACATGTATATATGTGTGTATATATGTGTATATATATCTCTATATACATTCCCAGTAGGCACACACATACACACACTCACACACACAGAGATGCCAACACATCTATATACACATATACACATGTATATGTGTGTGTATATATATAGATATATATACACATATAGATGTATATAGATATATATACACATGTATATGTGTATATAGATATATATACATATGATATATGATATAGATATATGTATATATCTACATATATATAGATATATATCATATCTATATAGATATATATACATATGATATATGATACAGATATATGTATATCTCTATATACACATATACATATGTCTATGTGTATATAGATGTGTTGGTGTCTCTGTGTGTGGGAGTGTGTGTATGTGTGTGCCCACTGGGAACCCGTGCTCAGCCTCGCTCCTGGTTGGACCTGGGGTTACGGAGCTGTGGCAGGATTCAGCAGCCCCTAGCAGGGCCATGTTTCATTTGCAGAGAGTTTACTTCCACAACCCCTAATCTTTTCTTGTCGAGTATGTCCCTTGCAGATGCACGCACGGTCTTAATTTTTAGGTAGACAGAAAGCATCCCTTTACCAGAGTTGAACCCACAAGCCAAAACCCCAGATAAGAAGGTTTGGTCAAATCCCCAAATAGATGGAAAGTACCTGCACTGAAGACAATGAGAAGGTAAGGCTTTGACTCAAGTTTTTTTGCATTTTCTCAAAGACTTCATGGACGCCAGCATGTAAAATAGCTCTGCCTTGAGTTACTTAATGAAGTCTCCTGGGTCATGGGAGGGGAAAGAGCCGCCACCTGCCCCATAGCTGGGAAGAGGGTCTTCTGGCAAGGCTACTTTGAGCATTTTTTTTTTTTTTATATTCAGCCATCTAAACAAACATGCCTTTCATAGTTGGTTTATACATTCATATAAGACAAGAGTTAAAGCATCCCTTTATTGCATAAACACAAAAGCAGTCACTGCTCACCAAGCAGCAGAACAAAGCATATGAAGAAGCAGACATGGTTTCAGTATTGTCACCTTCCATTTGTGCACTGTTTCTGGATTCAGCCTTTATTTGGAAAAAGGACTCATGACCTAAATGGCAAAATATTTCCCTTTCCTAATTGGCTTTCCAACCCATTATTTCCTCACAGAGATGCTGCCTGCATCTTTCCTAGACTGTGTTTGATCTGATACCTCAAAGGATGATAAGAAAAGCCATGTTCAGCCAGGCCAGATGTCCATACATTTCAGTGCCCTATCTCTCACACCAGCCAGGAGCAGATGCTTGGATAAATTTAAGGAGCAAGGTCATGTTTCAGCATAGTTGTCTCTCTCTGTCAGCCAACCGTACTACCCACCTCAGTCAGCGACTGTGTCCTAGTTATAAGGCAGCGGCAATTATGCAGGTCTTATAACTAATACAGCATTCATTAGTTTTCATATTTTCTACACTCAGATAAGAAGGAACAAAAGAATGAAAGAAGGTAAGGGAGGGAGGGAAGGAGGATGGGAGGAAGGGAGGGATGAAGGAGAAGAGAGAAAGACAAAAAGAGAGGGAAACCCTAAATGTTGGTAAGCCCTGTTAGGACAACAAAATCTTGAGACAGGATTATGCAAGTAAATGGCTGAAACTCCACCTGTAATGCACTTCTGCTAAGTTTTGTTTCTACTAAGCCATCAGCCTTTAAGTTCTTTACTTGCATTGCAGTAGCGCGAAGTCCTCATAGTGTTAACAATAGCCAGCACCCTTTCTACCTTAATAATATGCTGCTTTTAATTCCCCATGCCCATCCATTTTCCCTAGCCTATGCTCCATATGCCCTCACTCTTCACCATTGGTGAGAAAACAGTTGCTGCTTGTGGAGTGATTTAGCAACTCTTGACATAGGAACCCAGGTTTTTGCCCTTGCAATTGTCTCTCCAGCCATACCTGGAAAAGAAATACATGATGTAATTTGAGGAGTTAGATAATGATCTACTCTTTGAGAGTCTTTGGTGAAGAAAGCTGGGCATGAAAGATATGAATCAATGAAAATTCTGATGAGCTCAATCCAGGGAGCTGGGGGAAGGGGAAGGAAACAAAACGGAGAGCTCTGGCAGGGGAGGGAAATTTAGGGAGTTAGAGCAGGTGCTGGGAGCCAGGACTCCTCAGTTCTCCTTTCAGCTCTAGAAGGACTGTGCTAAACTTTACCAAATACAGCTTCTCGCGCATTGCCCTCCCCCCACCCCCACCAGTCAATAGCAGGATTTTCTTTTGTCTCCTCTGCCCACTCTTCCCCAGTGCCCACTGCAAATATCCTTACCAGAAACTGAGGCCATTAGCCTCTTGAGCAATCTTCTTGGCACACCGAATATCATCCTCAATATTATCATCTTGAAATTCTGTAGAGAAGGGAGAAAAGATCAGACGCCACTTGTCACCAATCTCCATCCCAACATTGAGCCGTTGACGACTACCCTCTGGATGTGACCATCTAACCAATTCCTCACCCACCGGACAGTCGACCCATCAAATCCATACCTCTTCAGTTTAGAGAGAAGGATGTTGTGGGGGACCGTGTCAAAGGCCTTACAGAGGTCCAGATAGATGACATCTGTAGCCCTTCCCATGTCTACTGATGTAGTCACTCCATCATAGAAAGCCACTAGGTTAGTCAGATCTGACTTAGTAGTTAGTTTATTAGGTTCTAATCAGTAAATTCAGGTATGTAAAATATTTAATAAGTACAGATGGATTGGCTGTCAATACTCTATTATTTACTACATAAAGATGATATGGGATATAAAAGTTATTGCTTAAGCTTACTATACGTATCTAAATGTTACATGCATGCGGAAAAATGTCACTTACCAACCCATCAACACCTGGTGTCACGTAAAGGATCTCTCAGCCTCGAGGGATAACTTTGAGCAGCATCCCTACTCAAGGGGAGACCACCACCGTGCAGCCAGCTGCTATGGAGGGAAGGCTCAAGGTCTCATTAAGGCTGCTTTTATAGTGTGAAGTAGTTGGCTGCTAGTCAAACCACAAGTTTATGCATTCTTTTTTTGTACTTGGGTGTCTCTGATAATCTGGTTTAAACCAGCTTCATGTCCTTGTCATGTTCCAGGGGCTATTACGCCCAGGGGTTCATGTTCAATCATGAGGCCTGTTGTTCCTTTATCAGCCTGAACCAAAGTACAGCCAACTTGATTAGGAGTTGAGCGTATCCGTCACAGTCACCAAATCATTAGTAAAAAGGACTTGCTCACATTTTTCTTCTTTTCTTCTAGTTCATGCACAGGTACTGGAAAGAAGGCAGCAGAAGTACACACTAGCTAAAACCCCTTTTATTGCCAGCAGTAAAGATGCCTCTTGGCTGGGAGCCTGAGAAGGACCCCACGTTATACTCTTGATTCTTTATATACAATTTTAAGACTACTCACATATTCGCTTTTACAATTTACATAACCTATTGGCTTTGGCCATGACATCACTTGTTACCATGCGCTTTTGAGTATTTCTTCACGCGACCCCCCGTGCAAGCGTGCTTAATGCATACTTATTAGCAGAGTTTGCACTATTTTGTTGCAACTTTGCCAACTGACGGTTGGGCATGCTACCAAATTAATGTATCACCAAGTAACTCGATGGGATGTCCTGTTGATCAAGGAATATACTTGTATTAGGAGGGGGGAGGAGGCCTGAGGATCAGCAGATGGTCAGCAGCTTAGCCAGAAGTAGTAATAAAGATTCAGCGAACTCCTCACATCTTCCTCCTACCCCTTGGGATATTCCTGAAAGAAACAGGACTGGTACACTCTGTTGATTGCCTCTGGTCCTGATCCACCTGCAACCCTTCAAACTGATTTCCTGGACCGTAGTAAGTGGACTGAGAGAGGGGGAAGGTTGTGAATGTCTGGAGCTGGCATCTTAATCTACTCAGGAGAAAAACAACTGCAGAGCTACCCAGGGCTTCTGATTCTGATGCTATGGGAAGAGCCCAGGTAGACCCAGCTGTTGTTCTCTTGGTGGCAAGAGTATTTGTCATTGGTAGTATTGAACCAACTGAGGGGCTAGTGTCGATATTAAAAAATTAAATGATTCTCTTGAAGAAACAAGGGGTGCTGTTCAAAACGCATTCTCCCTGGGGAGGGTGACTATTGCTGGACTCTGTGCTCTCCACATGCTTATTCATTTGGGCCTTGCAAAGCTTAAACCAGGCCCCAGAAGGAAGAGGTGTGTGCATTTTTGAGTGTGCATGTCTAAACCAGAGCAGTAAGTACTGACACCATTTTGCTGTATTTCAGGGAGTATTTCAGTGGCAGAAGGGCATAAATTTAACTGGCTGTTGTGTACCATATGGTGACAGCCACCAGATGGAGGGGACTGTGTGTCCTCAGTGAGCTGACAGCATCCTCAGGATATAAAAGAGGATGCAGGCATGAGATATGGCGACTGCAGAAGTGATATAACTGAAAAGATGTACCGGGGTGGTTTCACATGGGCAGCTCAGTGGCAGCTGCTCTGGCCTGAGCAGGTCTTTGGTCTCCTTCCTTCATGCTGTTCCAGGACTGTGTCCTCAGTGTGACACAGTTGCAGCAATTTGATTTTGTCTTATAGGGGCATCCCTGGGCTTTGTCAGGCCTCACGCTCTCCAACTAATAGCGCTTGGTATGGTCCCAGGCCTATTACAGAGCTGCTGGGTTTAAACCTGAGGATGAACAACAATCATTTTTCTCTCATGACTCTTTATATTTCAGATGTAAGGGTAAAGTCCTCTAAGTTATTTCTGGGATCTTTTCCACACTTAACAAGGACTCTGCACTGCAGCTCCTGTAACAGATGGCATTTGTGAGACCCTCTGACAATGTCATTTCTTCTAAAATCAAATTAAAAATCAGGGTTTCTGTACAAGGTTTTTTAACCTTATGTGGTGAGTTTTACCTTGGCTCGATACCAGGTGCCCAAGCTGCTCTATCACTCCCCCTCCTCAACTCGACAGGGGGAGAAGAAATATGACAAAAGGCTCATGGGTTGAGATAAGGACAGGGAGATCACTCACCAATTACCATCATGGGCAAAACAGACTCAACTCGGGGAAATTAATTTAATTTATTGCCAATCAAAATCAGAGTAGGGTAACGAGAAGTAAAACCAAACCTTAAAACACCTTCCCCCTACCCCTCCCTTCTTCCTGGGCTCAACTTCACTCCCAATTTCTATACCTCCTCCCCCCCGAGTGGCACAGGGGGATGGGGAATGAGGGTTGCAGTCAGTTCATCACACATTGTCTCTGCTGCTCCTTCCTCCTCATGCTCTTTCCCTGCTCCAGCATGGCAGACAGTCCTCCACAAACTTCTCCAACATGGGTCCTTCCCACAGGCTGCAGTTCACTAACTGCTCCAGCGTGGGTCCGTTCCATGTGTCCTTTCCACGGGGTGCTGTCCTTCAGGAACAGACTGCTCCAGCGGGGGTCCCCCATGGGTTCACAAGTCCTGCCAGCATACCTGCTCCGGTGTGGACTCCTCTCTCCACGGGGCCACAGGTCCTGCCAGAAGACCTGCTCCAGCATGGGCTCTCCACGGGGTCACAGCCTCCTTCGGGCACATCCACCTGCTCCGGTGTGGGGTCCTCCATGGGCTGCAGATGGATATCTGCTCCACCATTAACCTTCATGGGCTGCAAGAGGACAACCTGCTTCACCATGGTCTTTACCATGGGCTGCAGGGGAATCTCTGCTCCGACCCCTGGAGCACCTCCTCCCCCTCTTTCTTCATTGACCATGATGTCTGCAGGGCTGTTTCTCTCACATATTCTCAGTCCTCTTTTCTGGCTGCTGTTGAGCAGCATTTTTTTCCCCTTCTTAAACATGTTATCACAGAGGCACTACCACTGTTGCTAATTGGCTCAGCCTTGGCCAGTGGCGGGTCCATCTTGGAGCCAGATGGCATTGGCTCTATCGGACATAGGGGAAGCTTCTAGCAGCTTCTCACAGAAGCCACCCCTGTAGCCCCCCCACTACCAAAACCTTGCCACACAAACCCAATACACCTTATTTACCAATTCTGGCAAGGGGAGGGGGTGGATAGAAGAAATCTGCAGAGCAGGAGCTCCTTGGCACAAAAGCACAGGTTCTTTACAAAGAACTATCTCTGAGGTTATTTATTTTGCCAAGTAGGCCAGCTTCTTCAGTAAGCTCTACATCTTCCCAGTGAAACAAAGCAGCCTGAAGATAAGATTTGTTCAAGCATTTTTAAATCTCCATTTCTAAAACAGTTCAATGCAGTAGTCAGCTTTGCCTGACCCATAATCTTTAAATAAGCCCACAGAGCGATCAGGTCACTCTGCCACCAGGTCAGGTTTTCTGAGGTGCAATAAAGATATTCTAGAAATCCTGCCAGTTTTTCCTGGACTTTTTTCCTTTGAGGCAGTCTATCACTGTCCGCGAGTTTAGGGCAATAATCAAGCCTGACAGTTTACTCTGAGAACTGCTATTTTCAGGGACTGATTGTTAGACTTTAACAATGTGCAGTGGAGCCAATTTAAAGATGTTCTTGAACTTATCTGTGAAGTTCAAATCTGAAAGCAAATCTTTGTGATTTGCCAGACACAAACTTCTTAATTGTATCTACTGAGAACTTCTTAAAACCATCCCAAGCCATTTCCTGGAGAAGCAAACTGAGTATATGAAATTGCTTGCTTTGACTTTTCAGTCACAAGCCCCTTGAAATTTTAACCTCTTTGGAACCTGCACTGGGTTTTCTCATTGAATCCAGAACGACTACTTCAAATTAGTACTAGCAATAATCTGTACAGTTTTCCCTTAGAAAAGCCAAAAAAAAATCACTAACAAACTTTTTTTCCTAAAGAAAACCTTTAACATTTGTATTTAACAGAGAGGAAAGGAAAAAGGAAAGGAAAGGAAAGGAAAGGAAAGGAAAGGAAAGGAAAGGAAAGGAAAGGAAAGGAAAGGAAAGGAAAGGGAAAGGAAAGGAAAGGAAAGGAAAGGAAAGGAAAGGAAAGGAAAGGAAAGGAAAGGAAAGGAAAGGAAAGGAAAGGAAAGGAAAGGAAAGGAAAGGAAAGGAAAGGAAAGGAAAGGAAAGGAAAGGAAAGGAAAGGAAAGGAAAGGAAAGGAAAGGAAAGGAAAGGAAAGGAAAGGAAAGGAAAGGAAAGGAAAGGAAAGGAAAGGAAAGGAAAGGAAGGGAAGGGAAGGGAAGGGAAAGGGAAGGGAAGGGAAGGGACCAGGAAATTAATTGTATGATCTGTGATTGTGAAACTGTAAAAAAGAAACAGCTGAAATGTATAATTTTGGTTCTGATGTGAAATGTTACTGATTTTCTACTAATAAATACTGACCCATGTTCCTGTGTTCCAGCATCTTTCCTTTCTGCCTCCCTAGCACAGGCCTGTCTAAAGGGGATGTCTCTTAATGCCTAGCAAAAGCAGAATAGGAATTGAAAAATTCTGTTTTGAACTCAAACATCTATCACTGCCACAGGTTATGAAAAAAACACTCCCAAAGATACATAGTTACAGGCATAGATATAGATGTATATAAAAAAATTCCTTTTATTGTAATAAGATGGGAAGTCTATACCAGTCTAAATCCCATGAGAATTCCAGGTACTACAATAATGGCAGATAGAAAATTGGAGTCCTTTCCTATTTTAAAATCTCCATTGTGCTAAATGGCCTTGTGACACCAAATAACCCTGAAAAAAAAGACCTTGAGTCTCAAATTGTTCCAGTGAGCCCAGACCTGGATATGAAGAAAAAATTCAACACTGCAAGGAATAAAAGTGTCTCAAGTTGGATGGATATATTCCAAAAGTCACCCACCACCCAGGTTTCTAATCACATCTGGTGTGTTAATTCTGCCCATTTTATTGTCTCCCCTTCTCCCTCCTTGAGGACAATAGGCTGAAAAGGATGGGTTGCCTTAATGAATGGATTACTAGAGGCAGCCAAATGACCATGGCTCCAACATGGCAGAGTCTTGGAAAATCTGAGTTGGGTAGTAGGGGTGGTGACTTTGAAGGAGCAGGAAGGATAACAACTTTATCGCAAGAAAAAGTTATGTCCTCAGTTTTCTGTGGTTTCCATAGTAGTTAGCAAGTCCCAGCTCTTCAGGTCACTCTCCTGAGCAATGAGCCTGAATCACCCTCCTATGCTCTGGCCAAAGTCTACTTCCCTCAGCCTTGGCAGAACCCATATGCTGAGAAGACTGTTCGCCATCCTACTGCTAGTTAGTAATTCCTTCATCACTTTGGTCGCTTGGGGTCAGCTGTCCTGGCTGTGTCCCCTCCCAGCCTCTTGTCCACCCCCAGCCTACTTACTGGGGGGGCAGTGTAAGAAACAGAGAAAGTCTTGATGCTGTGCAAGCACTGTTCAGCAATAGGTAAAACACTGGTGTGTTACCAGCACTGTCTTAGTCATAAATCCAAAACACAGCATGATATGGGCTGCTATGACAAGACATTAGCTCCATCCTGGTCAAATGCAGTACAACGTGTAAAAGGGTGGAATATGTTTGTGACCACAGCAGGAAGAAAAGAGCTGCAGTGCAGCAGAAATGGTTAGTGCAATTCAAGAGTGATATTGCTGAGCAAGCAGAATAGACCAGGGAGGATCAATGTGGATTGACAAGACTGTTAACATAGGGCTAGATTCATGCATTAACCAAAGACTAGCCTGTGTGAGAATGTCTGTTAGGCAGGTGAATGAAGGTGTGAACCTGTGTTCCTTGGTTTAGAAAAATGGTGTTGTGTTTGTTATTGTAGATGTAGATCTGCAGTCTACTTCTCTTCTGAACAGTACTAAAAGTGATCTTGTACCCTTGAGTCTTGTATGTGTTTGGTAGATTATAGTTTCTGTGGTATTGGGTATTAAAAGGAAAAGATTGTAAGCTCAGAGTAAGACTCGCTGTTAGAAGGCCAACCAGAGGTACTCAGGGAGGTCTCTGTATGGAGTGCTCACACACAGCTCATGTCTCTCCCTGTGTTTGTTCTGGAGGATGTTACAACACAACCCTGCAGCTTGACAGAAACAAACCCTGGCTGGGGCTGAAACCTGGGGCAGCTTTTAAATACCAGGAAGGCAGTGTCCCGGAGTGTGTGTTGTGGGTTGTGACAGTTCCAGCTCTCCCTGATCATTGTGAAATTAATGTAGGATACACTGAGGAGTGTTAGGGGTTTAGGCAGATCTCAGCTTTTTTGGCTCCCAACCCCCAACAAATCTTCAGGTTGCGGGAGACTTCTTACTGAGGGAGCTGGCTGGCAGGGGTGGGGGGAGCATGCATGTTACAGAATAGCTGAATCCAGTAGATTTCAGGATGCACGGGATTTCTTCTTGATCCATAGGATTGAATCAGTGTAATCCTAAGACCCAGGACGTTCCTCTCATATTGGTTTGATGGATACAGTAGGTGCTACTCTGTGTAGGTCCAGCCAGAAGCAAGTCTGAACTTTTACTCCAAAGATGGAGTTACACAGCTGGCCACACAGACCAGCATAAGGGCTTTTACTAATATCCACCCAAATACATCCAGCACTCACGTTAATGTGAACACAGACAGGCTGATCCTGTTCCTCCAGATGACCAGCACTGAACCTTATCAGTGCATCCAGAATCAAAAGGAAATTGCCAAGGCAGATGACGTTTACAAATATAGTCCACAAATGCAGCACATTGAGCTACATAAGGAAAAGAGACAATGGTGGTACAGGAAAAACTGGCCTGAGGAAAGTAACTGTAAATTTCATCAGACTGCTGTTGTGGTTTAACCTGTTGGTGACTGAGCACCACGCAGCCGCTCGCTCACTCCCACCCCCCACCGGTGGGATGGGGGAGAGAATCGGAAGAGTAAAAGTGAGAAAACTCGTGGGTTGAGATAAAAACAGTTTAATAATGGAAATAAAATACTACTACTACTACTACTACTAATAGAACATACAAAGCAAGTGATGCACAATGCAATTGCTCACCACCCGCCGACCGATGCCCAGCCAGTCCCCGAGCAGCAGCCCCCCAGCTAACTCCCCCAGTTTATGTACTGAGCATGACGTCCCATGGTATGGAATGTCCCTTTGGCCAGTTTGGGTCAGCTGTCCTGGCTGTGCCCCCTCCCAGCTTCTTGTGCACCCCCGGCCTTCTCAGTCCGTAGAGCATGGGGAGCTGAGAACTCCTTGACTAGTGTAAGCACTACTCAGCAACAACTAAAACATTGGTGTGTTATCAACATTGTTCTTATCCTAAATCCAAAACACAGCACTGTACCAGCTACTAGGAAGAAAATTAACTCTGTCCCAGCTGAAGCCAGGACAACTGACTGTGGAAAATACGTAGTTGAGACCATATACCTCCACAGACCCTTCCACCAACTTCTGAGCTTTAGCCATCCCATCTGTTGTAGGAATTATGCAGCCACCACCTAGACTATGGTAGGAATTATGCAGATGCCACTGCAACAAGGCTCATCCCTTAATAAAAGAATCAGAGTTCCTTCTTCTATGTTTAATATGCAATAGTAGTTACAGCCCGAGCTGGGTGCCTCCGAAGAGGGACCCCGCCTGTCAATTGTTACCAGATTTTATAGTCTCTACATGTCACTTGATTTCCTGATGGCATTTCTGCTCCTTCAATACTGTTTGCGGAGTCTGGGGTCTTCGCTTCTTCTGATTCACTCTAGCAGCCTCCAGGCACCCTTTTTGTCTCTGTCTTTCCTTATCTTTTGTTACAAAATATCCTGTAGTTAAAGTTTTATTTATACTTCTTTATCTACTGGTTACTGTTTCCAGTCTTGAATTGAGTTGGTGGTGGGGATCTCCCCCTGCCGCCTTTACCTTTCCCTCAGCTACCGCAGGTTTTTTGCTGACTTTTTGGTTTTTTGGCAATCATCTAGCCTCTGACAGCTTCTAGGGCAGGATGTTCCCCTTTTATCAGTCTTTTAGTTCTTCTTCAAGGGCATAGTCGTTGTAAGGCATGCATTGTTTATACAAGGTAATCAGGCTAGAACAATGCAGATGACAGTCTAGGTATTAACCCAAACATATGGCTACATTCAGGCTTTTAATTCATTTAGTGGGTTGGGGTTTTTTTTCAAACTAAAATGCCTAGATTGCTAATTTCCACAAACAACTAAAACTAGAGTGATTTTATATTGACTAAAGACTACTTGGCACTAGGTTTAGACATTACTAAGGATAGATTGTTTTTCACACTGGAGATGTTTTTATAAAACATTTTGAAATTTAATGTAACGCTAAACGATTTTGCTGCCGATTGTGATCTAACAGATATTGCACAGAGACAATCAGTATAAACATAAATTGACTGCTCTTCAGCTCATAGGACTGAACAGCGTGATTTTACTGAAGGACAAATGTAATGCATATGTAAATGAGATGATTCAAGAGGATATGGAAGTACCATGGGATGTGGGCTACTAACTCCCTGCCTTTCTTGACAATGTAGATCATGTTGAACCTCAACTAGTTGGAGAAGAGAATACCTGCTCAGGGCTTGTGGACATAAGAGATGGAAAAACATTGAAGACAGTCTGTGATTCATACTTCAGTCTCAAAAATGCTAGTGTGATCCGTACTCAGTTACAATGTGGGATGGCTCTGTCTATCCTGAGAGGAGCTCCCTTTAAAAAAAACAGGAGTTCCAATCTGGACTGAAGAGTTCCAGTGTGTGGGGAGTGAATCATTCCTTTCTTCCCACACTGGGAGGCCTCACAGGAACCATATATACTCACATGAAGGGGATGTCGGTATCATATGCTCACTTAAGAACTCAGTCTGAAGCCTTCAGGATAATGTTTGTATTGGTTTCTGATAAAGTCCTCACAATCTCAGATGATAAATCTCAAGAGAAAGACAAAGGGATCCAATTCCCCTGACTCTTCCTCACTGAACTCTGGTGTGACTGTTCACTCAACTCCTGCTCAGATTTTTGGCTAACACAGCTCACGCTAAGGCCTGATATCTGCTGGGAGCAGCACGATTAGGTCAAAGCGAGAGCACCACACAGGTAGGATGGGTGGCCAGAAAGAGCTAAAGGGCCATTATGCAGCCATTATCACCTGCAGATTGCTGTCTCCTGCAGCCATTGTCTTTGCATATTGATTGTCTGGCAGTTTCATCAGAATCTGGTAACTTATGGAAATGGTATAGACTAAACTTCCAAGCTGGAAGGTATAAAAAATCAGCTAACCCAAAAAGCTTTTGAAGCAGATCCAACAGCAGCTGAACTGCTGAGGCTTTTGTGCTTCCCAAAGTGATACAGGGGACACTCGCACCGTGATGGAAGAGGAAGGATGAGCACTCTCACCATCAGCTAGATAACTGATTCTTGCCCATAGATGCACAAATTAAGAGTTATGGGTTATAAATTATAAAACCTTATGACTTGAGTGGTGAATAAGTGAATCCACATGATAGACTAGTCTGGGCAAAGAGGATTGAGCTCGTGTTTGTTTGTTGTGTATCTTAATGTGCTCATAAAATAAAGCTAATTCACAGAGTATGCTGTCCTGTGATTTTGTGAGGTCCAAACGACTGTGACATTTGGTATAAGGTAACAAAAGGCTTCCTTTCTAATCACCCTCTTCCCAAAATACACAGAAGTCAGAGTGGCGGTGTTACCATAAGTCGGCAGATTAAAAACTCTCTGAGAGTCATTTTGGAGTTTTAGAAAGCAGGCATTCTTTATTGCGGCGCCGGGCACGCAGGGGATCGCTCCACCTAGTGTGCGCACCGGGCTGCTCAACTGTAGGAGTTATACATATTCATTAGATTTCTGAGAAATGATTAGCATATTCATGTTATTTCTTGGAACTCATTAACATATGTAGAATTCTTTAATGCACGTGCTCTTATGTTCATTGGTGGTCTTTCAGGGTCCTCTGGTGGTCATCAATAGTCTTCCTCACTGTGTCTGCCAATTGAACTCAGTCTTTTAACCTAGTTGCAGTAGCTGATTTCAGCATAACTTCCTTATCCATTCCACCCCTGTACACAGATCTTCAAGGATTCCTTTTATCTATGGAATGTCCAGTCTGCAGAACATTTAGCTACCTTGCTTCGACAAAGAAAACTGTATGTCTCCTTAGTATTTCAGTATCAGTGGATGGTAGAGCATGTTTAGGGAGACTCAAGATCCATGTCATGGGGTACCTGGAGAAACATCTGTCACTACCTGTAAAGGACATACCTTTAAATTATAACCCATGATTTGAGTTGCATGCTAGAGGAAGCATGACAGCAGGAATCACTCACACTGACAAAGGACAAGCCTCACAAGAAGCAGTGCAAGTGCAGCAGTGGCCCAATCTCAGCTGCCTTTGGTGCCTAATAACTCCACACAACACACCAACTCTCCTGACCTAAGTGACCACCATAACAAATTGACCCAAAAGCCATGCACAAAATGAACTAGACACACACTTAATGAACAATTTACTATGGGCCACCCCTGGCCAATACATTAAGGGGATTATATTTGTGTATATATCAAATACAGAAAGAGGAGTGGTAGTTAATGAGGATATACTGGGTAGTGTGGGACCTGAGCATGACATAAATGGTATGAAATAAAAGGTGGGGATTGTACCGGTTTTAGCAAAGATAGACACCCCACACCCTCAATCCCACCTTCCACGCTCTCCAGGTCAGCTGGGAGATGGGCTCAGGCCCTGCCAGCGATGGCTGGCGCCGTGAGCGTGCCTGGGTCTCACCACTGCCTCAGGGGCCTGGCCAGAGCAGCCAGAGGTGTCGGCATACCAAGGGAAGTCTGTCGGGAGTCCTCCGCTGCCTGAAGCAGCTGGGTTAAACTGGGGCTGGAGGAGGGCCTGTGCAGCGCAGAAGCTGAGCCAGCAAGCCCCTGGGGCAAAGGCTGGGTTGCGGCGGTCAGCAGTCTGGCCCCACCATCAAAGTTTAGGATTTGTTGCTGTGTCAGCCTCTGATAAATAATTAATAATGATGGTATTCATAAATAGTAATTAAAAAAACCCCAAAGCAGTGGCTCAGCATAATCTGGCTCCCTGTGTACATCCTTCAAGGCTGTGATCGTCAGCAGACAGCAGTTCAAGGTTGATGCCCTCAAAGGCTTTTGGAAGGTCTTGTAAACTTGTTGAGGTTAAATCTCTTTTCAGATGGTGGCAACCATGCTGAAACTGAGATCCTTTTGAGTCAGCAAGTATCCCTGCTGATAAGAGAAACAGACCAGCATTGTGCCATCCCGACAACCCTGTTTTCATGCCAGTGAGGTTGCGGCAGGACTAAAATGCCATAGGCAATGACTCAAGCATCTGCCTGTAGAGTGGCTTTATGAGTGGGAGTGGATTTCCTTTTGCAACCAGACGTGCACAGCCATTGCCAGAGCCTGGGTTTACTCTGGAAGTGACTGCTGTTAGCTGCAGAAGAACTGAAGAGAATGCGCTATGAACATCATGCCAATTAGGCTGTCTCCAGACCTGAAGCTACATTAAATGTCGTGCAACGCTGGTCTCCTTTTTCCTTTGTAGCAGTAGGCCGGCTCTTTGAAATTCTGCTGCATGACTTTATTTTGGGATGAAGAGAAACGCAATTGTTTCTTTAGCTTTGCTTATTAGCATTTTGCTGGAATAGCGTCAGATCCAGGAGGATTAACCTTCCTCCTTGTTTTGTTCTCTGTGTTGATTTTGGAGAGGAAGATCAACATGGTCAAACATATAGCAAAAGCAACTCCTTTTACAGCGAAACTCGTGAAACTCTTCCCCATCGTGTCATGGTTTGTGGTGAATACAGGTTGCTTATTGAAAGCATCTGGATTCACTCCCAGTTCATAAGAGAGAGTAAAGGAGTAAGTCCCAAGTGCCTGCATAGCCTTATGCCCAAAGCAATGCTGTCGGTTAGCCTGCAGATTTGGGAAGTGAAACTCCTTTTGCCCACAATAAGATGGTGACCGATCTGAGGACAGGTTCCCAAAAGAATATTGAAAGAGTTGCGAGAGCTGATCCCAGCTGATCGTAGAGCTGATTGCCTACCCGTGTGCGCAGGCTTTTGGTAGAGGAAGGCCGTCTTCACTGCAGGTCTCCTGAATCCCCAGAGAAAAACAAGTAACAATGAAGGTTCTTCCCTTAACGATTCAAAGATGACTCCGTTTTTGCATCTCTACACTCCAGGCTTAAAAGAAAATAATCAACCCCTCCTCCCCAAGCTCCCCCCAACCCAACCAATGAATCCCCCCGCAGTCAGGTAGCAGCTCCGACATCCTTGTCCTGAGGCCCTGGGTGGTGCCTTGCTTTCTTCCATTCTTTCCACCGTTGTTTCCTCGTCACCACGGCAACGTCCCTTCCTGAATCCTACTTTTGTTTCCCTGCTGATTCATGAAGATTTCATGACCACAGCAGAAGTCTTGGGTGGGTGGTATCTGTCCTTCTGCTGCGGGGCGCTGTGTAATTCCTTTCATTAACTTGTTCCGTGTCAAGCAAGGAGAGAGCCTTTCTGAAGAGGAAGGAAAGTTCTCATCTCTGAGCAAGATCTGGCTGGGGCCCCTGAATGTGGAGGACATGAGAATGGCTGCCTACCAGAGCATAGACCAGAGAATAGTTGCATGCCATAATTCCTTACGCTCCACTTCATTTACTTATTTCCAAGGGACATTTGTGTGATTTGTTTACTTTTTAATGGGTTCGCATTTAGTTTTCTGCTAAACAATTTTGGTTAAAATAAAGTTTATTTTTCAATCTATCACCCGCCTAATTGGATGACATGAGCCTCCGCGACAGTCTGGCTGCCCGGGATGTCCTTAATGGAGAAGATGCTATACCCCGGTTATGAGGTCCATGACAGCAACAGCGGGAGGGAAAACCACACTGTTGCAACATGCAGCACCCGGGGGACCAAAGAGCCTAGCCTTAGTGTTAGATGGTGGAGGAACACCCCAAGGGCTGCAGAACTGGCCAGCCTTCCTGGGAACCCCAGAGACGCTGGTCCGTCAAAAGGAAAGACGGGTCAGGGTCGTCCAAATGCCAAGGGGAGGTCAGAATAACAAGGGGTGAAAATTCCCCGTCGACACTAATCAATGTGACACAAAAGGACCTCCCAACAGAGAGTAGCAAGATCTAGGACGGGGACATTCCTGGGGTGAGGCATGGGGTTTCCGACAGGCCAGTCAGACAGGCTCCCCACACCCGTTTTACAGAAACTACGGGTTAACCGACAAACCGACAGCCTGGGTGCTGGGAAGGTGCCAGGCCAAATTGTTCCATCTGCTCCTCCGGCCCCACTATCGGGAAAGTAAGGGAGGAGCTCCCCACCCCCGGCCCTGGGAGCCCCAAAGAGTTGTCCCAAGGCTTGTTGCTCGCCCCGCAACCCGCGCCTGCAGGCTGCCCAGTTGCCGTGGCAGCGGGGTAGCAGTGGGGCGGGGCCAGAGAAGGGCGCTGCAGTGGCTGGCGGGAGGCCCTGCCTGTCACCGCCTGGCGGGCGCCATTGGCTGAGAAGCCAGGAAGAAGGTGGGCGGGCTCCTGGGAAAGCTCCTGCGGCGCCTGCTGTGGCGGCGGGTGGCAGTCTCCCTGTTGTAAACTGAAGCCGGGCCCTTCTGCGTGCCCTAGGCTGGTGCCACTTGCGGAGCCTCCCGGGGCGGCGGGAGAAGGAGCGGTGCCAGGCTGGGCCTCTCCTCTCTAGATTAAATCTTAGGAACGCTTACTATCTCCCTCATTTTTAAGAAAAAATTAAGTAGAAGTTCTAACATTTTCCACATGCGCCCGGCCTCCCCTCAATGGATCTTCTTGCGCACCCCACTTTGGAGACCAATCCTCTACACCGATCCGAATTGCCACATCTTTCCCCACACACACGCTTTTTCTTCTTTATTATGTTTGTCCCTCTTCTTTTCCTCTGGTTTCAGTCCAGGCTTTCTGGTTTGCCATCTTCCCATGAACCTGCACTCGATAAATGCAGGTGTACGCTGGGTTTCCCCAGTTGCTCTTCACAAGAAGTTTGACGTATGAAAAGGCTCTGGGAAGCGGCGCGTTCTGTGAAGGAAAGAGGGAAAAGGAAACGGGGGGTGTTATGAGCGACAATGCAATCAATGTTTCTCCCCCTGCCAGTCCTGCTCCTGCTGAGGAACAAGCTCCTGAAAGTGGGTGGGAGCGGCTGTGGAAATCTGAGGCTCGCTGCTGGTAGCGGGTCTGCTGGGGAGGCTGGGGACACGGGAAGGGGGAAGGCACCTGGCATCCTCTGCATGCCGGCCCGGCTGGGGCTCAGTCTCCCTGCCCTCTGCCCCTTCCCTCTGTTGCTTGCTCTGTGCTGACAGAGAGGCCGGGGAGGTGCTCCTATGCGTGGGGCAGCTGGTGTGCAACCCCACCGAGCTCCCGCTGTCTGCTCTGCCTGCTTTCCTCCTGGCAGGCGTGAGAGCACCAGGAGAGAAGGGGCATGCGATGTTGGGAGGAGAGGACGCTGGCCAGCCTGCCAGCAGGCCACAGGATGGAGCGACGGTGCTGCCCAATGGCTTTCGCCGCCAGGCGTCCCTGTTTCTCCACGGCACAAAGACGTTGCTCGGGTGGAGTGGCTGTGTGTGCAGCTGGCTCTGCTGAAGGCAGTGGGTCCAGCCGGGGAATCTCTCGGGACTTGTGCTCCCACGGGCCTGACCCTGCCCTCGCTATCCTTTTGCTACCACCACCGTGTGCTACTCAGCCCTCCCAAGCCCGCCAGGTCTCTCTCGGCGGTGGTCTGGGCCCCTCTGCCCAGGGAGAAAGCATTCACGCTCTTCCTGCCATGGACTTGCAGGCAAACCTCTTTGGCTCCCTGGCATCTTGCCCCCGCGCGTGGACCGTACCTTCAGAGGGAAGGTCTGAATGAGCTCTTTCGCCACGTTGTACGTGAACGTCCCAAGGAGAGTCTCCTCTTCTCTGTCCGCGTCTACTCCCTCAGGGGCAAAGCACAAGGAGAGCAGCTCAGACTCGTCCCAACAAAGAGGCAACGTACGCGCTGCATCAGCCCTGTTATCTACCCACCCTCTCCTGGGGCTCTAGCAGCAGTCTAGCACTGGTTACGGTGGAGCTGAGTCTCCGCCTTGAGTTTTGGTCAAGAACCCTGAGGTGCTTGGCCAGAACAAGCCTTAAGAGGGATGAAACCTCTAGAGCCCTTCAAGTACCCTGCTAGCGCACCGCAGTGCTCAGGAGAGAGCAGGGCACAAACCTCAGAGGATGCACAAAAGCGAGCAAGACCCTGTCACGGCTTTCCCCCCGGGCCAGATCCCCGCCAGAAGCGCCCAGCAGAGACTTACAAAGACAGCGACGTCTCTGGGGGCGCTGATGACGGTCCCAGATGGAGAGACTTCTTTGGCAATGTGCTGCACAGTGACGGCAGTGAGATGGACTTGTGCTGGCAACCTGATGACCACCTGGCCCTGATGCCCTTGTAAAGGCCAGCAGTTTCCTGGGGAAACATCCGGCTGCAACCAGAACGCGAGAGCAATGAAGTGTGAGGGAGTGTTGGGGCCAACACAACTGCCCATGCAGCTTGAAGCGTAGGCGCCGGTGTGTCTGTGGTGCCTCGAAAATGAGGCGCCTGTGAGGAAATGGACAGAAGCAGGAGGCCTTCTTCCCTGCCTGACAAAGGGGGCTCTCAGTATTACGGAGCAGAGGAGAATAGCGGTTATGAAACCATCCTAGTCAGGGGCCTAGCAGAAACACGTCTCTGCCCAGTGGCTCTGCAGGGCACACCCCCGGCTCCCGCCTCCCACCCCCAAAAAGGTGCTGTTAGGGATGAGCGCGGAAACGGGGTCACCAGGGAGAAAGTCTTTCACCCAGCTGTGGCAGAGGACTGTGGGCAAGATGCAGCGGCTCGGCTCAGCTCAGCTCCGTTCCCCTCCTGAGGGGAACCACTGATTTCTAGCAAGCCCAGCCCTGTGTTAGAGCTTTGGTTTCAGGAACCTGATCAACACTGTGGGCTTGAGCAGTACCACTGGACTGAGGGGAGAGCCCCTGAGGTCGGCCCCTAACTTCACAGGAAGGAAGGAAGGAAACCGGCACCGATGATTTCTGCTACGATACCTGCAAAATAGTATCAGGAGGGTTGGCAGTGCGAAAGAACCATAAAACCCTGCAGCCCCAATTCTCTTTGCAGCTGTAGGTCTCGGAAGTTCTCTGCACGTCGATGGTGGCACCTGTAAGGAAGGGAGAGCACGTGACTGCAAGAGGCCACAGACTAGGAGGACTTGGTGCTCAGACACTATTTCTGATGTTGCGGGCCAGCTCCACGTCTGTCAGTCCTGTCCTCATCACCACGCTGGTGGGGGTGCCCAGCTGTTCAGGGGAATGATGGCAGCCACGTGCCTGGTGGCTGCTTCTCTCACAGTGCCACGAGGAGAAGGTCTGAGGGTTCTCGGAGACAGCAGGCACCCACGTGAATGACAGCAGACCGAAGCTGAGGGCTTGCTGCATGGGCAGCAAAGGACGGCCCAGCCATTCCCTTTTTAAATGCAGTGGAGAGGAAGAGAGCCCCTCCATCAGCACAGGAACACGTGCGGGGGCAGTGCCAGAGGCAGCCCTGCGAAGGCCAAGGGCAGGACTGGGAGGGAGTCTGAGAGCGCCACTCTGCCACAGCCTTGCTCTTGGACCCCATGAAGCGTTTAAGCTCCCCCACTTTGGAGAGCAGCGCCTGGAGCGCAGGCTCCTTTGGGGAGTGCTACAGACAAGCGCAGGCCAAGGAGACTGGGCTGCTTGTGTCCATACCAGAGCTTTTCAGGGCCCAGTCAGACATCTGGACGTAGACTTCCGAAGCCATCTCGGATGCCGCCTGGTTCACTTTCTGAACTTCCTGGGCATGCCATAAACAAACACAGAAAAGGATCACATCAGCGGGCAGTTCGGCATGGCTACTAGCGCCCGCAGAGGCAAAGGGTCAGTGTCAGAAATGCAAGGCAAGCCCAGTCTCAAGTCCACAGAGCTGCAAGACTCTCTGCTGCTGACGTGAGCCGCGAGGACTGAGGAACCGTATCTGTGTCCACGGCCACGACCATGTCCCCGAGGTGGGTTGACGAGGGTCCCCACACCCTCCTCCCCACCTTCCACGCTCTCCAGGTCAGCTGGGAGATGGGCTCAGGCCCTGCCAGCGATGGCTGGCGCCGTGAGCGTGCCTGGGTCTCACCACTGCCTCAGGGGCCTGGCCAGAGCAGCCAGAGGTGTCGGCATGCCAAGGGAAGGCTGTCGGGAGTCCTCCGCTGCCTGAAGCAGCTCGGTTAAACTGGGGCTGGAGGAGGGCCTGTGCAGCGCAGAAGCTGAGCCAGCAAGCCCCTGGGGCAAAGGCTGGGTTGCGGCGGTCAGCAGTCCGGCCCCACCAACAACCCCAAGGAGTGCTTTCTCGGGGGTTCTGCCCAGCCAAGCCTCCTTCCCCAAAATGCAGGATCACCTTCACACTGCTGAGCTCCGCCCTCAGTTGAGCCACCTCCTCCAGCAGAAGCTGCATCTTTTGGGTTTGCTCCGCCAACAAAGCGCTCGAGTGCCTGCAGGAACAGGAAAGCAGATCTTGTCAGAGAGCGGCCCATCCCCTCTGGGGAGCACCTGAGCTCAGCAAGGAGGAGAGACACATGTGCTTTCCCTGCTTTGCGAGTGCTTCCCTTCCGCACCAGGTTGAGCAAAAGGCAAAGGCAGGAGGGAAGTACGGGAGCCCTGGCTGTTAGGAAAACGAGTGCAGGTAGCACGAGGTCGGCTGAGGCTTCTGCACCGAACCAATTCCAGCTCAGGAAACATCTCTTACCGCAGGGTCTTGAGGTCTGCTGCAGACACCCTTGTCAGCTCCTGAAAGGGAAAAACGCTCCGTTAGAGCATCCGCTACCAGAGCCGCCGGGGCTTCCCAGGAGAGGGTTCCCTAGGAAGAGACGGCAAAAGCTGCTGCTTCTTTGGGTCACCCTGCGTGGAAGCAGAAGAGCCCGTGATTTATCCAGCCACTGTCAGCCACGCTCCGTTGCCGGAGGTGCCTGTCCCACAAGAGTCACCGACCTCTCTCAGTCCCTTTGCCGGCATTGTCCACGCTGGCAGCGAGGTCCCGCAGTAAACACCAGCTGCAATTCACATCACCAAGAGACAGTTATTTTACTGGGGTTGCTAGCGATCCCTGCAGTCGCGTTGTCTCCTCCCTGTTGCCTTGGGGGTGGGGCAGCAGGTTAGCTGAGGAGGTGGGGAACGTGGGGGCGCAGAGAGAGGACGCGCCTCCGACCGGGAGCCATCAGCCCCGGCTTGAGGGGACTGCGCAGCCGTGATCTTCAGGTGTGCTCGCTGCCCCAGAGCTATTCCCCATTTCCCCTCACTGCTTCAGTGAGCACCGAGACCAGGCTGCATGGGCTAGGAGAGGTACCTCTCCATCGGTCCCCCTGCACGGCCCCTCCCCCCTGGGAATCCCCAGTTCAGGCTTGGAAATACCTACGCCCTTCGCTCGCAGACTTGCAGACTACGCAAGCCATTTGGTCCAGTGGCCAGAGCAGCAGCATGGCTGGGAGACTACCAGTCTTACTGCTAGTCCGAAAGCCAGTCCCACTCAAGGACATACTCGGGAAGCACTTGGGCCACGGGAGTTTCCGCACATACTGGCCCAAAAGGAAAGCTGGCCAGCTGAAAGCTGGCATCCAGCACAGCCAGGCTGTCACCCTCAGATGTTTGCTCACGAAAACTCACCAAGAGCCACTGGGAGCAACAAGAAGACGACTTTCAAGAACCTCTTCTTCTGGAGGGCCATCTTTTGCCTGAAAAAGAGGGAGTCCTGTGGCTGTCAACGAACCAAGTCGTGGGCAAACCCTTTCACGGGTGGATTTCCCTTTTCAGGCCAGAAAGCCACCGTTTTGGAAGCCTGCTGCTGACAGAGAGCTGACAGAGCAGCACACAGGAGGAACACGATTTCTGTCCACGCCATTCAACACTGCCGGCAGATCTTCCCCAAAGGAAGGGCTCCAGGAGCACCTTCCAAAAGGGAATGAAAACTATCCAGGGAAGTCAAGAGGTCGAGCAAATGAAGACTGCTTTTCAGCAGTCTTTCTGGTGTGGACCTTGCTCTCTCTTTGGCTGAGAAAGCAGGCCTGTTCTCACTTGCCATCACACAGATCTCTCTTGGGGGTGTTTTTCCGCACAGCTGGGAAGCGCAGGAGCCTTGTCTGGCTTTCCTCCCAGAGCCCTCCCAGACCTGCACCTCCAGACTCTCCCTTGCCAGAGCCGGGGGAAACCCTTCCCCTGCGGAGGCTTGGCTCTGCACCCGAGCGTCTGGCTACGTGGCAGTTTGTCCTACCGCAGCCAAAGTCTGGGGCTCCGGCAAATGCGTGGGAGTGAGACTTCCGAGGGGCTTTGCTCTTGGCTCTCCCTGAGAATGGCCACAGCACGAGCAGCGCCCGAGCTTTGGTGCCCGAGTGGGAGCCCCCTGCTGCTGGCTGGGGAACACCCTCTGCTCTCCCCTTTGCTTGCACCGGCCCTCACACATCCCCTTTCTCCCCCCTGTCCACAGCAGAAACAAGTAGTACGTACACGGCGAAGATGCACGTGCTCAGCAGATGTCTCCACAGAGAGACAAGGGCACCTGCCAGATGGCAAGTAAGGCTGAAGACTGTCCCTGGGCAAAGAAACGAGAGAAAAGTTAGGCCCGTCTCTTGAGGTCTCTTCTCCAGGATGCCCAGCCACACATGTTTCAGCTCCCTGTGGGGAGGCGGGCACCGAGTCCTACACACTCTCCCTCCCTGGGCCAAAGAGCAGGGCAGCCTGCACTTCTCCTGCCACTTGTGACATTTGGCCAGAGCTCTGGCACAGCGCAGCTCTCCAAGTTCACCCCAGAGGACTTCACAGCAAGCAGCAGTGCTGAACTTACTTGCAATTTCTGTGGCCTCGTCACGCCACTTGGCAGGCCCTTGAGTGGCTGAGCCGGCGGTTGACATCGAAGACAGTTCCACCAGCTCCACCTCCATGCAGAGGTTCCTGTGGGAGGAAAAAGACAAATGCCGGTTGCCCACTGTCCCCACGCTGCAGGAGCCGAGGTGGGCAGAGGTAGCCTGAGCGGAGGCCCTTGCCAGAGGATGGACCGTTCCAGCAGCAGCGAGAGAGGGCAGCACAGCTGGGCTGCTTCCAGGGGTTCCCCCCGCCTTTCCCCATCCTTTGCTTTACAGGCCCACAGTGGGAGAAGAGGAAGCGAGCTGGCAGCAGCGGTCCCCTGCCTCGGGAAGCCCACCCGGCAGCACAGCCCAATTCTCACCCTGTCCCTCCCTGCTCCCTGGCCCCTGGCGCCATCCTGCCCCTCGGCAGGCACCTCTCAGTGGCCGTTCGGGGAGGGGGCACAGGCTGCTGTCCCCCACCGCAGCCCCCCACCTCTTCCCTGGGCGCTGATGGTCTCCCGACCCCTCTTCTCCCCGCTCAGCTGCCCCCCTCAGCCAGGCAGGACTGTGCCTCAACGTCCCAAGGGGGCCAGTCCCAGGTCCCAGGGGCTTGGACTCCCCGCGCAGCAAAATCTCCCCGTGCAGCAGGGCTGGGCTCCGACCCCTGCAGCACGAGGCTACCGCCTCCCCAAAAGGCCCTGCTGCACACTGGCTTTTGGCCGGGAGAGCGAGCCAGGCTTTCAGCCGAGACCCATCCCCACAGAAGGGGGGCTTCGCAAGCCACGGGGCTCTTCTTCAGCAAACCTCTGTTGGCTTCCCCATGCTGCTGCGCACCCCACTGACCGTGTTACACCACGTCCGTGCTACCACCCCAACGTGACGCCCTGGGCAGGAGCAGCCCGTTTCGTACCTACTCGTCTGGCAGCGGCTCGGCCCCGCTGCCTCCCCTGCTGGCTGTTGGTTAGCCTTGTTCCCCAAGGAGCCTTTGGAGGCCCCTTGGCATCTTCTCTGGGGGCCCTTTCTCCTCGCCATCTCTGGGCAAAGACAGGCTCCCCGCTCAGCTCTTCCCCCTCAGCCGCAGCAGTGTGGCCTGCCCAGGCAAAAACAGCTCCGGCAGCAGCCCCACGCCGCCCCCCCCAGCAGGAGCGCGCCTGCCCAGGGCAACAGCCACACAGCAGCTGTGGGCTCCTTCCCCACGCGCCACAGGGCTGTGCAGGCAGCCAGCTCTGACCTCACAGCGGCGGCTCTGACATCACATTGGGGCTCCCCAGGGCTGAGTAGGGCGGGGAGACCCTGTGGGCTCCCCTGGGGCAAGACGGCTGCCGCCCTTCCAGGCGGCGGGAGCCCATGCCTGTGGGCTCCCGAACCCTGCCACGCTCCCGTGCCGGGCAGCTGCCTGGCCTGGCCTGGCCTGCCGGGCAGGGTTCCAGCTCTCCTGGGCATACCCGGGAAACAAGAAAGGGTGCTGGAAAGGGGGCTTTGCTCCCGCCCCATGGGACAGCTGCTTCCGTCAGTGTTTCTCCTCTTGCAACTGTTTCGTACGCCAGGAAGAAAAACCCAGTAGCCCAGACGTGCTGTCAGGGGCCCAGGGGTACGTCTGGTTAACAAAGACCATTTTTTTCTCACCCGTGCTGATTCTGCCTTGACTTCCCTAGTTTGAAATGGAAGTGTGCCCCTTCCTTGTCTTACAGTGGCCTGCAGGGTCCAGGAAGGTCCCTGCACAGGGGCATAGGCTGCGCTGCGGGCACTGGGCGGCACGGCCCATAGCAGGGTCCCAGCATGGCAGGATGGGGACACAGGGCATATGGAGCGCAGCCCCACATGTCCCACCTCACTGGCCAGTGGGTGCCCCACGCTGGCGCAGGGCCAAGCTGTGCTGGGGCGGTGCGGGGCTCTGCAGCTTCCCAGCCATGCCACCCGCTTTTGCAGGGGAGCACAAGATGCCCGTTTCCTCATGGGCAGCCCAGGCCTGCCCGGACCCCTGGCCCCCCCCACAGTGCAGTGGGCCGTCCAGGCAGCAGAGCTGCTGGTGCCATTGATGGGCAGCCAGGGCCTTGGCATCAAAGGGCGCCTGGGGGGCTTGCGGCAGGCTGGGCGGCTCTTGCACTCGTGGGACAGGGTGGTCTTTGGGTGTGATCCTGTGGGTAGGAACGGGCTTCCCTTGTCCAACGCTGGAAGGGGGGTTCCTCTGGGAGCGGGCAGAGACGGCAGTATCCTGCCTGGGGCTGGGCCCCTCAGGCTCCACACCGACATGGAGGGGCTCTGTCTCCCAAGGTGACCTGTGGGCAACTGCCAAGGGCCACAGTGCCCCCTCCTCCTCCACAAGATGCACAAGACACCACAACAGCTCCTCTGGGCTGACCTAGAGACCCCAGTGGCTTCTCTGGGATGACCCAGCAACCCTGCTAACCTCGCATGAGAACTTCAATAGCATCCTGGGATGCCCACTCACCAGCCCCATCTCTCAGCAACCCCTTGGGATCCTCCAAAAACCCCCAGGGAATGCTCCTGCTAGCCTGACCCCCTCCCAGTACTACATGCTGTTAGACAGCTGCCAGGAACACAGGGTTCTAACCCCTCCCATCCCTGGAATGCTCCGGATGGGCTTTCCGAGTGGACAGCAAGACTGGCTGCCCGGGATGTCCTTAATGGAGAAGGCGCTATACCCCCGGTTATGAGGTCCATGCCAGCAACAGCGGGAGGGAAAACCACACTGTTGCAACATGCAGCACCCGGGGGACCAAAGAGCCTAGCCTTAGTGTTAGATGGTGAAGCCCATGACAGGAACACCCCAAGGGCTGCAGAACTGGACAGCCTTTCTAGGAACCCCCTATTGCCTCCTCTGGCCTCCTGTTACCTTCTCCTCCTCCTCCTCCTCCTCCTCCTCCTCCTCTTGTCTCCTGTTGCCTCCTCCTGCTGTTGCCTCCTTTTACCTCCTTTTGTCTCCTCCTCCTCTTGCCTCTTGTTGCCTGCTGTTGCCTCCCTTTCTTCCTCTTCTTCCTCCTCTTTCTCGTCCTCTGTCTCCTCTTCCACTGCCTCCACCTTCTCCTCCTCCTCCCGTTTCTTCCAGCTGACTCCTTTTGCCTCTTTCTCCTGTTGCCTCCTGATGCTTCCTGTTGCCTTTTTCTCTTCCTCTTCTTCCTCCTCCTCTGCCTCCCCCTCTTATGCCTCCTATTCCTCCTCCTCCTCGTCTTCCTCCTGGGGCCTTCTCCTCTTTCTCTTCCTCCTCCTCCTCTTGTTTCATAGAATCATAGAATCACAGAGTGGTTTGGGTTGGAAGGGACCTTTAAAGGTCATCTAGTCCAACCGCCCTGCAATGAGCAGGGACATCTTCAGCTAGATCAGGTTGCTCAAAGCCCCGTTGAACCTGACCTTGAATGTCTCCAGGGATGGGGCATCTACAGCCTCTCTGGGAAACCTGTGCCAGTGTTTCACCACCCTCGTGGCAAAAAATTTCTTCCTTATATCTAGTCTGAATCTACCCTCTTTTAGTTTAAAGCCATTCCCCCTTGTCCTGTCGCTACAGGCCCTGTTAAAAAGTCTGTCCCCATCTTTCTTATAAGCCCCCTTTAAGTACTGAAAGGCCGCAATAAGGTCTCCCTGGAGCCGTCTCTTCTCCAGGCTGAACAACCCCAACTCTCTCAGTCTGTCCTCACAGCAGAGGTGTTCCATCCCTCTGATCATTTTTGTGGCCTCCTCTGGACCCGCTCCAGCAGGTCACTGTCTTTCTTGTGCTGAGGACTCCAGAGCTGGATGCCGTACTCCAGGTGGGGTCTCACCAGAGCGGAGTAGAGGGGCAGAATTATTTCCCTCCACCAGCTGGCCACGCTTATTTTTTTATGCAGCCCAGGATACGGTTGGCTTTCTGGGCTGCGAGTGCACATTGCTGGCTCATGTCCAGCTTTTCATCCACCAGTACCCCCAAGTCCTTCTCGGCAGGGCTGCTCTCCATCCCTTCATCCCCCAGCCTGTATTGATACTGGCGGTTGCCCCGACCCAGGTGCAGGACCTTCCACTTAGTCTTGTTGAACCTCATGAGGTTCACGAGGACCCACTTCTCAAGCTTGTCCAGGTCCCTCTGAATGGCATCCCATCCCTCAGGTGTGTCAACTGCGCCACTCAGCTTGGTGTCATCTGCAAATTTGCTGAAGGTGCACTCGATCCCGCTGTCTATGTCATTGACGAAGACATTAAACAGTACTGGTCCCAATATGGGCTCCTGAGGGACGCCACTCGTCCCACTGATCTCCATCCGGACATCGAGCCGTTGACCACTACCCTCTGGATGCGACCATCCAGCCAATTCCTTATCCACCGAATAGTCCATCCATCAAATCCATATCTCTCCGATTTAGAGAGAAGGATGTTGTGGGGGACCATGTGAAAAGCCTTACGGAAGTCCACATAGATGACATCAGTAGCTCTTCCCTCGTCCACGGATGTAGTCAGTCCATCATAGAAGGCCACTAGGTTGGTCAGGCAAGACTTGCCCTTGGTGAAGCCTCCTGATGCCTCCTGTTGCCTCCAACTCCTCCTCCTCCTCCTGTTTCCTCCTGTGTTTTCTGTTTTGGCTTCCAGACCAAAGTTCCCAACACTGAGAAGGATCAGGAGGACGTGGTCATCTTGTTGACGGGGGAGTTTTACAAGCAGCGGAGATCTGCCTGAAGGTCAAAACCAGTGGCTGGAGATGAGGAAAGGACAATGCAGAGAGACCAGAAGAGGGGAGAGGAGCACAGTGTGCTGGGCGAGCATCTCTGTATCCTCATTGACGGGAGATGCCAGAGTGGACCCAGAACGTGGTTCCCTGAGACCATGTAGCGGCCTACAGCAGAGTGGCCAGGAGAGGACTGCTGGGGAAGAGCTTGAGAAGCCAGGGGATGTGCCATACGGCAGTCAGTCCAATGGCAGGAGGCAGGTTATCCAGTCCTTTGTGTTGGGCCCAAAATCTGAAGCCTGAGGTGTAACATCCTGTACTGGATCGTGGTAGTTAGCATTGATCATCCAGCTGATCAAAACCAGACCCTTTCTCCAGCTGTTGGCAGCAGTGGGAAAACAGAGGTTCAGAAGACACTGCTTTTTGAATCCTAACCCAGACCAGAAGGCCTGTCATGGTACCTGTGTCACCTTTAACTGCAGTTTTCACGTCTTTGAGAGAAGAGGCGTTTGGCTGCCAGTTTATAGTACTAACTGTTTTGCAGATTAAACATAATTTGCAAGCATGGAAGCGAACTGGACATGGACAAGCAAATGCTTCAGGCAACTGCAAAGTAGAGATGGGGGCAGTCTGTAATAGTTCCGTCAGGATCAAAAGCTAAAGGATGTTTCTATTCGAAGAGGCATGTCTGTTGGGAGCTCTGGTCTCCAAAATGCCAAACCCCTGTGTCTTAAACATTGGTCATCCCTGAGGGTTTTTTTTTCTGCTACTTCCTAACACAGTTTCTCTGGGTTTTTGTTTCTTCGGGTTTTAATCTCCGGTAGGGGTACAAGCTCAGTTCCACCAAACCACTTGGAAACCTGCCACTGGCCCACCTTCTGCTGGGGGCCAAGCCAAAGGGATGAAGCCTCGTGCTCCTACCAAGCCCAAAGCAAAGTTAAAGCACTGAGAAGTTCCCCCAGTCAGCCCTCAGCCAGAGTGCAGTTATTTAAGCTGCGATGAGGTGGAAGAGACTGGAAATCAATTCATCGACAGGAGACAATGGAAGAAGGTGCAGTGTATGTGGCACCTGGGATCAACTGATACCCTCAGTTTCATACCTGGATAAGTACTGTATTTGCACATTGACTAAGCCCCGGGCCAGAGCAGAAATTCTTCTTACTAAACCTGGGTGCCTGTCGCAGATGGCGTGAGAGTGCACTTCACTGGTAAGCGAGAGAAGCAACAATACACTTTATTGATAGAAAACAGTGAGTTAAAGTGTGAGTTAATGAAGTTCAATGGTAAACGTGACAGTGATTTAACAAGATTCGATGGCAAGGTACACTTGATTATTTACTGCATAGAGGACAGGGTCAGACAAAACTGCCAGGGAGACCCTCCCGTTGAGTCGTGAGGTTCAGAAAGGACCCCCTTGCTTTCTAAACTCCTTCTCAGAGAGGAGTCTGGGTGCGGCTGGATGCAAACGTAGTCCCAGACTCGGTCAACGGTTTATGTCTAAAGGATTATATATGCGCAACCGATCCTTTATATCACTTAGCTAAGATTTCAAAGTTTAGCGTGCTATGAGTCACTTACCAAGGATCTGTTGCGGCAAGGAACCTCTCAACCTCGAGGAGTAACCTTGAGAGGCGTCCTTACTCAAGGGGAGATCCCGCCGTGCAGGAGAGCTCAACGGGCCCTGGGCTGTCCACTATTTATGGAGTAAGATGATTGACTTACAGTCGTATTTGCATATCAGCAAGTCGTTTGGGTCACTGCTCCAGGCAGCCCTTGGCCACTGTGTTGCCACCCATTCCCGAAGTCCAGCATAAGCTGGATGCAGCCACAACGACCCCCACTGGTGGTCGTTGCTTACGCGGGGGGGTGGGTGGGGTGGGGGGAGCACGCCGCCACAAAGGGTTGTAAAGCTGCTGCCTTAGCCGCACCGTCAGCAAGATTGTTTCCTTCAGTCAGGTCAGAAGTATCTCGCTGGTGGGCTTTATGGTGTAATACTGCTACTTGTTTTGTTTTTTCTAGAGCATGTAGAAGATCCAAAACTTTGTTCTCGATGTGCTGTTTTGTGTCGCGCTGATGGTTAGAAACTCTCTTTCTTTCCAGGCGGCTTATGGACATCTTTCAATTCTTGGGGTATCGCTTGGAAGTCCTCAGCCATCGTTATCTGAGCAATGACTTCTGGCAGTTCCAACGCTATGCCCCTGTTTTCAAACATAACTCCTGCCTGCAATTTTTCCAGTAAATCCCTCCCCAATAAATTAATTGGACTGCCTTCCATTATCACAAACTGAGGGTATAATGCATGTGGGCCAACTTCTACTAATAAAGGGATTGTTATCCCCAGTGTCACCGGGTGCCCCTCGGTTCCCTGCACTTGTACTTTCTCCTGACTTAATTCACCTCAGTATTGATTTAGCATAGGGTCGGTTGCACCCGTGTCTATCAGAAATTCTAAAGTGTGATTACTGACTTTTATCACGACTTGAGCACGATCTCCTACCAGTGGTTCGCACGCCGCAAGGGTTACAGGCTCTCCCACCTCCGGTCATTGTTGAGAGTCGTACTGAGGGAATTCTGCCAGCTCCTCAACATTTTCTCTGCTTGGCGGCTTCCAAACAGGGGGATTCCCACCCAAATCCTCTGGTCATTCGTGGCCAAAATGGACAATCTCTCTTCCAGTGGCCTGGTTTCTTACAGCGTGCGCAACGACTTGGGTCCAGTTGTCCTCTTCTCATTGCTTCTGCTGTTCCCACACCCCTTCTCCTATTCCTTCATCTTCCTCTCGTCAGCGGGATTCCTCCCATCGCTACTGCCAACATACTCACTTCCTCTCACTTTCTTCTTTCCGTTTCTTTCTTTGGTCTTTATGAGCTACCGTCATATACATACGCTGCCGGAGACAATATCTTTTGTGGATTTTTTTTCCCCCTGCCATCCTGGAGCGTGCTTCACAAAGTATTTATGAATGTCTGGGGCTGCCTGTTGGACAAATGCACTCACTGCCAATTCGTCATTAAAGTCACCTTCCGTCCTTCCTCCGTATCGCAACAATGCTTGCCGCAAGCGACTCCCGAAGTCGCTCGGGTGTTCCTCTGATCTTTGCCTCACTTCCCGAACTCTTTCCCAGTTGACACCGGTTTGTCCTGCAGCCTTTATTGCCAGGACCAGATTATGGCAAGCTGTTTCACAGGCAGCTCGGTCATTTGCATTCTTATAATCCCAATTAGGGTCCACGCTTGGCCAAGGCTGTCTGTTTCCATCACGACTTGCTAATTCTCTCTCTTTTTCCCAAATCCGATCTCTATCTCCCAACCAAAATATTTGCTGCAACGGCACTTGAACATCCCTCCAAGAGGGGTGATGTCCCTCTATTATTGTAGAGAAGAGTTGGGCAACCTTTTCTGGGTCCTCACGTACCCAGGGCATCTGTTGCGCCCCTTGAGTCAAATCTCCTGGAGCCCATGGCTGATAAACATAGGCATGTAATATTGGAGGGGGTGGTTTCTGTCCTGCTGCCACAGGCATTCCTGCAGCCGGACTAGCCACTAGCAAGCTCATAGGAGCTTGCAAAGCAGGAGCGTGATTTTCAGGAGGAAGCGGCGGGTACAGCGTAGGGGTCTGAGGAGTAGCAGGAGCAGGTGCAGGGTGAAGCAGAGCGAGGGTAGGGTTTAGACTTTGAGTCTCCCGGCATTGGGTGCGTTACCATCTGTCTTACCTTAGCCAAATCCCCGTATCCGCCTGGTTGTTTAAAAGCCCAGTTATCCCAGACAGAGCAGTAGTTCATTTGCTAAGAGCAGTAGTTCATTTGCTAAGGTTTCTGATCCTCCAAGCGTTGATGCAGGAAAGTCAGCTTGCTCATATCAGACGAACCTTCCAGGGGCCACTGCTCGAACGGCATCTCCTCCCGAGTTTCAGCTGGCCCCTCATCCTGGCAGAGAACTATGGCTCGAGCTTTTGAGCTTTAGTGAGTCCTGAAGTACCATCAGTTTTCTTCCAGTTTTGCAGAATTTCTGCCAGCGGCGAACCCCGTTTTTCCTTACCTATTGAACCCCCCATGACTTACGCTGCCCCCGGTTTCAGTACCTTGCCGGTGAACACGGACCCCGCAAGGACAATGGGGTGAACTCACCCAGCGCCAGCTGTGTTGTATGTGGTAGCTACACTCACCAGGTCGGAAACCCACAGAGTCCCACCTGGGTCGCCAAATCGTTAGCAAAAAGGACTTGCTCACATTTTCTTCTTTTCCCCTAGCTTGTGCACAGGTACCGGAAAGAAGGCAGCAGAAGTACACACTAGCTTTTATTGCCGGCATTAAGGTGCCTCTCGGCTGGGAGCCCAAAGGGACCCCATGTTACACTTCATTCCTTATATACAGTTTTAAGACTACTCAGATATTCATTTTTACAGTTTACATAACCTATTGGCTTTGGCCATGACACCGCTTGTTACCATGCGCTTTTGAGTATTTCTTCACGCGACCCCCCGTGCAAGCGTGCTTAATGCATACTTATTAGCAGAGTTTGCACTATTTTGTTGCAACTTTGCCACTTTCAGCCAGTTTGGTCTGGTTTCTTCTACGAGCAGACCCTCTTGCACAGGGCAGGTCACTGTCGGTCAAGTTCTCTTGCGCAGGTCTTGGAAGCCATCTTCACGTTGGAGCTTTTTCTTATGTAACAGCCTCCATGGTCTGTCCAGCTCCCTTAGGAAAAGGCTCCTTGGCTGGCACCTCCCCCTGGGGAGAGGAACTGTCCCTCAAGTCCAAGTGCTGCCTAGGCCTGCCTCTGCCTTCTACTGAGGCTCCCGGAGTGACCCTTGGAGGAGTTGTACATGTCTGTGGTGGGGACATCTGTCCATGAGAGCTCCTCAGCAGAGGGTCCCCTTCCATCCCATGGTGATCTGGGAAGCCGAGTCACCAGAGGCAGGGCTTGCTTTGGTCTTGCTTGCAGAGCTTGAGCTTGGACACCTCTCCAACCTCGATTGTTCCAGTATCATCCCTCTCGCCGCGCCTGCCCTCTTGATGCAGCTAAGGATGTCATTCTCTAGCCTGAGGAGCCAAAAAGGGCCGACCCCAACTCTCCTCCCTCCTCTGCCAGGCCCAGCCTTGGAAACCAGCTGGTAGCATCAAGGAGCTGTATCAAAGGGTGGGAAGTTTAGGCAAAGGAGCATGGGGAGGCACGGCCCTAGTTCTGGCTGGGCTCTGAGACAGCATTCCCAGAAAAAGTCATGGACATCCCTCCCCACAGCCTTCCCTCCCTCCCTCCCTGACTAAGTCAGGCAGCCCCAGCTCCAGCCGTGCTCCTCTGGCCCCAGCTGTGCTCTGCCCCTGGCCTTTCACCTTGGGTGCAAGGCGTGGGGAAGCCCCCGTGCGTCCCAGAGCCTTCCTTCAGCCCTTGGATGAGCAAACTTCCCCTCTCACCCCTCCTTCCTTGCTGGAAAGCCCTCACCCGTCTCTGCTCCTTGGGGCTCAGGGTGGCGGGGTCAGACCGTGGTGGGAAGGCAGGGAAATCTGTTGGCCATTGGGGGGGCACCACAACTGAAGTGGGGTTTGTCCTGGCCTCTGGAGGGATTTTTGATTGAAGTTTTGAGAAACTGCAGGTGCCCGGGGCAACCCCCGGCCCCGGCCCCTTGGCCCTTGCTGGTGCCCCTTCCACAGCAGGACCCCCTCTCAGCGTGGTGTTCAACCCAGGAAGGGGCTCGACTCCCTCTTACAGCTCCATCCTCACCTCTGTCAAGGAACATGACTGTGCAAGGCGGGAGCACGGGTTGTGTTTGAGCAAACTTTGCGGAGTCTTCAGTTTGGATCACACATATGGTGTGGGACCCCCAGGACAGGGGACCAGAGGCTTGCAAGGGCTTGCAGCGGGGCCGGTGTGCACAACAGCCTGAGGGTCGAAACCACATCTCTGCTGGTGGGCTCCCTGTGTGGAGAGACCTGTGTGGAGACCCCTGCTCTGGGGTCTGTCCCGGCGTGACTCTGTTATCCCCAGCCCGGGAAGATCTGAGAGGGGCCACGCAGCTGGCAGCCCCCAGCCTCTGTGTAACCCACATGTGGTCCCACCAACCACGAGGATGCCATCAGGGAAAAAAAAGATATGCTTCCCCCTAGGCATTTTGTGATGAGCTTTATTTAATTAACTCCTTGGTGCTGGCTGCGGCCAGGTATTGCAGAGGGACTCTTCCAGTGCCTGCCTCACACATGGCTCCTTGCCGTACTGCCGTCCCGAGAGAGCTGGAATGACACAGGCAGTGCCATGGGGACCTGGTCCCAGCCGGGCGTTCCCCTGACCGCCCCACTGCAGGGACCCTTTCCCCAGGGATCTTCCCACAAAAAAAGACATCCCAAGCAGCAGTATCTCAGTAAAACCCCTCTGAACCCTTCCTCCCCCCCGCCACCTTACCTCAGCAAAGAAAGCTCTAGCTGTCACCTGCAGGTTAACTGAGCGGGAACCCAGCCATGGCAAGAGGCTCTGCACCAGACAGGGTGATGCGAGCCCAGCCTGGAGCAGGACGCTGCACAAGGGAGCACAAGCAAGGGACACAGAGTTACCCAGGACGGCCACAGGCCAGGTCTCCAAAATTCACTTGCACTGATGCAGGCACTATTCTTCAGCTGAGGACGTCCCCCCAGGCATGCCAGAAGGGTCCCAGCAGCCATTTCCCTGGGGCTCTTACCTGGTCAGGAGACACACCCCCTCAGGGTGAGCCAGGGGGTCTTCCAGGCGAGCCCACACTGCCCGATTCATGAGCAGCCGCATCCATTTGTCTGCCATGCATCTGCCTAGCACCAACTCTAAAGCCAAAAGGAAAAGCCTGGCAAAAGAAACAAAACACAAAACAAATAAAAACACAGTCAAACAAAACAAAGCCAATCAAAAAACCAGCACCACCACAAAACCAAAGAAATCTCAAATCACAACAGATCAGGGGAAGATTTATCTTTAGCAGAGCTAACTACCCCTGAAATGATGCTCCATAGCCTTCAAGACTGCAGCTAACGGCACTGGCATTTTCTTTGTGCCCCAAACCCACTGAAGCAGAAGAAAACCCACGTCCCTAGACTGACTCCATGCTCGATAACCAAGGCAACACCTAATACCTCTTCCCACCAGCATTTTGCGAAGAATGACACCAGCGCCCGTGAGAGCCATGCTCCCCACAGCGCGGGTCTGTTGAAGGAGTGCAATGCTATCGTGCATGCAAGGGTATGCAGGAGGCAAGATGACAGCCGTCCGCAGTACGAGCCGCGTAAGACCTTCTTGCCTGGGAGCTGGAATTTCTCCATGAAGGAGCAGAAGTAAAACCAACCACGACGACCGGTTTGCACATCTAGGAAGCGGGGCAGGCAAAGTGCTCCCACAGCCCCACGAACGCACATGTCTTGGAAAGGGGAACTGAAGCCAACCCCTCCACCGGCCCCTTCAGCTCCTTACCTGCAGGGCTTCTCCTCAAGGACCCGGCCCTCGAGGAACAGCCTTCTCCAGCTGCTCACGGGGGAAAGCAGCCTCTCCTCGCCCAGCGTTTCACTGACCCACCTCAGGAGGCTGGGAAGGAGGTGGGGAAGCAGTTGCTTGAGCTCCTCTGTGCTCCTCAGAGCAAGCACCACCTCGGAGATGGCACGGGTGATCTACAGAGAAACATGACCAAGAACCACCTGTTCAGGCAGGGCCTCTTCCCACCAGCCGGGTTCCCCGGCCTGCCTGGGGCGGGGGGGTTACTCGCCACAATTGTCACTTCTGTGACAGCCCTGTGGCTCAGGAGCACAAAACTGTCCCGGCTCCCCACACTCCTTGAGGCCGGCCCAGCACAGCACCCTGGCAGTCTCCACGGGCATCCGCAAAGGGCACCTGACTCCCTCGTGCCAGAGTATGAGTTAGAAAGCAGATGCAAAGCTGCAGAAATGTGTCTGCCATTGAACATACCGTCAGAGTCTCCAGAGCAGTCTGACGGTTGGGCCGCTTACAACCCAGGCGGTTGTTTCCTGCTCTGTTCAGTTTCTCCACTAAGCACCTCAGGACCTGAATCCCAAAGATGCTCCTCCCCAGGCTCCTCCACAGCTCCACCGTGTCACTGCAAGGGAACAGACATTCACCCATGAGCCCGTATCCTTGCAGTCCTGCAGCGCCCTCAGACCTTCTCCTTGTCTGCAATGGGGCTTACAACCCCCCACTCACAGCAGAGACACAAGCACGCAGTCTTGCAACACTCAAGACAGTTCAGGCAGAAAAAGGACCTGCTGCTTAACCGGACCCCCCTGGTGCAAGCAAGCTGCAGGGTCTCTCTTTGACTACAGTGGGGGAAGTGGATAGTGCACGTACCTGTCCATGGGCAGACCTTTCTGGAGGAGACTGCTGATCACAGGCTCCCGGTGAAAGCGGGTGAGGAGAAACACCGCATGGAGAGAGAAGGGCCTGTGGGTGCTCTGCTGCATGGAGCTGTAAAGGGTGTTCAGGATTTTTGGCACCTGAATGGAAGAAGAGGAGAAAGAAGGGCTCGGTGCATCCTTTACCCCCTCCTGCGGGGCCCAGACACAGTCATTCAGCACATGAGCAATGCCTGCTCCCTTGACACAGAGTCCAGATCTAGCTCGAAACCTCACCCCCTGCCTGACCCTGGCTCACGTCCGGAGCTGAGCGTGCTCTTGGCAGTTGCACGTCTGTGTGCACACACACGCACACATGCACGCACTCACACGCAAAGCCTCAGTCACTGCATGTGCCTGGGCCCAACCGTATGAGCAGCTGTGTGCCCTGTGTGCACACAGAGGACACGGACACATTGCACACCCAACACCTGAATAACTCTCCCCATGTGTCTGTAGCAATGCAAGAGCAAAACCACACGCGCTCTTCAAAACCCTGAAGAGGCCTTGCAAGGCCTGTGTAAGAGCACGTGACTCCTTCCCGGGGAAGCCAGTTCTCCAGGGACACTTTTCCTTGCCTCTACCCTCCTTTCCCAAAGCGCCAGCCCCTTCCCCGCACAAAGGACCTTCCCCCAAAGGAAGGGGTGTTTGTTTGAGCCTTTCACAGCTAGAAGCTGTGGCCATGACAAGGACAAATAGGCAGCCAGGTCCCTCATCCTGTGGAAGATCCCAGCTTCTCCCACAGCTGCCTGCCTCTGGCCCGTGGGGCAGACACAACCTGCTCTGCGCCTGGGGAAGCAGCAAGGGGTGACCCCGCAGCCCACGGTTGCGGTGCTCCCGCTGCTTGGAGCGGCCACGGGCTCTGCAGGGACGGCACAGGGACGCCCTGCCCTGGCTGTAAACAGCAGCCACCTAACAGCTGGGTGAGCTTTAGCTCAGCTGGGCACGATCCTGTGAGCTGCAACCCGTGGTTGCCGTCACTGTGAACAACCTCTGTCAGCGGCAGACAGCCACACTGGGGAGTTAGCCTGGGCTGAGTGAGCTGCGCCAGCCCTAGAGCCCTAGAGCCCAAGTGGGGCGCAGCAGAGCGCGAGTGGAGGAGAACAGAGGCCTTGAAAGGGCAGGCACAGCATGAGGCCAGAGGCTCCCAGGCTACAAATGGACAGCAACTGGTCGCTAAGGGAAGAGCACCTCGCGGGCTGGGTAACACCACAGTCGGGGAAAGCAGTAAGAGCAATGAACAAGTATCCAACCTGTGGAAAACCTAGCGTGCCCAGCAAAGCTCCGAGTAGAGGGAATTGGGGACCAGTGAAGAAAGAAATGGGTCCCAGGGCAGGGAGGACTGACAGCGACCCCAGAGGAAGGGGAGGAACGGCAAGGTTGGTGCCTCCCAGTGATAACTGCCTCACTCGTGGGAAGGACCTGGACCAACGGGACACTTTGGACAAGAAGTGCCCATATCCTTGTCACCAGCTGGAGCAGACGCCAGCAGCAGTTGCTAATGCACGACTCAGACCCATCAGTAGCCCCTCAGCTCAGCACACGGGCACCTGTGTGTAGTGCAACAGCCAACAGGAGAAAAGACAAAGTCAAATGGAAAAAAAGTTCTCCTTCACCTCCTGGAGTATTTCCTTTCTGCATTCCACCAGGAAGACGAACACCCACTTCCACACTGCCTTCACACACGTGGGTCTGACACGCAGGAAGCTGTCCAGGAGAGCAGTCAGAAAGTCCGTGGCCTGTGCTGGAGGGATGCATTTGCAAACAGCCTGGAGAGAAGTCGGGAACAGGAGAGACCGCGTCACAGCTCTGCTCCAGCCATTCAGAAAGGAAAGGAAACTTGACAGGACTGTTAGTTTGGCAGTCATGGAGGGGGCAAGCACTTGATCCTCCCGCTGTGCATACAGTGCTGTTTACACCTGGTGCAGGTAACTGATTTGGAAGTGTCTCCCCGCCATGTTGTTTGCTTATATACCAAATCTGTATTCTGACAAGAGCACTCTCTCTCTCTCTCTCTCTCTCTCTCTCTCTCTCTCTCTCACACACACACACACACACACACACACACACACAGAGTATCTGCTCCAGCATGCCTAAAGCACAGTCTTGTCTCAAAGCCTCCTGCTACTTGCTAACAACAGCCGTCCTGGACAGCTCGCTCTGGAGACAGCAAGAGACTCTGGAGGGGAGCAGGGAGACGTGCAGGAGTCCGGGAGCTGGGCCCCCACCCCATTGTTTTGGGGCCAGTTACCTTTGCTATTGTGGCACAGCTGTCTGCCAGAGTCTTGGTGTCTGGGCTGTTCGGCTCCTCACACAGGCACCTGATCTCATCTGCCTGAGGCACCACCTTCATGGTCTTGGCTGGAACAAACACCAGGAGAAAAGAGGAGTCACGTCTGCAGAAACCCAGAAACCCAGCCTTTGGCCCCAGATACTGAGAGGGGCCAGGAGAACCCAAGTGGCGGCAGTGAAGGCCACAGGGAAACCCAGGGCCCTCCTGAACTCAGTGCAGCAGGATTTCCTGAGCCTGATAAACGGCTGACAAATCCCGGGCTGGAAAGACCCCTCTTCCTCCTTGAACTGTTTGCTGGGGCTTCAGGGTTTCAGCAGCCACTGGCCTCTGCTCCCAGCAGCTGTGTCCCCTATTCCCGCACAGGCCACCATCATCTCTGGGAGGCGGGAAACCTCCCTGTGACTTCCTCAGCACAGGCAGACCCTGCTGCCTGAAGAGGAAAGGGTTCAAACACAACCCTTTGCAGCACGCTCCGGGCCTGCAGCTCAGATCCCTCCTCCCTGCCCAGTTTGCTCTGGGCAGCAAATTGGTTTCCTCTCTTGTGCTCGGCAGGAGACTTCTTCCCTGGCAGGGATGAGTTTGGAGACACTGCCTGGGTAGCTGCCTGTCTCCCCAGGCTCAGGGCAGGGAGCAAGGGGGGAGGCACCCTCTGAAACGTCAGGGACCTCATCCGAGCAAGCTGTCTGACCACCCTCTGTCTTCCCTGGAACGTGGAGGGGGACAGACATGGAGGGGGACAGTCCCCAGCGCTAGTGACAACATCCTGCTCTCAGACAGCAGTGGGGATGGCCCTGACCACCCAACATCACACGTGCCCCAAGGAGGTGGGACTCAGCAACCCTTTCCCAGGGATCCTTCCTGAGATGGCCGGGGAGGCAGAGAGTTAACAGGGTGGGGGCACAAAACCAGCGGAGCACATTGCCTCCCCCTTCCCTCCTGGGGATGGGGCCTGGCCCTGCAGGATCCCGGTGGTGCCAAGCCAGGAAGGGAGGGAGGATCAGGCTGAGCAAGGCTGGGAAGCGCCCGCTCTCCTCACCTTGCATTTGGAGAAGGTAGCCAAGGCAGACCCATGCCCTCTGGCAGGATGCGGCCAGGCAGCCGCTGGTCAGAGTCCCCAGCAGGCCCACCAGAGAGCCAAACTGCTTGCAAGGATGTCCTCGCTGCAGGGGAGAGCGGCAGGAAAAGGGTCGCAGGCAGCCCCAGCACCCACTGGCCCCTACCGCCCGTCCTGCTCCCTGAGCAGCGACCGGGCAGAGGGGCAGGCAGGAGGGCTGCCCCATAATCCCAGGAGCCCTGAAACCCAGCACCTGGCCAGGCAGGGCTCCCTTCCGGGGCCATGAATGGTGGGGAGGGGGCACCGGGGCACACGGGGGGTCCCTACTCACCATGAGCTCAAACCGCTCCTTGCAAGCTCCCAGCACGTGGGCGCAAACCCGCAGGGCTCTCTCCCGCTCCCATTCTTGGGCTGAGGTGAGCCAGCCCTTCAGGACCTGAGGCAGGGTGCATCTCTCTTGCAACAGGCATCTTTCTCTCCCTGAGATCCCTCTCCCTCTCCCTCCTTCTCTGGCCCCTTCCCGGCACAGCCCCCAGCCCCACCGAGCACTGGCACTGCTGCCTCCACCGCCTTGCTCTCTCCAGCTGCCTCTGCCCTGAGCCAGGTGTTGCTTCCCTGCCAGCGTCTCCCCACTCCAGCCTTCCCCCAGGCTGCTCTCGCCCAGCTCAGGGCTGGCTCTTGGCTTTCCCTCTGGCAGGACCCACTTCTCTGCCTGTCCTGAGGCCACAGTGGCCGGGCGCTCCTGTCCCCCAGCTCAGGCCCTGGCCCCAGCCAGACACACAGCCTCAGAGCGAGGAGCCAAAGCCCCACTTTCCCATAGGAAAGGTATCCACCTCCTATCACCCTCTAAGGCCTTGATTCCCTGCCCCTGTGACGCTTTCCCTGTTGCCCCATGGCTACTCACGTGGACCACATCGTCAAAACAGGCAGAGGTGGCCTCTGCCTCCAGAAGGCTTTCTATGAGATGGCCCAGATCTTCCATGCCTCTCCTGTGCAGAAGCTGAAAGGAGGAAAGGAGAGCTGAGGTTCTGCATCACGGGGGCTGCCAGGGCGCACTGAGGTGGGATCCTGACCCAGAGGTGGGCAGGCACTGGCCGGTGGGTACCTGCACGTTCACAGCTGCCCTCACTGTCTTCCTTCCCTTGTTCATCCGCCCCTTGGAAGGGTAGGACAAGACACTCTGGCAGCACACTGACAGCAGGTTGCGACTTTCCTCCCTGCTCAGAGGTGGCCTCAGCTTGCTGGCCAGAGGAAAAAGGAAGAGAAAACAGAAAGGGGATTTACTAGCCCTCTCCAGAGTGGCTCAAACCATAGCTGGGTTCCTCCTAATCGAGGGCCCCAAATCCAACATCCCCAGCCCATGCCAGCGAGCACTGCCTTCAGCTCCAGCAATTCCTGCCTCCTCCCAGGCAGCAGGCAACCCCCACACCCAGGTTAAGGAACCCCTGAGGCTCCCTTCCATCGGGAGACACCCGAAATGGGGAACACCCTCCCACTCCACAGCCCCAGCAGCTCCCGGCTCCACGCTCAAGGTCACTGGGGCTGGGACACACTGGGAGCCCCCGGAGCCCGGGGAACAGACCTCACCTCAACTCCTCCAGGGCCTGAAACACTCCATACACCAGGGAGTCCCAGGGCTCCCCCTTTATCCAGTCCTGCAAGTCCCAGAGAGACAAGCGCACAGTTGGCAGTGGGCAGGGGCACGGGACAGCCCTCCCGCCTCCCCCGGGGACAGGCTCCACTGACAGGCCCTGCCCCGTCACCCCCATGGATCCCCAAAGGCACCGCAGGAGGGACCCTGCTCCCCAGCCATAGCCACCCAGCACCAGCGCCCAAGGGCCCCACCAGCTCGGGACACAGCTCCAGGAGCTCGCATGAAGCCGAGAGACCATTGTGCCTCTGGGGAAAGCAGCCTCATGGCACAGCCCAAAACTCCCCCGTGTGACTGCCCCGGCTACAGGCACTCACCAGCAGGGTCCGCGTCGCCTCCTGCTTCAAGGAGAGCTCAAAGCTGCCGCAGTCGCCCACAGCCCGGATGGCGCTGCTGACCTCAGTGATGCTCTGCACCAAGGCAAGCTTGAGCTGCAAGTCCTGAGGCCAAAGAGAGCAAAGCACCCCTTGAACTCTTTGAAGGGCTGAGGCAGGGAAGAGGAGCATGGAACCCGTGGGGGTTTGGGGTCTGGACGTTGAGGACAAACCCTTCCTTGGGGGATCTTTAGAAAGAGACCGTCCATCTCGGTATGCCCCAGCCCTGAGGGGCTGGAGCGAGGGCACCCAGGCATCCCTGCCCCTGCACGCCCCACGCTCCTACCCTCTGTTTGGCTCTGGAGAGCCGCAGGATGTTGCCCATGATTTCTTTATCCACGCAGGTGAGCAGCTGCTCCTTGGGGGCACGCAGCGCAATGCCGCTGTAGGTGCGCATGAGAGCAGCGCAAGTGGCCTGGGCTCTCCCCGTGTTCTGCCGCCGCTGTATCTGTGTCGACAGAGATGCCCCAAGACATCAGCTCCAGGACTCCCGCAGGCTCCTGCGGCAGGCCGCTGCCCTGCACCCTCACCAGCTCCTCGTTCACCTGGGCACCTCCCAGCAGCTCCCCAAGCTACTCCTCAAGCTGCGAGCTCTGGGGCCGGGAGCTGTTCCCATCCCACAGCGTGGGTTCTCGCATGGACTGAGGAGGAGGGTGCAGCCAGCATCACACACACTGCTGGTGGTTTTACCACTGATTTGAGGGGTTGGGGAGCTGTCTGGAAGCTTTCTGTGGAAAGGTATCTGAAATAGCCTGTCACGGTCCTGCTTAGAGACGCGCAGCCTACGCGTGCCAGTGGGCAGATCAGCCCAGTCTGCCCACCGCCCAGGCCAGGCTGCACCGCTCTCTCTGCAGGGCCCTGCCCTGCCCTGAAAGGCTTCCCCGTGGCCCCCAGGTGGGGGGCAGAGCCAGCGAGACCTCACCAGGCTCCTGCTCCCAGCCCTCAGCTTTGGGGAAGGGGCAGAGTGTCGCACCATGCCCACCCCCTTCTTGCCAGCTCCTGCTGAAGTTAAGTCACGGGCAACGTGGCTGCATGCAAGCAACTGCTGCAGCTGCCCCAGCCGGCCGGCTCTGATCCACGAGGTGTCAAACTCCGTCCTTTCCAATGACACCTCAGGGGCCCCAATGCCAGGACATCCCCTCTGAAACACAGGTCTCAGGGAGCTCTTACAAGAGGGCTTATCTAAACACAGCTGCCACGGTTTGGCTGCTGCAGGTGTAGAAGTGGAAATAAGGCCAAAAAAGGAAAGCCAAACAGCAAAACCCTGGATCCTTTACCTTCCAGCCCATGGAAGTCTGATAAAACCAGTCTCTAGTGAAAGCGGCGGTGAACATCGTCACTGTGTCCAAGACCAGGTGGAAGTGGCTCTTGGCAGCGTGGGACACAACAAAAATCATTCCCTGCAACCACAGAGAAACAGGGAGTCGGCTCCAGCCCAGGCACTCAGCTGCAGCCAGTGACAACGGCCAGGCAGGACGTTGCAGCAAGGGGGGAATGGCAGCAACGGGGAAATCAAGGAGGTCTGGAGCAGCCCTCCCTCTCCCCCAGGAACAGGCAGGGGATGCTCAGGACATGAGCATCACCTCACCTGGGCCTCAGACAGCTCCACAGGGTTTGTCTCCTGAAGGAACCTCAGCACCTGCTCTTGGACGTGTCTGAGGTCCTGACAAGCTGCCAGTGCTGTCCCAAGAGCCTTGTACAGGAAAAGCTGAAAGAGAAGAGGCCGAGCCCGAGATGCGGTCACGGCTCGACCTGTCAGGAGAGGGCTGGCCCCAGGTGGACCCGACCACCCCTGGGAGCAGGCGAGGCCAGCCGTGGTGCCAGGCTGTAGCCAGCCACTGGAGCAGCCCAGGAGGAAGTGCCTTTGGGGGTGAAGGAAGGGGAAGCAGTGAAAACCGCCTGCATGGGCAGAGCACCGGCACCAGCCCCAGCCCCAGCCCCAGCACGGGGCAGGAGACACACCTTCTCCCAGGAACCAGGGGCAGAGCTGCCCAGCTGCTGGCTCAGCTCCTGGCTCAGGCCCACGGTCCAAGCCTTGTCCTCGATGGGCTCCAGTGACGCTTGTAGGAACTGTGGGGAACAGGAGAGGAAGCCGAGTGTTCCCCTGCCCTTGGCCAGGACCCTTTCCACACTCACATGTCCCGGGACACTGCTGGGGGAGAGCTGCCGGGAACGGCAGTCTCTTCCCCTGCCCCACCCAACCCTCTTTTCTCCAGCCTCCCTCTTCTCCTAACACCTCAGGTGAGACCCCCTGGCACGCCAGATGTGGAGGAGGAGGCAGTGCTAAGGCGTGTGCCACAGCGTTAGAGGGCATTAGCCATCAGCCGTGGCACATGTGCAGAGAGCAGCTCCTCTGAGCAGGCAGGCACCTACTGTGGGGGGAGGTGCAGGGTGCTCAGGAGGTGCCCCCACCTCCTGGTGCCTACACAGGCAGCCCCAAGCTTCCTCCCACAATTTTGTTTGCTCCCTCTTCTCCCCCAAGCATGCGATACCTTAAGCAGACGGTGCTCCCACTCTGCAGAGTCCAGGGAGATCTCGGTTTTTCCTAGAAAGCAAGAGGAAGCAAAAGCCCTTGCTGCTATTTAAGCTCACACCAAAGAAGAGCCCAGTGGTCTCCTCTGCGGTCAGACCTCCCAAAAGTCCCAGGCCATCAGGCTAGAAAGGCCCTAGAAGCACCTGCGCCAAAGCCCTTGTGAGGCCAAAGACACAGGAGGGAGCCCAGGGGCGTTTGTCAGAGCCACTGCATTCAAGTTGGGGAAGGACGCACTGACCGCAGCTGATCCCCACTGCTTGACTGCAGCTCCCAGAACAACGCCGACCACTGAGTGCCAGCACGCACCGGCAACACACATTTTCTCCTGAATGACCCACCACTTTCTGCCCATTTGCAGCCCTCCTCCCAGGCTATTGCCAAGGACAGATGCTGCAAACCTGGCCTGGCCTGGGGACTCGGCCCTCCAAAGCCAGGGGCTGCACCTCCTCCAGGAGCACCAGTCCTGTCCCTGCCCCAGACACCATCCCAGCCAGGACATGGGGGTGCCACCAAGACCTGCCCTCCTAGGGGACATCAACGGCTGCCCCCAGCCTCAGTGCTGGCTCCCTGGGAGGGGAAAGGCAGCAGAGCAAGTGCTGGGGAGCTGGGGACAATTCCCCTCCGTCACACTGGAAAGCTGCCCTGCCCCTTCTCTGTCCCCATAGCCTCTCCCTCCCCTCCCGCGCTTTACCTTCCAAGTACTGCAGCAGGAGGGGGATCTCGGTCGCCCACGCCGCCCCCAAGGCTCTGTGGATCCTGCCGTGGAGGGCCTGCAGCAGCTGCAATGCAGTGACTGCACGTTCGCCGCTCTTGTGAGGAGCTGCCGCCACCACCTAGGCGAGAGCAGGAGAGAAGGGTCACTCCTGCCGCCAGAGCTGCAGCTTCTCCCGGGAGGGAGCTTGGGAGCTCGGCGCCACTCCGGCCAGCAGCGGGCATCCAATGGCTTCACCCAGGGTGCTGCTGGCCCCGAGAAAGGAGTGGGATCCCCGACGGGCCCAGGAAGGTTCAGGCGCACTGCCTTCTCCTTGCGGGCTCCTGGCACTGGCCTCAAAAGCACCTCTGCCCCAGGCTCTCCCACCACCCCTGGCCAGAAAAGCTCTTTCCTCAGAGCCCCGTTACTCACCAGCAGTCGAGCCAGCAGGGCCTGGGGAGTCGGCAGCTGGGCTGCGGGGAAGAAGAAAGGCTGGGTGACCGACGAGCCCCTGCCATGCCCTGCCCCTCGCACCTCCCTTGCCCCCGCAGAGGGCTGAGGGCTGAGAGCAGCTGCGCTGCCACAGCGCTGGCCTCGGGGGGGACTCCCAAGGGCTGCCCAGCATGAGATGAAGTCAGCTCCAGCATGGCCAGGAACGAGCCCCGGCTCACCAGGAGCACGCTGCGAGCAGGAGAGCCAGGCCTCTGCGCCAGGCGAGAGGCAATGCAGGGAAGAGTCCCTCGTGCCCAGCAGCAGAGCCTTTGGTTCTCCCGGGCTCCTGCTCAGGGCTGGCAGGGCACGCGTAAACACAGACTGGCCCGGCACCCAGCCAAACCCAGCAGCACTCACTGGGGCTCCTACCTTGCTCCTGGGAGTCCACGGCATCAGGCTCCTCCTCTTCTTCTTCGCATCCTGCTCTCTCCCGTCTCTCAGCCAGGGCTTGGAGACAGCGGGAGAGCGGGATCAGCATGCCGCTGTACTGGGCTGGCACCACATACTGCAGCAGCCTCGGCCACAGGAGCTGCAGAGAAGAACCAGGCAATTCGCCACACTGGCACTTCCACTCAGCTCGAAGACAAAAAGGATGGTCTGCGTTTCCCTGAGCCTTGTGTGCTGATTCAGCGCACGTGAGGGGAGAGGTTCAGGGCATGAGGAAGCGCAACGAAAAATGCCCTGAAGGCAAGAAGTGACCACAGCAGCAGGGCAGAGGGCAACTTACTTTGGTCATCCCTCTCAGAGAGACATCCAGCGAGCCCAGAATGTCCACGCACAGGGCTTGAAGAGCTCCTTCCTCCGGGGTTTCCCAGGCAAAAAGGCCTCCTGCCACCTGTAAGACAGAGTTGGCAAAACCCCCGTTACTCTCAGCTCCCAACCGACGAGGCTCAGGCACGGTCCCACCAGTGCTGCTGCGCCAACCTGCCGGGAGCAGAGGACAAGGACAGCCGGACCCAGCTCGGGGACCAGTTCCCGGACCCTGGGAAGGACTGGCAAGCCTGGGAGCAGAGAGAGACGCTGCTTGTCTGCACAGTCCCCCAGGGCCCAAATGCTGCTGTTGTGCCACCAAAACAGGTGAGGAACGTGCCCTTCAGCAGGGCGTGCTCGGCGCCAGCCCTGGCGGCGGCATGCCCAGCCCAACGGATGTGGAGGAGAATTGCAGAAGCCCTTTCCTTCGCCCTGCTCCCAAAGCAGAGCCTCCCCGAGCCCCGGAGCAAAGCGACGCACACAGATCCCCTGGCTGGAAGGAAGCTCCAGCCAGAGGGAAGATCCTCGGCAAGTCAGCAGGAGGCTCGGCCATCCCCAGCCTTCATCTCCTGGGCGCCCAGCTGGAAACACTCACCAAAGGGACCGCCAAATGGCCTGTCCCCTTGCCAGAAGGGACACGGGTCCCCAGACTGCTATCGGATGGGCAGGGCGTGCTTTGGAGGGCCAGAGCACGAGAACACCACAGAAAGCTCCTCTAGCCAGGCCCACCTGTCTGCATTGGCTGGAGGATGTCCTGTCCCTACAAGGCCCCTCCCTTTGCAAGACGGCTTTGCTGCAGGTGCCTGTGGACACAGCTCAGCCCGTCGGGCATGCAGGCAGCCCCGCAGTCCTGGGTGGCACGCCCAGGTGCAAACCCACGTCATCCACTGACATCTCCACCAACATCAGCACAGACACCCACGAGGAGGAATGGCCGTTTGGAGGCCGCTCCGATGGCAGTGCCGGTGCTGATGGCCCTGCAGCATGGAGCTCTCCATGGTCAAGGATGCCTGCAGGAGCTCTCAGCACAGTCCAGGCACCCGCCGAAGCCCCGGGTGTCCCACTCTGCCCTTACCAGTCTGCCTGAGGTCCGGCTGAACTCGTTGAAGATGTGCCCCACCACATCCCATGCCCAGCAGCTCTGGGAGCCGGAGCTGAGCAGCTCCCTGATGAACTCCAGAACTGCCCTCCGCACCTGCCAGGGGGAGAGTGTGGTTACGACCCTCCTGTTCAAAACCCAAAGGGAAGCTGCCTTCGCTTGGGGGCAGCCTTTGTAGCTCGCGGAGGGATGACAAGGGCACGGCAGAAGCTTTTGCTCCTGGGTTCAGGAATGGGCTTTAGCACCAGGCTGGACGTGCATCTGCCCTGCAGAGCACAATGACCTCCCCACTCTGCTCTGCCAGCTCTCCCCGGTGAGGAGCCATCACCCACCACCTGGGCAACGTGCCGGCGCTTCCCCAGGCACCCCAGCCCTGCCCACGCCAGCAGCAGCGGCACCTCTTGCCATCAGCTCTCTGGGGAGCACGAGGAAGTGGGGAAAGGGAATGGTCATCTAGGTCAGACCCCAAACCGCTGCTTCCTGCTATGGCCTTGCCAGGCTCTGCCCCGAGGGAAAGGGTTTCTCTGCCTGCCCTGGCAGCACCGCCCCTTCCCAAACCAGCTCACCGGGGCACTGGGGTCGTTGCACACCGACCGCACGGCCTCCACCACCTGGGGCAGCTTCTCTCTTGTTGCAGGTGCTGGAAGAGATACAGAGAGTGTGCATTGAGGCAGAGCCCCGATGGCAGAAGGGATCCCTTGAAGCTTCCAAGCTTTTCATACACCAGTGGGACAGAAAAGCGGGGCCTGACTGACTTCACAGGAGGCAGCGGCACACCCAGAGCAACTCTGTTTCTAGAGGCACAGCAATTTTATAGGGACTGAAAGCTATGGTAACAGAGAGCATGAGAGAAATGGCATGGGTACAAGCAGCTCCTGCGCGTGCCAGCCCGCCCGCTCGCCCATCAGCCCACCCGTGTTACTGAGCTTGGAGCATCGTCCTTGGTGTGCCACCATTTCTAACTGCCGGGGGAGAGCTCGAGCCCTGTCACAGGGCGTCAGCTCAGCTGGGGGACCTGCTCTTTGCAGCTCCTTTTGGGTGCAGGTGTACCACTTTCAGCCCGTTTCTGCTCTCAGCCCAGTAGCCCCAACCCCTGCCTCGTGTCTCTGGCCCATGGCACTGACCGTCAGAGTGGGCCAGCGCTCCCAGCAGGCCCAGGGCTGCCACACGGCCGGCCTCGCTCCCACCACTCAGCTGGGAGTGCAGAAACATGACTGTCTCCTCAGGGCACATGTGGGCTGCAGGGAAGAAATCGCGTTCTGCATTAGCAGGCAGCTGCCGCCGACCGCCGAGGTCTCTCTGGGAGAGAGCTGCCATGGCACGGCGGGGCATCGCCCAGTCTCCTCTCCTTACCCTGCAGAATGATGCAGCGGGACAGCACTGCCTTATGGGCCGGGCCAGGCTCTTTGGTCACCTCAGAGAGCTGTGGGAACAAGGTCCGTTTTAAAGAAACTAGCGTCAGCGTTGAGGGGGACTGAAAAGAGACGGTGCTCTCTGCCCTCCTCTCCCAGAGTCCTCCTGTGACTTGGCTGAGAGGGAAATCGCTGTGGGAACCGGGCTGCCCCTTGGACCCGTTCCAAACCGCCAGGATCAGGCCTCCTGCAGCCTTAAGGCACCTACGTGGCACCCACGTGGCACCCAGCTCACAAATCCTGGCGGAGGGATGCCCTGCCCTGCCCTGTCCTGCCTTTCCCTTCCCTGCCAGCTGGCAGGTCTTTCCCCTCCACGGCAATCAGGTGTGCAGGCCCCAGGCCGGTGGCAGGGCGCAGGCTCCCCTTACCTGGCGGTGCACAGCCGTGCTGATGGCAACAGCCATGCCCTGTGGGATTGGGGTCTGAACTCCCTCCAGCGTCTCCAGGACATAGATGAGGCTCTACAAGAGAACGGGGGAGGAAGAGGAGGCTAAAGCCACCAAAAGTCACTTGGGAAGGGAGAAACACAGCACATGTGGGATAAGGGGAGTCCCTAACACCACCTCCCAGGGAAAAGCCCAAACCCTCCTGCATGGGGCTTCTTGTTTGCCCTCCCCTCAGAGCAGCATCGGGAGGGTCTCTTTCCTCTGAAGAGAGCCCGGTGTTGACAACTCAGTTTCCCACCACTTCCCACTCGTCAGACCTTGCCCCTCACTGGATGGGACGGGACGTGGCCCTGGGCATTAGGGCAAAGCTCTTCCCGCACACAGAGCTCCAGGGAGGTGCCAATGCCTCCCTTCCTGAGAAGATGAGCCTCGGGGACTCTTGGCTCCCTCCTGCCCGCCCCCCCCGGCATTGCTCTTTTCTTGCCCAAAGAGCCCAGGAAGCCTCAGGCCTCCTCTGCTCTCCCTGTTCCTTCTCGAAGGGCTGCCCAGCTCCCCCTGGCACCCCACAGCTCCCCAGTGCCTTGTGCCACTCGCTCAGGCCCACCCCAGCAGCCATGCCGGGCCCGACGCGACTTCTCACCTTGGTGACCCGAGAGGTGTCTCGGACCTCCTGATATTGGTGCAGGAGCCAGAGGAGCTGCTCCCAGGCATGCTCTCGGTGCTGCTCCTCATGCAGAAGGACCCCCATCATGGCAGCCACCGCCCCGAGGACAGCCTGCTTGTCCTGGACAGGGAAGGGAGAGGCTCTGCTTGGAGGGCTGAAGGTCTGCCTAGCGCTCAGCATCCCCTGGACACCAGTCTGCCCTTCCCACTGGGAGGGGTTTCCCTTTCCCTTCTGCCCTGCAGGAGAAGGGCTCACTCCAGAGGAGAGAGAGCATTTCCCCATGCTGGTACCCCAGCCCTCCCTGCAGAAAGGCCCCAGGACTTGGCTGCTTCCCTCCAGGGAGCCTCCAGCCCCAGGCAATGTGCTGGCAGGCTCCCGGCTTGGGGTGCTTTCTCACCCAGATCGCTTCCCTTCCCTGCCCGCCTCTGCTCGCACCCCACCGGGCACAGACGGACCCACTGACGTGGACATCCCTGCTGCGGCCCCAGGCGTGGAAAGCAGCACTTCTCACCTCTTCCTCCTCGCAGCCCAGCCAGTTTACCACCGCGTAACGGAAGACCGGGTAAATGTCTTCACAGAGCTGCGCTTTCCCGTTGCGAGGGAAGGGACATTGCTCCCGGTTGCAGAAGTAGGTATTGACCCCTTTTGACCATTGCTCCAGAACTGCACCAGGAGAAAGGACAAGGGAGCACCTGAGAGTCTGCAGCAAGGAAGGTTCCTTGCACCCTCGCCCAAGCCTGCTTTAAGGGCAGTCCCAGGCTCGGCAGGGCTCAGCCTAGGACCAGAGCTGGATCCGAGGACAAGCCGTGCTCTTGAGGTATCTGGATTCAATCACCCCACTGTTTCTCTCCTTCTCCCCGTCGCACCTTTTCCTCCTCAATGCCCTGTTCCCCTCCAGCATTTTCCACTGCAGCCGCTGCCCTTCCCTTCCCACATACTCGCCCTTTCAGTGCAGGGGCTTTAAACCCCAGAGGAAAGCAGGGGAACAGAAGCCATGGGAAGGGACCCTGGAGTTCCTCCACGCAGCACTGCCACGTCCTGCACACAGGAACCTCCCAGGCTTCCCCCGCTCCTTCTGCACACTCACAGCACTTTGGGATCACCAAGGCCTGACCTCGCTGCGGGCTGACACCCACCACGTTCCCTCTGAGATCACACGGAGGCATCAAAGGCCACCCCAGCCCCTGCCCCTGGGCCCTGGCCAGGGAGCTGACACTCACCACTGCAGATGGCGCGCAGGATCCGGCCACTCCCCACCCGGCTCAGCATGGTGCGCAGGGCGAGCAGTGTCATTCCCACAAAGGGGATGCACCACAGAGCTGCAGAGAAGACAGGGACAGAGGGACCGAGAGGGTCAGTGAGAGACACGGGAGGCTGGGGTCGATTGCTGGCAAGGCTGGGGCTGCTGGGCTACGCGGGACAAGCCAGAGGGTGTGTGGAGGGCTGCCTTCCCCAAGGAGGACACAGGAAAGCCCTTTGGGGAAATGGGGAGGACAGCGGGGGGCAAGAGACCCCACGGGTTTGCCTCCAATGTGCTCCTACCCTCCAGGAACCGGGACTGGGCTGGTAAGGCAGAGCTGCCAGCCGGCCCTGGCACGGAGCAAGGAGGCACGGCAACTTCATAGCCCCCAGTTCAACACAAAACATTTAGGAAGGGGGAGGATCCCTTCTCCCCGTTATCACAGACCCCTCCCCAAACCAGGATGCCGAGAGTGCCATACCGTAGCTGCAGGCCATTTTGCCCAAGGTGAGGAGCACAGTCTCATCAGGGACCTTCCCCATGACCTTCAGGTGGCTCTGGAGCTCGGACATGACAAAGTGGAAGTGGGAGCGGGCCAGAGCCACCAGGACATCGCTAGCGGCCGTCTTCACATCATCTGTCACACCCTGAAAAAGCGCCACAGGTTAAACACTCCCAAGAAAAAGGCTGAGGCACTCGGACAGGCTGAATGACCCTGTCTCCCCTGCAAGACGCCTCAGGGCAGCTGTGCTCGGGCCGGGTGTCTGCCGCCTCAGCGCAGCCCTGTGCTACTGCCTCCTCTCCCTCTCTGCGGAGATGCCAGGAGACCCCCCTGGGGCCTCTCCGTGGAACTCGTGGGTTCCCATGGCGCTCCCTCAAGGCAGGAGAAATAACCTTGAGCTTGAACTCAGCTCTCGCTCATTTAGAAACAACCCCGAGTCCACCTCTCTGCACAGCTTTCTGTGTCCCCTCTTCAAATTCTCTGTAATGCCCCCATTAGTCCCCAGAGCTTCTCCCTTAGGACCACCGCTGGGTCTGAATGACCGAGGAACATCTCTGCGCTGCTCTGTATTTCCCCAAAAAACAGGGGCATAGGCAGGCCGCTTTGGTGCCTTGAAAGAGAACAAGCTCACCTGGGCTGCTCGCATGTCACTGGACACCTCTGCTATCAGGCGGTTCACGACACCGCTCGTCAAACAGCCGTCGTCTCCCTGCAAGACGCTCTCCAGCTCTCGGTATGTCTCCACTCGGTCACCCTGGGGACAGACCACAAAGGGGAGTGACGAGACTTGCTTTGCCCTCGTTCCCAGGGAGACCGGCTGCCCCCCAGATCATCTGTGTGCCTTGGGCATGAGGCACGAGCTGCAGGCATCGGTCAGGACAGCCACGGGGAACGGCAAGATCTTCCGTGGCACCTCTGACACTAGCAGAGAGCCAGACAGGGAGATCGGCTCCACCAGGGTAAAAGGCCTTGCAGGAGCCTAGAAAATCATTCCTGAGGATGGGGGATGGCGGAGGTCAGAGGGAGAGTGCCAGGCGAGGAAGGGGAAAGGGAGCCCTCACCCCCCCACCGCCTCACCTCATGGTCTTGCAGCTGCTTTAGCAGAGAAGTCCCGACAGCCGCAAAGGTAGTGACGGCTGCAGGGACAGCCGTCCCCTTTGCCCTGCCTTCATCCTCAGGATGCGCAGCTCTGGACTGGGAACGCACGCATCGGCAGAGAGCTGGAAGAAAAGGAAGAAACGCTTTTGCTGGCTGCAGGGCTTCGAACCAGGGAGGGGTGAGGATCTTCCCAGCCTCCCCCAGCACGAACAGCCCGTGCTGGGCTGTACTGGCAAGAGGGCAGTCAGTGGGATGAGGGGAGGGACTCTGCCCGACGCTGTGGCACTGGGAAGACCACACCGGGGGGACTGGGCCCATTCCGGGCTCCCCAGTGCCAGAACAGCAGCGACGCACCGGAGTGAGTCCAGCGCGGGGGCCCCGAGCTGGGCAGGGGATGGAATGGGGCCCTGCAAGGAGAGGCCGGGAGGGCTGGGGCTGAGCAGCCAACAAGAGCCATCCGGGCCAGGTTGTCTCTGAGCAGTCTCCAGCTGCCCCACGGAGGGCAGGGAGAGGATGGAGCCAGAGCCCTCTCAGAGGTGCCTGGCAGCAGGATAAGAGGTGACGGGGACGCAGTCCCCAGCACCCAGCTGGGACAGGGACACAGCCCCCAGCTGGGACGGGCACTGCCTCCGGCAGGCATCAGCCCCCAACCTCCCACCAGCCCCTCACCTCTGAGCGCTCTCATCTTCCTCATGGCAGCAGGATCCCCCGGATAGACACACTGCTCCCTCCGGGTGCTCCTCCCGCAAATGCCATGAGAAACTGGGGCAGCACCAGCCCCAGGGGGAAAATATAGAGCCCAGCCACTGTGACCCCCCTGCGGGGCACGGCGCCTCACAGAGGGCTGCTGTGACATGGGGACACATGCTGGGGACACACCCTGGGGCGCAGACCGGACACGGCAGCACCCTGGGGACACCCACAGCCCAGAAATGCAGGATTTCCCCATTCTCCATCACTTGAACTCGCTCATGGTCCTCAAACAGTTGTAGCAATGACAGCCCTTCCCAGCCCCATCCCTCATCCATGTCCCACTCCAGGGACCCGAGGGCAATGTGGTGTCAAGAGGACTGACCTGGCCTTTTCCCTCTGCATTGTCTCTCCCTGGTTTTCTCCAAAGAGGAGGCTCCTGCTTGTGTCTCTGTGTGCCCTCCCCTACGTCTCCTCCAAGAACATTGGCTCCCATTCTCCAGCCAGGACCGAACTGGGCAGAAACTGGAGACCTCCAACCCATCAGACCCAACTGCGTCACGACAAGAGGTGACGCAGGAAGGAGAGAGACGCAGGCCGGAGCTGCAGGAAAACCCAGCCAGCTCTCTTGACTGCACAGGTGGGACATGCTACATACACTGGCCACCAGAGCAATTTATGTCACCACTTACAGCTGCACGGCGTCACTCAGCCACCTGGAAAGCCCCGCCAGCACCCGGGGCCTGACAGGATCAGGCCACAAGCCTCTAGTAAACACGCATGGCAAAGTTACTCCCCGTTTTCCTCTTTTCAGCCAAGAACATCAGCATTGATGAGGGGGGTGTCCAGAGCAGCCTAGCCAGGCCCTCGGGGCACAGCTGCTCCTGGCCCACCCCGGCCTGCGGGCCTGGCTCCGGCCTTCTCAGAAGAAGGCCCCGGCCTTCGCCCTGAAGCCTCACAGCAGGAACCGGCGGCGGGTGCCAAGCCCAGCCCTGCTGCAGCCCGGCCCGGTCCGGCGCCCTCCTGCTCTCTCCCTCAGTGCCAGCACGGGGCCTAGCCACTGGCTGCCGGGGCCTGGGGCTGCGGCCGGCAGCCCCTGCCGAGGTGTCGGAGCCCCCAGGTGCAAGAGCGGGCCCCGGCCCTCGGCCTGCAGAGAAGTGGCCTGTGGAGAGGGTCCGGGTCGGGCCTGCTGGGGCCGGCGCCCTCCCCTGCCCCAGCCCTGCTTTCAGGGGCACAGCGTGATGTCGTGTGGTTATGTGGGGGTGGGCCAGGAGCAGTGAGGGGCTTCTGCAAGTATGTTCACAAGTGCTCGGTTACTGTGTTGCTCATCTTCCGTACTGCCCCTTCTGCCCAAGCCTGTGAGAGGGTCCCAGGTGCAGCGGATCAGCCTGGGGCTGCGTCAGGTGGGGCCGAGACCTTGGGTGTCCCAAACAGGTATCCCCCCTCGGGGCAAGGCGTTTTGGTGCCAGGACTCTGCAAAGGGAGTACAGACTCTGGTTTGGAAAGGGGAGAGCCAGCCATGAGAGGGATCCCTTTCTCTTCAGCCAGGTCCCACACAAAAAGCCAATTCGGGGTGCCCAGCAAGCCCCCCTCGGGTGTCAGGGAGCTCCAGCCCAACGCCAGTCTCCAAAACCTGCTTCTGTCTCATGAGGGGTGTCAGAGAAATCCCCTCTTTCCCCCAGGGCTGCCCTCAGTGGAGGGATGGGCCCTGCAGCCGGGGGAAGCACCTTCCCTTTTTGGAGGCAGTTACCAGGGGAGCTGCCTCTGCTGCTCTTGCTGCCACCTGTTGGTCTCGGTGACGTGCTTGAGTATGTCCCGCCGTGCTTGATGCGGCTCCAGCCTTTCTAGGACCCAGACCGCTCATGGAGAAAGGTGGCTGCAACAGCAGGGAAAAGTCATCCCTCGACCTCTGCCGGAGACCCCTTCTGCCTCCCCTCTCGTCCAGCCTCTGCACCCACACGGTCCCCCGTCCACCCACACTTTCACCCTGTGGTGAGTCTTCGGCCTTGGCTGTGGGGTAACCCAGGTCATGCGCGTGTTAGGAGACATTAGGTACAGTTGCTTACTGTCTTATTGCATGAACAACGAATGTAGATGAACAGCAGAAAAGCCTTTGGAGACAAGCACTTCTTCAGATCTCTTATAAAGCTGTAAACTTCAAAAGCTACATACATATTGGGAAGAGTTGAAGACACCATTTAAAGGGAATATGTGAAGGAGAAAAAACGGTCTGTAAAGACTTACGCCTCCTATGCTTTCTGCTGGCTGATGTATGGTGTGCACCCCTACATCGCTGCATCAGTGACGACACCGTGACTCTGTGGTGCAACTGGGGAAGACCAGTCCCTGGTGACCGCAGACACTTTTCATATGCAGGATTATTACTGTGTCTGTACATGGTCTGGTTGTGTGAGGAGGGAAAGAAATGCCAGTTCAGTGTGGTACGGCAAGGGAGGGAGGGGAAAGGAAAGAGGATCAGGGCAGGTTGCTCACGTGGGGATGAGGCAGTGGTTTGTTTGGGGGCTTAAAGATCTCTTCTGAGATGGAGATGGGGCTGTGTGTGTTTGGGATTGAGCTGAGGGATTCCTGTGAGTGAGGGGTCAACTGGTAACAAGGTGAAGTATCGGCATTCAGTCTGGTGCTTTCCTGCATAAACAACCTTTTCCACTGTCTTTTGAAGGTACACAACGCAGACAAGACTCCATCTGATGCCTGAAGGCTTTTATACACAACGAGGTAAGAGGCTTGTCCGGTGTCCGGAGACGACCTCACACAGCCACAGCTCCGGCCGCATGGTGTCTGCCCGGATATCTCAGGACAGTTGCTGGAACGGGGAGGGAAACTGCTGGTGGAAGATTCCTGCTCTTTAGTAAATCCTTGTTATCGCCACATGGCTTGTTTTGCTTTTTCCCCCTACTGTACATTTCCCGGTACCATCACCATCATATACTTTTTCCGGGACTTACAAAATACTTTCCATCTATTTGTCCAGGTCTGTGAGACTTCAGCTGCTCCGCCCTCTTCTGTGGCTTGCTCTGCTCCTCTCTGATTATGCCTCTTAACTTATCTAGGAGGGCTTGCTGCACTTCAGCATTTTTTCCTTTTTGTCTTGCTCTGCATCTGAGGGGGGGGGGTGGTATTTTTATTAATTTACACTCCTGTGCAGTGGACACCTGGTTTGCCTTCCCTGTGAACGAGCTGGGGCACTTCCTTGTCCCTGTGTGTGCTCTTCCTGGCTCTCCTTGGGTAAACAGAGAGTCTCTCTTTCCTCCCAAGTCCACAGGTTCCTTTTGTGGCTCCTGGGGTCTTAATTTTTGTCGAAAGCCTTTCTCTTGCTGGCAGCGTGTGGTTTGAGATGCATCACTCCCTTTCTTGTCGCTCCTCTGTCCCATGAGAAACAAGGGTAACACAGATGTTTGGGCAAGGTTTTGGAGCAAGTGTTTTCTCATGGTTATTCCTCAGAGCATTCTCAATCATGAGGCATTCCCATTGCACTCTTCTTTAGAGCTGGCCTGGTCTCAGACATTGATTCCAACTTCCTTTTCTCCTTAGTTTGGAAGCAAAACACCGCTGGGTACAAAAGAGGGGATGCTGCTCCTGGCAAGAGCTGTTGAAACCAAAGTCCTTCACATGATGATAGATGCTGCGAAGGGTCTGTGTACCCTCCATGTTCTGCCTCAACCCAAAGGCACGTACATGGTGGTAGAAGTCCTGCCTTTTGCTGCTCTTGAGTTTCCGACTGTTAGTGGCCTCTCAGTGGAGTCTCTCTTCTGACTCTCACTCTTCATTTTACAATGGGTCTGCAAATGTGCGCTCCTGTCCTGGTTTGTGGGGCAGCTGCTGATCATCTCTCATGGCATGTTCTGGAGGCTTTTCACTAAAAGAGCAGAAACGGATGGCCTGGAGAGCGACTGGAGCCCCTGTTGGACGGCCTGGAGAGTGGAACCTCAGCGGTGCTGAGGGTACTTAATTCCTCAGGTTTTTGTGGACACGGCACTTGGAATCTAGTGCAGGAGCTGGAGAGCTTGTAGCAGGATGAATTTGGTGTGGATGAAATGCCTTTGGCTTTACTGCTTTTTACAGCGGCAGCTTTGTGTGTTGTCCTCTGGCCTCCTAGTAAGTCCTGAACCACTGACTTCCAGTCCATGCTCAGAAGTTTTCTCTTTTGTTTGTGTGGTTGGGGTTTTCTTTTCAGGTGGCTTGTGTGCAGCTGATCAATGCCATGATCTGTCCTGCTGGTGAGCTTGACTTGGGAGTTCAGATTTGTACTGAGCTGATGCGTTCAGGGCTTCAGCACATCCTCAAGATAAGGAGCAGCCGTTTTTCCTGTTTCCCCATGGAGTGTGATGGTGCCACAACAGTAGCACAGCTGTTTTCAGCATGAAAAACACAGAAATTCTCTGTTTCTAGCAGACACAAAGCAAAGCTGGTCTTCTCAGATCGGCTGCCCTGACACAAGGCAGCTGGCAGCCAGCAGTGGGGCCCGGCACAGTGCAGCGCCCACAGAAATGCCTGGCTCCTTGAGCCTCAGCCCCGGGGCTGCAGCACGGGGCTGGCACCGGCTGGGGCTTTGCTGGGAAAAACCAAGCTGGGGTGACCCTGACACCTCACACACGTACCCAGCCCTGGGATCTGACAACCTGTCCATTTGCCCATGGCCGCCATGGGGTTCAGAAGCAGCACCGCCGGCCCTGACACGGTCCTGAGCCATCTCTCGACGGCTGCCGGACACGGACCAGTCCTGGGACTCAACAGGCCTAAAAAGAAGAAAAATTGCCCAGAATTAAGCCGGTTTCAAGTTTTTGCAGGCAGCACATTTTTTGAGCTGCCTGGTGGTGCTGCTTCTGGGGAGCGCTCAAGAAACAGGGCGGCTGCTTGTACCTGGAGACAACAGAGTCACGCCGGGACAGACCCCAGAGCAGGGGTCTCCCCATGGGGCCCTGGGGCCTTGCCGTGCCCTCCCACTGCCCATGGGGCTCCCCTTGCCACCCCCCCGACCCCCACGGCATGACCACCTCCAGCACCAGCTAGGGCTGGCGCAGGGAGCAGCCCAGGACAGCCCTGACCGTACCACCACAGCAGGCTTTGGCCCCCGGTGTCCCACCACGCTGGGACCCCCACGGCACTTGCCCAGGGACACAGTGCGGGGGTAGCAGGGGAAAAGGGGGACACTGGGGGGAGTAGGGGGCACTGGGGGATGGGTGGGGGGAACCGAGGGGGACACAGGAGTTTACAGGGGTGTGGGCAGGGGGTGGAAGGGGGGCACTGGGGGACGAGTGGGGAACGTTGTGGGGGGGTCTCTAAAGCAGAGTGCAAAAGACTCCGGGCAATGCCTGGGAGGTATCTCGGGTGGATCCAGGACGTGACAGTTTCCTCCAAAAGGGAAAAATCATCTCGGGTATCTTCCTTGGAGGAGTCTGGGGCTGCTACCCGGGATCTCAGGTCCCCAAAGCAGAGGTCAAAAGACTCCGGGAGATGCCCGGGAGGAGTCTTGGCTGAATTCTGGTGGAGAGAGTTTCCTCAAAGTGAGAAAAATCATCTCTGTATCTTCCTTGGAGGAGTCTGGGGCTGCTCTCAGGAATCTAAGGTCACTAAAGCAGAGGTCAAAAGAGCCTCGGAGATGCCTGGGAGGAGTCTCAGGTGGATCCCGGAGGAGGGTGCTTCTATCAAGAGAGACAAATCATCTCGGGTATCTTCCTTGGAGGAGTCTGGGGCTGCCACTCGAGAGCTCAGGTCCCTAACTCAGAGGTCAGAAGACTCTGGGACATGCCTGGGAGGAGTCTCGGGTACATCTGGGAGGTGACAGCTTCCTCCAAAAGAGAAAAAAAGTCTCGGGCAGCTTCCGTGGAGGAGTCTGGGGCTGCTACCTGGGATCTTAGGTCCTTATAGGAGGACGTCAGAAGGCTCCGGGAGATACCTGGCAGGAGCCTCGGGTGGATCCTGGAGGAGAATGCTTCTACCAATAGAGAAAAATCATCATTGGCCCGGGGGTCCCTGTGTCTGTGGCAGCGACTGCCCTGATGATGGTGTCACCGACGCAAAGGGACTCAGCCAGTTCTCGTGATTCCGGTGTTCTCTAGAGGCGTATGGTGCCAGCTGGCACTGAGGCTGCGCCAGCCCTTGGCTGCACCCACGGCAGACTTTGCCTTGTGCTCAGTGCTGCTGGTCAGCCTGTGCCTGCCGCCGGGCTCGTTAGCCAGCCACGTCTGGGCTAGCCCCGCTCTCGAGACGATACATCCCACGCGTGAAGCGTTGCCTGGGATTGCCCTGAAAGTGGAACAACTCTGGAGCGTTTTCCTGCTGCTGCTGCTCCCGTCCGTGCGATGTACGCGGCGGTTTCCCTCGCAGGTCTCTGCTGGTCTCTGCCCACAGGACGTGACCCCTTGGGCTCCATTTGTGCAGCCCTGCCCCGCTTGCTGGGGATGGAAAGCAGCGCGATCCTGCTGCAGCTGCCACGGGGACAAACCCACGGGGGAGAAGGGGTGGGCTGGTGTGAGGGTGGGTGCCGTGGGAGGACAGCGGGGCTGGGTGGGCTCTGGGCAGCACTGCCCGGGGCTGTCCCTGGCAGGGGTCTTCCCGGCCTGGCCCCCAGGATGTTTGACGATGCCGGTGCCTGCTTTTCCAGGGAGGAGCTGACAGGACCTGGACAGGAGCGTGAGGAAGGGCAGCTGCCAGGCTTTGTGCTCCCTGGGGACACTCGGGGCTCCCACAGGGCCGGGCCGGGCCGGGCTTCTCCCCTCCCCCGTTTTCGTAAAGAAGTTTTCTTGATAACTCTTGTTAACTGCTGGTAAGTGCATCACAGAATGATGTAGGTGGGAAGGACCTTTGGAGGTCTCTAGACCAGCCTCCCGCTCCAAGCAGGTTCAGTTAGAAGAGATTGCTCAGGTCCTCCTCTACTTGAGAGTCTCCAGTATCTCCAGGGATGGAGATCCCACACTCTCTCTGGACCCTGTTCCAGTACGTGACCCATCTCATGGTAGTTTTTCTCCCTCGTGTACCTAGTTGGAGTTTCCTATGTTTTAACGCGTGCCCACTGCCTCTTGTCCTATCACCATGCACCTCTAAGAAGAACCCAGCCTTGTCCCCTCTGCGCCCTCCTATTAGGTAGTTGAAGGCAGCAGTTAGGATCCCCACAAGCCTTTGCTACTCCAGACTGAATAAACCCAGCTCCCCCCACCTCTCCTCATGCATCCTGTACTCCCAGCCCCTGGTCACCTTGGTGGCCTCCACTTGATTTGCTTCTGTGTGTCAGTGACGTTTTTTATGTATTTATTTGGGAGCCGCAAACTGGACACAGTACTGCAGATGGGGTCTCACCAGGGCGGAGCAGTTTTTGTGAGGCTCCACGTTAACTTTGTTTGACTCCCAACTCTGCTTACACTCTACTGGTTTTTTGGATGATAAAATGCAAATTGTTACTCCAGAAGCTTAAGACCTTCTCATTCCCTGTAGATTGACATGAACGCCATCTTTTTTTTTTTTTTTATGAGAACGATGTTTGGGACCTATAGATGTGTCCTGAGAGGCAGGAGGAGTCCAGGTGCTGCCTAGAAGCACCAAAGTGGTGCAAGCACTTGTCTGAGCCAGGTTCCCCAGGCTGGGCTGCCGTCAGAAGCCAGCGAGCACTGACTGCCTCATGGTTCGTCAAGGAGGAGCTCTGCATTTTAACGGAAAGGATGCCCTTTGCAGAGCAAAGGGAAATTCTGACTGTCCTGCCCCAAGGAGGCAGATCAGTGTCTGCTTTCGTTGTTTGTTTAGGTTTTTATTTAGTCAATTAGAAGCCTCTTCTTTTATACCAAAATCGGTCTTTGTGGTTGGCACAAGAGAACTAGTTGGGACATTGTTTTCCCTACAAATGTCACTGTTAGGCTTCCGTGGGGTGAAAAGTGGCTTTATTTTGATCATTGCTCAGCTAGGTCACTGATCATCGGAGCTTTTCAGCTGCGTCTGTTTTAGAAGTAAAACGTGGCTGCCCGACAGGCTCAGGACAGATATCTCACAGGGAGCTTCCTCTCAGAAAACCCAGGTGAGACGAACGCTGCTGCTGTTGCATTTCTGTGGCCCTCCAGGAATCACACTCTGTGTGTGTGGAGTGAAGGAATGAAAAAACCTCCGGGAATCTTTGCATGAAAGGTGCCTAAAACAAGAATCAGCAAACCCGGCATCATTGAAATTTGGGAGAGAAAGGGATGAGCTACCAGGGCCACTGTCAAGGGACTGTCATTAGGCACCAGAGTTAACATTGACTTGAGAGGCCCGGGCAGAGCCCAGACCACTTTGAAAGCAGTTGCAAGGCCTGCCACAAGGTAAAGGCCAATTCCTCTGATGCTTTGGGCTCACACCGGAACCCAAGGCGCTCCAAGCCCCAAAATGCAGCTGCCTCTGAAGTGCAGCAGCAGCAGGAGCCAGTGCAGAGCCGTGGGGAGCTGGAGCAGGGGGAGGTGGCAGCCCCGGGTGACCCAGAGCAGAGGTGCAGCAGGGAGCTCTGTGGGGCAGAAAGGGAAGGGAAGGAAAGGAGGTGCTTGTAGCGGCTGAGGATCGACCCCCAGCCTCCCTGGCGGCAGGTCAGACGTCTCCTGGAGCCTCCCCCACAGCTGCCACGCCACCTCTGCAGCACAGCCCCGGCCACCTCCAGCACCCGCCACCAGCACGTCCTGCCCCCCTGCCCACTCCCACGCCTGCGCCAGGGCTGGAAAGGGGTTGCCGAGCTGGGGCACACGGGGCACTTTGTGCCATGTCACGTCACGTCACGCCATGCCATGTCCACCCTTCCCACCTGCAGCTGGGGCCAGTCCCCAGCGTCCCCAGGGACCTGCCCAGAGTCCTGTTGTGCAAATGATGCAGCAAGGTGCTGCTGAGCGAGCGTCGCCAGGGCCTCTGAAACGGGGTCCCCCTTGGTCAGAAAGCTCATCAACAAGCTGTCCCGTCCCCGCCTGAGGTGTGCTGGCGGGGGTCCCCTCCACAGGCGTCCTCACGGAGGCATCTCTGCCTGGACCAGGAGACCCCCCCGCACCCCCACGGGGCAGCTTTCACCAGAGACACCGCAGAGGCCATTCCCTGCCCCCGGTGCTCAGAGTTTGGCCACGTCCCGGCGCACACAGCCAGGAGTCGGTCGCGCTCGGAGCTACCCGATCAGCTCAAGGCACGAACATGCCAGTCGGGGCGTTTTCCCCCAAACCCGCGGCAGGGCTGTGCCCGCTGGAAGGACGCGGGTACGCAGGGCTGCCAACGCGCCCCTGGGCAGCACAGTCCTGCCCGCCAGCCCCTCGCCACCACCAGCACCCCGAGGCGAGCCCGGCCTCGTCTGCAGCCGCCCCCCGCCCCGGCGGGGGTCCCCCGCCCCAGGCGGGCACCGGCCCCTCGCCCAGCGGCGGGGCGGGGCGCGGACCTCCGCGCCGCTGGTGGGGGGCGCGGCCCTCTGCCGGCTCCGCTCGGCTTCGTTCGGCTGGGCTCGGCTGCGCTCGGCTTTGTTCGGCTCGGCTGGGCTCAGCTGCGCTCGGCTCGGCTCGGCTCGGCTGCGCTCGGCTCGGCTGCACTCGGCTTTGTTCGGCTCGGCTGGGCTCAGCTGCGCTCGGCTTTGTTCGGCTCGGCTGGGCTCAGCTGCGCTCGGCTCGGCTCGGCTGCACTCGGCTTTGTTCGGCTCCGCTCCGCTCCGCTCCGTTCGGCTCCGCTCGGCTGCGCTCGGCTCGGCTCCGCTCCGCTCCGTTCGGCTCGGCTCGGCTCCGCTGCGGCCACAGCCCCGGCCCGGCCCCGCCTGAGGCGAGGGCGGGTGGCGGGCGCGGCGGAGCCGGTGGCCGTGGCGGGGGCTCCTCCCCTTCATTGGAGCGGTGGGCTGCCCGGTGGTCGCCAGCGCGGGGGCTGGCCGGGGGCCTCGCAGGCCGGCAGAAGGGCTGAGGAGGCGGCGGCGGCGGCGGCGGCATCTCCCCTCTCAGCAGGCTGGGGCGCTGAGCCGGCGTCCGCGGCGGGTCCCGGCCTTCCCCCGGCAGGCCCGGCGAGCCCCGGCCCCGCCCTCCCGCCCCCGGCGCTGCGGGAGCAGCAGGGGACTGCCTCCCGCCGGTGGCTGTCCGGCGGAGGCTGGGGGGCACCGGGGAGATGTGCGGGTGCGGAGAGAAACGCGTTTCCCCTGGCTGTACCCGCAGGGGCTGCAGGGACCCACAGCAGCCGGGGGTGTCCCTCCCAGCGTGGTGTCGGTCACGGGCTGCAACACAGGCCTGCCGGGGCTGTCTTGCCAGCCCGCGGGGCAAGAGGCCTGTAAAGCTTCAGGGACGGTGGCAGTGACATGTCCGGAGCAGTGCAGCTGAAGGCGGGTAGCCATCAGCTCGGAGTCTGTCCTCTAACCCTGCTCAAAAATACCCTGCTTGATTGGAACGGACACTGAATCAGCGGTTTTCTGACTTGTGGGAGATCCTGGTAGGAAACGTGTTCTCTCTGCAAATGTCCTCTAGAGGAAAAACTGCGTGTAATCTTTTCTTCTCGTCTGTCAGAATGAGATGTGGTGAAGGGTTTTAGTAATTTACCTTTGACTCTCCTCCTTCCCTAGGCTGGCATTCAGGGAGAAAGAACGATGTCATTGAAACCACTTACCTGTCCCTTGCCTGAAACAAGCTTTCTTCACGCAGGCAGGCTTGTGTACAAATGTAAAATCTGGTATGGCAACTTCAGCAGGTAAGCATGTTAAAGCTGAAAAGTCAGCCTGCAGTTTGATGACTGCAGGTAGCAGGGAGTTAATAGGAGACCCTAAATTCAGATCTTGGGAGCTCCTCGTTTCCTGCCTGCTTTCACTGGCCGTGAAAGTGGTCACTTAAAAGTTGCTACTGCACTTGCATACGCTGAGCATTGGCCTAAGAGAGTAATCTGAGCTGTAAAAAACACTCCTATTTCACTGCCATGTGCGGATTTTGTGCTTCAGTGGAAAAAGAGGCTGTTTTTGCTGACAGTATTTTGAAATTTTGTGTTTAACTGGGAAGCTCCAGAGCCTTTGTAGTTGTTTAACCCCTGCTGGCAGCTAAGCCCCACACGGCCGCTCACTCACTGCCCCGCAGTGGCATGAGGGAGAGAATCGGAAGGGTAAAAGTAAGAAAACCCGTGGGTTGAGATGAAGACGGTTTAACAAGTAAAGCAAAAGCCACGCAAGCAAGCGCAGCAAAAGAAGGAATTCATTCACTACTTCCCATGGGCAGGCAGGTGTTCAGCCACCTCCAGGAAAGCAGGGCTCCATCACGCGTAACGGTTACTTGGGAAGACAAACGCCATCACTCCAAACATCCCCCCCTTCCTTCTTCTTCCCCCAGCTTTATATGCTGAGCATGACGTCGCATGGTATGGAATATCCCTTTGGCCAGTTTGGGTCAGCTGTCCTGGCTGTGCCCCCTCCCAGCTTCTTGTGCCCCTCCAGCCTTCTCAGTTGGTAGAGCATGGGAAGCTGAAAAGTCCTTGACTAGTGTAAACACTACCTAGCAACAACTAAAACATCAGTGTGTTATCAACATTGTTCTCACCCTAAATCCAAAACACAGCAGTGTACCAGCTACTAGGAAGGAAATTAACTCTATCCCTGCCGAAACCAGGACACCCCCCAGCCTGCTCGCTGGTGGGGTGGGGTGAGAAGCAGCAAAGGCCTTGACGCTGTGTAAGCACTGCTCAGCAGTAACTAAAACATCCCTGTGTTATCAGCACTCTTTTCAGCACAAATCCAAAACAGAGCCTCATGCTAGCTACTGTGGAGAAAATTGACTCTATCCCAGTCAAAACCAGTACAGCCTTGGAGCTCTGTACTCAACGTATGTGCTTATTTCTTGGGCTGTCTGCTGTTAGCGATGTGCCTTTCTCTGGCCTTGCAATCTGGCACTCGAGTGTGGGCGTAGGAAGAGTCTTTGGAAGCTCTTACTGGCTGCTGGCAGCAGATGTTTGTTGTGCTCTCGGGATTTTTTCTCTCAAGGTTCCCTTTCCACTGCCACTCCTGTTTCAGATGTGTTTGTGGCAAACCTGTCCTGTTGTTTTGAAACAGGACAGCGTGCCTCTCCTTGCAGGCGGAGGGGCTGAGCAGGACTTTTCGCATAACTGCTTGTCTCAGTTTCTGGAAGGCACTGTAGTGGCAAGGCTGAGAAATGAGAGTGAAGGGAGCGTATTTTAGTCTGTGGTACCACAGGCATGCAAGGAAGAGAAAGGAAAACAGCCTTTGGGTGTGCAGGGGACAATGAATAGGAGGGTTGTGGGAGGTAACAGTTGTGTGGTAAGCCTCAGATAGGAAGTCCTAGTTAGTAGCCAGCAAAGTAACGAAAGCACAGGGTGCTGAGTGGTCTGGTGAGATGGGGGAGATGCCAAACAAGAAAAGAGGGTGATCTTTCAGAGGTGAAAAAAAGACTTTCCCTGAGGGTATTGCCCTGGAGGAATCTGCTTGTGTCTGCTGGTCACATTAACACAGAGATGATGGGCAAGTGCTTTTGCGAGTGGGCAAAACCTTGACCAGCTCACTCAAGGAGCTCTGGAGCTTTTAATTTGAGAGGGGACTCAGAATCCTGGAGGCTGCGGGCTATAGTAATCACAGAAGTTTGAGCTACTCTGGCACAAGAAGATGGAGCTGCTCAGGTTTAAGGGTAGTATTCCAAACCAGGTGCTTATAGATCGTGTCCTGCTGAAGGAGTGTTCTGTAGAGCTCAAACTTGGTCTGAAAGTTGAGGATTTGTTGCTGTGTCAGCCTCTGATAAATAATTAATAATGATGGTATTCATAAATAGTAATTAAAAAAACCCCAAAGCAGTGGCTCAGCATAATCTGGCTCCCTGTGTACATCCTTCAAGGCTGTGATCGTCAGCAGACAGCAGTTCAAGGTTGATGCCCTCAAAGGCTTTTGGAAGGTCTTGTAAACTTGTTGAGGTTAAATCTCTTTTCAGATGGTGGCAACCATGCTGAAACTGAGATCCTTTTGAGTCAGCAAGTATCCCTGCTGATAAGAGAAACAGACCAGCATTGTGCCATCCCGACAACCCTGTTTTCATGCCAGTGAGGTTGCGGCAGGACTAAAATGCCATAGGCAATGACTCAAGCATCTGCCTGTAGAGTGGCTTTATGAGTGGGAGTGGATTTCCTTTTGCAACCAGACGTGCACAGCCATTGCCAGAGCCTGGGTTTACTCTGGAAGTGACTGCTGTTAGCTGCAGAAGAACTGAAGAGAATGCGCTATGAACATCATGCCAATTAGGCTGTCTCCAGACCTGAAGCTACATTAAATGTCGTGCAACGCTGGTCTCCTTTTTCCTTTGTAGCAGTAGGCCGGCTCTTTGAAATTCTGCTGCATGACTTTATTTTGGGATGAAGAGAAACGCAATTGTTTCTTTAGCTTTGCTTATTAGCATTTTGCTGGAATAGCGTCAGATCCAGGAGGATTAACCTTCCTCCTTGTTTTGTTCTCTGTGTTGATTTTGGAGAGGAAGATCAACATGGTCAAACATATAGCAAAAGCAACTCCTTTTACAGCGAAACTCGTGAAACTCTTCCCCATCGTGTCATGGTTTGTGGTGAATACAGGTTGCTTATTGAAAGCATCTGGATTCACTCCCAGTTCATAAGAGAGAGTAAAGGAGTAAGTCCCAAGTGCCTGCATAGCCTTATGCCCAAAGCAATGCTGTCGGTTAGCCTGCAGATTTGGGAAGTGAAACTCCTTTTGCCCACAATAAGATGGTGACCGATCTGAGGACAGGTTCCCAAAAGAACATTGAAAGACTTGCGAGAGCTGATCCCAGCTGATCGTAGAGCTGATTGCCTACCCGTGTGCGCAGGCTTTTGGTAGAGGAAGGCCGTCTTCACTGAAGGTCTCCTGAATCCCCAGAGAAAAACAAGTAACAATGAAGGTTCTTCCCTTAACGATTCAAAGATGACTCCGTTTTTGCATCTCTACACTCCAGGCTTAAAAGATAATAATCAACCCCTCCTCCCCAAGCTCCCCCCAACCCAACCAATGAATCCCCCCGCAGTCAGGTAGCAGCTCCGACATCCTTGTCCTGAGGCCCTGGGTGGTGCCTTGCTTTCTTCCATTCTTTCCACCGTTGTTTCCTCGTCACCACGGCAACGTCCCTTCCTGAATCGTACTTTTGTTTCCCTGCTGATTCATGAAGATTTCATGACCACAGCAGAAGTCTTGGGTGGGTGGTATCTGTCCTTCTGCTGCGGGGCGCTGTGTAATTCCTTTCATTAACTTGTTCCGTGTCAAGCAAGGAGAGAGCCTTTCTGAAGAGGAAGGAAAGTTCTCATCTCTGAGCAAGATCTGGCTGGGGCCCCTGAATGTGGAGGACATGAGAATGGCTGCCTACCAGAGCACAGACCAGAGAATAGTTGCATGCCATAATTCCTTACGCTCCACTTCATTTACTTATTTCCAAGGGACATTTGTGTGATTTGTTTACTTTTTAATGGGTTCGCATTTTCTTTAAGACCTTCTCTCTCCCTGTGCGTTTTATTGTTGGCCGATACCTAGCAGCAAACAACTTTTGAGAAGATGGCTTACAAAAGATGTAGTTACTCTTTGGGAACGCAGTTTGATGCAGGCCGTACACAACTCCCAGCATCACAGGGCCTAGCTCCAATGCTGTGAAGGCCCGTTCCTCTGCAGGTTTGCACCGTGGAGGGGATTAAGGGACACGTCCTGCCGGTTCCGTCTTTTAGTCCCTTGAGCAGAATGGCATCGCGATAGCCTGGAAGACAGAGGTGCTTGGTCACAAACAATGAGTTCTGTTGTTGCCATCTTCTTCCTGAGACAGAAGAAAGCCCCTTCCATTCCCGAGGAAATGAGACAAATCTATTGCCTGCTTAAAAATGCTCCTGTTTCTTAATTTAAAAAAAATCTTCAGAGTACAGTAATGGCATTATAAATATTATTGAAGAAAACGTGCTGATTTCAATTGATATGGAAAATTATGGTGTTACTAGAAAGGTCTTGAAAGGTGTTACGAGAACAAGTTTCCCGTTCGTAAAGCAGGCGTTTGTTGGGGCTGAATTACAGTTCCTTTGTAACTGAGTTGGGTCAATATTCAGAAAAAGAGGAATATGTTTATTTTTGAAACAGGTCAATCCTACATGTGTTTTGCTGGAAAAAAGGAGACTTCTTACATTTACAACTTCTTAAGTTTAAAAGCACACCTCCACTCTCCATAGTAATGCTTCTATGTTAATTCAAGATTAAGATGCTCATTCCCTTCAATTTCTATGAGTCTGTTAGTGCGGTGCACTCTAAGGTGATGGGAGGGAGCGGGGCGAAGAAGGGGAGGAAGAACAGCAAAATATCGCGAACCTGCTCTTCCATGATTCATGCAAACTGTAAAGGAATTTTAAATTTTTCCCAAGCCTTGAAACTGTACTTGACAGTGGAATTGTGGCTGTATTGTTACTATTCTTCCTTCCTTCCTTTTTTTGGCCTCTCCAGGAAGCGATTCGAATAATCCCTGGAAATCTTGATGATTTACATCCATTTTCTACAGACCACTTCCCTATCTTTCTGTGTATCCTTTCTTTCCTACTCACAAAAGAAAAGATTCGATGACTTGTATCTGTTGGGCATTGCTTAATTCGACATTCATGTCTAGTAGTGTGCAGATCTTTCGCTGGAGTACAACTCCTTTGAGCTTTGCAGCTTTACGTTAGCTGAAGATCCTCCGCAGTTGTTGCCTTCACCAGAGAGAACTGATGTGAAAAGAGTGTTCTGCAGTGTTTTCAGATGAACACCCCTGCGTTCCAAATCAGACTTAGCCAGAGAAAATGAACGTGTCTATATAAAGTCCCAGGAAGGCCACCGAGTGCGATTGCAAGCAAAGCTAGCGCATTGCTCAGAAAGGTTAATAAAACGTAAAACACTCCTTACAGGCTCAGCAACGTTGGCCCACTAGTAGAGAAGACCGCAGTAGTTTTCTTGTAAGGTACACTAGGACTAAATCACATCCGTGAGACTCTGGGGACGGATTGTACCTGCAAAGCCGTCTTCAGTCTGTATAGGAAGAAGTTTGAGCTTGAACTTGAGAGAACAGGATAGTGTTCCCATGAAATCTTATGTTGCCTAGAGGGATGTTGAGTATAAAAGTTGTTCTTGGGTGGGAGCAAGCGTGAGTATGTGCTTACGTACCCACATAGATGGCGGCGAGAAGCAAAAAGCACCTCACAGAGTGAGTTTTACGAGGAGAAGTAGTTGAGGTGAGGTAGCTGGAAGCCTAGACAGGCTTTTGAACACACAAAGCCTGCAGGATTGTCATGCAGTTATCCCAGTCCCGTCTTCAATGTAGTCTTTGTAGTCTAGAAATAAGGGTGAAGCAAATGTCCTCCACGCAGTATTCCCCTTATTTTGCTCATCCCCCTTACTCCTTTGGGACCAGCCACCAGAGTTTTTCCTTCTAGCCTAAAGTTTACAGGGGCATTTAGCTGCCGTCAGTCTGGCCTGCTCTCAAAAGACAGCGCTGTAAAAGCTTTGTGCCGTTGCACAGCATAGGCATAGAGAAGCTAATATTTGAATATTGGCATGCACAGGTTTTGCTGAGTGTAGTTTCCTGGGGATTTCACTTTTGGTATGTAAGTGCTGAGGCATTTGAGATTGGATTATTCTGGCCAGCAGCTTTACTACAGGCTCCTCCTCCCAGATGTTCTTTCATCAGAGTGCACCAAGGGCCCAGCTAGCCTTCATCTCTTTCTTCCTGCCTGCGCAACTGGACAGAATTTAGCCATGTCTGCTGCATATTCTGCAGCTTATTAATTTGAATTGACAATAATTAAATTAAAGAAATGGTAACCGTTAATTAATGTTTCTGTTGTAGTTGCTGTAGTGTAAAGGGTTAAGAAGAAGTTACTCTCCTGATGCTCTTGTTGAAGAGAAAAGTAAGTTAGTTGAATGAGAGGCCTCTTCCGTCCTAAGGTGTGTCAATTTGTGAATCAGATCAGGCCCTCTGGCATCATCTCCTGTGATTCTGGGTGCCCCGGAGTAATGAACACCCAGGCGTTTCCGCCTCCCAGTCTTGGAAGACTGCCTTATTGCCACACCTCGTAATGACAGGCAAGAACGAGGTCGTCCTCTTCCTCTGTCAGAAGCTGGTATGTGTGATAGCAACTTACTCCTGTTACTGCCAGGACGAGAAAGTAGCCAAGAGCCTCTTCAGGCAGGAAGCACCCAAACAAACAAAGGCTCGTTGTTGGTTTGCTTCTCGAAAGCTCAGCTAGTTTTGCCTGCGTGCTTGAGGAGCGTTTGATTCACGAGTATGTATTTCTGGAACTTGGAAGTCCACCCACATGCTCAGCCAGCACTGGGCCCCGATGAGAACTGCAAGCTCAGAGGCCTGGCGCGATGAGTTGTCCTGCAATCTGTGTGTCGGGCTGTAGCGTAAATCTTAGTTAATCACCAGCTGTGGGAGTCCTTGAAGCCAAACTCAAACGACCAATTTCATCCCTTAAAGGAACCGATTGTGTCAGGTTTCATCTAGGCAAGTCTTGGGCTCCATCGCCAGTCCTCAGGATGTCAGTTTCTGCTAGCAAACGGACTGAAAGTATTCATTTTACCTGTTTCTTCCTGAGATCAGAGGCATGTAAGGAGACTGCTGTCTAGCGTCATCCGTTCTTGCACGCATGAGCTCCTTGGTGTCAGAACTGCCCCCCCAGGAAGGAGCGTCTGTAACTGTAACTGTTCTGTAACGTCTGTAACTGTGGCGGTTGTCATGTCAATTATGTTTTTTCCTCCCATTTTGAACTGTGAGGTAAATGTACTGATGCTACTCCTACGAATCCTAGTCCTTTTCAACTTTAAAAATAATTTTTAGAAGAATTACTTTTTGGTTAGGAAAGCTGATGAGGTTTTCTTCCTCGGGTTGGAAGAGCCTGGCACGTTGTTTCTTGTGGGAGGATGTCGGGACTGAAGGCAAATGCAGTCAAGGAAACACAACACTATTAATACACGTGACTGATGGGAGAGTGTCACCTGGCTGAGTGTTTCTTGTAATGCGTTACTAGTGTTTTTTCACAAAGTTCACACCGACAGGTTGTATTTGCTCCCTTATACATCTGTTCAGTGTGGTGTGACTTTTGAAGCTTTACAAGAAGACGTTGTCAGGACTCCTGCTCCTTTGAAATGTCAGTGCTTTGTTCTTAAGTCTTATCGTTGTTCTCAGGTTTGAGTAAATGGGAGAGAGTATTAAAGATGAGATTGAAACATGAGAATGTCCATCTTGTGCCTTACACATTTGCACTGTGTATCGAGAACTCAACTCATTTCAGCAAAACGTATCTTGTGGTAAGTCACTATGGTTACGTTTGGATGATTTCTGGAAACATCTGTGATCTGTATCTTGCTTTTCACTTTCCCTTCATCTACTGTATCTTTGAATTAGAGGGAGCAAAACTGCGTGCAGTATGGCTGTACGGTGGATTTGAAATAGAGCAGAACAATGCGTTCTCTTTTGTCCTGTATTGCTTTTCTACAGTGTCCTGAATCTCTCTTTGCCTTTTCAGCCATTGCTGATTCTTCAGCTAGTATTTTTATGAAGCAATGCCCAGTGGCTCCCAACCTTCATTCTTTCATGTCAGTAGCTAGGCTGGAGCCAGCACATGCATATGGAATGCATGTTTTTCTTCCTTGTGCTCGACTACGTTTGTTGACATTGAACTTCACGCTCTTTGTTTCTGTTTTCCTAAAGAAAGAATGCATTTGTTTTTCTAAATACTGATTGTAACACTGGTAGTAATGGTAGTAACGTCTTTCGTATAATTGGCAAATGTTCTCACCTCACTAGTGTCTCATTTTCCAGGTTTTCTGTGAATTCCCTGAACAGCCTCAGGCCCCAGCTGAGACCCCTGTGGGACTCTACATTTAACCTCCTCTGTTGTGAAAACTGAGTGTTTGTTCTTACTATTTCCTGTTCCGATTATTGGTCCCTGAGAAAAGTTGCTGTTTTTTCTTACGACTGCTTAGTCTGGTCTCCTTTATAAAAGGGACCACGATTCATTTCTTAGTCTCACCCATTTGCTTGCGTGTAGCGTCCCCTATCAAACATACCATGTTTGGATGTAAAAACTTCTAAACGTGGAGAATTCACTCACTGTCCTGTACGCCTTGCTCCAGTATTTAATTGCCCTCCCCAGATAGTTGTACAGCGTTGCTATTCTAAAATTATGCACAGCATAACGTCCTGTTACTTTCAGGCACTGATGTTTCGAGTTTCTGTTGGCAGGGATTTTTCTCCAGGAAAATACGTATTGATCCCATGCGTCAGAGGTTAGCTGGCCAATATTCTCTGCTGGAGGCTATGCTCCAGATGTCCTTGCATCTTCCACCTGGTGCCCAAAACACAGAGTGATGCTCACAGTTCTTCGGTTCCTTCTCTTCTGAAGACTCCTTCGTCTCCTTCAAGAAAAGCAATTGTCCCCGTCCCATCGACATGTGGTATTCATAGCCAGGAATTCTAGTTCTGAAAGAGCTGTATTTGCTGTTTTTCAATTTCAGCATAGCATATGCAAGTCCAGCATTGTTTCTAAGTAGTTTATCTTGTTCTCAGAAGGTGAGGTGCAATGCAAAAGTGTACTTTTAAGTTGGTTAAAGAAAGTCCAGTCTAAATATTCACCAAATTTTATAATACCTCTGTTACAGGTAAAGACGTAAACAAGGGCAGTTACGAGCTTGTAAGTTGTGTGTGTGTTTCTGTTTTGTTGTTTTGGATTTTTTTTTGTAAATTTATATTCAAAATAGTCTGGAGAAGCAGAATGTATCTATATAGGCAATGCTACAGTTCTCTGTGGAGGAGTGGCTGGTACAGCAGGGGCACGATCTAGTATCCCTGAGCAACCCATGTTTTTAACAGTAGCAGGGATATGCTGACAAAAACGGCTGGTGACCTTGACCATCCTTCCCTGAGCAGAAGAAGGAGCCTCACTACGTGATGAACAACAACAGCGGAACAACACCCAGGATAAGGAGGAGGCACAGATCGGCGAGACCAGCCGGCAGCTACCAATGAGAAGGGCTAACTAATTGGCTAGGCCTAGGAGGGTGGTTAAAGGGAATAATTCAGAGCCTAATATTAATACTAATAATAGTGATTATAGGATTATTGTTGTTTAGTTGTGCTTTGTCTTGTATTAAACGATTAATAACACGTATATCTAGTGACGCTTGGCTAGCCCAAAATAAAAACGGGGGAATTGTGGGAGACTGGCTGGCTGAGCAGAGGCATGTCAACATAGAATTGATAAGTCAGCAGGATCTCAAGAAGTGGCGAAAACAGCTGGTGTGAGAACTAATAAAGTGCAAGGACACACTGACCTTGTTTACTCCGGCATAAAGCCGACAAGAAAGTTGTGGTTAGCAAAAGGGAACGGCAGCTGGAGGAAACAGGGTGTTGGGAGAAACAAGATGTGTATGTAAATGTTGGGAGAAACAAGATGTGTATGTAAAGGCTGGCATTTAGGCTACTAACCAATAAGGAGCTTGGCTTTTGTAATATGTATGAGCTAATTAAGGAACCTATAAAGTGTGATGATTGTATTCTAATAAACGAAGTCTGCTGATCCCTCACATTGAGTGACTGCTCCTTCCCTCTGCTTTGGCAAATGGCACGACTTTTGGCGCCCGAACAAGGGACCCGGCGACCCGATAGCGGAGTCCGGAAGCCACGGCCAGTAGAGAACTAAAGTGCGGTCCTGTAAGCAGCGCAGGAGGTGAAAGGGATATTCGTCCCCGCACCCGGGAGCACCTAAAGAGGCTGTCCCGCCAGCTACGCGCCGCCGAAGTCTGCAAAGGCTGCAATAGAGCGCTCTTTAAAGGTATGAACAGGCAAGCGGCGTATAACTTGCTCAAATGCTTCTTAGAGAAGCGGGGCACAGAAGGGGTAGATTTAAAGAAGGAACTCCCTGACTTGTTAGAGTATGGGGTAGCCCGGGGAATTTTTTCAGATTCTAATACGGACTGATAACGGAGCAGTCTGGCCAACTGCCTCCCAGTGAGCGACCGCTATCATGGAAACAGAGGCGGCAGCTGTGTTGCTCGTAAGCATCCTCTCCAAGAGAGGGATCGAGACAACGGTAAAACAATTATGTGCGTTGATTAGGACAACGTTGGGGACATTTTAAGGACAGTCAAACTATTTTTTCTGACCTTGAGTGGCGAGAGCTTGGCAATACTATGTGGGAGCAGACTATCACGGGGGATGAAAAGTCAAAGAAGGAGATTAAAACAGTGCGGGAACTATGGAGGTCTGTGTCAGAGACTTTAAAAGCCATGAAAGCTGAAAGAAAGGTGGCTTGTGCAGCCACTCAAATGCTAGCCCCAGAACCCTTGCCTGATAGACCGAAGAATACAACATCTGGACTGTTTCGGTTCTTTGGGCCGTCGGCAGTCCGAGGTATGTCGGGTACCCCCAAACGAACTGCCTTGGAAGCCAAGTATAGTGTTCTGGGGGGTGACGGCGCTTCTGAACTGCTTGAAACGTACCCTCCGCTTACGGACTGCAAAGATGCAGAAACTAGCGGTAACGGGGCCCCTCTTTCACCTGAGACGGTCGCGGAAGAGCGACGACCCGGAGAGGAGGAGCGGCTGGTTCCGTTAACCCCTCCGTGGCCAACAGCCCCACCTCTAGGAGTCTCTTCAGGTGCGTCTACTCCACCACAGGGTGACAGCAAAGAACAGAGTATGGCTGGGACTAATGAGCTCCTGAAGAAGGTGGTGCAACAGTTACAGGACTTAACAATTACAGCCCAGAGGGGAGGGATGGAGCACCTGTCCGGGGCATCAGGGGAATCCCTACCCCCTTGCCTCTCTGGACCACCAGCGACGGTTCAGCCCAGACGCTGGAGCGAAGTGGCTAGAGACGCTATGCTGGACGGGCAGTGGCAAGCGGTATCCAGCTTGGGGGCGAGTGCTTTTCCTGTGCTGCAAGAGAATAACGGCAATAAGTGGGCACCTCACGATTGGAAAATCCTTCAGCAAGCAAAAAACACTGTGTCCCAGTATGGGATAAAATCAGAAGCTTCACGTCAAATTGTAATCTGGATTTTTTCGGCTGACCTGATGTGCCCTTCTGACTGCCAAAACCTTATGCGGCTTTTATTGTCACCTACGCAGTATTTGTTGTGGGGGTCGGAATGGTCACGGCGGGCGGCAAGTGCTGCGGCACAGCATCAAACGCAGGGGGATCCCCTCTATGGGATTACCGTGGAAATGATAACGGGGACGGGAAGGTTTAATGATATTAATGCTCAGTTGTTTTTTCCTATTGCTTTGTTGCAGTTGTCTGCCAAACTGGTGCTAGATGCCTTTTTAGCCTTACCCGGTTCGTCCACTCCATCCTTTAGTTCTGTACAGCAAGGTGCCACTGAAGCGTATAGTCATTTTGTCGATCGCTTGTGGGGGGCGATATGTGAAAAAAAAAAAAAAAAAAAAAAAAAAAAAAAAAAGAGAGAAAAAAAAAAAAAGAGGGGAGAAAAAAAAAAAAGAGAGGAAAAAAAAAAGAGAAAAAAAAAAAAAAGAGAGGAAAAAAAAAGAAAAAAAAAAAACAACAAACAAAAAAAAACAAAAACAAAGAGTGCCTACAGTGTGTACCGTGAGTATTGTGTCAGTGTTACCATTGTGATAAGAAGTGGTGGGCCCGGTGCACGCGTGCACAAAGGTGATCTGAAACTTGCTATCTAAAAGAAATAGTGCTGTATAGAATATTAATAACCACTGGACACGAAATACAGTCCACGAAACTGCCAAATTGATTATTGTTTATTAAAAAAAAAAAAAACAAAACAAAAAAAAACCAACAAAAAAAGAAAGGCAATTCGCCTAGAAGAGAAAATGTTGAGCCAGGCAGATGTGATCGTAATTGGGCTAATCTTAATAATCCCAGGGTCGGCAACTATACATCGCATTAACCCAAGGGAAAATATGTGGGTAACCTGGGCAAATAAAACAGGACAGCCCGCGTTTTGCCTTTCCCTCGCCTCAGCAACTGAGCCGTTTAGGACTTGTTTGTTAGGTATGCCTGGATATAAGGAAGGTGACTTTGCCAGGTTCAGTACTGGCAGTTGTACTAATGTGACTGCAACTAGCAACTGTAGTGCTAACTTGATAAAAGGATTAAATCACTCGCTACCCTGGAATCCCCAGGAGTTGGAACTATTAGGGTCGATGCGAGTTGGAAATACATCTAAAAATTGGACTCAGACATGTTTTATATTTGGGGGACCCCTACAGACGGGTATCCACTTCTACCAGGCAAGAAATTGGACAGGGTGGACTAATGTCACCTCTCACGCATCTTACTACAAGTATCAGGATGCGGGCGATTTTTGTGGTACCAATGACAGTGGTAACAGCTATGCTTTAGGAGCGGCTGGAGCGGAAACAAAGGGAGGAATAGGGATCTGGAACAATGGTACCCCAAAGGCGTTGCCCCCACAGGTATTTTTAATATGTGGGGACAGGGCCTGGCAGGGTATCCCAGCAAATGCTGTAGGAGGGCCATGCTACTTAGGAAAATTGACCCTGCTGGCTCCGGGAGAAAATTGGTGGAAAACCGTAACAAGAAAAGAGCAGCAACAAAGACGAAAAAGAGCCGCCACGGGTCTTTCCCCAGACTGTCGTGATGACGTAATTCTGCCTAGCGACACCGAAAAGGTCTTCCTTTCACTATTTGTACCAGGTGCTGCAGCTGCGAGGGCCCTAAATGAGGTAGGGAAATTAGCTTGTTGGGCTAAAAAGCAGGCTGATATGACAACAGAGCTTATTGAAAAATTACTTGCAGATCAGGATAGCTTCCATCATGCAATTTTACAGAATAGAGCTGCTATTGACTTTCTGTTATTAGCACAAGGACATGGGTGTGAGGATTTTGAAGGGATGTGTTGTATGAATCTGTCTGACCATGGGGAGTCAATCCACAAACAGCTACAATGGTTAAAGGACCACACCAAGAATATTCAACAAGATCACGGGTTATTCGATACCTGGCTTAAGAATATATTTGGGGAACTGCCATCTTGGATAATAAGTTTAATAAAAGAAAGCTTATGCATTTTAATTGTTATATTAGTAATAAGTATATGCTCTTGTATAATTTTTAGCTGTGTGAAGAAAGCAATTATGAAAATTGTTAATCAAGTCTGGGTTGCTCAAAAACAAGAAGGGGGAATTGTGGAGGAGTGGCTGGTACAGCAGGGGCACGATCTAGTATCCCTGAGCAACCCATGTTTTTAACAGTAGCAGGGATATGCTGACAAAAACGGCTGGTGACCTTGACCATCCTTCCCTGAGCAGAAGAAGGAGCCTCACTACGTGATGAACAACAACAGCGGAACAACACCCAGGATAAGGAGGAGGCACAGATCGGCGAGACCAGCCGGCAGCTACCAATGAGAAGGGCTAACTAATTGGCTAGGCCTAGGAGGGTGGTTAAAGGGAATAATTCAGAGCCTAATATTAATACTAATAATAGTGATTATAGGATTATTGTTGTTTAGTTGTGCTTTGTCTTGTATTAAACGATTAATAACACGTATATCTAGTGACGCTTGGCTAGCCCAAAATAAAAACGGGGGAATTGTGGGAGACTGGCTGGCTGAGCAGAGGCATGTCAACATAGAATTGATAAGTCAGCAGGATCTCAAGAAGTGGCGAAAACAGCTGGTGTGAGAACTAATAAAGTGCAAGGACACACTGACCTTGTTTACTCCGGCATAAAGCCGACAAGAAAGTTGTGGTTAGCAAAAGGGAACGGCAGCTGGAGGAAACAGGGTGTTGGGAGAAACAAGATGTGTATGTAAATGTTGGGAGAAACAAGATGTGTATGTAAAGGCTGGCATTTAGGCTACTAACCAATAAGGAGCTTGGCTTTTGTAATATGTATGAGCTAATTAAGGAACCTATAAAGTGTGATGATTGTATTCTAATAAACGAAGTCTGCTGATCCCTCACATTGAGTGACTGCTCCTTCCCTCTGCTTTGGCAAATGGCACGACTTTTGGCGCCCGAACAAGGGACCCGGCGACCCGATAGCGGAGTCCGGAAGCCACGGCCAGTAGAGAACTAAAGTGCGGTCCTGTAAGCAGCGCAGGAGGTGAAAGGGATATTCGTCCCCGCACCCGGGAGCACCTAAAGAGGCTGTCCCGCCAGCTACGCGCCGCCGAAGTCTGCAAAGGCTGCAATAGAGCGCTCTTTAAAGGTATGAACAGGCAAGCGGCGTATAACTTGCTCAAATGCTTCTTAGAGAAGCGGGGCACAGAAGGGGTAGATTTAAAGAAGGAACTCCCTGACTTGTTAGAGTATGGGGTAGCCCGGGGAATTTTTTCAGATTCTAATACGGACTGATAACGGAGCAGTCTGGCCAACTGCCTCCCAGTGAGCGACCGCTATCATGGAAACAGAGGCGGCAGCTGTGTTGCTCGTAAGCATCCTCTCCAAGAGAGGGATCGAGACAACGGTAAAACAATTATGTGCGTTGATTAGGACAACGTTGGGGACATTTTAAGGACAGTCAAACTATTTTTTCTGACCTTGAGTGGCGAGAGCTTGGCAATACTATGTGGGAGCAGACTATCACGGGGGATGAAAAGTCAAAGAAGGAGATTAAAACAGTGCGGGAACTATGGAGGTCTGTGTCAGAGACTTTAAAAGCCATGAAAGCTGAAAGAAAGGTGGCTTGTGCAGCCACTCAAATGCTAGCCCCAGAACCCTTGCCTGATAGACCGAAGAATACAACATCTGGACTGTTTCGGTTCTTTGGGCCGTCGGCAGTCCGAGGTATGTCGGGTACCCCCAAACGAACTGCCTTGGAAGCCAAGTATAGTGTTCTGGGGGGTGACGGCGCTTCTGAACTGCTTGAAACGTACCCTCCGCTTACGGACTGCAAAGATGCAGAAACTAGCGGTAACGGGGCCCCTCTTTCACCTGAGACGGTCGCGGAAGAGCGACGACCCGGAGAGGAGGAGCGGCTGGTTCCGTTAACCCCTCCGTGGCCAACAGCCCCACCTCTAGGAGTCTCTTCAGGTGCGTCTACTCCACCACAGGGTGACAGCAAAGAACAGAGTATGGCTGGGACTAATGAGCTCCTGAAGAAGGTGGTGCAACAGTTACAGGACTTAACAATTACAGCCCAGAGGGGAGGGATGGAGCACCTGTCCGGGGCATCAGGGGAATCCCTACCCCCTTGCCTCTCTGGACCACCAGCGACGGTTCAGCCCAGACGCTGGAGCGAAGTGGCTAGAGACGCTATGCTGGACGGGCAGTGGCAAGCGGTATCCAGCTTGGGGGCGAGTGCTTTTCCTGTGCTGCAAGAGAATAACGGCAATAAGTGGGCACCTCACGATTGGAAAATCCTTCAGCAAGCAAAAAACACTGTGTCCCAGTATGGGATAAAATCAGAAGCTTCACGTCAAATTGTAATCTGGATTTTTTCGGCTGACCTGATGTGCCCTTCTGACTGCCAAAACCTTATGCGGCTTTTATTGTCACCTACGCAGTATTTGTTGTGGGGGTCGGAATGGTCACGGCGGGCGGCAAGTGCTGCGGCACAGCATCAAACGCAGGGGGATCCCCTCTATGGGATTACCGTGGAAATGATAACGGGGACGGGAAGGTTTAATGATATTAATGCTCAGTTGTTTTTTCCTATTGCTTTGTTGCAGTTGTCTGCCAAACTGGTGCTAGATGCCTTTTTAGCCTTACCCGGTTCGTCCACTCCATCCTTTAGTTCTGTACAGCAAGGTGCCACTGAAGCGTATAGTCATTTTGTCGATCGCTTGTGGGGGGCGATATGTGAAAAAAAAAAAAAAAAAAAAAAAAAAAAAAAAAGAGAAAAAAAAAAAAGAGGGGAGAAAAAAAAAAAAGAGAGGAAAAAAAAAAAGAGAAAAAAAAAAAAAAGAGAGAAAAAAAAAAGAAAAAAAAAAAAACAACAAACAAAAAAAAACAAAAACAAAGAGTGCCTACAGTGTGTACCGTGAGTATTGTGTCAGTGTTACCATTGTGATAAGAAGTGGTGGGCCCGGTGCACGCGTGCACAAAGGTGATCTGAAACTTGCTATCTAAAAGAAATAGTGCTGTATAGAATATTAATAACCACTGGACACGAAATACAGTCCACGAAACTGCCAAATTGATTATTGTTTATTAAAAAAAAAAAAAAACAAAACAAAAAAAAACCAACAAAAAAAGAAAGGCAATTCGCCTAGAAGAGAAAATGTTGAGCCAGGCAGATGTGATCGTAATTGGGCTAATCTTAATAATCCCAGGGTCGGCAACTATACATCGCATTAACCCAAGGGAAAATATGTGGGTAACCTGGGCAAATAAAACAGGACAGCCCGCGTTTTGCCTTTCCCTCGCCTCAGCAACTGAGCCGTTTAGGACTTGTTTGTTAGGTATGCCTGGATATAAGGAAGGTGACTTTGCCAGGTTCAGTACTGGCAGTTGTACTAATGTGACTGCAACTAGCAACTGTAGTGCTAACTTGATAAAAGGATTAAATCACTCGCTACCCTGGAATCCCCAGGAGTTGGAACTATTAGGGTCGATGCGAGTTGGAAATACATCTAAAAATTGGACTCAGACATGTTTTATATTTGGGGGACCCCTACAGACGGGTATCCACTTCTACCAGGCAAGAAATTGGACAGGGTGGACTAATGTCACCTCTCACGCATCTTACTACAAGTATCAGGATGCGGGCGATTTTTGTGGTACCAATGACAGTGGTAACAGCTATGCTTTAGGAGCGGCTGGAGCGGAAACAAAGGGAGGAATAGGGATCTGGAACAATGGTACCCCAAAGGCGTTGCCCCCACAGGTATTTTTAATATGTGGGGACAGGGCCTGGCAGGGTATCCCAGCAAATGCTGTAGGAGGGCCATGCTACTTAGGAAAATTGACCCTGCTGGCTCCGGGAGAAAATTGGTGGAAAACCGTAACAAGAAAAGAGCAGCAACAAAGACGAAAAAGAGCCGCCACGGGTCTTTCCCCAGACTGTCGTGATGACGTAATTCTGCCTAGCGACACCGAAAAGGTCTTCCTTTCACTATTTGTACCAGGTGCTGCAGCTGCGAGGGCCCTAAATGAGGTAGGGAAATTAGCTTGTTGGGCTAAAAAGCAGGCTGATATGACAACAGAGCTTATTGAAAAATTACTTGCAGATCAGGATAGCTTCCATCATGCAATTTTACAGAATAGAGCTGCTATTGACTTTCTGTTATTAGCACAAGGACATGGGTGTGAGGATTTTGAAGGGATGTGTTGTATGAATCTGTCTGACCATGGGGAGTCAATCCACAAACAGCTACAATGGTTAAAGGACCACACCAAGAATATTCAACAAGATCACGGGTTATTCGATACCTGGCTTAAGAATATATTTGGGGAACTGCCATCTTGGATAATAAGTTTAATAAAAGAAAGCTTATGCATTTTAATTGTTATATTAGTAATAAGTATATGCTCTTGTATAATTTTTAGCTGTGTGAAGAAAGCAATTATGAAAATTGTTAATCAAGTCTGGGTTGCTCAAAAACAAGAAGGGGGAATTGTGGAGGAGTGGCTGGTACAGCAGGGGCACGATCTAGTATCCCTGAGCAACCCATGTTTTTAACAGTAGCAGGGATATGCTGACAAAAACGGCTGGTGACCTTGACCATCCTTCCCTGAGCAGAAGAAGGAGCCTCACTACGTGATGAACAACAACAGCGGAACAACACCCAGGATAAGGAGGAGGCACAGATCGGCGAGACCAGCCGGCAGCTACCAATGAGAAGGGCTAACTAATTGGCTAGGCCTAGGAGGGTGGTTAAAGGGAATAATTCAGAGCCTAATATTAATACTAATAATAGTGATTATAGGATTATTGTTGTTTAGTTGTGCTTTGTCTTGTATTAAACGATTAATAACACGTATATCTAGTGACGCTTGGCTAGCCCAAAATAAAAACGGGGGAATTGTGGGAGACTGGCTGGCTGAGCAGAGGCATGTCAACATAGAATTGATAAGTCAGCAGGATCTCAAGAAGTGGCGAAAACAGCTGGTGTGAGAACTAATAAAGTGCAAGGACACACTGACCTTGTTTACTCCGGCATAAAGCCGACAAGAAAGTTGTGGTTAGCAAAAGGGAACGGCAGCTGGAGGAAACAGGGTGTTGGGAGAAACAAGATGTGTATGTAAATGTTGGGAGAAACAAGATGTGTATGTAAAGGCTGGCATTTAGGCTACTAACCAATAAGGAGCTTGGCTTTTGTAATATGTATGAGCTAATTAAGGAACCTATAAAGTGTGATGATTGTATTCTAATAAACGAAGTCTGCTGATCCCTCACATTGAGTGACTGCTCCTTCCCTCTGCTTTGGCAAATGGCACGACAGTTCTCCTGTTTCTAGGTGTCAGTCAGGCAATGTAAAGTGGCACTGAATTCTCACCTAGAACCCTCCAAATTGCGAGAAATCTTCCTGTCAATCCCAGTGGACTTTGAATGAGGTCCTGCCTCAGGACCCGACAGCCCTGCCGGCTTCAGTTAGATGTATTTTCTGCAAGTCTGAGCTGAGCTGTCCAATGGTTTCTTCACTGTGAGAGTCTGTATGAGGTCGATATTTCTGAATAATTAAGTAGTTTCCTAGGTACTGTATATGTCATAAACAACAAAGTTAAGCTTATTTGGAAAGTTTTTGTTTAATGAGAGCTCAGGGTGGGTTTGTTTTCAGTATGGGTAAGTGTCTGAAGAGGGAGTGAATTAGTGAAGATGTCACGTCCAAATTCCCCAAAAGAATTTCTTCTATGTCTGCTAGCATTACATTCCTGCTAATTACATTCCTAGGCCCTCCTCTGAAGATGGAGCAAATAGGATGTCCTGGAAAGCAGTACTTTTTGTTTAAAACTGTTGAGCATAATTCTCTGGATGGCCTCTCAGTGCCTCTCTTCTGTTTGAAGAAGGAAGCTACTCTCTTACTCCTGAATCATTTTTTGGTTTTCGTTGTATAAACGTGAACAATTTTGCGAAATAGGAATGTAATTGACTCTGAATTTTGTTCTAAAACAGAAAGGTCAAAATCAAATTTAGTCAATACCGAGTTTGCAATGTCCTGAAGGTCAAGAGAAGAAATGAAATGTCAGAAAGTACTGCAGCGGAAGAGACAGGGAAGGGGAGAAGAGTGGAAGTCGGAGCAGCGACCTCATGCCCACGGTCGGGTATGGACAGGTCAGTTGACTACAACGTAGTCTTCCAGGGCCCCTATCAATATTTTTAATGTCTCTTGTACCTTCCTGATATTTCATTCCTGTGTAATCCTTTGCCCCATTTGTCTTCTTCCTTCTCTTCCTTAGGTGACAGAATCTAAGCAGCATTGCCCATATTTGGAGAAAAGTTGTCATAAGCTTTCAGGTTCCCATGCCATTAACTAGAGGTCTTCCTGTTTAACTCCTTTGTGTTCACATTATCTGTGGAATCGCAGCGGGATGAGAACTCGGCAACTAGACAAAGCAGTGCACAGGCTTGCACACCTGAGCCAGGGATGACAAGGGAAGAACTGGGAACAGTTTTCTAGCTGACTCCCAGCCTGTTCCTCTGCGTCGGCTGATGAATGCTGCCTCTCGGCTTGAGGCTGACGGCAAAACCCATTTGAGCTTGCTGTTTTCAAAGTGCTTTAAAGTCTCACGGAATTGCACGTGGTGTGCGCGCACATGAGTATTACCACACATCTTTCCCATCGGTTTGTTTGGTAACTAAACTTCTCATGGTGATTCCAAAGTAGATCTCTGTGTCTGGATTTCACAGAATCATTGAGGTTGGACGGGGCTGTGGCCGGTGCACCTGCCCTGACAAAGACTGGGGGCATTAAGACCATCATATACACCTCGGGTGAGGAGTAGGAAGGTTAAGGCCCTCAGCCAATTCGAATTGACCACAGATCAGATTCGACTAGGGTATAAATGGAGCCCCGCCGGAGGGCAAGTTGAGCCGGTCCTCCTCGGAGCAGCGGGTCTGCAAGTCAGGGACTCTCCCCTTGGGTCGGGACGCCACCCAAGGAAACTCCTCGAGGTTGAGAGCCCTCATCTTATAGCTGAGTGATTGTGCACATTTTGGATCCGCATTTCTAAAGCCGGCTGTGCAGTATTAATCCCTCGTACGCCATCCTGAACCTGTGGTTTACTGATGTTGTCGGAGTGTTGAAGCCTCATTTCTAGTTAGTTTTCTGCTAAACAATTTTGGTTAAAATACAGTTTATTTTTGAATCTATCACCTGCCTAATTTGATTTCGTGAGCCTCCGCGACATTAAATTGGCGTAGTTGGCAGGATGGTGTCAATAGAGGAATTACTATGGAGGCACGGATGTAGCCCTTCTCCCCCAGGTATAAAAAGGGTGAAGGAGAAGTGGTTCGACGCAGCAGCGGTCGCAGTGAGTAGAACAATGCCACAGGATTAATCGAAATGGTAAAGGTAAAGGGACCATGTGTGCCATTCTGGGTGCCTGACTAATTCAAAGCGCAAGATCACTACAATTATTCCGGAATACTAGAAAAGAGCAATTTAAAGAAGCAGTTAGAAATCGATTGTTTAAAAGGAGAACTGGAAAGAGAAAGAGAGCGGATGTTTCTGTTAGAACAAAAAATTGAGATCATGCTAGCACAAGCGAGCTTGTCCAAATCCGAAAACTAATTGCGGGTGCAGATCCCGAGGATTGGGATGGGGACATGTGGGGAGACCCTGATGAAAATAGTTCTGAGGAAACGGAGGAGTTGGAGGGAAAAGAAGTGCGGCCTCTTATGAAAACAGAGAAGCATACAGGTCCGCAGGGCAGGAACCCCCGAACCACTGTCCCTACCACCCCCCAGACGGGACGTGAGCTCAGTGAATTACAAGCCAGGTTCTCGTGTAGACGGGAGAAACGGAAACCGAGTATTTGTGGTGTGTTTCTTTAACGGGGGGGGATGTGATACTGTTGAGCGAGGACGAGGCTAGGGGATTCTGGGGACCCGGAGTGTTTGTGAGTGACGGGCCGGCAGGCGACCAGTCGATCACGTCCCGAGTGGCTTATTGGGCTGGGTGTGTGGACTCCAAAGAGCGAGGGGAGCCTGTTACCTACCAGTCCTTTTACCATCCGAGTAAAAGGACTGTCGGAGTTAGCGGGAGGAGTACAAAAGGCTGCTTGTATCCAGGCAATGTATGAGAGGGGGCAGCAAGGGGTGCCGACGGCTGCACCGGTGCACCCCAGCCACGTTAGACCTCTCATTAGAGGGCTACCAGACGCCCTAAAAATACACATTCAGTCCCTCAGAGAAAGGATCCAGAGGGCCATAGAACACAATTGGCAAAACCCTCAGAACGCGCCCGCGCACGTGCTGACTTGGGCGGAGACGTTACACGACATATAGTCCCTCACGGGCATGAGAGGGGGTGGACTGATCCAGGCAGTGGCGTGGACGGGCGGGAATAGGAGGGTTCGACAAGCCAGCCGAAACCCCCACCCCGGACGGCCTCCCCGCGGGGAGCCCGCACCTTCCCGAGATAGACCGGCTCGAGCCCACGATCCGGGAAGGAACGACCTTTGGCGAAAAGCGTTGGTGCTGGGAGTACCCCGGGCGATGCTGCACGGGCAGCCCACCAACCACAGCCAGAAACTGGTGGAATTGCTTGAGGGGAAAACCAAAGATCAAGGGAAAACGCGGGCAACCACCCTCCCTCACAATAGCACAGACACAATTAACCCTTTTGCGTCCCTGCGAGGGGAACTGAACAAGTTAAAAAACTAGAAGCCGCGGTTTGGGGTTCGGGCCGCCCACTCCGCATGGTGAATTCCTGCCAATGGTCTGCTGACGAGGAACCTTATATACGTACCCCCGTGGGTCTGAAGCGAACAAGTTTAGAGTTCTTAATTGATACAGGGGCCCAAATTAGTGTTCTAAATAAGCAACAAGCCGATGAGTTAGGAATTAAACCATCGAGAAAGACGATAAACAGAATAGGGGTGGCGGGTGCAGCAGAAAAATGTCCCATAGCTCGGACTCAACTTTGGCTACCTGGAGAAAAGCGAATGATGGCCGTGGAGGTGGCTCCAAGCCCTTATGAGGGAAATATATTGGGATTTGATGTATTAGTGGGCAAGCGGTGGTATTTACCTAATGGCAAGGTGTGGAGTTCTGGAGGTAGAGGAGCAGAGGCCGTCCATGTTAGGACCCTGCAGCTTGCTCCCACACGACCGCAATCTAAAGTAACCTATGTTTCTCAATATCCGCTACCAACCGCAGCTAAACGGGGCATGTCAGAGGTAATTAGCGACCTCGAGAAGAGACAGATCATAAGTCGCACACGCTCCCCCTATAATTCTCCAGTCTGGCCAGTTCGTAAAGCCAGATGGGCGGTGGTGCCTAACGATTGACTGGCGAAGGTGAAACAATAATACCCCGCTGCTAACGGCTGCCGTCCCAAGTCTAACCTCCATAGTAACAGCAATACAGGCAGCTGCCCACCCGTGGATGGCCACCCTGGATGTCAAGGGTATGTTTTTCATGATCCCACTAGGAGAAGAGGATAAGCCTCAGTTTGCCTTTACTTGGGAAGGGACGCGATACACCTTTAATCGACTCCCACAAGGATACAAACACTCCCCCGCTATTGCCCACAATGCCTTGGCCAAACTCCCCGACACAGTGAAGGTGCTGTCAGGCGTCCACATATGTCAGTACGTAGACGACATCCTAGTTGGTGGAGATAATAAAGAACAGGTAGAGCAACTGGCCGAAGCCATGTAGAACGAGTTGACATTCCACCTTCCAAATGTCGAGTTCCCGGACACGAAATTAAATTCCTAGGAGCTTGGTGGATAGCTGGAGCAGTTGCGATGCCCCATGCCACTCTACCGGCTATTGAGAAAGGGCAAACTCCAGGCAATAAGACAGAATTACAGCCACTGTTGGGTACAGTGGGCTATTGGAGAAAACATACACCGGGGTTTTTCGGTGAATGCTCGCCCTTTATATGACTTGCTCCGAAAGAATAAGGAATGGGATTGGACTCCACGACATACAGAGGCCCTTAATGTCCTGAAGGATGAACTTAAGACCTGTCGGAGGCTAGGCCCACTACACTCACAAGACCCGTTGAGGGCAGAATGGGGGTCTGCAGAACATGCCTCCTATTGCGGTATATTCCAAAAGGGACCGAGGGGGCCGGCTAGACCTTTATTATTCTCTTCTACCTCATTCAAGGAAGCTGAACAACGGTACTCAGAGTGGGAGAAGGGACTCTTCTCACTTACCAGGGCAGTTAAGGAGGCGGAGAGGTTACGTACTTCGCAAGACATTATAGTACGAGGCCCTTTTCCTCTGCTAAATTCTATCCTCAAGGGATCACACGATACGGAAGTGGTATGCCTATCTGGAGGGAGTTAGTCAGTTACTGTCATTAAGAGAGGGCCCGGTCAAAGCCTCTAAGCTCCAACAAGCTGTGAATCTGGATCCGGTTTTGCTGGGCCAACCCTATAAACCTTCCGCGATCAAAGAGGCACCCGAACTGACCACAGGCTCAGGTATACAGGGAGTGTGGTTCACAGATGCACCTGCCCACTGAGTGGGATCCAGGTGGCAATATAGAGCAGGGGCATTGGAAATTGGTACCGGGAAAGCGATTACAGAGGAGCGGGAAGGTAGCGCACAGGTAGGGGAGTTGCGCGCCCTCCTGCTGGCAGCAGAGAATGGTGCTGCCAAAATTTACACTGATTCCTACGCAACCTATAAGGGTGCCACAGAGTGGATATGCCAATGGGAATCCAATCAGTGGGAAGCAGGCTGTACAGAAGCCTGGAGAGCTGGAGACCGGCAGCGATTGTTAGAAATAGGCGGATCACGACCCCTAAAGGTGGGATGGGTAAAAGGCCATGCAAGAAATGGGACCACCGCTGCAAAATGGAGTCAACAGGTAGATCACCTAGCCCAAATTAAGGTAGTAGATAGCAAAAAGGAAGATTGGGGACGGTTGGCTGAGTGGCTGCACATTAAGCGAGGCCACTCGGGGAAAGCAGACCTCTATTACGAGTGTGGGTCCCAGGGATGGCCAGTGTCCATGAGAATATGTGAAGCAGTCCTTACAGCTTGCCCACAGCGTTGGATAAGGCCAACCACCCAAATCAAGCTCCAGCCCAGCGTAGCAAACAAGGCAAGGCTCTTTGGAGCACCTAGCAAATGGATTATATTGGTCCTTTGCGGCCATCCCATGGGAAGAAATACATCTTGGTAGGAGTAGAGGTGGTGTCAGGACTGACCATGGCTACAGCTGTTAGCACCGCCACCGGAGATCGGACGGTCCAAGCGTTAAGAAAGTGGTTTAGTATTTTACACACCCCCGTGTGTATCATCAAAGTGATAATGGGTCACATTTTACGGCCACAGTGGTGCAAGACTGGGCTCGCGGGGAAGGCGTCAAATGGGTGTTCCATACACCATATAATCCTCAGGCTAACGGTATAGTCGAACGAACCAATGGTTTGATTAAAAGACATGCCGATGTCTGATGCCACAACTGGGACATATGATTACCACGGGCGGTCTTTATTGTTAACAGCCGCTGGGGAAGTTATGGAAACCCCAGAATTCGAGCATTTTGCACTATGAGACTGTTAACGGGTGACGACCCCTATACTGGGCGATACAAAAGGACCAGTTCCCACCACGGACGGACGTGGACCAACCTGTAATGGTGAAGCTACCCTCCATTGGCATTGTACCCATGACCCTGGCAAAAACCAGAGGCTTATATGCCTGGGAACTCTGGACGGGAGCAGAAAAACCCACCATATTAGTGCTCGGTGGATAATCCCTGACTTCTAACCCTGAAGCCCGGTTTCAGGCCCGAGGCCCAGCTCTGTGTTTTCTTACAGGACGATGGAAAAGCAGTCTGCTTTGGTGCTCGTACTGGCAATGGTGACAGTGACCAATGGAAACAACCAGGACCTGGACAGCAATATGGTAGCAAAACGATAGTGGGATTTGCCCGAATGATGAATTTAACCTCTGTAACGGTTTGCCTGCCCACACCCAAGTCAGCAGAAGACCCTTTACCAGTTTTTGTGCAGGACATGAACATATCGCTAGCCCTCGAGCTCATGTGGGAGCAATAATATATAATTAATAATAATTATAGTAGGAGCTTTAGGGAGATCGAGGGAAGAGGCTGTACTTATATTGTCTACAGTTGGTAGCCGGGCACAGTAAATGCTAGTTTGGTATGGAATGCCAGATGTGATTATGTTCTTCAACCTACCCATGAGGCCACGGGCTGGAGCTGGAATGGCACTACACTATGCCCCGAAATTCCATGGGGAGCTACCAAATATAGTGTCTGCTGGAGCACCGATGACCTCTCCCTACAATATACAAAACCACTGAATGCCTCATGGTGCATCAAACACCCTGAAAAGGATAATAACGAATGTCCCAGCGTGTGTAATCGAAATTCATGGGACTGCCCCCTCAACTGCACGTGGGCTAGACACACTTGTGCGCCCAGCTGGTACCGGGAAAAGGTATTCCTGGTAGGGAAATCTCCGCTCTGGAACTGTCAGGCAGAGATCAGGTGCAAAGACATAGATGAAATGCCACCGTTACGGCTATATCCTCCTGCTCAGGAAGCTTTAATACAGGGCTGCCTATGTAGCACTACCAGTTACTTGTGGCCCTCTGCCCTAGACTGTAGTAAGAAAGATTACTGTCGTCCCCTTACTACCGTGCCAGGTTCATGCCAAACATCCTTTGTCCCTGCACCTCCTAACTTAGCGTGGGCATGTTCTGACGGCCACACATATTCCCGATTCTACGCAACCATCCCAGGACTAGCCTGCACATTAGCCGTGTTCTCTCTGTGTCCCATTTATTGGGAAGGATCCATGCCACGTAAGTGGTGGGATGACAGCCCAAGGGGCTTGCGGGGGGAATGGCGGGAAGCCTCAACACAAACAGGATGGTGGCTGGAATCAGGTTTTGGGATGGGAATTGCTCCGGTACGGAACCGGCAGGCTATTCTGGAACTGGGCCTGCAGCTGTCAGCCTTGGCCAACGCCACGTCTGATAGTTTGGGGCTATTAGATAATCAACCACAACATACCAGTAGAACGCCTATTCAAAACCGAGCCGTATTAGATCTGATGCTGTTAAAGAAGAAAGGTGTCTGTGGAATCCTGAGCCTATCGGAAAATGAGTGCTATGTCCACATCCTGAACATGTCGGTACCCTTTCAAGACCAGATCAACAAAATGAAAAAAAGTAGCAAAGGACTCAGAGGCAAGTGTTGCTGCACTAGGGACTAATTGGTTGGGGAAAGTTTTTGGTATGTTTGGGTTTTCTTTGTCAGGATGGCTAGCCAGTCCTCTCCAATCTCTGATAATGCTTGTAGTTGTGATTGTTGTGATTTGTATTGTTATAAAAGGTGTTAAGTGCGCAATAACGAAAACTGTATTAGCCATGGAGTATACTCCCTCAAAATCTATTCGTATAATTGATGTTCCAGTACGACCTTAAACAACTGAGAAATGATGATTCACAGTGAGCACTGAACTCACCAAGACTGCGCTCCCTTTTAACTTTGGAGGCAAGAGGTGACTGTACCACCACTCCAGGGAAACCAGTCGAAACGTGACTGTGGTCACGGGTTGGATTGTGTGGCAGGTGCACCCGCCCTGACAAAGACTGGGGGCATTAAGACCACTGCGTCCTTACTTTTCACGCCCTTACGTTCGCGCCTTTAAGGTGGTGAGTGCTGACCATCACGTACACACCTTGGGCCAGTAATTACCGTCACGTATACACCTCGGGCGAGGAGAAAGCAAGTTAAGGCCCTCAGCCAATTCGAATTGACCACAGATCAGATTTGACTAGGGTATAAATGGAGCCCCGCCGGAGGGCAAGTTGAGCCGGTCCTCCTCGGAGCAGCGGGTCTGCAGTCAGGGACTCTCCCCTTGGGTCGGGACGCCACCCAAGGAAACTCCTCGAGGTTGAGAGCCCTCATCTTATAGCTGAGTGATTGTGCACATTTTGGATCCGCAGTTCTAAAGCCGGCTGTGCAGTATTAATCCCTCCTACGCCATCCTGAACCTGTGGTTTACTGATGTTGTCGGAGTGTTGACGCCTCATTTCTAGTTAGTTTTCTGCTAAACAATTTTGGTTAAAATAAAGTTTATTTTTCAATCTATCACCCACCTAATTTGATGACATGAGCCTCCGCGACAGTCTGGCTGCCCGGGATGTCCTTAATGGAGAAGATGCTATACCCCGGTTATGAGGTCCATGACAGCAACAGCGGGAGGGAAAACCACACTGTTGCAACATGCAGCACCCGGGGGACCAAAGAGCCTAGCCTTAGTGTTAGATGGTGGAGGAACACCCCAAGGGCTGCAGAACTGGCCAGCCTTCCTGGGAACCCCAGAGACGCTGGTCCGTCAAAAGGAAAGACGGGTCAGGGTCGTCCAAATGCCAAGGGGAGGTCAGAATAACAAGGGGTGAAAATTCCCCGTCGACACTAATCAGTGTGACACAAAAGGACCTCCCAACAGAGAGTAGCAAGATCTAGGACGGGGACATTCCTGGGGTGAGGCATGGGGTTTCCGACAGGCCAGTCAGACAGGCTCCCCACACCCGTTTTACAGAAACTACGGGTTAACCGACAAACCGACAGCCTGGGTGCTGGGAAGGTGCCAGGCCAAATTGTTCCATCTGCTCCTCCGGCCCCACTATCGGGAAAGTAAGGGAGGAGCTCCCCACCCCCGGCCCTGGGAGCCCCAAAGAGTTGTCCCAAGGCTTGTTGCTCGCCCCGCAACCCGCGCCTGCAGGCTGCCCAGTTGCCGTGGCAGCGGGGTAGCAGTGGGGCGGGGCCAGAGAAGGGCGCTGCAGTGGCTGGCGGGAGGCCCTGCCTGTCACCGCCTGGCGGGCGCCATTGGCTGAGAAGCCAGGAAGAAGGTGGGCGGGCTCCTGGGAAAGCTCCTGCGGCGCCTGCTGTGGCGGCGGGTGGCAGTCTCCCTGTTGTAAACTGAAGCCGGGCCCTTCTGCGTGCCCTAGGCTGGTGCCACTTGCGGAGCCTCCCGGGGCGGCGGGAGAAGGAGCGGTGCCAGGCTGGGCCTCTCCTCTCTAGATTAAATCTTAGGAACGCTTACTATCTCCCTCATTTTTAAGAAAAAATTAAGTAGAAGTTCTAACATTTTCCACATGCGCCCGGCCTCCCCTCAATGGATCTTCTTGCGCACCCCACTTTGGAGACCAATCCTCTACACCGATCCGAATTGCCACATCTTTCCCCACACACACGCTTTTTCTTCTTTATTATGTTTGTCCCTCTTCTTTTCCTCTGGTTTCAGTCCAGGCTTTCTGGTTTGCCATCTTCCCATGAACCTGCACTCGATAAATGCAGGTGTACGCTGGGTTTCCCCAGTTGCTCTTCACAAGAAGTTTGACGTATGAAAAGGCTCTGGGAAGCGGCGCGTTCTGTGAAGGAAAGAGGGAAAAGGAAACGGGGGGTGTTATGAGCGACAATGCAATCAATGTTTCTCCCCCTGCCAGTCCTGCTCCTGCTGAGGAACAAGCTCCTGAAAGTGGGTGGGAGCGGCTGTGGAAATCTGAGGCTCGCTGCTGGTAGCGGGTCTGCTGGGGAGGCTGGGGACACGGGAAGGGGGAAGGCACCTGGCATCCTCTGCATGCCGGCCCGGCTGGGGCTCAGTCTCCCTGCCCTCTGCCCCTTCCCTCTGTTGCTTGCTCTGTGCTGACAGAGAGGCCGGGGAGGTGCTCCTATGCGTGGGGCAGCTGGTGTGCAACCCCACTGAGCTCCCGCTGTCTGCTCTGCCTGCTTTCCTCCTGGCAGGCGTGAGAGCACCAGGAGAGAAGGGGCATGCGATGTTGGGAGGAGAGGACGCTGGCCAGCCTGCCAGCAGGCCACAGGATGGAGCGACGGTGCTGCCCGATGGCTTTCGCCGCCAGGCGTCCCTGTTTCTCCACGGCACAAAGACGTTGCTCGGGTGGAGTGGCTGTGTGTGCAGCTGGCTCTGCTGAAGGCAGTGGGTCCAGCCGGGGAATCTCTTGGGACTTGTGCTCCCACGGGCCTGACCCTGCCCTCGCTATCCTTTTGCTACCACCACCGTGTGCTACTCAGCCCTCCCAAGCCCGCCAGGTCTCTCTCGGCGGTGGTCTGGGCCCCTCTGCCCAGGGAGAAAGCATTCACGCTCTTCCTGCCATGGACTTGCAGGCAAACCTCTTTGGCTCCCTGGCATCTTGCCCCCGCGCGTGGACCGTACCTTCAGAGGGAAGGTCTGAATGAGCTCTTTCGCCACGTTGTACGTGAATGTCCCAAGGAGAGTCTCCTCTTCTCCGTCCGCGTCTACTCCCTCAGGGGCAAAGCACAAGGAGAGCAGCTCAGACTCGTCCCGACAAAGAGGCAACGTATGCGCTGCATCAGCCCTGTTATCTACCCACCCTCTCCTGGGGCTCTAGCAGCAGTCTAGCACTGGTTACGGTGAAGCTGAGTCTCCGCCTTGAGTTTTGGTCAAGAACCCTGAGGTGCTTGGCCAGAACAAGCCTTAAGAGGGATGAAACCTCTAGAGCCCTTCAAGTACCCTGCTAGCGCACCGCAGTGCTCAGGAGAGAGCAGGGCACAAACCTCAGAGGATGCACAAAAGCGAGCAAGACCCTGTCACGGCTTTCCCCCCGGGCCAGATCCCCGCCAGAAGCGCCCAGCAGAGACTTACAAAGACAGCGACGTCTCTGGGGGCGCTGATGACGGTCCCAGATGGAGAGACTTCTTTGGCAATGTGCTGCACAGTGACGGCAGTGAGATGGACTTGTGCTGGCAACCTGATGACCACCTGGCCCTGATGCCCTTGTAAAGGCCAGCAGTTTCCTGGGGAAACATCCGGCTGCAACCAGAACGCGAGAGCAATGAAGTGTGAGGGAGTGTTGGGGCCAACACAACTGCCCATGCAGCTTGAAGCGTAGGCGCCGGTGTGTCTGTGGTGCCTCGAAAATGAGGCGCCTGTGAGGAAATGGACAGAAGCAGGAGGCCTTCTTCCCTGCCTGACAAAGGGGGCTCTCAGTATTACGGAGCAGAGGAGAATAGCGGTTATGAAACCATCCTAGTCAGGGGCCTAGCAGAAACACGTCTCTGCCCAGTGGCTCTGCAGGGCACACCCCCGGCTCCCGCCTCCCACCCCCAAAAAGGTGCTGTTAGGGATGAGCGCGGAAACGGGGTCACCAGGGAGAAAGTCTTTCACCCAGCTGTGGCAGAGGACTGTGGGCAAGATGCAGCGGCTCGGCTCAGCTCAGCTCCGTTCCCCTCCTGAGGGGAACCACTGATTTCTAGCAAGCCCAGCCCTGTGTTAGAGCTTTGGTTTCAGGAACCTGATCAACACTGTGGGCTTGAGCAGTACCACTGGACTGAGGGGAGAGCCCCTGAGGTCGGCCCCTAACTTCACAGGAAGGAAGGAAGGAAACCGGCACCGATGATTTCTGCTACGATACCTGCAAAATAGTATCAGGAGGGTTGGCAGTGCGAAAGAACCATAAAACCCTGCAGCCCCAATTCTCTTTGCAGCTGTAGGTCTCGGAAGTTCTCTGCACGTCGATGGTGGCACCTGTAAGGAAGGGAGAGCACGTGACTGCAAGAGGCCACAGACTAGGAGGACTTGGTGCTCAGACACTATTTCTGATGTTGCGGGCCAGCTCCACGTCTGTCAGTCCTGTCCTCATCACCACGCTGGTGGGGGTGCCCAGCTGTTCAGGGGAATGATGGCAGCCACGTGCCTGGTGGCTGCTTCTCTCACAGTGCCACGAGGAGAAGGTCTGAGGGTTCTCGGAGACAGCAGGCACCCATGTGAATGACAGCAGACCGAAGCTGAGGGCTTGCTGCATGGGCAGCAAAGGACGGCCCAGCCATTCCCTTTTCAAATGCAGTGGAGAGGAAGAGAGCCCCTCCATCAGCACAGGAACACGTGCGGGGGCAGTGCCAGAGGCAGCCCTGCGAAGGCCAAGGGCAGGACTGGGAGGGAGTCTGAGAGCGCCACTCTGCCACAGCCTTGCTCTTGGACCCCATGAAGCGTTTAAGCTCCCCCACTTTGGAGAGCAGCGCCTGGAGCGCAGGCTCCTTTGGGGAGTGCTACAGACAAGCGCAGGCCAAGGAGACTGGGCTGCTTGTGTCCATACCAGAGCTTTTCAGGGCCCAGTCAGACATCTGGACGTAGACTTCCGAAGCCATCTCGGACGCCGCCTGGTTCACTTTCTGAACTTCCTGGGCATGCCATAAACAAACACAGAAAAGGATCACATCAGCGGGCAGTTCGGCATGGCTACTAGCGCCCGCAGAGGCAAAGGGTCAGTGTCAGAAATGCAAGGCAAGCCCAGTCTCAAGTCCACAGAGCTGCAAGACTCTCTGCTGCTGACGTGAGCCGCGAGGACTGAGGAACCGTATCTGTGTCCACGGCCACGACCATGTCCCCGAGGTGGGTTGACGAGGGTCCCCACACCCTCCTCCCCACCTTCCACGCTCTCCAGGTCAGCTGGGAGATGGGCTCAGGCCCTGCCAGCGATGGCTGGCGCCGTGAGCGTGCCTGGGTCTCACCACTGCCTCAGGGGCCTGGCCAGAGCAGCCAGAGGTGTCGGCATGCCAAGGGAAGGCTGTCGGGAGTCCTCCGCTGCCTGAAGCAGCTCGGTTAAACTGGGGCTGGAGGAGGGCCTGTGCAGCGCAGAAGCTGAGCCAGCAAGCCCCTGGGGCAAAGGCTGGGTTGCGGCGGTCAGCAGTCCGGCCCCACCAACAACCCCAAGGAGTGCTTTCTCGGGGGTTCTGCCCAGCCAAGCCTCCTTCCCCAAAATGCAGGATCACCTTCACACTGCTGAGCTCCGCCCTCAGTTGAGCCACCTCCTCCAGCAGAAGCTGCATCTTTTGGGTTTGCTCCGCCAACAAAGCGCTCGAGTGCCTGCAGGAACAGGAAAGCAGATCTTGTCAGAGAGCGGCCCATCCCCTCTGGGGAGCACCTGAGCTCAGCAAGGAGGAGAGACACATGTGCTTTCCCTGCTTTGCGAGTGCTTCCCTTCCGCACCAGGTTGAGCAAAAGGCAAAGGCAGGAGGGAAGTACGGGAGCCCTGGCTGTTAGGAAAACGAGTGCAGGTAGCACGAGGTCGGCTGAGGCTTCTGCACCGAACCAATTCCAGCTCAGGAAACATCTCTTACCGCAGGGTCTTGAGGTCTGCTGCAGACACCCTTGTCAGCTCCTGAAAGGGAAAAACGCTCCGTTAGAGCATCTGCTACCAGAGCCGCCGGGGCTTCCCAGGAGAGGGTTCCCTAGGAAGAGACGGCAAAAGCTGCTGCTTCTTTGGGTCACCCTGCGTGGAAGCAGAAGAGCCCGTGATTTATCCAGCCACTGTCAGCCACGCTCCATTGCCGGAGGTGCCTGTCCCACAAGAGTCACCGACCTCTCTCAGTCCCTTTGCCGGCATTGTCCACGCTGGCAGCGAGGTCCCGCAGTAAACACCAGCTGCAATTCACATCACCAAGAGACAGTTATTTTACTGGGGTTGCTAGCGATCCCTGCAGTCGCGTTGTCTCCTCCCTGTTGCCTTGGGGGTGGGGCAGCAGGTTAGCTGAGGAGGTGGGGAACGTGGGGGCGCAGAGAGAGGACGCGCCTCCGACCGGGAGCCATCAGCCCCGGCTTGAGGGGACTGCGCAGCCGTGATCTTCAGGTGTGCTCGCTGCCCCAGAGCTATTCCCCATTTCCCCTCACTGCTTCAGTGAGCACCGAGACCAGGCTGCATGGGCTAGGAGAGGTACCTCTCCATCGGTCCCCCTGCACGGCCCCTCCCCCCTGGGAATCCCCAGTTCAGGCTTGGAAATACCTACGCCCTTCGCTCGCAGACTTGCAGACTACGCAAGCCATTTGGTCCAGTGGCCAGAGCAGCAGCATGGCTGGGAGACTACCAGTCTTACTGCTAGTCCGAAAGCCAGTCCCACTCAAGGACATACTCGGGAAGCACTTGGGCCACGGGAGTTTCCGCACATACTGGCCCAAAAGGAAAGCTGGCCAGCTGAAAGCTGGCATCCAGCACAGCCAGGCTGTCGCCCTCAGATGTTTGCTCACGAAAACTCACCAAGAGCCACTGGGAGCAACAAGAAGACGACTTTCAAGAACCTCTTCTTCTGGAGGGCCATCTTTTGCCTGAAAAAGAGGGAGTCCTGTGGCTGTCAACGAACCAAGTCGTGGGCAAACCCTTTCACGGGTGGATTTCCCTTTTCAGGCCAGAAAGCCACCGTTTTGGAAGCCTGCTGCTGACAGAGAGCTGACAGAGCAGCACACAGGAGGAACACGATTTCTGTCCACGCCATTCAACACTGCCGGCAGATCTTCCCCAAAGGAAGGGCTCCAGGAGCACCTTCCAAAAGGGAATGAAAACTATCCAGGGAAGCCAAGAGGTCGAGCAAATGAAGACTGCTTTTCAGCAGTCTTTCTGGTGTGGACCTTGCTCTCTCTTTGGCTGAGAAAGCAGGCCTGTTCTCACTTGCCATCACACAGATCTCTCTTGGGGGTGTTTTTCCGCACAGCTGGGAAGCGCAGGAGCCTTGTCTGGCTTTCCTCCCAGAGCCCTCCCAGACCTGCACCTCCAGACTCTCCCTTGCCAGAGCCGGGGGAAACCCTTCCCCTGCGGAGGCTTGGCTCTGCACCCGAGCGTCTGGCTACGTGGCAGTTTGTCCTACCGCAGCCAAAGTCTGGGGCTCCGGCAAATGCGTGGGAGTGAGACTTCCGAGGGGCTTTGCTCTTGGCTCTCCCTGAGAATGGCCACAGCACGAGCAGCGCCCGAGCTTTGGTGCCCGAGTGGGAGCCCCCTGCTGCTGGCTGGGGAACACCCTCTGCTCTCCCCTTTGCTTGCACCGGCCCTCACACATCCCCTTTCTCCCCCCTGTCCACAGCAGAAACAAGTAGTACGTACACGGCGAAGATGCACGTGCTCAGCAGATGTCTCCACAGAGAGACAAGGGCACCTGCCAGATGGCAAGTAAGGCTGAAGACTGTCCCTGGGCAAAGAAACGAGAGAAAAGTTAGGCCCGTCTCTTGAGGTCTCTTCTCCAGGATGCCCAGCCACACATGTTTCAGCTCCCTGTGGGGAGGCGGGCACCGAGTCCTACACACTCTCCCTCCCTGGGCCAAAGAGCAGGGCAGCCTGCACTTCTCCTGCCACTTGTGACATTTGGCCAGAGCTCTGGCACAGCGCAGCTCTCCAAGTTCACCCCAGAGGACTTCACAGCAAGCAGCAGTGCTGAACTTACTTGCAATTTCTGTGGCCTCGTCACGCCACTTGGCAGGCCCTTGAGTGGCTGAGCCGGCGGTTGACATCGAAGACAGTTCCACCAGCTCCACCTCCATGCAGAGGTTCCTGTGGGAGGAAAAAGACAAATGCCGGTTGCCCACTGTCCCCACGCTGCAGGAGCCGAGGTGGGCAGAGGTAGCCTGAGCGGAGGCCCTTGCCAGAGGATGGACCGTTCCAGCAGCAGCGAGAGAGGGCAGCACAGCTGGGCTGCTTCCAGGGGTTCCCCCCGCCTTTCCCCATCCTTTGCTTTACAGGCCCACAGTGGGAGAAGAGGAAGCGAGCTGGCAGCAGCGGTCCCCTGCCTCGGGAAGCCCACCCGGCAGCACAGCCCAATTCTCACCCTGTCCCTCCCTGCTCCCTGGCCCCTGGCGCCATCCTGCCCCTCGGCAGGCACCTCTCAGTGGCCGTTCGGGGAGGGGGCACAGGCTGCTGTCCCCCACCGCAGCCCCCCACCTCTTCCCTGGGCGCTGATGGTCTCCCGACCCCTCTTCTCCCCGCTCAGCTGCCCCCCTCAGCCAGGCAGGACTGTGCCTCAACGTCCCAAGGGGGCCAGTCCCAGGTCCCAGGGGCTTGGACTCCCCGCGCAGCAAAATCTCCCCGTGCAGCAGGGCTGGGCTCCGACCCCTGCAGCACGAGGCTACCGCCTCCCCAAAAGGCCCTGCTGCACACTGGCTTTTGGCCGGGAGAGCGAGCCAGGCTTTCAGCTGAGACCCATCCCCACAGAAGGGGGGCTTCGCAAGCCACGGGGCTCTTCTTCAGCAAACCTCTGTTGGCTTCCCCATGCTGCTGCGCACCCCACTGACCATGTTACACCACGTCCGTGCTACCACCCCAACGTGACGCCCTGGGCAGGAGCAGCCCGTTTCGTACCTACTCGTCTGGCAGCGGCTCGGCCCCGCTGCCTCCCCTGCTGGCTGTTGGTTAGCCTTGTTCCCCAAGGAGCCTTTGGAGGCCCCTTGGCATCTTCTCTGGGGGCCCTTTCTCCTCGCCATCTCTGGGCAAAGACAGGCTCCCCGCTCAGCTCTTCCCCCTCAGCCGCAGCAGTGTGGCCTGCCCAGGCAAAAACAGCTCCGGCAGCAGCCCCACGCCGCCCCCCCCAGCAGGAGCGCGCCTGCCCAGGGCAACAGCCACACAGCAGCTGTGGGCTCCTTCCCCACGCGCCACAGGGCTGTGCAGGCAGCCAGCTCTGACCTCACAGCGGCGGCTCTGACATCACATTGGGGCTCCCCAGGGCTGAGTAGGGCGGGGAGACCCTGTGGGCTCCCCTGGGGCAAGACGGCTGCCGCCCTTACAGGCGGCGGAACCCCATGCCTGTGGGCTCCCAAACCCTGCCACGCTCCCGTGCCGGGCAGCTGCCTGGCCTGGCCTGGCCTGCCGGGCAGGGTTCCAGCTCTCCTGGGCATACCCGGGAAACAAGAAAGGGTGCTGGAAAGGGGGCTTTGCTCCCGCCCCATGGGACAGCTGCTTCCGTCAGTGTTTCTCCTCTTGCAACTGTTTCGTACGCCAGGAAGAAAAACCCAGTAGCCCAGACGTGCTGTCAGGGGCCCAGGGGTACGTCTGGTTAACAAAGACCATTTTTTTCTCACCCGTGCTGATTCTGCCTTGACTTCCCTAGTTTGAAATGGAAGTGTGCCCCTTCCTTGTCTTACAGTGGCCTGCAGGGTCCAGGAAGGTCCCTGCACAGGGGCATAGGCTGCGCTGCGGGCACTGAGCGGCACGGCCCATAGCAGGGTCCCAGCATGGCAGGATGGGGACACAGGGCATATGGAGCGCAGCCCCACATGTCCCACCTCACTGGCCAGTGGGTGCCCCACGCTGGCGCAGGGCCAAGCTGTGCTGGGGCGGTGCGGGGCTCTGCAGCTTCCCAGCCATGCCACCCGCTTTTGCAGGGGAGCACAAGATGCCCGTTTCCTCATGGGCAGCCCAGGCCTGCCCGGACCCCTGGCCCCCGCCCCAGTGCAGTGGGCCGTCCAGGCAGCAGAGCTGCCGGTGCCATTGATGGGCAGCCGGGGCCTTGGCATCAAAGGGCGCCTGGGGGGCTTGCGGCAGGCTGGGCGGCTCTTGCACTCGTGGGACAGGGTGGTCTTTGGGTGTGATCCTGTGGGTAGGAACGGGCTTCCCTTGTCCAACGCTGGAAGGGGGGTTCCTCTGGGAGCGGGCAGAGACGGCAGTATCCTGCCTGGGGCTGGGCCCCTCAGGCTCCACACCGACATGGAGGGGCTCTGTCTCCCAAGGTGACCTGTGGGCAACTGCCAAGGGCCACAGTGCCCCCTCCTCCTCCACAAGATGCACAAGACACCACAACAGCTCCTCTGGGCTGACCTAGAGACCCCAGTGGCTTCTCTGGGATGACCCAGCAACCCTGCTAACCTCGCATGAGAACTTCAATAGCATCCTGGGATGCCCACTCACCAGCCCCATCTCTCAGCAACCCCTTGGGATCCTCCAAAAACCCCCAGGGAATGCTCCTGCTAGCCTGACCCCCTCCCAGTACTACATGCTGTTAGACAGCTGCCAGGAACACAGGGTTCTAACCCCTCCCATCCCTGGAATGCTCTGGATGGGCTTTCCGAGTGGACAGCAAGACTGGCTGCCCGGGATGTCCTTAATGGAGAAGGCGCTATACCCCCGGTTATGAGGTCCATGACAGCAACAGCGGGAGGGAAAACCACACTGTTGCAACATGCAGCACCCGGGGGACCAAAGAGCCTAGCCTTGGTGTTAGATGGTGAAGCCCATGACAGGAACACCCCAAGGGCTGCAGAACTGGACAGCCTTTCTAGGAACCCCCTATTGCCTCCTCTGGCCTCCTGTTACCTTCTCCTCCTCCTCCTCCTCCTCTTGTCTCCTGTTGCCTCCTCCTGCTGTTGCCTCCTTTTACCTCCTTTTGTCTCCTCCTCCTCTTGCCTCTTGTTGCCTGCTGTTGCCTCCCTTTCTTCCTCTTCTTCCTCCTCTTTCTCGTCCTCTGTCTCCTCTTCCACTGCCTCCACCTTCTCCTCCTCCTCCCGTTTCTTCCAGCTGACTCCTTTTGCCTCTTTCTCCTGTTGCCTCCTGATGCTTCCTGTTGCCTTTTTCTCTTCCTCTTCTTCCTCCTCCTCTGCCTCCCCCTCTTATGCCTCCTATTCCTCCTCCTCCTCGTCTTCCTCCTGGGGCCTTCTCCTCTTTCTCTTCCTCCTCCTCCTCTTGTTTCATAGAATCATAGAATCACAGAGTGGTTTGGGTTGGAAGGGACCTTTAAAGGTCATCTAGTCCAACCGCCCTGCAATGAGCAGGGACATCTTCAGCTAGATCAGGTTGCTCAAAGCCCCGTTGAACCTGACCTTGAATGTCTCCAGGGATGGGGCATCTACAGCCTCTCTGGGAAACCTGTGCCAGTGTTTCACCACCCTCGTGGCAAAAAATTTCTTCCTTATATCTAGTCTGAATCTACCCTCTTTTAGTTTAAAGCCATTCCCCCTTGTCCTGTCGCTACAGGCCCTGTTAAAAAGTCTGTCCCCATCTTTCTTATAAGCCCCCTTTAAGTACTGAAAGGCCGCAATAAGGTCTCCCTGGAGCCGTCTCTTCTCCAGGCTGAACAACCCCAACTCTCTCAGTCTGTCCTCACAGCAGAGGTGTTCCATCCCTCTGATCATTTTTGTGGCCTCCTCTGGACCCGCTCCAGCAGGTCACTGTCTTTCTTGTGCTGAGGACTCCAGAGCTGGATGCCGTACTCCAGGTGGGGTCTCACCAGAGCGGAGTAGAGGGGCAGAATTATTTCCCTCCACCTGCTGGCCACGCTTATTTTTTTATGCAGCCCAGGATACGGTTGGCTTTCTGGGCTGCGAGTGCACATTGCTGGCTCATGTCCAGCTTTTCATCCACCAGTACCCCCAAGTCCTTCTCGGCAGGGCTGCTCTCCATCCCTTCATCCCCCAGCCTGTATTGATACTGGCGGTTGCCCCAACCCAGGTGCAGGACCTTCCACTTGGTCTTGTTGAACCTCATGAGGTTCACGAGGACCCACTTCTCAAGCTTGTCCAGGTCCCTCTGAATGGCATCCCATCCCTCAGGTGTGTCAACTGCGCCACTCAGCTTGGTGTCATCTGCAAATTTGCTGAAGGTGCACTCGATCCCGCTGTCTATGTCATTGACGAAGACATTAAACAGTACTGGTCCCAATATGGGCTCCTGAGGGACGCCACTCGTCCCACTGATCTCCATCCGGACATCGAGCCGTTGACCACTACCCTCTGGATGCGACCATCCAGCCAATTCCTTATCCACCGAATAGTCCATCCATCAAATCCATATCTCTCCGATTTAGAGAGAAGGATGTTGTGGGGGACCATGTGAAAAGCCTTACGGAAGTCCACATAGATGACATCAGTAGCTCTTCCCTCGTCCACGGATGTAGTCAGTCCATCATAGAAGGCCACTAGGTTGGTCAGGCAAGACTTGCCCTTGGTGAAGCCTCCTGATGCCTCCTGTTGCCTCCAACTCCTCCTCCTCCTCCTGTTTCCTCCTGTGTTTTCTGTTTTGGCTTCCAGACCAAAGTTCCCAACACTGAGAAGGATCAGGAGGACGTGGTCATCTTGTTGACGGGGGAGTTTTACAAGCAGCGGAGATCTGCCTGAAGGTCAAAACCAGTGGCTGGAGATGAGGAAAGGACAATGCAGAGAGACCAGAAGAGGGGAGAGGAGCACAGTGTGCTGGGCGAGCATCTCTGTATCCTCATTGACGGGAGATGCCAGAGTGGACCCAGAACGTGGTTCCCTGAGACCATGTAGCGGCCTACAGCAGAGTGGCCAGGAGAGGACTGCTGGGGAAGAGCTTGAGAAGCCAGGGGATGTGCCATACGGCAGTCAGTCCAATGGCAGGAGGCAGGTTATCCAGTCCTTTGTGTTGGGCCCAAAATCTGAAGCCTGAGGTGTAACATCCTGTACTGGATCGTGGTAGTTAGCATTGATCATCCAGCTGATCAAAACCAGACCCTTTCTCCAGCTGTTGGCAGCAGTGGGAAAACAGAAGTTCAGAAGACACTGCTTTTTGAATCCTAACCCAGACCAGAAGGCCTGTCATGGTACCTGTGTCACCTTTAACTGCAGTTTTCACGTCTTTGAGAGAAGAGGCGTTTGGCTGCCAGTTTATAGTACTAACTGTTTTGCAGATTAAACATAATTTGCAAGCATGGAAACGAACTGGACATGGACAAGCAAATGCTTCAGGCAACTGCAAAGTAGAGATGGGGGCAGTCTGTAATAGTTCCGTCAGGATCAAAAGCTAAAGGATGTTTCTATTCGAAGAGGCATGTCTGTTGGGAGCTCTGGTCTCCAAAATGCCAAACCCCTGTGTCTTAAACATTGGTCATCCCTGAGGGTTTTTTTTTCTGCTACTTCCTAACACAGTTTCTCTGGGTTTTTGTTTCTTCGGGTTTTAATCTCCGGTAGGGGTACAAGCTCAGTTCCACCAAACCACTTGGAAACCTGCCACTGGCCCACCTTCTGCTGGGGGCCAAGCCAAAGGGATGAAGCCTCGTGCTCCTACCAAGCCCAAAGCAAAGTTAAAGCACTGAGAAGTTCCCCCAGTCAGCCCTCAGCCAGAGTGCAGTTATTTAAGCTGCGATGAGGTGGAAGAGACTGGAAATCAATTCATCGACAGGAGACAATGGAAGAAGGTGCAGTGTATGTGGCACCTGGGATCAACTGATACCCTCAGTTTCATACCTGGATAAGTACTGTATTTGCACATTGACTAAGCCCCGGGCCAGAGCAGAAATTCTTCTTACTAAACCTGGGTGCCTGTCGCAGATGGCGTGAGAGTGCACTTCACTGGTAAGCGAGAGAAGCAACAATACACTTTATTGATAGAAAACAGTGAGTTAAAGTGTGAGTTAATGAAGTTCAATGGTAAACGTGACAGTGATTTAACAAGATTCGATGGCAAGGTACACTTGATTATTTACTGCATAGAGGACAGGGTCAGACAAAACTGCCAGGGAGACCCTCCCGTTGAGTCGTGAGGTTCAGAAAGGACCCCCTTGCTTTCTAAACTCCTTCTCAGAGAGGAGTCTGGGTGCGGCTGGATGCAAACGTAGTCCCAGACTCGGTCAACGGTTTATGTCTAAAGGATTATATATGCGCAACCGATCCTTTATATCACTTAGCTAAGATTTCAAAGTTTAGCGTGCTATGAGTCACTTACCAAGGATCTGTTGCGGCAAGGAACCTCTCAACCTCGAGGAGTAACCTTGAGAGGCGTCCTTACTCAAGGGGAGATCCCGCCGTGCAGGAGAGCTCAACGGGCCCTGGGCTGTCCACTATTTATGGAGTAAGATGATTGACTTACAGTCGTATTTGCATATCAGCAAGTCGTTTGGGTCACTGCTCCAGGCAGCCCTTGGCCACTGTGTTGCCACCCATTCCCGAAGTCCAGCATAAGCTGGATGCAGCCACAACGACCCCCACTGGTGGTCGTTGCTTACGCGGGGGGGTGGGTGGGGTGGGGGGAGCACGCCGCCACAAAGGGTTGTAAAGCTGCTGCCTTAGCCGCACCGTCAGCAAGATTGTTTCCTTCAGTCAGGTCAGAAGTATCTCGCTGGTGGGCTTTATGGTGTAATACTGCTACTTGTTTTGTTTTTTCTAGAGCATGTAGAAGATCCAAAACTTTGTTCTCGATGTGCTGTTTTGTGTCGCGCTGATGGTTAGAAACTCTCTTTCTTTCCAGGCGGCTTATGGACATCTTTCAATTCTTGGGGTATCGCTTGGAAGTCCTCAGCCATCGTTATCTGAGCAATGACTTCTGGCAGTTCCAACGCTATGCCCCTGTTTTCAAACATAACTCCTGCCTGCAATTTTTCCAGTAAATCCCTCCCCAATAAATTAATTGGACTGCCTTCCATTATCACAAACTGAGGGTATAATGCATGTGGGCCAACTTCTACTAATAAAGGGATTGTTATCCCCAGTGTCACCGGGTGCCCCTCGGTTCCCTGCACTTGTACTTTCTCCTGACTTAATTCACCTCAGTATTGATTTAGCATAGGGTCGGTTGCACCCGTGTCTATCAGAAATTCTAAAGTGTGATTACTGACTTTTATCACGACTTGAGCACGATCTCCTACCAGTGGTTCGCACGCCGCAAGGGTTACAGGCTCTCCCACCTCCGGTCATTGTTGAGAGTCGTGCTGAGGGAATTCTGCCAGCTCCTCAACCTTTTCTCTGCTTGGCGGCTTCCAAACAGGGGGATTCCCACCCAAATCCTCTGGTCATTCGTGGCCAAAATGGACAATCTCTCTTCCAGTGGCCTGGTTTCTTACAGCGTGCGCAACGACTTGGGTCCAGTTGTCCTCTTCTCATTGCTTCTGCTGTTCCCACACCCCTTCTCCTATTCCTTCATCTTCCTCTCGTCAGCGGGATTCCTCCCATCGCTACTGCCAACATACTCACTTCCTCTCACTTTCTTCTTTCCGTTTCTTTCTTTGGTCTTTATGAGCTACCGTCATATACATACGCTGCCGGAGACAATATCTTTTGTGGATTTTTTTTCCCCCTGCCATCCTGGAGCGTGCTTCACAAAGTATTTATGAATGTCTGGGGCTGCCTGTTGGACAAATGCACTCACTGCCAATTCGTCATTAAAGTCACCTTCCGTCCTTCCTCCGTATCGCAACAATGCTTGCCGCAAGCGACTCCCGAAGTCGCTCGGGTGTTCCTCTGATCTTTGCCTCACTTCCCGAACTCTTTCCCAGTTGACACCGGTTTGTCCTGCAGCCTTTATTGCCAGGACCAGATTATGGCAAGCTGTTTCACAGGCAGCTCGGTCATTTGCATTCTTATAATCCCAATTAGGGTCCACGCTTGGCCAAGGCTGTCTGTTTCCATCACGACTTGCTAATTCTCTCTCTTTTTCCCAAATCCGATCTCTATCTCCCAACCAAAATATTTGCTGCAACGGCACTTGAACATCCCTCCAAGAGGGGTGATGTCCCTCTATTATTGTAGAGAAGAGTTGGGCAACCTTTTCTGGGTCCTCACGTACCCAGGGCATCTGTTGCGCCCCTTGAGTCAAATCTCCTGGAGCCCATGGCTGATAAACATAGGCATGTAATATTGGAGGGGGTGGTTTCTGTCCTGCTGCCACAGGCATTCCTGCAGCCGGACTAGCCACTAGCAAGCTCATAGGAGCTTGCAAAGCAGGAGCGTGATTTTCAGGAGGAAGCGGCGGGTACAGCGTAGGGGTCTGAGGAGTAGCAGGAGCAGGTGCAGGGTGAAGCAGAGCGAGGGTAGGGTTTAGACTTTGAGTCTCCCGGCATTGGGTGCTTTACCATCTGTCTTACCTTAGCCAAATCCCCGTATCCGCCTGGTTGTTTAAAAGCCCAGTTATCCCAGACAGAGCAGTAGTTCATTTGCTAAGAGCAGTAGTTCATTTGCTAAGGTTTCTGATCCTCCAAGCGTTGATGCAGGAAAGTCAGCTTGCTCATATCAGACGAACCTTCCAGGGGCCACTGCTCGAACGGCATCTCCTCCCGAGTTTCAGCTGGCCCCTCATCCTGGCAGAGAACTATGGCTCGAGCTTTCGAGCTTCAGTGAGTCCTGAAGTACCATCAGTTTTCTTCCAGTTTTGCAGAATTTCTGCCAGCGGCGAACCCCGTTTTTCCTTACCTATTGAACCCCCCATGACTTACGCTGCCCCCAGTTTCAGTACCTTGCCGGTGAACACGGACCCCGCAAGGACAATGGGGTGAACTCACCCAGCGCCAGCTGTGTTGTATGTGGTAGCTACACTCACCAGGTCGGAAACCCACAGAGTCCCACCTGGGTCGCCAAATCGTTAGCAAAAAGGACTTGCTCACATTTTCTTCTTTTCCCCTAGCTTGTGCACAGGTACCGGAAAGAAGGCAGCAGAAGTACACACTAGCTTTTATTGCCGGCATTAAGGTGCCTCTCGGCTGGGAGCCCAAAGGGACCCCATGTTACACTTCATTCCTTATATACAGTTTTAAGACTACTCAGATATTCATTTTTACAGTTTACATAACCTATTGGCTTTGGCCATGACACCGCTTGTTACCATGCGCTTTTGAGTATTTCTTCACGCGACCCCCCGTGCAAGCGTGCTTAATGCATACTTATTAGCAGAGTTTGCACTATTTTGTTGCAACTTTGCCACTTTCAGCCGGTTTGGTCTGGTTTCTTCTACGAGCAGACCCTCTTGCACAGGGCAGGTCACTGTCGGTCAAGTTCTCTTGTGCAGGTCTTGGAAGCCATCTTCACGTTGGAGCTTTTTCTTATGTAACAGCCTCCATGGTCTGTCCAGCTCCCTTAGGAAAAGGCTCCTTGGCTGGCACCTCCCCCTGGGGAGAGGAACTGTCCCTCAAGTCCAAGTGCTGCCTAGGGCTGCCTCTGCCTTCTACTGAGGCTCCCGGAGTGACCCTTGGAGGAGTTGTACATGTCTGTGGTGGGGACATCTGTCCATGAGAGCTCCTCAGCAGAGGGTCCCCTTCCATCCCATGGTGATCTGGGAAGCCGAGTCACCAGAGGCAGGGCTTGCTTTGGTCTTGCTTGCAGAGCTTGAGCTTGGACACCTCTCCAACCTCGATTGTTCCAGTATCATCCCTCTCGCCGCGCCTGCCCTCTTGATGCAGCTAAGGATGTCATTCTCTAGCCTGAGGAGCCAAAAAGGGCCGACCCCAACTCTCCTCCCTCCTCTGCCAGGCCCAGCCTTGGAAACCAGCTGGTAGCATCAAGGAGCTGTATCAAAGGGTGGGAAGTTTAGGCAAAGGAGCGTGGGGAGGCATGGCCCTAGTTCTGGCTGGGCTCTGAGACAGCATTCCCAGAAAAAGTCATGGACATCCCTCCCCACAGCCTTCCCTCCCTCCCTCCCTGACTAAGTCAGGCAGCCCCAGCTCCAGCCGTGCTCCTCTGGCCCCAGCTGTGCTCTGCCCCTGGCCTTTCACCTTGGGTGCAAGGCGTGGGGAAGCCCCCGTGCGTCCCAGAGCCTTCCTTCAGCCCTTGGATGAGCAAACTTCCCCTCTCACCCCTCCTTCCTTGCTGGAAAGCCCTCACCCGTCTCTGCTCCTTGGGGCTCAGGGTGGCAGGGTCAGACCGTGGTGGGAAGGCAGGGAAATCTGTTGGCCATTGGGGGGGCACCACAACTGAAGTGGGGTTTGTCCTGGCCTCTGGAGGGATTTTTGATTGAAGTTTTGAGAAACTGCAGGTGCCCGGGGCAACCCCCGGCCCCGGCCCCTTGGCCCTTGCTGGTGCCCCTTCCACAGCAGGACCCCCTCTCAGCGTGGTGTTCAACCCAGGAAGGGGCTCGACTCCCTCTTACAGCTCCATCCTCACCTCTGTCAAGGAACATGACTGTGCAAGGCGGGAGCACGGGTTGTGTTTGAGCAAACTTTGCGGAGTCTTCAGTTTGGATCACACATATGGTGTGGGACCCCCAGGACAGGGGACCAGAGGCTTGCAAGGGCTTGCAGCGGGGCCGGTGTGCACAACAGCCTGAGGGTCGAAACCACATCTCTGCTGGTGGGCTCCCTGTGTGGAGAGACCTGTGTGGAGACCCCTGCTCTGGGGTCTGTCCCGGCGTGACTCTGTTATCCCCAGCCCGGGAAGATCTGAGAGGGGCCACGCAGCTGGCAGCCCCCAGCCTCTGTGTAACCCACATGTGGTCCCACCAACCACGAGGATGCCATCAGGGAAAAAAAAGATATGCTTCCCCCTAGGCATTTTGTGATGAGCTTTATTTAATTAACTCCTTGGTGCTGGCTGCGGCCAGGTATTGCAGAGGGACTCTTCCAGTGCCTGCCTCACACATGGCTCCTTGCCGTACTGCCGTCCCGAGAGAGCTGGAATGACACAGGCAGTGCCATGGGGACCTGGTCCCAGCCGGGCGTTCCCCTGACCGCCCCACTGCAGGGACCCTTTCCCCAGGGATCTTCCCACAAAAAAAGACATCCCAAGCAGCAGTATCTCAGTAAAACCCCTCTGAACCCTTCCTCCCCCCCGCCACCTTACCTCAGCAAAGAAAGCTCTAGCTGTCACCTGCAGGTTAACTGAGCGGGAACCCAGCCATGGCAAGAGGCTCTGCACCAGACAGGGTGATGCGAGCCCAGCCTGGAGCAGGACGCTGCACAAGGGAGCACAAGCAAGGGACACAGAGTTACCCAGGACGGCCACAGGCCAGGTCTCCAAAATTCACTTGCACTGATGCAGGCACTATTCTTCAGCTGAGGACGTCCCCCCAGGCATGCCAGAAGGGTCCCAGCAGCCATTTCCCTGGGGCTCTTACCTGGTCAGGAGACACACCCCCTCAGGGTGAGCCAGGGGGTCTTCCAGGCGAGCCCACACTGCCCGATTCATGAGCAGCCGCATCCATTTGTCTGCCATGCATCTGCCTAGCACCAACTCTAAAGCCAAAAGGAAAAGCCTGGCAAAAGAAACAAAACACAAAACAAATAAAAACACAGTCAAACAAAACAAAGCCAATCAAAAAACCAGCACCACCACAAAACCAAAGAAATCTCAAATCACAACAGATCAGGGGAAGATTTATCTTTAGCAGAGCTAACTACCCCTGAAATGATGCTCCATAGCCTTCAAGACTGCAGCTAACGGCACTGGCATTTTCTTTGTGCCCCAAACCCACTGAAGCAGAAGAAAACCCACGTCCCTAGACTGACTCCATGCTCGATAACCAAGGCAACACCTAATACCTCTTCCCACCAGCATTTTGCGAAGAATGACACCAGCGCCCGTGAGAGCCATGCTCCCCACAGCGCGGGTCTGTTGAAGGAGTGCAATGCTATCGTGCATGCAAGGGTATGCAGGAGGCAAGATGACAGCCGTCCGCAGTACGAGCCGCGTAAGACCTTCTTGCCTGGGAGCTGGAATTTCTCCATGAAGGAGCAGAAGTAAAACCAACCACGACGACCGGTTTGCACATCTAGGAAGCGGGGCAGGCAAAGTGCTCCCACAGCCCCACGAACGCACATGTCTTGGAAAGGGGAACTGAAGCCAACCCCTCCACCGGCCCCTTCAGCTCCTTACCTGCAGGGCTTCTCCTCAAGGACCCGGCCCTCGAGGAACAGCCTTCTCCAGCTGCTCACGGGGGAAAGCAGCCTCTCCTCGCCCAGCGTTTCACTGACCCACCTCAGGAGGCTGGGAAGGAGGTGGGGAAGCAGTTGCTTGAGCTCCTCTGTGCTCCTCAGAGCAAGCACCACCTCGGAGATGGCACGGGTGATCTACAGAGAAACATGACCAAGAACCACCTGTTCAGGCAGGGCCTCTTCCCACCAGCCGGGTTCCCCGGCCTGCCTGGGGCGGGGGGGTTACTCGCCACAATTGTCACTTCTGTGACAGCCCTGTGGCTCAGGAGCACAAAACTGTCCCGGCTCCCCACACTCCTTGAGGCCGGCCCAGCACAGCACCCTGGCAGTCTCCACGGGCATCCGCAAAGGGCACCTGACTCCCTCGTGCCAGAGTATGAGTTAGAAAGCAGATGCAAAGCTGCAGAAATGTGTCTGCCATTGAACATACCGTCAGAGTCTCCAGAGCAGTCTGACGGTTGGGCCGCTTACAACCCAGGCGGTTGTTTCCTGCTCTGTTCAGTTTCTCCACTAAGCACCTCAGGACCTGAATCCCAAAGATGCTCCTCCCCAGGCTCCTCCACAGCTCCACCGTGTCACTGCAAGGGAACAGACATTCACCCATGAGCCCGTATCCTTGCAGTCCTGCAGCGCCCTCAGACCTTCTCCTTGTCTGCAATGGGGCTTACAACCCCCCACTCACAGCAGAGACACAAGCACGCAGTCTTGCAACACTCAAGACAGTTCAGGCAGAAAAAGGACCTGCTGCTTAACCGGACCCCCCTGGTGCAAGCAAGCTGCAGGGTCTCTCTTTGACTACAGTGGGGGAAGTGGATAGTGCACGTACCTGTCCATGGGCAGACCTTTCTGGAGGAGACTGCTGATCACAGGCTCCCGGTGAAAGCGGGTGAGGAGAAACACCGCATGGAGAGAGAAGGGCCTGTGGGTGCTCTGCTGCATGGAGCTGTAAAGGGTGTTCAGGATTTTTGGCACCTGAATGGAAGAAGAGGAGAAAGAAGGGCTCGGTGCATCCTTTACCCCCTCCTGCGGGGCCCAGACACAGTCATTCAGCACATGAGCAATGCCTGCTCCCTTGACACAGAGTCCAGATCTAGCTCGAAACCTCACCCCCTGCCTGACCCTGGCTCACGTCCGGAGCTGAGCGTGCTCTTGGCAGTTGCACGTCTGTGTGCACACACACGCACACATGCACGCACTCACACGCAAAGCCTCAGTCACTGCATGTGCCTGGGCCCAACCGTATGAGCAGCTGTGTGCCCTGTGTGCACACAGAGGACACGGACACATTGCACACCCAACACCTGAATAACTCTCCCCATGTGTCTGTAGCAATGCAAGAGCAAAACCACACGCGCTCTTCAAAACCCTGAAGAGGCCTTGCAAGGCCTGTGTAAGAGCACGTGACTCCTTCCCGGGGAAGCCAGTTCTCCAGGGACACTTTTCCTTGCCTCTACCCTCCTTTCCCAAAGCGCCAGCCCCTTCCCCGCACAAAGGACCTTCCCCCAAAGGAAGGGGTGTTTGTTTGAGCCTTTCACAGCTAGAAGCTGTGGCCATGACAAGGACAAATAGGCAGCCAGGTCCCTCATCCTGTGGAAGATCCCAGCTTCTCCCACAGCTGCCTGCCTCTGGCCCGTGGGGCAGACACAACCTGCTCTGCGCCTGGGGAAGCAGCAAGGGGTGACCCCGCAGCCCACGGTTGCGGTGCTCCCGCTGCTTGGAGCGGCCACGGGCTCTGCAGGGACGGCACAGGGACGCCCTGCCCTGGCTGTAAACAGCAGCCACCTAACAGCTGGGTGAGCTTTAGCTCAGCTGGGCACGATCCTGTGAGCTGCAACCCGTGGTTGCCGTCACTGTGAACAACCTCTGTCAGCGGCAGACAGCCACACTGGGGAGTTAGCCTGGGCTGAGTGAGCTGCGCCAGCCCTAGAGCCCTAGAGCCCAAGTGGGGCGCAGCAGAGCGCGAGTGGAGGAGAACAGAGGCCTTGAAAGGGCAGGCACAGCATGAGGCCAGAGGCTCCCAGGCTACAAATGGACAGCAACTGGTCGCTAAGGGACGAGCACCTCGCGGGCTGGGTAACACCACAGTCGGGGAAAGCAGTAAGAGCAATGAACAAGTATCCAACCTGTGGAAAACCTAGCGTGCCCAGCAAAGCTCCGAGTAGAGGGAATTGGGGACCAGTGAAGAAAGAAATGGGTCCCAGGGCAGGGAGGACTGACAGCGACCCCAGAGGAAGGGGAGGAACGGCAAGGTTGGTGCCTCCCAGTGATAACTGCCTCACTCGTGGGAAGGACCTGGACCAACGGGACACTTTGGACAAGAAGTGCCCATATCCTTGTCACCAGCTGGAGCAGACGCCAGCAGCAGTTGCTAATGCACGACTCAGACCCATCAGTAGCCCCTCAGCTCAGCACACGGGCACCTGTGTGTAGTGCAACAGCCAACAGGAGAAAAGACAAAGTCAAATGGAAAAAAAGTTCTCCTTCACCTCCTGGAGTATTTCCTTTCTGCATTCCACCAGGAAGACGAACACCCACTTCCACACTGCCTTCACACACGTGGGTCTGACACGCAGGAAGCTGTCCAGGAGAGCAGTCAGAAAGTCCGTGGCCTGTGCTGGAGGGATGCATTTGCAAACAGCCTGGAGAGAAGTCGGGAACAGGAGAGACCGCGTCACAGCTCTGCTCCAGCCATTCAGAAAGGAAAGGAAACTTGACAGGACTGTTAGTTTGGCAGTCATGGAGGGGGCAAGCACTTGATCCTCCCGCTGTGCATACAGTGCTGTTTACACCTGGTGCAGGTAACTGATTTGGAAGTGTCTCCCCGCCATGTTGTTTGCTTATATACCAAATCTGTATTCTGACAAGAGCACTCTCTCTCTCTCTCTCTCTCTCTCTCTCTCTCTCTCTCTCTCACACACACACACACACACACACACACACACACACACACAGTATCTGCTCCAGCATGCCTAAAGGACAGTCTTGTCTCAAAGCCTCCTGCTACTTGCTAACAACAGCCGTCCTGGACAGCTCGCTCTGGAGACAGCAAGAGACTCTGGAGGGGAGCAGGGAGATGTGCAGGAGTCCGGGAGCTGGGCCCCCACCCCATTGTTTTGGGGCCAGTTACCTTTGCTATTGTGGCACAGCTGTCTGCCAGAGTCTTGGTGTCTGGGCTGTTCGGCTCCTCACACAGGCACCTGATCTCATCTGCCTGAGGCACCACCTTCATGGTCTTGGCTGGAACAAACACCAGGAGAAAAGAGGAGTCACGTCTGCAGAAACCCAGAAACCCAGCCTTTGGCCCCAGATACTGAGAGGGGCCAGGAGAACCCAAGTGGCAGCAGTGAAGGCCACAGGGAAACCCAGGGCCCTCCTGAACTCAGTGCAGCAGGATTTCCTGAGCCTGATAAACGGCTGACAAATCCCGGGCTGGAAAGACCCCTCTTCCTCCTTGAACTGTTTGCTGGGGCTTCAGGGTTTCAGCAGCCACTGGCCTCTGCTCCCAGCAGCTGTGTCCCCTATTCCCGCACAGGCCACCATCATCTCTGGGAGGCGGGAAACCTCCCTGTGACTTCCTCAGCACAGGCAGACCCTGCTGCCTGAAGAGGAAAGGGTTCAAACACAACCCTTTGCAGCACGCTCCGGGCCTGCAGCTCAGATCCCTCCTCCCTGCCCAGTTTGCTCTGGGCAGCAAATTGGTTTCCTCTCTTGTGCTCGGCAGGAGACTTCTTCCCTGGCAGGGATGAGTTTGGAGACACTGCCTGGGTAGCTGCCTGTCTCCCCAGGCTCAGGGCAGGGAGCAAGGGGGGAGGCACCCTCTGAAACGTCAGGGACCTCATCCGAGCAAGCTGTCTGACCACCCTCTGTCTTCCCTGGAACGTGGAGGGGGACAGACATGGAGGGGGACAGTCCCCAGCGCTAGTGACAACATCCTGCTCTCAGACAGCAGTGGGGATGGCCCTGACCACCCAACATCACACGTGCCCCAAGGAGGTGGGACTCAGCAACCCTTTCCCAGGGATCCTTCCTGAGATGGCCGGGGAGGCAGAGAGTTAACAGGGTGGGGGCACAAAACCAGCGGAGCACATTGCCTCCCCCTTCCCTCCTGGGGATGGGGCCTGGCCCTGCAGGATCCCGGTGGTGCCAAGCCAGGAAGGGAGGGAGGATCAGGCTGAGCAAGGCTGGGAAGCGCCCGCTCTCCTCACCTTGCATTTGGAGAAGGTAGCCAAGGCAGACCCATGCCCTCTGGCAGGATGCGGCCAGGCAGCCGCTGGTCAGAGTCCCCAGCAGGCCCACCAGAGAGCCAAACTGCTTGCAAGGATGTCCTCGCTGCAGGGGAGAGCGGCAGGAAAAGGGTCGCAGGCAGCCCCAGCACCCACTGGCCCCTACCGCCCGTCCTGCTCCCTGAGCAGCGACCGGGCAGAGGGGCAGGCAGGAGGGCTGCCCCATAATCCCAGGAGCCCTGAAACCCAGCACCTGGCCAGGCAGGGCTCCCTTCCGGGGCCATGAATGGTGGGGAGGGGGCACCGGGGCACACGGGGGGTCCCTACTCACCATGAGCTCAAACCGCTCCTTGCAAGCTCCCAGCACGTGGGCGCAAACCCGCAGGGCTCTCTCCCGCTCCCATTCTTGGGCTGAGGTGAGCCAGCCCTTCAGGACCTGAGGCAGGGTGCATCTCTCTTGCAACAGGCATCTTTCTCTCCCTGAGATCCCTCTCCCTCTCCCTCCTTCTCTGGCCCCTTCCCGGCACAGCCCCCAGCCCCACCGAGCACTGGCACTGCTGCCTCCACCGCCTTGCTCTCTCCAGCTGCCTCTGCCCTGAGCCAGGTGTTGCTTCCCTGCCAGCGTCTCCCCACTCCAGCCTTCCCCCAGGCTGCTCTCGCCCAGCTCAGGGCTGGCTCTTGGCTTTCCCTCTGGCAGGACCCACTTCTCTGCCTGTCCTGAGGCCACAGTGGCCGGGCGCTCCTGTCCCCCAGCTCAGGCCCTGGCCCCAGCCAGACACACAGCCTCAGAGCGAGGAGCCAAAGCCCCACTTTCCCATAGGAAAGGTATCCACCTCCTATCACCCTCTAAGGCCTTGATTCCCTGCCCCTGTGACGCTTTCCCTGTTGCCCCATGGCTACTCACGTGGACCACATCGTCAAAACAGGCAGAGGTGGCCTCTGCCTCCAGAAGGCTTTCTATGAGATGGCCCAGATCTTCCATGCCTCTCCTGTGCAGAAGCTGAAAGGAGGAAAGGAGAGCTGAGGTTCTGCATCACGGGGGCTGCCAGGGCGCACTGAGGTGGGATCCTGACCCAGAGGTGGGCAGGCACTGGCCGGTGGGTACCTGCACGTTCACAGCTGCCCTCACTGTCTTCCTTCCCTTGTTCATCCGCCCCTTGGAAGGGTAGGACAAGACACTCTGGCAGCACACTGACAGCAGGTTGCGACTTTCCTCCCTGCTCAGAGGTGGCCTCAGCTTGCTGGCCAGAGGAAAAAGGAAGAGAAAACAGAAAGGGGATTTACTAGCCCTCTCCAGAGTGGCTCAAACCATAGCTGGGTTCCTCCTAATCGAGGGCCCCAAATCCAACATCCCCAGCCCATGCCAGCGAGCACTGCCTTCAGCTCCAGCAATTCCTGCCTCCTCCCAGGCAGCAGGCAACCCCCACACCCAGGTTAAGGAACCCCTGAGGCTCCCTTCCATCGGGAGACACCCGAAATGGGGAACACCCTCCCACTCCACAGCCCCAGCAGCTCCCGGCTCCACGCTCAAGGTCACTGGGGCTGGGACACACTGGGAGCCCCCGGAGCCCGGGGAACAGACCTCACCTCAACTCCTCCAGGGCCTGAAACACTCCATACACCAGGGAGTCCCAGGGCTCCCCCTTTATCCAGTCCTGCAAGTCCCAGAGAGACAAGCGCACAGTTGGCAGTGGGCAGGGGCACGGGACAGCCCTCCCGCCTCCCCCGGGGACAGGCTCCACTGACAGGCCCTGCCCCGTCACCCCCATGGATCCCCAAAGGCACCGCAGGAGGGACCCTGCTCCCCAGCCATAGCCACCCAGCACCAGCGCCCAAGGGCCCCACCAGCTCGGGACACAGCTCCAGGAGCTCGCATGAAGCCGAGAGACCATTGTGCCTCTGGGGAAAGCAGCCTCATGGCACAGCCCAAAACTCCCCCGTGTGACTGCCCCGGCTACAGGCACTCACCAGCAGGGTCCGCGTCGCCTCCTGCTTCAAGGAGAGCTCAAAGCTGCCGCAGTCGCCCACAGCCCGGATGGCGCTGCTGACCTCAGTGATGCTCTGCACCAAGGCAAGCTTGAGCTGCAAGTCCTGAGGCCAAAGAGAGCAAAGCACCCCTTGAACTCTTTGAAGGGCTGAGGCAGGGAAGAGGAGCATGGAACCCGTGGGGGTTTGGGGTCTGGACGTTGAGGACAAACCCTTCCTTGGGGGATGTTTAGAAAGAGACCGTCCATCTCGGTATGCCCCAGCCCTGAGGGGCTGGAGCGAGGGCACCCAGGCATCCCTGCCCCTGCACGCCCCACGCTCCTACCCTCTGTTTGGCTCTGGAGAGCCGCAGGATGTTGCCCATGATTTCTTTATCCACGCAGGTGAGCAGCTGCTCCTTGGGGGCACGCAGCGCAATGCCGCTGTAGGTGCGCATGAGAGCAGCGCAAGTGGCCTGGGCTCTCCCCGTGTTCTGCCGCCGCTGTATCTGTGTCGACAGAGATGCCCCAAGACATCAGCTCCAGGACTCCCGCAGGCTCCTGCGGCAGGCCGCTGCCCTGCACCCTCACCAGCTCCTCGTTCACCTGGGCACCTCCCAGCAGCTCCCCAAGCTACTCCTCAAGCTGCGAGCTCTGGGGCCGGGAGCTGTTCCCATCCCACAGCGTGGGTTCTCGCATGGACTGAGGAGGAGGGTGCAGCCAGCATCACACACACTGCTGGTGGTTTTACCACTGATTTGAGGGGTTGGGGAGCTGTCTGGAAGCTTTCTGTGGAAAGGTATCTGAAATAGCCTGTCACGGTCCTGCTTAGAGATGCGCAGCCTACGCGTGTCAGTGGGCAGATCAGCCCAGTCTGCCCACCGCCCAGGCCAGGCTGCACCGCTCTCTCTGCAGGGCCCTGCCCTGCCCTGAAAGGCTTCCCCGTGGCCCCCAGGTGGGGGGCAGAGCCAGCGAGACCTCACCAGGCTCCTGCTCCCAGCCCTCAGCTTTGGGGAAGGGGCAGAGTGTCGCACCATGCCCACCCCCTTCTTGCCAGCTCCTGCTGAAGTTAAGTCACGGGCAACGTGGCTGCATGCAAGCAACTGCTGCAGCTGCCCCAGCCGGCCGGCTCTGATCCACGAGGTGTCAAACTCCGTCCTTTCCAATGACACCTCAGGGGCCCCAATGCCAGGACATCCCCTCTGAAACACAGGTCTCAGGGAGCTCTTACAAGAGGGCTTATCTAAACACAGCTGCCACGGTTTGGCTGCTGCAGGTGTAGAAGTGGAAATAAGGCCAAAAAAGGAAAGCCAAACAGCAAAACCCTGGATCCTTTACCTTCCAGCCCATGGAAGTCTGATAAAACCAGTCTCTAGTGAAAGCGGCGGTGAACATCGTCACTGTGTCCAAGACCAGGTGGAAGTGGCTCTTGGCAGCGTGGGACACAACAAAAATCATTCCCTGCAACCACAGAGAAACAGGGAGTCGGCTCCAGCCCAGGCACTCAGCTGCAGCCAGTGACAACGGCCAGGCAGGACGTTGCAGCAAGGGGGGAATGGCAGCAACGGGGAAATCAAGGAGGTCTGGAGCAGCCCTCCCTCTCCCCCAGGAACAGGCAGGGGATGCTCAGGACATGAGCATCACCTCACCTGGGCCTCAGACAGCTCCACAGGGTTTGTCTCCTGAAGGAACCTCAGCACCTGCTCTTGGACGTGTCTGAGGTCCTGACAAGCTGCCAGTGCTGTCCCAAGAGCCTTGTACAGGAAAAGCTGAAAGAGAAGAGGCCGAGCCCGAGATGCGGTCACGGCTCGACCTGTCAGGAGAGGGCTGGCCCCAGGTGGACCCGACCGCCCCTGGGAGCAGGCGAGGCCAGCCGTGGTGCCAGGCTGTAGCCAGCCACTGGAGCAGCCCAGGAGGAAGTGCCTTTGGGGGTGAAGGAAGGGGAAGCAGTGAAAACCGCCTGCATGGGCAGAGCACCGGCACCAGCCCCAGCCCCAGCCCCAGCACGGGGCAGGAGACACACCTTCTCCCAGGAACCAGGGGCAGAGCTGCCCAGCTGCTGGCTCAGCTCCTGGCTCAGGCCCACGGTCCAAGCCTTGTCCTCGATGGGCTCCAGTGACGCTTGTAGGAACTGTGGGGAACAGGAGAGGAAGCCGAGTGTTCCCCTGCCCTTGGCCAGGACCCTTTCCACACTCACATGTCCCGGGACACTGCTGGGGGAGAGCTGCCGGGAACGGCAGTCTCTTCCCCTGCCCCACCCAACCCTCTTTTCTCCAGCCTCCCTCTTCTCCTAACACCTCAGGCGAGACCCCCTGGCACGCCAGATGTGGAGGAGGAGGCAGTGCTAAGGCGTGTGCCACAGCGTTAGAGGGCATTAGCCATCAGCCGTGGCACATGTGCAGAGAGCAGCTCCTCTGAGCAGGCAGGCACCTACTGTGGGGGGAGGTGCAGGGTGCTCAGGAGGTGCCCCCACCTCCTGGTGCCTACACAGGCAGCCCCAAGCTTCCTCCCACAATTTTGTTTGCTCCCTCTTCTCCCCCAAGCATGCGATACCTTAAGCAGACGGTGCTCCCACTCTGCAGAGTCCAGGGAGATCTCGGTTTTTCCTAGAAAGCAAGAGGAAGCAAAAGCCCTTGCTGCTATTTAAGCTCACACCAAAGAAGAGCCCAGTGGTCTCCTCTGCGGTCAGACCTCCCAAAAGTCCCAGGCCATCAGGCTAGAAAGGCCCTAGAAGCACCTGCGCCAAAGCCCTTGTGAGGCCAAAGACACAGGAGGGAGCCCAGGGGCGTTTGTCAGAGCCACTGCATTCAAGTTGGGGAAGGACGCACTGACCGCAGCTGATCCCCACTGCTTGACTGCAGCTCCCAGAACAACGCCGACCACTGAGTGCCAGCACGCACCGGCAACACACATTTTCTCCTGAATGACCCACCACTTTCTGCCCATTTGCAGCCCTCCTCCCAGGCTATTGCCAAGGACAGATGCTGCAAACCTGGCCTGGCCTGGGGACTCGGCCCTCCAAAGCCAGGGGCTGCACCTCCTCCAGGAGCACCAGTCCTGTCCCTGCCCCAGACACCATCCCAGCCAGGACATGGGGGTGCCACCAAGACCTGCCCTCCTAGGGGACATCAACGGCTGCCCCCAGCCTCAGTGCTGGCTCCCTGGGAGGGGAAAGGCAGCAGAGCAAGTGCTGGGGAGCTGGGGACAATTCCCCTCCGTCACACTGGAAAGCTGCCCTGCCCCTTCTCTGTCCCCATAGCCTCTCCCTCCCCTCCCGCGCTTTACCTTCCAAGTACTGCAGCAGGAGGGGGATCTCGGTCGCCCACGCCGCCCCCAAGGCTCTGTGGATCCTGCCGTGGAGGGCCTGCAGCAGCTGCAATGCAGTGACTGCACGTTCGCCGCTCTTGTGAGGAGCTGCCGCCACCACCTAGGCGAGAGCAGGAGAGAAGGGTCACTCCTGCCGCCAGAGCTGCAGCTTCTCCCGGGAGGGAGCTTGGGAGCTCGGCGCCACTCCGGCCAGCAGCGGGCATCCAATGGCTTCACCCAGGGTGCTGCTGGCCCCGAGAAAGGAGTGGGATCCCCGACGGGCCCAGGAAGGTTCAGGCGCACTGCCTTCTCCTTGCGGGCTCCTGGCACTGGCCTCAAAAGCACCTCTGCCCCAGGCTCTCCCACCACCCCTGGCCAGAAAAGCTCTTTCCTCAGAGCCCCGTTACTCACCAGCAGTCGAGCCAGCAGGGCCTGGGGAGTCGGCAGCTGGGCTGCGGGGAAGAAGAAAGGCTGGGTGACCGACGAGCCCCTGCCATGCCCTGCCCCTCGCACCTCCCTTGCCCCCGCAGAGGGCTGAGGGCTGAGAGCAGCTGCGCTGCCACAGCGCTGGCCTCGGGGGGGACTCCCAAGGGCTGCCCAGCATGAGATGAAGTCAGCTCCAGCATGGCCAGGAACGAGCCCCGGCTCACCAGGAGCACACTGCGAGCAGGAGAGCCAGGCCTCTGCGCCAGGCGAGAGGCAATGCAGGGAAGAGTCCCTCGTGCCCAGCAGCAGAGCCTTTGGTTCTCCCGGGCTCCTGCTCAGGGCTGGCAGGGCACGCGTAAACACAGACTGGCCCGGCACCCAGCCAAACCCAGCAGCACTCACTGGGGCTCCTACCTTGCTCCTGGGAGTCCACGGCATCAGGCTCCTCCTCTTCTTCTTCGCATCCTGCTCTCTCCCGTCTCTCAGCCAGGGCTTGGAGACAGCGGGAGAGCGGGATCAGCATGCCGCTGTACTGGGCTGGCACCACATACTGCAGCAGCCTCGGCCACAGGAGCTGCAGAGAAGAACCAGGCAATTCGCCACACTGGCACTTCCACTCAGCTCGAAGACAAAAAGGATGGTCTGCGTTTCCCTGAGCCTTGTGTGCTGATTCAGCGCACGTGAGGGGAGAGGTTCAGGGCATGAGGAAGCGCAACGAAAAATGCCCTGAAGGCAAGAAGTGACCACAGCAGCAGGGCAGAGGGCAACTTACTTTGGCCATCCCTCTCAGAGAGACATCCAGCGAGCCCAGAATGTCCACGCACAGGGCTTGAAGAGCTCCTTCCTCCGGGGTTTCCCAGGCAAAAAGGCCTCCTGCCACCTGTAAGACAGAGTTGGCAAAACCCCCGTTACTCTCAGCTCCCAACTGACGAGGCTCAGGCACGGTCCCACCAGTGCTGCTGCGCCAACCTGCCGGGAGCAGAGGACAAGGACAGCCGGACCCAGCTCGGGGACCAGTTCCCGGACCCTGGGAAGGACTGGCAAGCCTGGGAGCAGAGAGAGACGCTGCTTGTCTGCACAGTCCCCCAGGGCCCAAATGCTGCTGTTGTGCCACCAAAACAGGTGAGGAACGTGCCCTTCAGCAGGGCGTGCTCAGCGCCAGCCCTGGCGGCGGCACGCCCAGCCCAACGGATGTGGAGGAGAATTGCAGAAGCCCTTTCCTTCGCCCTGCTCCCAAAGCAGAGCCTCCCCGAGCCCCGGAGCAAAGCGACGCACACAGATCCCCTGGCTGGAAGGAAGCTCCAGCCAGAGGGAAGATCCTCGGCAAGTCAGCAGGAGGCTCGGCCATCCCCAGCCTTCATCTCCTGGGCGCCCAGCTGGAAACACTCACCAAAGGGACCGCCAAATGGCCTGTCCCCTTGCCAGAAGGGACACGGGTCCCCAGACTGCTATCGGATGGGCAGGGCGTGCTTTGGAGGGCCAGAGCACGAGAACACCACAGAAAGCTCCTCTAGCCAGGCCCACCTGTCTGCATTGGCTGGAGGATGTCCTGTCCCTACAAGGCCCCTCCCTTTGCAAGACGGCTTTGCTGCAGGTGCCTGTGGACACAGCTCAGCCCGTCGGGCATGCAGGCAGCCCCGCAGTCCTGGGTGGCACGCCCAGGTGCAAACCCACGTCATCCACTGACATCTCCACCAACATCAGCACAGACACCCACGAGGAGGAATGGCCGTTTGGAGGCCGCTCCGATGGCAGTGCCGGTGCTGATGGCCCTGCAGCATGGAGCTCTCCATGGTCAAGGATGCCTGCAGGAGCTCTCAGCACAGTCCAGGCACCCGCCGAAGCCCCGGGTGTCCCACTCTGCCCTTACCAGTCTGCCTGAGGTCCGGCTGAACTCGTTGAAGATGTGCCCCACCACATCCCATGCCCAGCAGCTCTGGGAGCCGGAGCTGAGCAGCTCCCTGATGAACTCCAGAACTGCCCTCCGCACCTGCCAGGGGGAGAGTGTGGTTACGACCCTCCTGTTCAAAACCCAAAGGGAAGCTGCCTTCGCTTGGGGGCAGCCTTTGTAGCTCGCGGAGGGATGACAAGGGCACGGCAGAAGCTTTTGCTCCTGGGTTCAGGAATGGGCTTTAGCACCAGGCTGGACGTGCATCTGCCCTGCAGAGCACAATGACCTCCCCACTCTGCTCTGCCAGCTCTCCCCGGTGAGGAGCCATCACCCACCACCTGGGCAACGTGCCGGCGCTTCCCCAGGCACCCCAGCCCTGCCCACGCCAGCAGCAGCGGCACCTCTTGCCATCAGCTCTCTGGGGAGCACGAGGAAGTGGGGAAAGGGAATGGTCATCTAGGTCAGACCCCAAACCGCTGCTTCCTGCTATGGCCTTGCCAGGCTCTGCCCCGAGGGAAAGGGTTTCTCTGCCTGCCCTGGCAGCACCGCCCCTTCCCAAACCAGCTCACCGGGGCACTGGGGTCGTTGCACACCGACCGCACGGCCTCCACCACCTGGGGCAGCTTCTCTCTTGTTGCAGGTGCTGGAAGAGATACAGAGAGTGTGCATTGAGGCAGAGCCCCGATGGCAGAAGGGATCCCTTGAAGCTTCCAAGCTTTTCATACACCAGTGGGACAGAAAAGCGGGGCCTGACTGACTTCACAGGAGGCAGCGGCACACCCAGAGCAACTCTGTTTCTAGAGGCACAGCAATTTTATAGGGACTGAAAGCTATGGTAACAGAGAGCATGAGAGAAATGGCATGGGTACAAGCAGCTCCTGCGCGTGCCAGCCCGCCCGCTCGCCCATCAGCCCACCCGTGTTACTGAGCTTGGAGCATCGTCCTTGGTGTGCCACCATTTCTAACTGCCGGGGGAGAGCTCGAGCCCTGTCACAGGGCGTCAGCTCAGCTGGGGGACCTGCTCTTTGCAGCTCCTTTTGGGTGCAGGTGTACCACTTTCAGCCCGTTTCTGCTCTCAGCCCAGTAGCCCCAACCCCTGCCTCGTGTCTCTGGCCCATGGCACTGACCGTCAGAGTGGGCCAGCGCTCCCAGCAGGCCCAGGGCTGCCACACGGCCGGCCTCGCTCCCACCACTCAGCTGGGAGTGCAGAAACATGACTGTCTCCTCAGGGCACATGTGGGCTGCAGGGAAGAAATCGTGTTCTGCATTAGCAGGCAGCTGCCGCCGACCGCCGAGGTCTCTCTGGGAGAGAGCTGCCATGGCACGGCGGGGCATCGCCCAGTCTCCTCTCCTTACCCTGCAGAATGATGCAGCGGGACAGCACTGCCTTATGGGCCGGGCCAGGCTCTTTGGTCACCTCAGAGAGCTGTGGGAACAAGGTCCGTTTTAAAGAAACTAGCGTCAGCGTTGAGGGGGACTGAAAAGAGACGGTGCTCTCTGCCCTCCTCTCCCAGAGTCCTCCTGTGACTTGGCTGAGAGGGAAATCGCTGTGGGAACCGGGCTGCCCCTTGGACCCGTTCCAAACCGCCAGGATCAGGCCTCCTGCAGCCTTAAGGCACCTACGTGGCACCCACGTGGCACCCAGCTCACAAATCCTGGCGGAGGGATGCCCTGCCCTGCCCTGTCCTGCCTTTCCCTTCCCTGCCAGCTGGCAGGTCTTTCCCCTCCACGGCAATCAGGTGTGCAGGCCCCAGGCCGGTGGCAGGGCGCAGGCTCCCCTTACCTGGCGGTGCACAGCCGTGCTGATGGCAACAGCCATGCCCTGTGGGATTGGGGTCTGAACTCCCTCCAGCGTCTCCAGGACATAGATGAGGCTCTACAAGAGAACGGGGGAGGAAGAGGAGGCTAAAGCCACCAAAAGTCACTTGGGAAGGGAGAAACACAGCACATGTGGGATAAGGGGAGTCCCTAACACCACCTCCCAGGGAAAAGCCCAAACCCTCCTGCATGGGGCTTCTTGTTTGCCCTCCCCTCAGAGCAGCATCGGGAGGGTCTCTTTCCTCTGAAGAGAGCCCGGTGTTGACAACTCAGTTTCCCACCACTTCCCACTCGTCAGACCTTGCCCCTCACTGGATGGGACGGGACGTGGCCCTGGGCATTAGGGCAAAGCTCTTCCCGCACACAGAGCTCCAGGGAGGTGCCAATGCCTCCCTTCCTGAGAAGATGAGCCTCGGGGACTCTTGGCTCCCTCCTGCCCGCCCCCCCCGGCATTGCTCTTTTCTTGCCCAAAGAGCCCAGGAAGCCTCAGGCCTCCTCTGCTCTCCCTGTTCCTTCTCGAAGGGCTGCCCAGCTCCCCCTGGCACCCCACAGCTCCCCAGTGCCTTGTGCCACTCGCTCAGGCCCACCCCAGCAGCCATGCCGGGCCCGACGCGACTTCTCACCTTGGTGACCCGAGAGGTGTCTCGGACCTCCTGATATTGGTGCAGGAGCCAGAGGAGCTGCTCCCAGGCATGCTCTCGGTGCTGCTCCTCATGCAGAAGGACCCCCATCATGGCAGCCACCGCCCCGAGGACAGCCTGCTTGTCCTGGACAGGGAAGGGAGAGGCTCTGCTTGGAGGGCTGAAGGTCTGCCTAGCGCTCAGCATCCCCTGGACACCAGTCTGCCCTTCCCACTGGGAGGGGTTTCCCTTTCCCTTCTGCCCTGCAGGAGAAGGGCTCGCTCCAGAGGAGAGAGAGCATTTCCCCATGCTGGTACCCCAGCCCTCCCTGCAGAAAGGCCCCAGGACTTGGCTGCTTCCCTCCAGGGAGCCTCCAGCCCCAGGCAATGTGCTGGCAGGCTCCCGGCTTGGGGTGCTTTCTCACCCAGATCGCTTCCCTTCCCTGCCCGCCTCTGCTCGCACCCCACCGGGCACAGACGGACCCACTGACGTGGACATCCCTGCTGCGGCCCCAGGCGTGGAAAGCAGCACTTCTCACCTCTTCCTCCTCGCAGCCCAGCCAGTTTACCACCGCGTAACGGAAGACCGGGTAAATGTCTTCACAGAGCTGCGCTTTCCCGTTGCGAGGGAAGGGACATTGCTCCCGGTTGCAGAAGTAGGTATTGACCCCTTTTGACCATTGCTCCAGAACTGCACCAGGAGAAAGGACAAGGGAGCACCTGAGAGTCTGCAGCAAGGAAGGTTCCTTGCACCCTCGCCCAAGCCTGCTTTAAGGGCAGTCCCAGGCTCGGCAGGGCTCAGCCTAGGACCAGAGCTGGATCCGAGGACAAGCCGTGCTCTTGAGGTATCTGGATTCAATCACCCCACTGTTTCTCTCCTTCTCCCCGTCGCACCTTTTCCTCCTCAATGCCCTGTTCCCCTCCAGCATTTTCCACTGCAGCCGCTGCCCTTCCCTTCCCACATACTCGCCCTTTCAGTGCAGGGGCTTTAAACCCCAGAGGAAAGCAGGGGAACAGAAGCCATGGGAAGGGACCCTGGAGTTCCTCCACGCAGCACTGCCACGTCCTGCACACAGGAACCTCCCAGGCTTCCCCCGCTCCTTCTGCACACTCACAGCACTTTGGGATCACCAAGGCCTGACCTCGCTGCGGGCTGACACCCACCACGTTCCCTCTGAGATCACACGGAGGCATCAAAGGCCACCCCAGCCCCTGCCCCTGGGCCCTGGCCAGGGAGCTGACACTCACCACTGCAGATGGCGCGCAGGATCCGGCCACTCCCCACCCGGCTCAGCATGGTGCGCAGGGCGAGCAGTGTCATTCCCACAAAGGGGATGCACCACAGAGCTGCAGAGAAGACAGGGACAGAGGGACCGAGAGGGTCAGTGAGAGACACGGGAGGCTGGGGTCGATTGCTGGCAAGGCTGGGGCTGCTGGGCTACGCGGGACAAGCCAGAGGGTGTGTGGAGGGCTGCCTTCCCCAAGGAGGACACAGGAAAGCCCTTTGGGGAAATGGGGAGGACAGCGGGGGGCAAGAGACCCCACGGGTTTGCCTCCAATGTGCTCCTACCCTCCAGGAACCGGGACTGGGCTGGTAAGGCAGAGCTGCCAGCCGGCCCTGGCACGGAGCAAGGAGGCACGGCAACTTCATAGCCCCCAGTTCAACACAAAACATTTAGGAAGGGGGAGGATCCCTTCTCCCCGTTATCACAGACCCCTCCCCAAACCAGGATGCCGAGAGTGCCATACCGTAGCTGCAGGCCATTTTGCCCAAGGTGAGGAGCACAGTCTCATCAGGGACCTTCCCCATGACCTTCAGGTGGCTCTGGAGCTCGGACATGACAAAGTGGAAGTGGGAGCGGGCCAGAGCCACCAGGACATCGCTAGCGGCCGTCTTCACATCATCTGTCACACCCTGAAAAAGCGCCACAGGTTAAACACTCCCAAGAAAAAGGCTGAGGCACTCGGACAGGCTGAATGACCCTGTCTCCCCTGCAAGACGCCTCAGGGCAGCTGTGCTCGGGCCGGGTGTCTGCCGCCTCAGCGCAGCCCTGTGCTACTGCCTCCTCTCCCTCTCTGCGGAGATGCCAGGAGACCCCCCTGGGGCCTCTCCGTGGAACTCGTGGGTTCCCATGGCGCTCCCTCAAGGCAGGAGAAATAACCTTGAGCTTGAACTCAGCTCTCGCTCATTTAGAAACAACCCCGAGTCCACCTCTCTGCACAGCTTTCTGTGTCCCCTCTTCAAATTCTCTGTAATGCCCCCATTAGTCCCCAGAGCTTCTCCCTTAGGACCACCGCTGGGTCTGAATGACCGAGGAACATCTCTGCGCTGCTCTGTATTTCCCCAAAAAACAGGGGCATAGGCAGGCCGCTTTGGTGCCTTGAAAGAGAACAAGCTCACCTGGGCTGCTCGCATGTCACTGGACACCTCTGCTATCAGGCGGTTCACGACACCGCTCGTCAAACAGCCGTCGTCTCCCTGCAAGACGCTCTCCAGCTCTCGGTATGTCTCCACTCGGTCACCCTGGGGACAGACCACAAAGGGGAGTGACGAGACTTGCTTTGCCCTCGTTCCCAGGGAGACCGGCTGCCCCCCAGATCATCTGTGTGCCTTGGGCATGAGGCACGAGCTGCAGGCATCGGTCAGGACAGCCACGGGGAACGGCAAGATCTTCCGTGGCACCTCTGACACTAGCAGAGAGCCAGACAGGGAGATCGGCTCCACCAGGGTAAAAGGCCTTGCAGGAGCCTAGAAAATCATTCCTGAGGATGGGGGATGGCGGAGGTCAGAGGGAGAGTGCCAGGCGAGGAAGGGGAAAGGGAGCCCTCACCCCCCCACCGCCTCACCTCATGGTCTTGCAGCTGCTTTAGCAGAGAAGTCCCGACAGCCGCAAAGGTAGTGACAGCTGCAGGGACAGCCGTCCCCTTTGCCCTGCCTTCATCCTCAGGATGCGCAGGTCTGGACTGGGAACGCACGCATCGGCAGAGAGCTGGAAGAAAAGGAAGAAACGCTTTTGCTGGCTGCAGGGCTTCGAACCAGGGAGGGGTGAGGATCTTCCCAGCCTCCCCCAGCACGAACAGCCCGTGCTGGGCTGTACTGGCAAGAGGGCAGTCAGTGGGATGAGGGGAGGGACTCTGCCCGACGCTGTGGCACTGGGAAGACCACACCGGGGGGACTGGGCCCATTCCGGGCTCCCCAGTGCCAGAACAGCAGCGACGCACCGGAGTGAGTCCAGCGCGGGGGCCCCGAGCTGGGCAGGGGATGGAATGGGGCCCTGCAAGGAGAGGCCGGGAGGGCTGGGGCTGAGCAGCCAACAAGAGCCATCCGGGCCAGGTTGTCTCTGAGCAGTCTCCAGCTGCCCCACGGAGGGCAGGGAGAGGATGGAGCCAGAGCCCTCTCAGAGGTGCCTGGCAGCAGGATAAGAGGTGACGGGGACGCAGTCCCCAGCACCCAGCTGGGACAGGGACACAGCCCCCAGCTGGGACGGGCACTGCCTCCGGCAGGCATCAGCCCCCAACCTCCCACCAGCCCCTCACCTCTGAGCGCTCTCATCTTCCTCATGGCAGCAGGATCCCCCGGATAGACACACTGCTCCCTCCGGGTGCTCCTCCCGCAAACGCCATGAGAAACTGGGGCAGCACCAGCCCCAGGGGGAAAATATAGAGCCCAGCCACTGTGACCCCCCTGCGGGGCACGGCGCCTCACAGAGGGCTGCTGTGACATGGGGACACATGCTGGGGACACACCCTGGGGCGCAGACCGGACACGGCAGCACCCTGGGGACACCCACAGCCCAGAAATGCAGGATTTCCCCATTCTCCATCACTTGAACTCGCTCATGGTCCTCAAACAGTTGTAGCAATGACAGCCCTTCCCAGCCCCATCCCTCATCCATGTCCCACTCCAGGGACCCGAGGGCAATGTGGTGTCAAGAGGACTGACCTGGCCTTTTCCCTCTGCATTGTCTCTCCCTGGTTTTCTCCAAAGAGGAGGCTCCTGCTTGTGTCTCTGTGTGCCCTCCCCTACGTCTCCTCCAAGAACATTGGCTCCCATTCTCCAGCCAGGACCGAACTGGGCAGAAACTGGAGACCTCCAACCCATCAGACCCAACTGCGTCACGACAAGAGGTGACGCAGGAAGGAGAGAGACGCAGGCCGGAGCTGCAGGAAAACCCAGCCAGCTCTCTTGACTGCACAGGTGGGACATGCTACATACACTGGCCACCAGAGCAATTTATGTCACCACTTACAGCTGCACGGCGTCACTCAGCCACCTGGAAAGCCCCGCCAGCACCCGGGGCCTGACAGGATCAGGCCACAAGCCTCTAGTAAACACGCATGGCAAAGTTACTCCCCGTTTTCCTCTTTTCAGCCAAGAACATCAGCATTGATGAGGGGGGTGTCCAGAGCAGCCTAGCCAGGCCCTCGGGGCACAGCTGCTCCTGGCCCACCCCGGCCTGCGGGCCTGGCTCCGGCCTTCTCAGAAGAAGGCCCCGGCCTTCGCCCTGAAGCCTCACAGCAGGAACCGGCGGCGGGTGCCAAGCCCAGCCCTGCTGCAGCCCGGCCCGGTCCGGCGCCCTCCTGCTCTCTCCCTCAGTGCCAGCACGGGGCCTAGCCACTGGCTGCCGGGGCCTGGGGCTGCGGCCGGCAGCCCCTGCCGAGGTGTCGGAGCCCCCAGGTGCAAGAGCGGGCCCCGGCCCTCGGCCTGCAGAGAAGTGGCCTGTGGAGAGGGTCCGGGTCGGGCCTGCTGGGGCCGGCGCCCTCCCCTGCCCCAGCCCTGCTTTCAGGGGCACAGCGTGATGTCGTGTGGTTATGTGGGGGTGGGCCAGGAGCAGTGAGGGGCTTCTGCAAGTATGTTCACAAGTGCTCGGTTACTGTGTTGCTCATCTTCCGTACTGCCCCTTCTGCCCAAGCCTGTGAGAGGGTCCCAGGTGCAGCGGATCAGCCTGGGGCTGCGTCAGGTGGGGCCGAGACCTTGGGTGTCCCAAACAGGTATCCCCCCTCGGGGCAAGGCGTTTTGGTGCCAGGACTCTGCAAAGGGAGTACAGACTCTGGTTTGGAAAGGGGAGAGCCAGCCATGAGAGGGATCCCTTTCTCTTCAGCCAGGTCCCACACAAAAAGCCAATTCGGGGTGCCCAGCAAGCCCCCCTCGGGTGTCAGGGAGCTCCAGCCCAACGCCAGTCTCCAAAACCTGCTTCTGTCTCATGAGGGGTGTCAGAGAAATCCCCTCTTTCCCCCAGGGCTGCCCTCAGTGGAGGGATGGGCCCTGCAGCCGGGGGAAGCACCTTCCCTTTTTGGAGGCAGTTACCAGGGGAGCTGCCTCTGCTGCTCTTGCTGCCACCTGTTGGTCTCGGTGACGTGCTTGAGTATGTCCCGCCGTGCTTGATGCGGCTCCAGCCTTTCTAGGACCCAGACCGCTCATGGAGAAAGGTGGCTGCAACAGCAGGGAAAAGTCATCCCTCGACCTCTGCCGGAGACCCCTTCTGCCTCCCCTCTCGTCCAGCCTCTGCACCCACACGGTCCCCCGTCCACCCACACTTTCACCCTGTGGTGAGTCTTCGGCCTTGGCTGTGGGGTAACCCAGGTCATGCGCGTGTTAGGAGACATTAGGTACAGTTGCTTACTGTCTTATTGCATGAACAACGAATGTAGATGAACAGCAGAAAAGCCTTTGGAGACAAGCACTTCTTCAGATCTCTTATAAAGCTGTAAACTTCAAAAGCTACATACATATTGGGAAGAGTTGAAGACACCATTTAAAGGGAATATGTGAAGGAGAAAAAACGGTCTGTAAAGACTTACGCCTCCTATGCTTTCTGCTGGCTGATGTATGGTGTGCACCCCTACATCGCTGCATCAGTGACGACACCGTGACTCTGTGGTGCAACTGGGGAAGACCAGTCCCTGGTGACCGCAGACACTTTTCATATGCAGGATTATTACTGTGTCTGTACATGGTCTGGTTGTGTGAGGAGGGAAAGAAATGCCAGTTCAGTGTGGTACGGCAAGGGAGGGAGGGGAAAGGAAAGAGGATCAGGGCAGGTTGCTCACGTGGGGATGAGGCAGTGGTTTGTTTGGGGGCTTAAAGATCTCTTCTGAGATGGAGATGGGGCTGTGTGTGTTTGGGATTGAGCTGAGGGATTCCTGTGAGTAAGGGGTCAACTGGTAACAAGGTGAAGTATCGGCATTCAGTCTGGTGCTTTCCTGCATAAACAACCTTTTCTACTGTCTTTTGAAGGTACACAACGCAGACAAGACTCCATCTGATGCCTGAAGGCTTTTATACACAACGAGGTAAGAGGCTTGTCCGGTGTCCGGAGACGACCTCACACAGCCACAGCTCCGGCCGCATGGTGTCTGCCCGGATATCTCAGGACAGTTGCTGGAACGGGGAGGGAAACTGCTGGTGGAAGATTCCTGCTCTTTAGTAAATCCTTGTTATCGCCACATGGCTTGTTTTGCTTTTTCCCCCTACTGTACATTTCCCGGTACCGTCACCATCATATACTTTTTCCAGGACTTACAAAATACTTTCCATCTATTTGTCCAGGTCTGTGAGACTTCAGCTGCTCCGCCCTCTTCTGTGGCTTGCTCTGCTCCTCTCTGATTATGCCTCTTAACTTATCTAGGAGGGCTTGCTGCACTTCAGCATTTTTTCCTTTTTGTCTTGCTCTGCATCTGAGGGGGGGGGGTGGTATTTTTATTAATTTACACTCCTGTGCAGTGGACACCTGGTTTGCCTTCCCTGTGAACGAGCTGGGGCACTTCCTTGTCCCTGTGTGTGCTCTTCCTGGCTCTCCTTGGGTAAACAGAGAGTCTCTCTTTCCTCCCAAGTCCACAGGTTCCTTTTGTGGCTCCTGGGGTCTTAATTTTTGTCGAAAGCCTTTCTCTTGCTGGCAGCGTGTGGTTTGAGATGCATCACTCCCTTTCTTGTCGCTCCTCTGTCCCATGAGAAACAAGGGTAACACAGATGTTTGGGCAAGGTTTTGGAGCAAGTGTTTTCTCATGGTTATTCCTCAGAGCATTCTCAATCATGAGGCATTCCCATTGCACTCTTCTTTAGAGCTGGCCTGGTCTCAGACATTGATTCCAACTTCCTTTTCTCCTTAGTTTGGAAGCAAAACACCGCTGGGTACAAAAGAGGGGATGCTGCTCCTGGCAAGAGCTGTTGAAACCAAAGTCCTTCGCATGATGATAGATGCTGCGAAGGGTCTGTGTACCCTCCATGTTCTGCCTCAACCCAAAGGCACGTACATGGTGGTAGAAGTCCTGCCTTTTGCTGCTCTTGAGTTTCCGACTGTTAGTGGCCTCTCAGTGGAGTCTCTCTTCTGACTCTCACTCTTCATTTTACAATGGGTCTGCAAATGTGCGCTCCTGTCCTGGTTTGTGGGGCAGCTGCTGATCATCTCTCATGGCATGTTCTGGAGGCTTTTCACTAAAAGAGCAGAAACGGATGGCCTGGAGAGCGACTGGAGCCCCTGTTGGACGGCCTGGAGAGTGGAACCTCAGCGGTGCTGAGGGTACTTAATTCCTCAGGTTTTTGTGGACACGGCACTTGGAATCTAGTGCAGGAGCTGGAGAGCTTGTAGCAGGATGAATTTGGTGTGGATGAAATGCCTTTGGCTTTACTGCTTTTTACAGCGGCAGCTTTGTGTGTTGTCCTCTGGCCTCCTAGTAAGTCCTGAACCACTGACTTCCAGTCCATGCTCAGAAGTTTTCTCTTTTGTTTGTGTGGTTGGGGTTTTCTTTTCAGGTGGCTTGTGTGCAGCTGATCAATGCCATGATCTGTCCTGCTGGTGAGCTTGACTTGGGAGTTCAGATTTGTACTGAGCTGATGCGTTCAGGGCTTCAGCACATCCTCAAGATAAGGAGCAGCCGTTTTTCCTGTTTCCCCATGGAGTGTGATGGTGCCACAACAGTAGCACAGCTGTTTTCAGCATGAAAAACACAGAAATTCTCTGTTTCTAGCAGACACAAAGCAAAGCTGGTCTTCTCAGATCGGCTGCCCTGACACAAGGCAGCTGGCAGCCAGCAGTGGGGCCCGGCACAGTGCAGCGCCCACAGAAATGCCTGGCTCCTTGAGCCTCGGCCCCGGGGCTGCAGCACGGGGCTGGCACCGGCTGGGGCTTTGCTGGGAAAAACCAAGCTGGGGTGACCCTGACACCTCACACACGTACCCAGCCCTGGGATCTGACAACCTGTCCATTTGCCCATGGCCGCCATGGGGTTCAGAAGCAGCACCGCCGGCCCTGACACGGTCCTGAGCCATCTCTCGACGGCTGCCGGACACGGACCAGTCCTGGGACTCAACAGGCCTAAAAAGAAGAAAAATTGCCCAGAATTAAGCCGGTTTCAAGTTTTTGCAGGCAGCACATTTTTTGAGCTGCCTGGTGGTGCTGCTCCTGGGGAGCGCTCAAGAAACAGGGCGGCTGCTTGTACCTGGAGACAACAGAGTCACGCCGGGACAGACCCCAGAGCAGGGGTCTCCCCATGGGGCCCTGGGGCCTTGCCGTGCCCTCCCACTGCCCATGGGGCTCCCCTTGCCACCCCCCCGACCCCCACGGCATGACCACCTCCAGCACCAGCTAGGGCTGGCGCAGGGAGCAGCCCAGGACAGCCCTGACCGTACCACCACAGCAGGCTTTGGCCCCCGGTGTCCCACCATGCTGGGACCCCCACGGCACTTGCCCAGGGACACAGTGCGGGGGTAGCAGGGGAAAAGGGGGACACTGGGGGGAGTAGGGGGCACTGGGGGATGGGTGGGGGGAACCGAGGGGGACACAGGAGTTTACAGGGGTGTGGGCAGGGGGTGGAAGGGGGGCACTGGGGGACGAGTGGGGAACGTTGTGGGGGGGTCTCTAAAGCAGAGTGCAAAAGACTCCGGGCAATGCCTGGGAGGTATCTCGGGTGGATCCAGGACGTGACAGTTTCCTCCAAAAGGGAAAAATCATCTCGGGTATCTTCCTTGGAGGAGTCTGGGGCTGCTACCCGGGATCTCAGGTCCCCAAAGCAGAGGTCAAAAGACTCCGGGAGATGCCCAGGAGGAGTCTTGGCTGAATTCTGGTGGAGAGAGTTTCCTCAAAGTGAGAAAAATCATCTCTGTATCTTCCTTGGAGGAGTCTGGGGCTGCTCTCAGGAATCTAAGGTCACTAAAGCAGAGGTCAAAAGAGCCTCGGAGATGCCTGGGAGGAGTCTCAGGTGGATCCCGGAGGAGGGTGCTTCTATCAAGAGAGACAAATCATCTCGGGTATCTTCCTTGGAGGAGTCTGGGGCTGCCACTCGAGAGCTCAGGTCCCTAACTCAGAGGTCAGAAGACTCTGGGACATGCCTGGGAGGAGTCTCGGGTACATCTGGGAGGTGACAGCTTCCTCCAAAAGAGAAAAAAAGTCTCGGGCAGCTTCCGTGGAGGAGTCTGGGGCTGCTACCTGGGATCTTAGGTCCTTATAGGAGGACGTCAGAAGGCTCCGGGAGATACCTGGCAGGAGCCTCGGGTGGATCCTGGAGGAGAATGCTTCTACCAATAGAGAAAAATCATCATTGGCCCGGGGGTCCCTGTGTCTGTGGCAGCGACTGCCCTGATGATGGTGTCACCGACGCAAAGGGACTCAGCCAGTTCTCGTGATTCCGGTGTTCTCTAGAGGCGTATGGTGCCAGCCGGCACTGAGGCTGCGCCAGCCCTTGGCTGCACCCACGGCAGACTTTGCCTTGTGCTCAGTGCTGCTGGTCAGCCTGTGCCTGCCGCCGGGCTCGTTAGCCAGCCACGTCTGGGCTAGCCCCGCTCTCGAGACGATACATCCCACGCGTGAAGCGTTGCCTGGGATTGCCCTGAAAGTGGAACAACTCTGGAGCGTTTTCCTGCTGCTGCTGCTCCCGTCCGTGCGATGTACGCGGCGGTTTCCCTCGCAGGTCTCTGCTGGTCTCTGCCCACAGGACGTGACCCCTTGGGCTCCATTTGTGCAGCCCTGCCCCGCTTGCTGGGGATGGAAAGCAGCGCGATCCTGCTGCAGCTGCCACGGGGACAAACCCACGGGGGAGAAGGGGTGGGCTGGTGTGAGGGTGGGTGCCGTGGGAGGACAGCGGGGCTGGGTGGGCTCTGGGCAGCACCGCCCGGGGCTGTCCCTGGCAGGGGTCTTCCCGGCCTGGCCCCCAGGATGTTTGACGATGCCGGTGCCTGCTTTTCCAGGGAGGAGCTGACAGGACCTGGACAGGAGCGTGAGGAAGGGCAGCTGCCAGGCTTTGTGCTCCCTGGGGACACTCGGGGCTCCCACAGGGCCGGGCCGGGCCGGGCTTCTCCCCTCCCCCGTTTTCGTAAAGAAGTTTTCTTGATAACTCTTGTTAACTGCTGGTAAGTGCATCACAGAATGATGTAGGTGGGAAGGACCTTTGGAGGTCTCTAGACCAGCCTCCCGCTCCAAGCAGGTTCAGTTAGAAGAGATTGCTCAGGTCCTCCTCTACTTGAGAGTCTCCAGTATCTCCAGGGATGGAGATCCCACACTCTCTCTGGACCCTGTTCCAGTACGTGACCCATCTCATGGTAGTTTTTCTCCCTCGTGTACCTAGTTGGAGTTTCCTATGTTTTAACGCGTGCCCACTGCCTCTTGTCCTATCACCATGCACCTCTAAGAAGAACCCAGCCTTGTCCCCTCTGCGCCCTCCTATTAGGTAGTTGAAGGCAGCAGTTAGGATCCCCACAAGCCTTTGCTACTCCAGACTGAATAAACCCAGCTCCCCCCACCTCTCCTCATGCATCCTGTACTCCCAGCCCCTGGTCACCTTGGTGGCCTCCACTTGATTTGCTTCTGTGTGTCAGTGACGTTTTTTATGTATTTATTTGGGAGCCGCAAACTGGACACAGTACTGCAGATGGGGTCTCACCAGGGCGGAGCAGTTTTTGTGAGGCTCCACGTTAACTTTGTTTGACTCCCAACTCTGCTTACACTCTACTGGTTTTTTGGATGATAAAATGCAAATTGTTACTCCAGAAGCTTAAGACCTTCTCATTCCCTGTAGATTGACATGAACGCCATCTTTTTTTTTTTTTTTATGAGAACGATGTTTGGGACCTATAGATGTGTCCTGAGAGGCAGGAGGAGTCCAGGTGCTGCCTAGAAGCACCAAAGTGGTGCAAGCACTTGTCTGAGCCAGGTTCCCCAGGCTGGGCTGCCGTCAGAAGCCAGCGAGCACTGACTGCCTCATGGTTCGTCAAGGAGGAGCTCTGCATTTTAACGGAAAGGATGCCCTTTGCAGAGCAAAGGGAAATTCTGACTGTCCTGCCCCAAGGAGGCAGATCAGTGTCTGCTTTCGTTGTTTGTTTAGGTTTTTATTTAGTCAATTAGAAGCCTCTTCTTTTATACCAAAATCGGTCTTTGTGGTTGGCACAAGAGAACTAGTTGGGACATTGTTTTCCCTACAAATGTCACTGTTAGGCTTCCGTGGGGTGAAAAGTGGCTTTATTTTGATCATTGCTCAGCTAGGTCACTGATCATCGGAGCTTTTCAGCTGCGTCTGTTTTAGAAGTAAAACGTGGCTGCCCGACAGGCTCAGGACAGATATCTCACAGGGAGCTTCCTCTCAGAAAACCCAGGTGAGACGAACGCTGCTGCTGTTGCATTTCTGTGGCCCTCCAGGAATCACACTCTGTGTGTGTGGAGTGAAGGAATGAAAAAACCTCCGGGAATCTTTGCATGAAAGGTGCCTAAAACAAGAATCGGCAAACCCGGCATCATTGAAATTTGGGAGAGAAAGGGATGAGCTACCAGGGCCACTGTCAAGGGACTGTCATTAGGCACCAGAGTTAACATTGACTTGAGAGGCCCGGGCAGAGCCCAGACCACTTTGAAAGCAGTTGCAAGGCCTGCCACAAGGTAAAGGCCAATTCCTCTGATGCTTTGGGCTCACACCGGAACCCAAGGCGCTCCAAGCCCCAAAATGCAGCTGCCTCTGAAGTGCAGCAGCAGCCGGAGCCAGTGCAGAGCCGTGGGGAGCTGGAGCAGGGGGAGGTGGCAGCCCCGGGTGACCCAGAGCAGAGGTGCAGCAGGGAGCTCTGTGGGGCAGAAAGGGAAGGGAAGGAAAGGAGGTGCTTGTAGCGGCTGAGGATCGACCCCCAGCCTCCCTGGCGGCAGGTCAGACGTCTCCTGGAGCCTCCCCCACAGCTGCCACGCCACCTCTGCAGCACAGCCCCGGCCACCTCCAGCACCCGCCACCAGCACGTCCTGCCCCCCTGCCCACTCCCACGCCTGCGCCAGGGCTGGAAAGGGGTTGCCGAGCTGGGGCACACGGGGCACTTTGTGCCATGTCACGTCACGTCACGTCACGCCATGCCATGTCCACCCTTCCCACCTGCAGCTGGGGCCAGTCCCCAGCGTCCCCAGGGACCTGCCCAGAGTCCTGTTGTGCAAATGATGCAGCAAGGTGCTGCTGAGCGAGCGTCGCCAGGGCCTCTGAAACGGGGTCCCCCTTGGTCAGAAAGCTCATCAACAAGCTGTCCCGTCCCCGCCTGAGGTGTGCTGGCGGGGGTCCCCTCCACAGGCGTCCTCACGGAGGCATCTCTGCCTGGACCAGGAGACCCCCCCGCACCCCCACGGGGCAGCTTTCACCAGAGACACCGCAGAGGCCATTCCCTGCCCCCGGTGCTCAGAGTTTGGCCACGTCCCGGCGCACACAGCCAGGAGTCGGTCGCGCTCGGAGCTACCCGATCAGCTCAAGGCACGAACATGCCAGTCGGGGCGTTTTCCCCCAAACCCGCGGCAGGGCTGTGCCCGCTGGAAGGACGCGGGTACGCAGGGCTGCCAACGCGCCCCTGGGCAGCACAGTCCTGCCCGCCAGCCCCTCGCCACCACCAGCACCCCGAGGCGAGCCCGGCCTCGTCTGCAGCCGCCCCCCGCCCCGGCGGGGGTCCCCCGCCCCAGGCGGGCACCGGCCCCTCGCCCAGCGGCGGGGCGGGGCGCGGACCTCCGCGCCGCTGGTGGGGGGCGCGGCCCTCTGCCGGCTCCGCTCGGCTTCGTTCGGCTGGGCTCGGCTGCGCTCGGCTTTGTTCGGCTCGGCTGTGCTCAGCTGCGCTCGGCTCGGCTCGGCTGCGCTCGGCTCGGCTGCACTCGGCTTTGTTCGGCTCCGCTCCGCTCCGCTCCGTTCGGCTCCGCTCGGCTGCGCTCGGCTCGGCTCCGCTCCGCTCCGTTCGGCTCGGCTCGGCTCCGCTGCGGCCACAGCCCCGGCCCGGCCCCGCCTGAGGCGAGGGCGGGTGGCGGGCGCGGCGGAGCCGGTGGCCGTGGCGGGGGCTCCTCCCCTTCATTGGAGCGGTGGGCTGCCCGGTGGTCGCCAGCGCGGGGGCTGGCCGGGGGCCTCGCAGGCCGGCAGAAGGGCTGAGGAGGCGGCGGCGGCGGCGGCGGCATCTCCCCTCTCAGCAGGCTGGGGCGCTGAGCCGGCGTCCGCGGCGGGTCCCGGCCTTCCCCCGGCAGGCCCGGCGAGCCCCGGCCCCGCCCTCCCGCCCCCGGCGCTGCGGGAGCAGCAGGGGACTGCCTCCCGCCGGTGGCTGTCCGGCGGAGGCTGGGGGGCACCGGGGAGATGTGCGGGTGCGGAGAGAAACGCGTTTCCCCTGGCTGTACCCGCAGGGGCTGCAGGGACCCACAGCAGCCGGGGGTGTCCCTCCCAGCGTGGTGTCGGTCACGGGCTGCAACACAGGCCTGCCGGGGCTGTCTTGCCAGCCCGCGGGGCAAGAGGCCTGTAAAGCTTCAGGGACGGTGGCAGTGACATGTCCGGAGCAGTGCAGCTGAAGGCGGGTAGCCATCAGCTCGGAGTCTGTCCTCTAACCCTGCTCAAAAATACCCTGCTTGATTGGAACGGACACTGAATCAGCGGTTTTCTGACTTGTGGGAGATCCTGGTAGGAAACGTGTTCTCTCTGCAAATGTCCTCTAGAGGAAAAACTGCGTGTAATCTTTTCTTCTCGTCTGTCAGAATGAGATGTGGTGAAGGGTTTTAGTAATTTACCTTTGACTCTCCTCCTTCCCTAGGCTGGCATTCAGGGAGAAAGAACGATGTCATTGAAACCACTTACCTGTCCCTTGCCTGAAACAAGCTTTCTTCACGCAGGCAGGCTTGTGTACAAATGTAAAATCTGGTATGGCAACTTCAGCAGGTAAGCATGTTAAAGCTGAAAAGTCAGCCTGCAGTTTGATGACTGCAGGTAGCAGGGAGTTAATAGGAGACCCTAAATTCAGATCTTGGGAGCTCCTCGTTTCCTGCCTGCTTTCACTGGCCGTGAAAGTGGTCACTTAAAAGTTGCTACTGCACTTGCATACGCTGAGCATTGGCCTAAGAGAGTAATCTGAGCTGTAAAAAACACTCCTATTTCACTGCCATGTGCGGATTTTGTGCTTCAGTGGAAAAAGAGGCTGTTTTTGCTGACAGTATTTTGAAATTTTGTGTTTAACTGGGAAGCTCCAGAGCCTTTGTAGTTGTTTAACCCCTGCTGGCAGCTAAGCCCCACACGGCCGCTCACTCACTGCCCCGCAGTGGCATGAGGGAGAGAATCGGAAGGGTAAAAGTAAGAAAACCCGTGGGTTGAGATGAAGACGGTTTAACAAGTAAAGCAAAAGCCACGCAAGCAAGCGCAGCAAAAGAAGGAATTCATTCACTCTTTTCCACTGGCAGGCAGGTGTTTAGAGCCATCCCCAGGAAAGCAGGGCTCCATCACGCGTAACGGTTACTTGGGAAGACAAACGCCATCGCTCCGAACGTCCTCCCCTTCCTTCTTCTTCCCCCAGCTTTATATGCTGAGCATGACGTCATACGGTGTGGAATATCCCTTGGGTCAGTTGGGGTCAGCCGTCCCAGCCGTGTCCCCTCCCAACTTCTTGTGCCCCCTGTCGTGGTTTAACCTCAGTCGGCAACTGAGCACCACGCAGCCGCTCGCTCACTCCCCCCCGGTGGGATGGGGGAGAGAATCGGAAGGGTAAAAGTGAGAAAACTCGTGGGTTGAGATAAAGACAGTTTAATAGGTAAAGCAAAAGCCGCGCATGCAAGCAAAGCAAAACAAGGAATTCATTCACTACTTCCCATGGGCAGGCAGGTGTTCAGCCATCTCCAGGACAGCAGGGCTCCATCACACGTAACGGTTACTTGGGAAGACAAATGCCATCACTCCAAACATCCCCCCCTTCCTTCTTCTTCCCCCAGCTTTATATGCTGAGCATGACGTCGCATGGTATGGAATATCCCTTTGGCCAGTTTGGGTCAGCTGTCCTGGCTGTGCCCCCTCCCAGCTTCTTGTGCCCCTCCAGCCTTCTCAGTTGGTAGAGCATGGGAAGCTGAAAAGTCCTTGACTAGTGTAAACACTACCTAGCAACAACTAAAACATCAGTGTGTTATCAACATTGTTCTCACCCTAAATCCAAAACACAGCAGTGTACCAGCTACTAGGAAGGAAATTAACTCTATCCCTGCCGAAACCAGGACACCCCCCAGCCTGCTCGCTGGTGGGGTGGGGTGAGAAGCAGCAAAGGCCTTGACGCTGTGTAAGCACTGCTCAGCAGTAACTAAAACATCCCTGTGTTATCAGCACTCTTTTCAGCACAAATCCAAAACAGAGCCTCATGCTAGCTACTGTGGAGAAAATTGACTCTATCCCAGTCAAAACCAGTACAGCCTTGGAGCTCTGTACTCAACGTATGTGCTTATTTCTTGGGCTGTCTGCTGTTAGCGATGTGCCTTTCTCTGGCCTTGCAATCTGGCACTCGAGTGTGGGCGTAGGAAGAGTCTTTGGAAGCTCTTACTGGCTGCTGGCAGCAGATGTTTGTTGTGCTCTCGGGATTTTTTCTCTCAAGGTTCCCTTTCCACTGCCACTCCTGTTTCAGATGTGTTTGTGGCAAACCTGTCCTGTTGTTTTGAAACAGGACAGCGTGCCTCTCCTTGCAGGCGGAGGGGCTGAGCAGGACTTTTCGCATAACTGCTTGTCTCAGTTTCTGGAAGGCACTGTAGTGGCAAGGCTGAGAAATGAGAGTGAAGGGAGCGTATTTTAGTCTGTGGTACCACAGGCATGCAAGGAAGAGAAAGGAAAACAGCCTTTGGGTGTGCAGGGGACAATGAATAGGAGGGTTGTGGGAGGTAACAGTTGTGTGGTAAGCCTCAGATAGGAAGTCCTAGTTAGTAGCCAGCAAAGTAACGAAAGCACAGGGTGCTGAGTGGTCTGGTGAGATGGGGGAGATGCCAAACAAGAAAAGAGGGTGATCTTTCAGAGGTGAAAAAAAGACTTTCCCTGAGGGTATTGCCCTGGAGGAATCTGCTTGTGTCTGCTGGTCACATTAACACAGAGATGATGGGCAAGTGCTTTTGCGAGTGGGCAAAACCTTGACCAGCTCACTCAAGGAGCTCTGGAGCTTTTAATTTGAGAGGGGACTCAGAATCCTGGAGGCTGCGGGCTATAGTAATCACAGAAGTTTGAGCTACTCTGGCACAAGAAGATGGAGCTGCTCAGGTTTAAGGGTAGTATTCCAAACCAGGTGCTTATAGATCGTGTCCTGCTGAAGGAGTGTTCTGTAGAGCTCAAACTTGGTCTGAAAGTTGAGGATTTGTTGCTGTGTCAGCCTCTGATAAATAATTAATAATGATGGTATTCATAAATAGTAATTAAAAAAACCCCAAAGCAGTGGCTCAGCATAATCTGGCTCCCTGTGTACATCCTTCAAGGCTGTGATCGTCAGCAGACAGCAGTTCAAGGTTGATGCCCTCAAAGGCTTTTGGAAGGTCTTGTAAACTTGTTGAGGTTAAATCTCTTTTCAGATGGTGGCAACCATGCTGAAACTGAGATCCTTTTGAGTCAGCAAGTATCCCTGCTGATAAGAGAAACAGACCAGCATTGTGCCATCCCGACAACCCTGTTTTCATGCCAGTGAGGTTGCGGCAGGACTAAAATGCCATAGGCAATGACTCAAGCATCTGCCTGTAGAGTGGCTTTATGAGTGGGAGTGGATTTCCTTTTGCAACCAGACGTGCACAGCCATTGCCAGAGCCTGGGTTTACTCTGGAAGTGACTGCTGTTAGCTGCAGAAGAACTGAAGAGAATGCGCTATGAACATCATGCCAATTAGGCTGTCTCCAGACCTGAAGCTACATTAAATGTCGTGCAACGCTGGTCTCCTTTTTCCTTTGTAGCAGTAGGCCGGCTCTTTGAAATTCTGCTGCATGACTTTATTTTGGGATGAAGAGAAACGCAATTGTTTCTTTAGCTTTGCTTATTAGCATTTTGCTGGAATAGCGTCAGATCCAGGAGGATTAACCTTCCTCCTTGTTTTGTTCTCTGTGTTGATTTTGGAGAGGAAGATCAACATGGTCAAACATATAGCAAAAGCAACTCCTTTTACAGCGAAACTCGTGAAACTCTTCCCCATCGTGTCATGGTTTGTGGTGAATACAGGTTGCTTATTGAAAGCATCTGGATTCACTCCCAGTTCATAAGAGAGAGTAAAGGAGTAAGTCCCAAGTGCCTGCATAGCCTTATGCCCAAAGCAATGCTGTCGGTTAGCCTGCAGATTTGGGAAGTGAAACTCCTTTTGCCCACAATAAGATGGTGACCGATCTGAGGACAGGTTCCCAAAAGAACATTGAAAGAGTTGCGAGAGCTGATCCCAGCTGATCGTAGAGCTGATTGCCTACCCATGTGCGCAGGCTTTTGGTAGAGGAAGGCCGTCTTCACTGAAGGTCTCCTGAATCCCCAGAGAAAAACAAGTAACAATGAAGGTTCTTCCCTTAACGATTCAAAGATGACTCCGTTTTTGCATCTCTACACTCCAGGCTTAAAAGAAAATAATCAACCCCTCCTCCCCAAGCTCCCCCCAACCCAACCAATGAATCCCCCCGCAGTCAGGTAGCAGCTCCGACATCCTTGTCCTGAGGCCCTGGGTGGTGCCTTGCTTTCTTCCATTCTTTCCACCGTTGTTTCCTCGTCACCACGGCAACGTCCCTTCCTGAATCGTACTTTTGTTTCCCTGCTGATTCATGAAGATTTCATGACCACAGCAGAAGTCTTGGGTGGGTGGTATCTGTCCTTCTGCTGCGGGGCGCTGTGTAATTCCTTTCATTAACTTGTTCCGTGTCAAGCAAGGAGAGAGCCTTTCTGAAGAGGAAGGAAAGTTCTCATCTCTGAGCAAGATCTGGCTGGGGCCCCTGAATGTGGAGGACATGAGAATGGCTGCCTACCAGAGCATAGACCAGAGAATAGTTGCATGCCATAATTCCTTACGCTCCACTTCATTTACTTATTTCCAAGGGACATTTGTGTGATTTGTTTACTTTTTAATGGGTTCGCATTTTCTTTAAGACCTTCTCTCTCCCTGTGCGTTTTATTGTTGGCCGATACCTAGCAGCAAACAACTTTTGAGAAGATGGCTTACAAAAGATGTAGTTACTCTTTGGGAACGCAGTTTGATGCAGGCCGTACACAACTCCCAGCATCACAGGGCCTAGCTCCAATGCTGTGAAGGCCCGTTCCTCTGCAGGTTTGCACCGTGGAGGGGATTAAGGGAGACGTCCTGCCGGTTCCGTCTTTTAGTCCCTTGAGCAGAATGGCATCGCGATAGCCTGGAAGACAGAGGTGCTTGGTCACAAACAATGAGTTCTGTTGTTGCCATCTTCTTCCTGAGACAGAAGAAAGCCCCTTCCATTCCCGAGGAAATGAGACAAATCTATTGCCTGCTTAAAAATGCTCCTGTTTCTTAATTTAAAAAAAATCTTCAGAGTACAGTAATGGCATTATAAATATTATTGAAGAAAACGTGCTGATTTCAATTGATATGGAAAATTATGGTGTTACTAGAAAGGTCTTGAAAGGTGTTACGAGAACAAGTTTCCCGTTCGTAAAGCAGGCGTTTGTTGGGGCTGAATTACAGTTCCTTTGTAACTGAGTTGGGTCAATATTCAGAAAAAGAGGAATATGTTTATTTTTGAAACAGGTCAATCCTACATGTGTTTTGCTGGAAAAAAGGAGACTTCTTACATTTACAACTTCTTAAGTTTAAAAGCACACCTCCACTCTCCATAGTAATGCTTCTATGTTAATTCAAGATTAAGATGCTCATTCCCTTCAATTTCTATGAGTCTGTTAGTGCGGTGCACTCTAAGGTGATGGGAGGGAGCGGGGCGAAGAAGGGGAGGAAGAACAGCAAAATATCGCGAACCTGCTCTTCCATGATTCATGCAAACTGTAAAGGAATTTTAAATTTTTCCCAAGCCTTGAAACTGTACTTGACAGTGGAATTGTGGCTGTATTGTTACTATTCTTCCTTCCTTCCTTTTTTTGGCCTCTCCAGGAAGCGATTCGAATAATCCCTGGAAATCTTGATGATTTACATCCATTTTCTACAGACCACTTCCCTATCTTTCTGTGTATCCTTTCTTTCCTACTCACAAAAGAAAAGATTCGATGACTTGTATCTGTTGGGCATTGCTTAATTCGACATTCATGTCTAGTAGTGTGCAGATCTTTCGCTGGAGTACAACTCCTTTGAGCTTTGCAGCTTTACGTTAGCTGAAGATCCTCCGCAGTTGTTGCCTTCACCAGAGAGAACTGATGTGAAAAGAGTGTTCTGCAGTGTTTTCAGATGAACACCCCTGCGTTCCAAATCAGACTTAGCCAGAGAAAATGAACGTGTCTATATAAAGTCCCAGGAAGGCCACCGAGTGCGATTGCAAGCAAAGCTAGCGCATTGCTCAGAAAGGTTAATAAAACGTAAAACACTCCTTACAGGCTCAGCAACGTTGGCCCACTAGTAGAGAAGACTGCAGTAGTTTTCTTGTAAGGTACACTAGGACTAAATCACATCCGTGAGACTCTGGGGACGGATTGTACCTGCAAAGCCGTCTTCAGTCTGTATAGGAAGAAGTTTGAGCTTGAACTTGAGAGAACAGGATAGTGTTCCCATGAAATCTTATGTTGCCTAGAGGGATGTTGAGTATAAAAGTTGTTCTTGGGTGGGAGCAAGCGTGAGTATGTGCTTACGTACCCACATAGATGGCGGCGAGAAGCAAAAAGCACCTCACAGAGTGAGTTTTACGAGGAGAAGTAGTTGAGGTGAGGTAGCTGGAAGCCTAGACAGGCTTTTGAACACACAAAGCCTGCAGGATTGTCATGCAGTTATCCCAGTCCCGTCTTCAATGTAGTCTTTGTAGTCTAGAAATAAGGGTGAAGCAAATGTCCTCCACGCAGTATTCCCCTTATTTTGCTCATCCCCCTTACTCCTTTGGGACCAGCCACCAGAGTTTTTCCTTCTAGCCTAAAGTTTACAGGGGCATTTAGCTGCCGTCAGTCTGGCCTGCTCTCAAAAGACAGCGCTGTAAAAGCTTTGTGCCGTTGCACAGCATAGGCATAGAGAAGCTAATATTTGAATATTGGCATGCACAGGTTTTGCTGAGTGTAGTTTCCTGGGGATTTCACTTTTGGTATGTAAGTGCTGAGGCATTTGAGATTGGATTATTCTGGCCGGCAGCTTTACTACAGGCTCCTCCTCCTAGATGTTCTTTCATCAGAGTGCACCAAGGGCCCAGCTAGCCTTCATCTCTTTCTTCCTGCCTGCGCAACTGGACAGAATTTAGCCATGTCTGCTGCATATTCTGCAGCTTATTAATTTGAATTGACAATAATTAAATTAAAGAAATGGTAACCGTTAATTAATGTTTCTGTTGTAGTTGCTGTAGTGTAAAGGGTTAAGAAGAAGTTACTCTCCTGATGCTCTTGTTGAAGAGAAAAGTAAGTTAGTTGAATGAGAGGCCTCTTCCGTCCTAAGGTGTGTCAATTTGTGAATCAGATCAGGCCCTCTGGCATCATCTCCTGTGATTCTGGGTGCCCCGGAGTAATGAACACCCAGGCGTTTCCGCCTCCCAGTCTTGGAAGACTGCCTTATTGCCACACCTCGTAATGACAGGCAAGAACGAGGTCGTCCTCTTCCTCTGTCAGAAGCTGGTATGTGTGATAGCAACTTACTCCTGTTACTGCCAGGACGAGAAAGTAGCCAAGAGCCTCTTCAGGCAGGAAGCACCCAAACAAACAAAGGCTCGTTGTTGGTTTGCTTCTCGAAAGCTCAGCTAGTTTTGCCTGCGTGCTTGAGGAGCGTTTGATTCACGAGTATGTATTTCTGGAACTTGGAAGTCCACCCACATGCTCAGCCAGCACTGGGCCCCGATGAGAACTGCAAGCTCAGAGGCCTGGCGCGATGAGTTGTCCTGCAATCTGTGTGTCGGGCTGTAGCGTAAATCTTAGTTAATCACCAGCTGTGGGAGTCCTTGAAGCCAAACTCAAACGACCAATTTCATCCCTTAAAGGAACTGATTGTGTCAGGTTTCATCTAGGCAAGTCTTGGGCTCCATCGCCAGTCCTCAGGATGTCAGTTTCTGCTAGCAAACGGACTGAAAGTATTCATTTTACCTGTTTCTTCCTGAGATCAGAGGCATGTAAGGAGACTGCTGTCTAGCGTCATCCGTTCTTGCACGCATGAGCTCCTTGGTGTCAGAACTGCCCCCCCAGGAAGGAGCGTCTGTAACTGTAACTGTTCTGTAACGTCTGTAACTGTGGCGGTTGTCATGTCAATTATGTTTTTTCCTCCCATTTTGAACTGTGAGGTAAATGTACTGATGCTACTCCTACGAATCCTAGTCCTTTTCAACTTTAAAAATAATTTTTAGAAGAATTACTTTTTGGTTAGGAAAGCTGATGAGGTTTTCTTCCTCGGGTTGGAAGAGCCTGGCACGTTGTTTCTTGTGGGAGGATGTCGGGACTGAAGGCAAATGCAGTCAAGGAAACACAACACTATTAATACACGTGACTGATGGGAGAGTGTCACCTGGCTGAGTGTTTCTTGTAATGCGTTACTAGTGTTTTTTCACAAAGTTCACACCGACAGGTTGTATTTGCTCCCTTATACATCTGTTCAGTGTGGTGTGACTTTTGAAGCTTTACAAGAAGACGTTGTCAGGACTCCTGCTCCTTTGAAATGTCAGTGCTTTGTTCTTAAGTCTTATCGTTGTTCTCAGGTTTGAGTAAATGGGAGAGAGTATTAAAGATGAGATTGAAACATGAGAATGTCCATCTTGTGCCTTACACATTTGCACTGTGTATCGAGAACTCAACTCATTTCAGCAAAACGTATCTTGTGGTAAGTCACTATGGTTACGTTTGGATGATTTCTGGAAACATCTGTGATCTGTATCTTGCTTTTCACTTTCCCTTCATCTACTGTATCTTTGAATTAGAGGGAGCAAAACTGCGTGCAGTATGGCTGTACGGTGGATTTGAAATAGAGCAGAACAATGCGTTCTCTTTTGTCCTGTATTGCTTTTCTACAGTGTCCTGAATCTCTCTTTGCCTTTTCAGCCATTGCTGATTCTTCAGCTAGTATTTTTATGAAGCAATGCCCAGTGGCTCCCAACCTTCATTCTTTCATGTCAGTAGCTAGGCTGGAGCCAGCACATGCATATGGAATGCATGTTTTTCTTCCTTGTGCTCGACTACGTTTGTTGACATTGAACTTCACGCTCTTTGTTTCTGTTTTCCTAAAGGAAGAATGCATTTGTTTTTCTAAATACTGATTGTAACACTGGTAGTAATGGTAGTAACGTCTTTCGTATAATTGGCAAATGTTCTCACCTCACTAGTGTCTCATTTTCCAGGTTTTCTGTGAATTCCCTGAACAGCCTCAGGCCCCAGCTGAGACCCCTGTGGGACTCTACATTTAACCTCCTCTGTTGTGAAAACTGAGTGTTTGTTCTTACTATTTCCTGTTCCGATTATTGGTCCCTGAGAAAAGTTGCTGTTTTTTCTTACGACTGCTTAGTCTGGTCTCCTTTATAAAAGGGACCACGATTCATTTCTTAGTCTCACCCATTTGCTTGCGTGTAGCGTCCCCTATCAAACATACCATGTTTGGATGTAAAAACTTCTAAACGTGGAGAATTCACTCACTGTCCTGTACGCCTTGCTCCAGTATTTAATTGCCCTCCCCAGATAGTTGTACAGCGTTGCTATTCTAAAATTATGCACAGCATAACGTCCTGTTACTTTCAGGCACTGATGTTTCGAGTTTCTGTTGGCAGGGATTTTTCTCCAGGAAAATACGTATTGATCCCATGCGTCAGAGGTTAGCTGGCCAATATTCTCTGCTGGAGGCTATGCTCCAGATGTCCTTGCATCTTCCACCTGGTGCCCAAAACACAGAGTGATGCTCACAGTTCTTCGGTTCCTTCTCTTCTGAAGACTCCTTCGTCTCCTTCAAGAAAAGCAATTGTCCCCGTCCCATCGACATGTGGTATTCATAGCCAGGAATTCTAGTTCTGAAAGAGCTGTATTTGCTGTTTTTCAATTTCAGCATAGCATATGCAAGTCCAGCATTGTTTCTAAGTAGTTTATCTTGTTCTCAGAAGGTGAGGTGCAATGCAAAAGTGTACTTTTAAGTTGGTTAAAGAAAGTCCAGTCTAAATATTCACCAAATTTTATAATACCTCTGTTACAGGTAAAGACGTAAACAAGGGCAGTTACGAGCTTGTAAGTTGTGTGTGTGTTTCTGTTTTGTTGTTTTGGATTTTTTTTTGTAAATTTATATTCAAAATAGTCTGGAGAAGCAGAATGTATCTATATAGGCAATGCTACAGTTCTCCTGTTTCTAGGTGTCAGTCAGGCAATGTAAAGTGGCACTGAATTCTCACCTAGAACCCTCCAAATTGCGAGAAATCTTCCTGTCAATCCCAGTGGACTTTGAATGAGGTCCTGCCTCAGGACCCGACAGCCCTGCCGGCTTCAGTTAGATGTATTTTCTGCAAGTCTGAGCTGAGCTGTCCAATGGTTTCTTCACTGTGAGAGTCTGTATGAGGTCGATATTTCTGAATAATTAAGTAGTTTCCTAGGTACTGTATATGTCATAAACAACAAAGTTAAGCTTATTTGGAAAGTTTTTGTTTAATGAGAGCTCAGGGTGGGTTTGTTTTCAGTATGGGTAAATGTCTGAAGAGGGAGTGAATTAGTGAAGATGTCACGTCCAAATTCCCCAAAAGAATTTCTTCTATGTCTGCTAGCATTACATTCCTGCTAATTACATTCCTAGGCCCTCCTCTGAAGATGGAGCAAATAGGATGTCCTGGAAAGCAGTACTTTTTGTTTAAAACTGTTGAGCATAATTCTCTGGATGGCCTCTCAGTGCCTCTCTTCTGTTTGAAGAAGGAAGCTACTCTCTTACTCCTGAATCATTTTTTGGTTTTCGTTGTATAAACGTGAACAATTTTGCGAAATAGGAATGTAATTGACTCTGAATTTTGTTCTAAAACAGAAAGGTCAAAATCAAATTTAGTCAATACCGAGTTTGCAATGTCCTGAAGGTCAAGAGAAGAAATGAAATGTCAGAAAGTACTGCAGCGGAAGAGACAGGGAAGGGGAGAAGAGTGGAAGTCGGAGCAGCGACCTCATGCCCACGGTCGGGTATGGACAGGTCAGTTGACTACAACGTAGTCTTCCAGGGCCCCTATCAATATTTTTAATGTCTCTTGTACCTTCCTGATATTTCATTCCTGTGTAATCCTTTGCCCCATTTGTCTTCTTCCTTCTCTTCCTTAGGTGACAGAATCTAAGCAGCATTGCCCATATTTGGAGAAAAGTTGTCATAAGCTTTCAGGTTCCCATGCCATTAACTAGAGGTCTTCCTGTTTAACTCCTTTGTGTTCACATTATCTGTGGAATCGCAGCGGGATGAGAACTCGGCAACTAGACAAAGCAGTGCACAGGCTTGCACACCTGAGCCAGGGATGACAAGGGAAGAACTGGGAACAGTTTTCTAGCTGACTCCCAGCCTGTTCCTCTGCGTCGGCTGATGAATGCTGCCTCTCGGCTTGAGGCTGACGGCAAAACCCATTTGAGCTTGCTGTTTTCAAAGTGCTTTAAAGTCTCACGGAATTGCACGTGGTGTGCGCGCACATGAGTATTACCACACATCTTTCCCATCGGTTTGTTTGGTAACTAAACTTCTCATGGTGATTCCAAAGTAGATCTCTGTGTCTGGATTTCACAGAATCATTGAGGTTGGACGGGGCTGTGGCCGGTGCACCTGCCCTGACAAAGACTGGGGGCATTAAGACCATCATATACACCTCGGGTGAGGAGTAGGAAGGTTAAGGCCCTCAGCCAATTCGAATTGACCACAGATCAGATTCGACTAGGGTATAAATGGAGCCCCGCCGGAGGGCAAGTTGAGCCGGTCCTCCTCGGAGCAGCGGGTCTGCAAGTCAGGGACTCTCCCCTTGGGTCGGGACGCCACCCAAGGAAACTCCTCGAGGTTGAGAGCCCTCATCTTATAGCTGAGTGATTGTGCACATTTTGGATCCGCATTTCTAAAGCCGGCTGTGCAGTATTAATCCCTCGTACGCCATCCTGAACCTGTGGTTTACTGATGTTGTCGGAGTGTTGACGCCTCATTTCTAGTTAGTTTTCTGCTAAACAATTTTGGTTAAAATACAGTTTAGTTTTGAATCTATCACCTGCCTAATTTGATTTCGTGAGCCTCCGCGACATTAAATTGGCGTAGTTGGCAGGATGGTGTCAATAGAGGAATTACTATGGAGGCACGGATGTAGCCCTTCTCCCCCAGGTATAAAAAGGGTGAAGGAGAAGTGGTTCGACGCAGCAGCGGTCGCAGTGAGTAGAACAATGCCACAGGATTAATCGAAATGGTAAAGGTAAAGGGACCATGTGTGCCATTCTGGGTGCCTGACTAATTCAAAGCGCAAGATCACTACAATTATTCCGGAATACTAGAAAAGAGCAATTTAAAGAAGCAGTTAGAAATCGATTGTTTAAAAGGAGAACTGGAAAGAGAAAGAGAGCGGATGTTTCTGTTAGAACAAAAAATTGAGATCATGCTAGCACAAGCGAGCTTGTCCAAATCCGAAAACTAATTGCGGGTGCAGATCCCGAGGATTGGGATGGGGACATGTGGGGAGACCCTGATGAAAATAGTTCTGAGGAAACGGAGGAGTTGGAGGGAAAAGAAGTGCGGCCTCTTATGAAAACAGAGAAGCATACAGGTCCGCAGGGCAGGAACCCCCGAACCACTGTCCCTACCACCCCCCGGACGGGACGTGAGCTCAGTGAATTACAAGCCAGGTTCTCGTGTAGACGGGAGAAACGGAAACCGAGTATTTGTGGTGTGTCTCTTTAACGGGGGGGGATGTGATACTGTTGAGCGAGGACGAGGCTAGGGGATTCTGGGGACCCGGAGTGTTTGTGAGTGACGGGCCGGCAGGCGACCAGTCGATCACGTCCCGAGTGGCTTATTGGGCTGGGTGTGTGGACTCCAAAGAGCGAGGGGAGCCTGTTACCTACCAGTCCTTTTACCATCCGAGTAAAAGGACTGTCGGAGTTAGCGGGAGGAGTACAAAAGGCTGCTTGTATCCAGGCAATGTATGAGAGGGGGCAGCAAGGGGTGCCGACGGCTGCACCGGTGCACCCCAGCCACGTTAGACCTCTCATTAGAGGGCTACCAGACGCCCTAAAAATACACATTCAGTCCCTCAGAGAAAGGATCCAGAGGGCCATAGAACACAATTGGCAAAACCCTCAGAACGCGCCCGCGCACGTGCTGACTTGGGCGGAGACGTTACACGACATATAGTCCCTCACGGGCATGAGAGGGGGTGGACTGATCCAGGCAGTGGCGTGGACGGGCGGGAATAGGAGGGTTCGACAAGCCAGCCGAAACCCCCACCCCGGACGGCCTCCCCGCGGGGAGCCCGCACCTTCCCGAGATAGACCGGCTCGAGCCCACGATCCGGGAAGGAACGACCTTTGGCGAAAAGCGTTGGTGCTGGGAGTACCCCGGGCGATGCTGCACGGGCAGCCCACCAACCACAGCCAGAAACTGGTGGAATTGCTTGAGGGGAAAACCAAAGATCAAGGGAAAACGCGGGCAACCACCCTCCCTCACAATAGCACAGACACAATTAACCCTTTTGCGTCCCTGCGAGGGGAACTGAACAAGTTAAAAAACTAGAAGCCGCGGTTTGGGGTTCGGGCCGCCCACTCCGCATGGTGAATTCCTGCCAATGGTCTGCTGACGAGGAACCTTATATACGTACCCCCGTGGGTCTGAAGCGAACAAGTTTAGAGTTCTTAATTGATACAGGGGCCCAAATTAGTGTTCTAAATAAGCAACAAGCCGATGAGTTAGGAATTAAACCATCGAGAAAGACGATAAACAGAATAGGGGTGGCGGGTGCAGCAGAAAAATGTCCCATAGCTCGGACTCAACTTTGGCTACCTGGAGAAAAGCGAATGATGGCCGTGGAGGTGGCTCCAAGCCCTTATGAGGGAAATATATTGGGATTTGATGTATTAGTGGGCAAGCGGTGGTATTTACCTAATGGCAAGGTGTGGAGTTCTGGAGGTAGAGGAGCAGAGGCCGTCCATGTTAGGACCCTGCAGCTTGCTCCCACACGACCGCAATCTAAAGTAACCTATGTTTCTCAATATCCGCTACCAACCGCAGCTAAACGGGGCATGTCAGAGGTAATTAGCGACCTCGAGAAGAGACAGATCATAAGTCGCACACGCTCCCCCTATAATTCTCCAGTCTGGCCAGTTCGTAAAGCCAGATGGGCGGTGGTGCCTAACGATTGACTGGCGAAGGTGAAACAATAATACCCCGCTGCTAACGGCTGCCGTCCCAAGTCTAACCTCCATAGTAACAGCAATACAGGCAGCTGCCCACCCGTGGATGGCCACCCTGGATGTCAAGGGTATGTTTTTCATGATCCCACTAGGAGAAGAGGATAAGCCTCAGTTTGCCTTTACTTGGGAAGGGACGCGATACACCTTTAATCGACTCCCACAAGGATACAAACACTCCCCCGCTATTGCCCACAATGCCTTGGCCAAACTCCCCGACACAGTGAAGGTGCTGTCAGGCGTCCACATATGTCAGTACGTAGACGACATCCTAGTTGGTGGAGATAATAAAGAACAGGTAGAGCAACTGGCCGAAGCCATGTAGAACGAGTTGACATTCCACCTTCCAAATGTCGAGTTCCCGGACACGAAATTAAATTCCTAGGAGCTTGGTGGATAGCTGGAGCAGTTGCGATGCCCCATGCCACTCTACCGGCTATTGAGAAAGGGCAAACTCCAGGCAATAAGACAGAATTACAGCCACTGTTGGGTACAGTGGGCTATTGGAGAAAACATACACCGGGGTTTTTCGGTGAATGCTCGCCCTTTATATGACTTGCTCCGAAAGAATAAGGAATGGGATTGGACTCCACGACATACAGAGGCCCTTAATGTCCTGAAGGATGAACTTAAGACCTGTCGGAGGCTAGGCCCACTACACTCACAAGACCCGTTGAGGGCAGAATGGGGGTCTGCAGAACATGCCTCCTATTGCGGTATATTCCAAAAGGGACCGAGGGGGCCGGCTAGACCTTTATTATTCTCTTCTACCTCATTCAAGGAAGCTGAACAACGGTACTCAGAGTGGGAGAAGGGACTCTTCTCACTTACCAGGGCAGTTAAGGAGGCGGAGAGGTTACGTACTTCGCAAGACATTATAGTACGAGGCCCTTTTCCTCTGCTAAATTCTATCCTCAAGGGATCACACGATACGGAAGTGGTATGCCTATCTGGAGGGAGTTAGTCAGTTACTGTCATTAAGAGAGGGCCCGGTCAAAGCCTCTAAGCTCCAACAAGCTGTGAATCTGGATCCGGTTTTGCTGGGCCAACCCTATAAACCTTCCGCGATCAAAGAGGCACCCGAACTGACCACAGGCTCAGGTATACAGGGAGTGTGGTTCACAGATGCACCTGCCCACTGAGTGGGATCCAGGTGGCAATATAGAGCAGGGGCATTGGAAATTGGTACCGGGAAAGCGATTACAGAGGAGCGGGAAGGTAGCGCACAGGTAGGGGAGTTGCGCGCCCTCCTGCTGGCAGCAGAGAATGGTGCTGCCAAAATTTACACTGATTCCTACGCAACCTATAAGGGTGCCACAGAGTGGATATGCCAATGGGAATCCAATCAGTGGGAAGCAGGCTGTACAGAAGCCTGGAGAGCTGGAGACCGGCAGCGATTGTTAGAAATAGGCGGATCACGACCCCTAAAGGTGGGATGGGTAAAAGGCCATGCAAGAAATGGGACCACCGCTGCAAAATGGAGTCAACAGGTAGATCACCTAGCCCAAATTAAGGTAGTAGATAGCAAAAAGGAAGATTGGGAACGGTTGGCTGAGTGGCTGCACATTAAGCGAGGCCACTCGGGGAAAGCAGACCTCTATTACGAGTGTGGGTCCCAGGGATGGCCAGTGTCCATGAGAATATGTGAAGCAGTCCTTACAGCTTGCCCACAGCGTTGGATAAGGCCAACCACCCAAATCAAGCTCCAGCCCAGCGTAGCAAACAAGGCAAGGCTCTTTGGAGCACCTAGCAAATGGATTATATTGGTCCTTTGCGGCCATCCCATGGGAAGAAATACATCTTGGTAGGAGTAGAGGTGGTGTCAGGACTGACCATGGCTACAGCTGTTAGCACCGCCACCGGAGATCGGACGGTCCAAGCGTTAAGAAAGTGGTTTAGTATTTTACACACCCCCGTGTGTATCATCAAAGTGATAATGGGTCACATTTTACGGCCACAGTGGTGCAAGACTGGGCTCGCGGGGAAGGCGTCAAATGGGTGTTCCATACACCATATAATCCTCAGGCTAACGGTATAGTCGAACGAACCAATGGTTTGATTAAAAGACATGCCGATGTCTGATGCCACAACTGGGACATATGATTACCACGGGCGGTCTTTATTGTTAACAGCCGCTGGGGAAGTTATGGAAACCCCAGAATTCGAGCATTTTGCACTATGAGACTGTTAACGGGTGACGACCCCTATACTGGGCGATACAAAAGGACCAGTTCCCACCACGGACGGACGTGGACCAACCTGTAATGGTGAAGCTACCCTCCATTGGCATTGTACCCATGACCCTGGCAAAAACCAGAGGCTTATATGCCTGGGAACTCTGGACGGGAGCAGAAAAACCCACCATATTAGTGCTCGGTGGATAATCCCTGACTTCTAACCCTGAAGCCCGGTTTCAGGCCCGAGGCCCAGCTCTGTGTTTTCTTACAGGACGATGGAAAAGCAGTCTGCTTTGGTGCTCGTACTGGCAATGGTGACAGTGACCAATGGAAACAACCAGGACCTGGACAGCAATATGGTAGCAAAACGATAGTGGGATTTGCCCGAATGATGAATTTAACCTCTGTAACGGTTTGCCTGCCCACACCCAAGTCAGCAGAAGACCCTTTACCAGTTTTTGTGCAGGACATGAACATATCGCTAGCCCTCGAGCTCACGTGGGAGCAATAATATATAATTAATAATAATTATAGTAGGAGCTTTAGGGAGATCGAGGGAAGAGGCTGTACTTATATTGTCTACAGTTGGTAGCCGGGCACAGTAAATGCTAGTTTGGTATGGAATGCCAGATGTGATTATGTTCTTCAACCTACCCATGAGGCCACGGGCTGGAGCTGGAATGGCACTACACTATGCCCCGAAATTCCATGGGGAGCTACCAAATATAGTGTCTGCTGGAGCACCGATGACCTCTCCCTACAATATACAAAACCACTGAATGCCTCATGGTGCATCAAACACCCTGAAAAGGATAATAACGAATGTCCCAGCGTGTGTAATCGAAATTCATGGGACTGCCCCCTCAACTGCACGTGGGCTAGACACACTTGTGCGCCCAGCTGGTACCGGGAAAAGGTATTCCTGGTAGGGAAATCTCCGCTCTGGAACTGTCAGGCAGAGATCAGGTGCAAAGACATAGATGAAATGCCACCGTTACGGCTATATCCTCCTGCTCAGGAAGCTTTAATACAGGGCTGCCTATGTAGCACTACCAGTTACTTGTGGCCCTCTGCCCTAGACTGTAGTAAGAAAGATTACTGTCGTCCCCTTACTACCGTGCCAGGTTCATGCCAAACATCCTTTGTCCCTGCACCTCCTAACTTAGCGTGGGCATGTTCTGACGGCCACACATATTCCCGATTCTACGCAACCATCCCAGGACTAGCCTGCACATTAGCCGTGTTCTCTCTGTGTCCCATTTATTGGGAAGGATCCATGCCACGTAAGTGGTGGGATGACAGCCCAAGGGGCTTGCGGGGGGAATGGCGGGAAGCCTCAACACAAACAGGATGGTGGCTGGAATCAGGTTTTGGGATGGGAATTGCTCCGGTACGGAACCGGCAGGCTATTCTGGAACTGGGCCTGCAGCTGTCAGCCTTGGCCAACGCCACGTCTGATAGTTTGGGGCTATTAGATAATCAACCACAACATACCAGTAGAACGCCTATTCAAAACCGAGCCGTATTAGATCTGATGCTGTTAAAGAAGAAAGGTGTCTGTGGAATCCTGAGCCTATCGGAAAATGAGTGCTATGTCCACATCCTGAACATGTCGGTACCCTTTCAAGACCAGATCAACAAAATGAAAAAAAGTAGCAAAGGACTCAGAGGCAAGTGTTGCTGCACTAGGGACTAATTGGTTGGGGAAAGTTTTTGGTATGTTTGGGTTTTCTTTGTCAGGATGGCTAGCCAGTCCTCTCCAATCTCTGATAATGCTTGTAGTTGTGATTGTTGTGATTTGTATTGTTATAAAAGGTGTTAAGCGCGCAATAACGAAAACTGTATTAGCCATGGAGTATACTCCCTCAAAATCTATTCGTATAATTGATGTTCCAGTACGACCTTAAACAACTGAGAAATGATGATTCACAGTGAGCACTGAACTCACCAAGACTGCGCTCCCTTTTAACTTTGGAGGCAAGAGGTGACTGTACCACCACTCCAGGGAAACCAGTCGAAACGTGACTGTGGTCACGGGTTGGATTGTGTGGCAGGTGCACCCGCCCTGACAAAGACTGGGGGCATTAAGACCACTGCGTCCTTACTTTTCACGCCCTTACATTCGCGCCTTTAAGGTGGTGAGTGCTGACCATCACGTACACACCTTGGGCCAGTAATTACCGTCACGTATACACCTCGGGCGAGGAGAAAGCAAGTTAAGGCCCTCAGCCAATTCGAATTGACCACAGATCAGATTCGACTAGGGTATAAATGGAGCCCCGCCGGAGGGCAAGTTGAGCCGGTCCTCCTCGGAGCAGCGGGTCTGCAGTCAGGGACTCTCCCCTTGGGTCGGGACGCCACCCAAGGAAACTCCTCGAGGTTGAGAGCCCTCATCTTATAGCTGAGTGATTGTGCACATTTTGGATCCGCATTTCTAAAGCCGGCTGTGCAGTATTAATCCCTCGTACGCCATCCTGAACCTGTGGTTTACTGATGTTGTCGGAGTGTTGACGCCTCATTTCTAGTTAGTTTTCTGCTAAACAATTTTGGTTAAAATAAAGTTTATTTTTCAATCTATCACCCGCCTAATTGGATGACATGAGCCTCCGCGACAGTCTGGCTGCCCGGGATGTCCTTAATGGAGAAGATGCTATACCCCGGTTATGAGGTCCATGCCAGCAACAGCGGGAGGGAAAACCACACTGTTGCAACATGCAGCACCCGGGGGACCAAAGAGCCTAGCCTTAGTGTTAGATGGTGGAGGAACACCCCAAGGGCTGCAGAACTGGTCAGCCTTCCTGGGAACCCCAGAGACGCTGGTCCGTCAAAAGGAAAGACGGGTCAGGGTCGTCCAAATGCCAAAGGGAGGTCAGAATAACAAGGGGTGAAAATTCCCCGTCGACACTAATCAATGTGACACAAAAGGACCTCCCAACAGAGAGTAGCAAGATCTAGGACGGGGACATTCCTGGGGTGAGGCATGGGGTTTCCGACAGGCCAGTCAGACAGGCTCCCCACACCCGTTTTACAGAAACTACGGGTTAACCGACAAACCGACAGCCTGGGTGCTGGGAAGGTGCCAGGCCAAATTGTTCCATCTGCTCCTCCGGCCCCACTATCGGGAAAGTAAGGGAGGAGCTCCCCACCCCCGGCCCTGGGAGCCCCAAAGAGTTGTCCCAAGGCTTGTTGCTCGCCCCGCAACCCGCGCCTGCAGGCTGCCCAGTTGCCGTGGCAGCGGGGTAGCAGTGGGGCGGGGCCAGAGAAGGGCGCTGCAGTGGCTGGCGGGAGGCCCTGCCTGTCACCGCCTGGCGGGCGCCATTGGCTGAGAAGCCAGGAAGAAGGTGGGCGGGCTCCTGGGAAAGCTCCTGCGGCGCCTGCTGTGGCGGCGGGTGGCAGTCTCCCTGTTGTAAACTGAAGCCGGGCCCTTCTGCGTGCCCTAGGCTGGTGCCACTTGCGGAGCCTCCCGGGGCGGCGGGAGAAGGAGCGGTGCCAGGCTGGGCCTCTCCTCTCTAGATTAAATCTTAGGAACGCTTACTATCTCCCTCATTTTTAAGAAAAAATTAAGTAGAAGTTCTAACATTTTCCACATGCGCCCGGCCTCCCCTCAATGGATCTTCTTGCGCACCCCACTTTGGAGACCAATCCTCTACACCGATCCGAATTGCCACATCTTTCCCCACACACACGCTTTTTCTTCTTTATTATGTTTGTCCCTCTTCTTTTCCTCTGGTTTCAGTCGAGGCTTTCTGGTTTGCCATCTTCCCATGAACCTGCACTCGATAAATGCAGGTGTACGCTGGGTTTCCCCAGTTGCTCTTCACAAGAAGTTTGACGTATGAAAAGGCTCTGGGAAGCGGCGCGTTCTGTGAAGGAAAGAGGGAAAAGGAAACGGGGGGTGTTATGAGCGACAATGCAATCAATGTTTCTCCCCCTGCCAGTCCTGCTCCTGCTGAGGAACAAGCTCCTGAAAGTGGGTGGGAGCGGCTGTGGAAATCTGAGGCTCGCTGCTGGTAGCGGGTCTGCTGGGGAGGCTGGGGACACGGGAAGGGGGAAGGCACCTGGCATCCTCTGCATGCCGGCCCGGCTGGGGCTCAGTCTCCCTGCCCTCTGCCCCTTCCCTCTGTTGCTTGCTCTGTGCTGACAGAGAGGCCGGGGAGGTGCTCCTATGCGTGGGGCAGCTGGTGTGCAACCCCACCGAGCTCCCGCTGTCTGCTCTGCCTGCTTTCCTCCTGGCAGGCGTGAGAGCACCAGGAGAGAAGGGGCATGCGATGTTGGGAGGAGAGGACGCTGGCCAGCCTGCCAGCAGGCCACAGGATGGAGCGACGGTGCTGCCCAATGGCTTTCGCCGCCAGGCGTCCCTGTTTCTCCACGGCACAAAGACGTTGCTCGGGTGGAGTGGCTGTGTGTGCAGCTGGCTCTGCTGAAGGCAGTGGGTCCAGCCGGGGAATCTCTCGGGACTTGTGCTCCCACGGGCCTGACCCTGCCCTCGCTATCCTTTTGCTACCACCACCGTGTGCTACTCAGCCCTCCCAAGCCCGCCAGGTCTCTCTCGGCGGTGGTCTGGGCCCCTCTGCCCAGGGAGAAAGCATTCACGCTCTTCCTGCCATGGACTTGCAGGCAAACCTCTTTGGCTCCCTGGCATCTTGCCCCCGCGCGTGGACCGTACCTTCAGAGGGAAGGTCTGAATGAGCTCTTTCGCCACGTTGTACGTGAACGTCCCAAGGAGAGTCTCCTCTTCTCCGTCCGCGTCTACTCCCTCAGGGGCAAAGCACAAGGAGAGCAGCTCAGACTCGTCCCGACAAAGAGGCAACGTACGCGCTGCATCAGCCCTGTTATCTACCCACCCTCTCCTGGGGCTCTAGCAGCAGTCTAGCACTGGTTACGGTGGAGCTGAGTCTCCGCCTTGAGTTTTGGTCAAGAACCCTGAGGTGCTTGGCCAGAACAAGCCTTAAGAGGGATGAAACCTCTAGAGCCCTTCAAGTACCCTGCTAGCGCACCGCAGTGCTCAGGAGAGAGCAGGGCACAAACCTCAGAGGATGCACAAAAGCGAGCAAGACCCTGTCACGGCTTTCCCCCCGGGCCAGATCCCCGCCAGAAGCGCCCAGCAGAGACTTACAAAGACAGCGACGTCTCTGGGGGCGCTGATGACGGTCCCAGATGGAGAGACTTCTTTGGCAATGTGCTGCACAGTGACGGCAGTGAGATGGACTTGTGCTGGCAACCTGATGACCACCTGGCCCTGATGCCCTTGTAAAGGCCAGCAGTTTCCTGGGGAAACATCCGGCTGCAACCAGAACGCGAGAGCAATGAAGTGTGAGGGAGTGTTGGGGCCAACACAACTGCCCATGCAGCTTGAAGCGTAGGCGCCGGTGTGTCTGTGGTGCCTCGAAAATGAGGCGCCTGTGAGGAAATGGACAGAAGCAGGAGGCCTTCTTCCCTGCCTGACAAAGGGGGCTCTCAGTATTACGGAGCAGAGGAGAATAGCGGTTATGAAACCATCCTAGTCAGGGGCCTAGCAGAAACACGTCTCTGCCCAGTGGCTCTGCAGGGCACACCCCCGGCTCCCGCCTCCCACCCCCAAAAAGGTGCTGTTAGGGATGAGCGCGGAAACGGGGTCACCAGGGAGAAAGTCTTTCACCCAGCTGTGGCAGAGGACTGTGGGCAAGATGCAGCGGCTCGGCTCAGCTCAGCTCCGTTCCCCTCCTGAGGGGAACCACTGATTTCTAGCAAGCCCAGCCCTGTGTTAGAGCTTTGGTTTCAGGAACCTGATCAACACTGCGGGCTTGAGCAGTACCACTGGACTGAGGGGAGAGCCCCTGAGGTCAGCCCCTAACTTCACAGGAAGGAAGGAAGGAAACCGGCACCGATGATTTCTGCTACGATACCTGCAAAATAGTATCAGGAGGGTTGGCAGTGCGAAAGAACCATAAAACCCTGCAGCCCCAATTCTCTTTGCAGCTGTAGGTCTCGGAAGTTCTCTGCACGTCGATGGTGGCACCTGTAAGGAAGGGAGAGCACGTGACTGCAAGAGGCCACAGACTAGGAGGACTTGGTGCTCAGACACTATTTCTGATGTTGCGGGCCAGCTCCACGTCTGTCAGTCCTGTCCTCATCACCACGCTGGTGGGGGTGCCCAGCTGTTCAGGGGAATGATGGCAGCCACGTGCCTGGTGGCTGCTTCTCTCACAGTGCCACGAGGAGAAGGTCTGAGGGTTCTCGGAGACAGCAGGCACCCATGTGAATGACAGCAGACCGAAGCTGAGGGCTTGCTGCATGGGCAGCAAAGGACGGCCCAGCCATTCCCTTTTCAAATGCAGTGGAGAGGAAGAGAGCCCCTCCATCAGCACAGGAACACGTGCGGGGGCAGTGCCAGAGGCAGCCCTGCGAAGGCCAAGGGCAGGACTGGGAGGGAGTCTGAGAGCGCCACTCTGCCACAGCCTTGCTCTTGGACCCCATGAAGCGTTTAAGCTCCCCCACTTTGGAGAGCAGCGCCTGGAGCGCAGGCTCCTTTGGGGAGTGCTACAGACAAGCGCAGGCCAAGGAGACTGGGCTGCTTGTGTCCATACCAGAGCTTTTCAGGGCCCAGTCAGACATCTGGACGTAGACTTCCGAAGCCATCTCGGACGCCGCCTGGTTCACTTTCTGAACTTCCTGGGCATGCCATAAACAAACACAGAAAAGGATCACATCAGCGGGCAGTTCGGCATGGCTACTAGCGTCCGCAGAGGCAAAGGGTCAGTGTCAGAAATGCAAGGCAAGCCCAGTCTCAAGTCCACAGAGCTGCAAGACTCTCTGCTGCTGACGTGAGCCGCGAGGACTGAGGAACCGTATCTGTGTCCACGGCCACGACCATGTCCCCGAGGTGGGTTGACGAGGGTCCCCACACCCTCCTCCCCACCTTCCACGCTCTCCAGGTCAGCTGGGAGATGGGCTCAGGCCCTGCCAGCGATGGCTGGCGCCGTGAGCGTGCCTGGGTCTCACCACTGCCTCAGGGGCCTGGCCAGAGCAGCCAGAGGTGTCGGCATGCCAAGGGAAGGCTGTCGGGAGTCCTCTGCTGCCTGAAGCAGCTCGGTTAAACTGGGGCTGGAGGAGGGCCTGTGCAGCGCAGAAGCTGAGCCAGCAAGCCCCTGGGGCAAAGGCTGGGTTGCGGCGGTCAGCAGTCCGGCCCCACCAACAACCCCAAGGAGTGCTTTCTCGGGGGTTCTGCCCAGCCAAGCCTCCTTCCCCAAAATGCAGGATCACCTTCACACTGCTGAGCTCCGCCCTCAGTTGAGCCACCTCCTCCAGCAGAAGCTGCATCTTTTGGGTTTGCTCCGCCAACAAAGCGCTCGAGTGCCTGCAGGAACAGGAAAGCAGATCTTGTCAGAGAGCGGCCCATCCCCTCTGGGGAGCACCTGAGCTCAGCAAGGAGGAGAGACACATGTGCTTTCCCTGCTTTGCGAGTGCTTCCCTTCCGCACCAGGTTGAGCAAAAGGCAAAGGCAGGAGGGAAGTACGGGAGCCCTGGCTGTTAGGAAAACGAGTGCAGGTAGCACGAGGTCGGCTGAGGCTTCTGCACCGAACCAATTCCAGCTCAGGAAACATCTCTTACCGCAGGGTCTTGAGGTCTGCTGCAGACACCCTTGTCAGCTCCTGAAAGGGAAAAACGCTCCGTTAGAGCATCCGCTACCAGAGCCGCCGGGGCTTCCCAGGAGAGGGTTCCCTAGGAAGAGATGGCAAAAGCTGCTGCTTCTTTGGGTCACCCTGCGTGGAAGCAGAAGAGCCCGTGATTTATCCAGCCACTGTCAGCCACGCTCCGTTGCCGGAGGTGCCTGTCCCACAAGAGTCACCGACCTCTCTCAGTCCCTTTGCCGGCATTGTCCACGCTGGCAGCGAGGTCCCGCAGTAAACACCAGCTGCAATTCACATCACCAAGAGACAGTTATTTTACTGGGGTTGCTAGCGATCCCTGCAGTCGCGTTGTCTCCTCCCTGTTGCCTTGGGGGTGGGGCAGCAGGTTAGCTGAGGAGGTGGGGAACGTGGGGGCGCAGAGAGAGGACGCGCCTCCGACCGGGAGCCATCAGCCCCGGCTTGAGGGGACTGCGCAGCCGTGATCTTCAGGTGTGCTCGCTGCCCCAGAGCTATTCCCCATTTCCCCTCACTGCTTCAGTGAGCACCGAGACCAGGCTGCATGGGCTAGGAGAGGTACCTCTCCATCGGTCCCCCTGCACGGCCCCTCCCCCCTGGGAATCCCCAGTTCAGGCTTGGAAATACCTACGCCCTTCGCTCGCAGACTTGCAGACTACGCAAGCCATTTGGTCCAGTGGCCAGAGCAGCAGCATGGCTGGGAGACTACCAGTCTTACTGCTAGTCCGAAAGCCAGTCCCACTCAAGGACATACTCGGGAAGCACTTGGGCCACGGGAGTTTCCGCACATACTGGCCCAAAAGGAAAGCTGGCCAGCTGAAAGCTGGCATCCAGCACAGCCAGGCTGTCGCCCTCAGATGTTTGCTCACGAAAACTCACCAAGAGCCACTGGGAGCAACAAGAAGACGACTTTCAAGAACCTCTTCTTCTGGAGGGCCATCTTTTGCCTGAAAAAGAGGGAGTCCTGTGGCTGTCAACGAACCAAGTCGTGGGCAAACCCTTTCACGGGTGGATTTCCCTTTTCAGGCCAGAAAGCCACCGTTTTGGAAGCCTGCTGCTGACAGAGAGCTGACAGAGCAGCACACAGGAGGAACACGATTTCTGTCCACGCCATTCAACACTGCCGGCAGATCTTCCCCAAAGGAAGGGCTCCAGGAGCACCTTCCAAAAGGGAATGAAAACTATCCAGGGAAGTCAAGAGGTCGAGCAAATGAAGACTGCTTTTCAGCAGTCTTTCTGGTGTGGACCTTGCTCTCTCTTTGGCTGAGAAAGCAGGCCTGTTCTCACTTGCCATCACACAGGTCTCTCTTGGGGGTGTTTTTCCGCACAGCTGGGAAGCGCAGGAGCCTTGTCTGGCTTTCCTCCCAGAGCCCTCCCAGACCTGCACCTCCAGACTCTCCCTTGCCAGAGCCGGGGGAAACCCTTCCCCTGCGGAGGCTTGGCTCTGCACCCGAGCGTCTGGCTACGTGGCAGTTTGTCCTACCGCAGCCAAAGTCTGGGGCTCCGGCAAATGCGTGGGAGTGAGACTTCCGAGGGGCTTTGCTCTTGGCTCTCCCTGAGAATGGCCACAGCACGAGCAGCGCCCGAGCTTTGGTGCCCGAGTGGGAGCCCCCTGCTGCTGGCTGGGGAACACCCTCTGCTCTCCCCTTTGCTTGCACCGGCCCTCACACATCCCCTTTCTCCCCCCTGTCCACAGCAGAAACAAGTAGTACGTACACGGCGAAGATGCACGTGCTCAGCAGATGTCTCCACAGAGAGACAAGGGCACCTGCCAGATGGCAAGTAAGGCTGAAGACTGTCCCTGGGCAAAGAAACGAGAGAAAAGTTAGGCCCGTCTCTTGAGGTCTCTTCTCCAGGATGCCCAGCCACACATGTTTCAGCTCCCTGTGGGGAGGCGGGCACCGAGTCCTACACACTCTCCCTCCCTGGGCCAAAGAGCAGGGCAGCCTGCACTTCTCCTGCCACTTGTGACATTTGGCCAGAGCTCTGGCACAGCGCAGCTCTCCAAGTTCACCCCAGAGGACTTCACAGCAAGCAGCAGTGCTGAACTTACTTGCAATTTCTGTGGCCTCGTCACGCCACTTGGCAGGCCCTTGAGTGGCTGAGCCGGCGGTTGACATCGAAGACAGTTCCACCAGCTCCACCTCCATGCAGAGGTTCCTGTGGGAGGAAAAAGACAAATGCCGGTTGCCCACTGTCCCCACGCTGCAGGAGCCGAGGTGGGCAGAGGTAGCCTGAGCGGAGGCCCTTGCCAGAGGATGGGCCGTTCCAGCAGCAGCGAGAGAGGGCAGCACAGCTGGGCTGCTTCCAGGGGTTCCCCCCGCCTTTCCCCATCCTTTGCTTTACAGGCCCACAGTGGGAGAAGAGGAAGCGAGCTGGCAGCAGCGGTCCCCTGCCTCGGGAAGCCCACCCGGCAGCACAGCCCAATTCTCACCCTGTCCCTCCCTGCTCCCTGGCCCCTGGCGCCATCCTGCCCCTCGGCAGGCACCTCTCAGTGGCCGTTCGGGGAGGGGGCACAGGCTGCTGTCCCCCACCGCAGCCCCCCACCTCTTCCCTGGGCGCTGATGGTCTCCCGACCCCTCTTCTCCCCGCTCAGCTGCCCCCCTCAGCCAGGCAGGACTGTGCCTCAACGTCCCAAGGGGGCCAGTCCCAGGTCCCAGGGGCTTGGACTCCCCGCACAGCAAAATCTCCCCGTGCAGCAGGGCTGGGCTCCGACCCCTGCAGCACGAGGCTACCGCCTCCCCAAAAGGCCCTGCTGCACACTGGCTTTTGGCCGGGAGAGCGAGCCAGGCTTTCAGCCGAGACCCATCCCCACAGAAGGGGGGCTTCGCAAGCCACGGGGCTCTTCTTCAGCAAACCTCTGTTGGCTTCCCCATGCTGCTGCGCACCCCACTGACCGTGTTACACCACGTCCGTGCTACCACCCCAACGTGACGCCCTGGGCAGGAGCAGCCCGTTTCGTACCTACTCGTCTGGCAGCGGCTCGGCCCCGCTGCCTCCCCTGCTGGCTGTTGGTCAGCCTTGTTCCCCAAGGAGCCTTTGGAGGCCCCTTGGCATCTTCTCTGGGGGCCCTTTCTCCTCGCCATCTCTGGGCAAAGACAGGCTCCCCGCTCAGCTCTTCCCCCTCAGCCGCAGCAGTGTGGCCTGCCCAGGCAAAAACAGCTCCGGCAGCAGCCCCACGCCGCCCCCCCCAGCAGGAGCGCGCCTGCCCAGGGCAACAGCCACACAGCAGCTGTGGGCTCCTTCCCCACGCGCCACAGGGCTGTGCAGGCAGCCAGCTCTGACCTCACAGCGGCGGCTCTGACATCACATTGGGGCTCCCCAGGGCTGAGTAGGGCAGGGAGACCCTGTGGGCTCCCCTGGGGCAAGACGGCTGCCGCCCTTCCAGGCGGCGGAACCCCATGCCTGTGGGCTCCCGAACCCTGCCACGCTCCCGTGCCGGGCAGCTGCCTGGCCTGGCCTGGCCTGCCGGGCAGGGTTCCAGCTCTCCTGGGCATACCCGGGAAACAAGAAAGGGTGCTGGAAAGGGGGCTTTGCTCCCGCCCCATGGGACAGCTGCTTCCGTCAGTGTTTCTCCTCTTGCAACTGTTTCGTACGCCAGGAAGAAAAACCCAGTAGCCCAGACGTGCTGTCAGGGGCCCAGGGGTACGTCTGGTTAACAAAGACCATTTTTTTCTCACCCGTGCTGATTCTGCCTTGACTTCCCTAGTTTGAAATGGAAGTGTGCCCCTTCCTTGTCTTACAGTGGCCTGCAGGGTCCAGGAAGGTCCCTGCACAGGGGCATAGGCTGCGCTGCGGGCACTGGGCGGCACGGCCCATAGCAGGGTCCCAGCATGGCAGGATGGGGACACAGGGCATATGGAGCGCAGCCCCACATGTCCCACCTCACTGGCCAGTGGGTGCCCCACGCTGGCGCAGGGCCAAGCTGTGCTGGGGCAGTGCGGGGCTCTGCAGCTTCCCAGCCATGCCACCCGCTTTTGCAGGGGAGCACAAGATGCCCGTTTCCTCATGGGCAGCCCAGGCCTGCCCGGACCCCTGGCCCCCGCCCCAGTGCAGTGGGCCGTCCAGGCAGCAGAGCTGCCGGTGCCATTGATGGGCAGCCGGGGCCTTGGCATCAAAGGGCGCCTGGGGGGCTTGCGGCAGGCTGGGCGGCTCTTGCACTCGTGGGACAGGGTGGTCTTTGGGTGTGATCCTGTGGGTAGGAACGGGCTTCCCTTGTCCAACGCTGGAAGGGGGGTTCCTCTGGGAGCGGGCAGAGACGGCAGTATCCTGCCTGGGGCTGGGCCCCTCAGGCTCCACACCGACATGGAGGGGCTCTGTCTCCCAAGGTGACCTGTGGGCAACTGCCAAGGGCCACAGTGCCCCCTCCTCCTCCACAAGATGCACAAGACACCACAACAGCTCCTCTGGGCTGACCTAGAGACCCCAGTGGCTTCTCTGGAATGACCCAGCAACCCTGCTAACCTCGCATGAGAACTTCAATAGCATCCTGGGATGCCCACTCACCAGCCCCATCTCTCAGCAACCCCTTGGGATCCTCCAAAAACCCCCAGGGAATGCTCCTGCTAGCCTGACCCCCTCCCAGTACTACATGCTGTTAGACAGCTGCCAGGAACACAGGGTTCTAACCCCTCCCATCCCTGGAATGCTCCGGACGGGCTTTCCGAGTGGACAGCAAGACTGGCTGCCCGGGATGTCCTTAATGGAGAAGGCGCTATACCCCCGGTTATGAGGTCCATGCCAGCAACAGCGGGAGGGAAAACCACACTGTTGCAACATGCAGCACCCGGGGGACCAAAGAGCCTAGCCTTGGTGTTAGATGGTGAAGCCCATGACAGGAACACCCCAAGGGCTGCAGAACTGGACAGCCTTTCTAGGAACCCCCTATTGCCTCCTCTGGCCTCCTGTTACCTTCTCCTCCTCCTCCTCCTCCTCCTCCTCCTCCTCCTCTTGTCTCCTGTTGCCTCCTCCTGCTGTTGCCTCCTTTTACCTCCTTTTGTCTCCTCCTCCTCTTGCCTCTTGTTGCCTGCTGTTGCCTCCCTTTCTTCCTCTTCTTCCTCCTCTTTCTCGTCCTCTGTCTCCTCTTCCACTGCCTCCACCTTCTCCTCCTCCTCCCGTTTCTTCCAGCTGACTCCTTTTGCCTCTTTCTCCTGTTGCCTCCTGATGCTTCCTGTTGCCTTTTTCTCTTCCTCTTCTTCCTCCTCCTCTGCCTCCCCCTCTTATGCCTCCTATTCCTCCTCCTCCTCGTCTTCCTCCTGGGGCCTTCTCCTCTTTCTCTTCCTCCTCCTCCTCTTGTTTCATAGAATCATAGAATCACAGAGTGGTTTGGGTTGGAAGGGACCTTTAAAGGTCATCTAGTCCAACCGCCCTGCAATGAGCAGGGACATCTTCAGCTAGATCAGGTTGCTCAAAGCCCCGTTGAACCTGACCTTGAATGTCTCCAGGGATGGGGCATCTACAGCCTCTCTGGGAAACCTGTGCCAGTGTTTCACCACCCTCGTGGCAAAAAATTTCTTCCTTATATCTAGTCTGAATCTACCCTCTTTTAGTTTAAAGCCATTCCCCCTTGTCCTGTCGCTACAGGCCCTGTTAAAAAGTCTGTCCCCATCTTTCTTATAAGCCCCCTTTAAGTACTGAAAGGCCGCAATAAGGTCTCCCTGGAGCCGTCTCTTCTCCAGGCTGAACAACCCCAACTCTCTCAGTCTGTCCTCACAGCAGAGGTGTTCCATCCCTCTGATCATTTTTGTGGCCTCCTCTGGACCCGCTCCAGCAGGTCACTGTCTTTCTTGTGCTGAGGACTCCAGAGCTGGATGCCGTACTCCAGGTGGGGTCTCACCAGAGCGGAGTAGAGGGGCAGAATTATTTCCCTCCACCTGCTGGCCACGCTTATTTTTTTATGCAGCCCAGGATACGGTTGGCTTTCTGGGCTGCAAGTGCACGTTGTCGGCTCATGTCCAGCTTTTCATCCACCAGTACCCCCAAGTCCTTCTCGGCAGGGCTGCTCTCCATCCCTTCATCCCCCAGCCTGTATTGATACTGGCGGTTGCCCCAACCCAGGTGCAGGACCTTCCACTTGGTCTTGTTGAACCTCATGAGGTTCACGAGGACCCACTTCTCAAGCTTGTCCAGGTCCCTCTGAATGGCATCCCATCCCTCAGGTGTGTCAACTGCGCCACTCAGCTTGGTGTCATCTGCAAATTTGCTGAAGGTGCACTCGATCCCGCTGTCTATGTCATTGACGAAGACATTAAACAGTACTGGTCCCAATATGGGCTCCTGAGGGACGCCACTCGTCCCACTGATCTCCATCCGGACATCGAGCCGTTGACCACTACCCTCTGGATGCGACCATCCAGCCAATTCCTTATCCACCGAATAGTCCATCCATCAAATCCATATCTCTCCGATTTAGAGAGAAGGATGTTGTGGGGGACCATGTGAAAAGCCTTACGGAAGTCCACATAGATGACATCAGTAGCTCTTCCCTCGTCCACGGATGTAGTCAGTCCATCATAGAAGGCCACTAGGTTGGTCAGGCAAGACTTGCCCTTGGTGAAGCCTCCTGATGCCTCCTGTTGCCTCCAACTCCTCCTCCTCCTCCTGTTTCCTCCTGTGTTTTCTGTTTTGGCTTCCAGACCAAAGTTCCCAACACTGAGAAGGATCAGGAGGACGTGGTCATCTTGTTGATGGGGGAGTTTTACAAGCAGCGGAGATCTGCCTGAAGGTCAAAACCAGTGGCTGGAGATGAGGAAAGGACAATGCAGAGAGACCAGAAGAGGGGAGAGGAGCACAGTGTGCTGGGCGAGCATCTCTGTATCCTCATTGACGGGAGATGCCAGAGTGGACCCAGAACGTGGTTCCCTGAGACCATGTAGCGGCCTACAGCAGAGTGGCCAGGAGAGGACTGCTGGGGAAGAGCTTGAGAAGCCAGGGGATGTGCCATACGGCAGTCAGTCCAATGGCAGGAGGCAGGTTATCCAGTCCTTTGTGTTGGGCCCAAAATCTGAAGCCTGAGGTGTAACATCCTGTACTGGATCGTGGTAGTTAGCATTGATCATCCAGCTGATCAAAACCAGACCCTTTCTCCAGCTGTTGGCAGCAGTGGGAAAACAGAGGTTCAGAAGACACTGCTTTTTGAATCCTAACCCAGACCAGAAGGCCTGTCATGGTACCTGTGTCACCTTTAACTGCAGTTTTCACGTCTTTGAGAGAAGAGGCGTTTGGCTGCCAGTTTATAGTACTAACTGTTTTGCAGATTAAACATAATTTGCAAGCATGGAAGCGAACTGGACATGGACAAGCAAATGCTTCAGGCAACTGCAAAGTAGAGATGGGGGCAGTCTGTAATAGTTCCGTCAGGATCAAAAGCTAAAGGATGTTTCTATTCGAAGAGGCATGTCTGTTGGGAGCTCTGGTCTCCAAAATGCCAAACCCCTGTGTCTTAAACATTGGTCATCCCTGAGGGTTTTTTTTTCTGCTACTTCCTAACACAGTTTCTCTGGGTTTTTGTTTCTTCGGGTTTTAATCTCCGGTAGGGGTACAAGCTCAGTTCCACCAAACCACTTGGAAACCTGCCACTGGCCCACCTTCTGCTGGGGGCCAAGCCAAAGGGATGAAGCCTCGTGCTCCTACCAAGCCCAAAGCAAAGTTAAAGCACTGAGAAGTTCCCCCAGTCAGCCCTCAGCCAGAGTGCAGTTATTTAAGCTGCGATGAGGTGGAAGAGACTGGAAATCAATTCATCGACAGGAGACAATGGAAGAAGGTGCAGTGTATGTGGCACCTGGGATCAACTGATACCCTCAGTTTCATACCTGGATAAGTACTGTATTTGCACATTGACTAAGCCCCGGGCCAGAGCAGAAATTCTTCTTACTAAACCTGGGTGCCTGTCGCAGATGGCGTGAGAGTGCACTTCACTGGTAAGCGAGAGAAGCAACAATACACTTTATTGATAGAAAACAGTGAGTTAAAGTGTGAGTTAATGAAGTTCAATGGTAAACGTGACAGTGATTTAACAAGATTCGATGGCAAGGTACACTTGATTATTTACTGCATAGAGGACAGGGTCAGACAAAACTGCCAGGGAGACCCTCCCGTTGAGTCGTGAGGTTCAGAAAGGACCCCCTTGCTTTCTAAACTCCTTCTCAGAGAGGAGTCTGGGTGCGGCTGGATGCAAACGTAGTCCCAGACTCGGTCAACGGTTTATGTCTAAAGGATTATATATGCGCAACCGATCCTTTATATCACTTAGCTAAGATTTCAAAGTTTAGCGTGCTATGAGTCACTTACCAAGGATCTGTTGCGGCAAGGAACCTCTCAACCTCGAGGAGTAACCTTGAGAGGCGTCCTTACTCAAGGGGAGATCCCGCCGTGCAGGAGAGCTCAACGGGCCCTGGGCTGTCCACTATTTATGGAGTAAGATGATTGACTTACAGTCGTATTTGCATATCAGCAAGTCGTTTGGGTCACTGCTCCAGGCAGCCCTTGGCCACTGTGTTGCCACCCATTCCCGAAGTCCAGCATAAGCTGGATGCAGCCACAACGACCCCCACTGGTGGTCGTTGCTTACGCGGGGGGGTGGGTGGGGTGGGGGGAGCACGCCGCCACAAAGGGTTGTAAAGCTGCTGCCTTAGCCGCACCGTCAGCAAGATTGTTTCCTTCAGTCAGGTCAGAAGTATCTCGCTGGTGGGCTTTATGGTGTAATACTGCTACTTGTTTTGTTTTTTCTAGAGCATGTAGAAGATCCAAAACTTTGTTCTCGATGTGCTGTTTTGTGTCGCGCTGATGGTTAGAAACTCTCTTTCTTTCCAGGCGGCTTATGGACATCTTTCAATTCTTGGGGTATCGCTTGGAAGTCCTCAGCCATCGTTATCTGAGCAATGACTTCTGGCAGTTCCAACGCTATGCCCCTGTTTTCAAACATAACTCCTGCCTGCAATTTTTCCAGTAAATCCCTCCCCAATAAATTAATTGGACTGCCTTCCATTATCACAAACTGAGGGTATAATGCATGTGGGCCAACTTCTACTAATAAAGGGATTGTTATCCCCAGTGTCACCGGGTGCCCCTCGGTTCCCTGCACTTGTACTTTCTCCTGACTTAATTCACCTCAGTATTGATTTAGCATAGGGTCGGTTGCACCCGTGTCTATCAGAAATTCTAAAGTGTGATTACTGACTTTTATCACGACTTGAGCACGATCTCCTACCAGTGGTTCGCACGCCGCAAGGGTTACAGGCTCTCCCACCTCCGGTCATTGTTGAGAGTCGTGCTGAGGGAATTCTGCCAGCTCCTCAACCTTTTCGCTGCTTGGCGGCTTCCAAACAGGGGGATTCCCACCCAAATCCTCTGGTCATTCGTGGCCAAAATGGACAATCTCTCTTCCAGTGGCCTGGTTTCTTACAGCGTGCGCAACGACTTGGGTCCAGTTGTCCTCTTCTCATTGCTTCTGCTGTTCCCACACCCCTTCTCCTATTCCTTCATCTTCCTCTCGTCAGCGGGATTCCTCCCATCGCTACTGCCAACATACTCACTTCCTCTCACTTTCTTCTTTCCGTTTCTTTCTTTGGTCTTTATGAGCTACCGTCATATACATACGCTGCCGGAGACAATATCTTTTGTGGATTTTTTTTCCCCCTGCCATCCTGGAGCGTGCTTCACAAAGTATTTATGAATGTCTGGGGCTGCCTGTTGGACAAATGCACTCACTGCCAATTCGTCATTAAAGTCACCTTCCGTCCTTCCTCCGTATCGCAACAATGCTTGCCGCAAGCGACTCCCGAAGTCGCTCGGGTGTTCCTCTGATCTTTGCCTCACTTCCCGAACTCTTTCCCAGTTGACACCGGTTTGTCCTGCAGCCTTTATTGCCAGGACCAGATTATGGCAAGCTGTTTCACAGGCAGCTCGGTCATTTGCATTCTTATAATCCCAATTAGGGTCCACGCTTGGCCAAGGCTGTCTGTTTCCATCACGACTTGCTAATTCTCTCTCTTTTTCCCAAATCCGATCTCTATCTCCCAACCAAAATATTTGCTGCAACGGCACTTGAACATCCCTCCAAGAGGGGTGATGTCCCTCTATTATTGTAGAGAAGAGTTGGGCAACCTTTTCTGGGTCCTCACGTACCCAGGGCATCTGTTGCGCCCCTTGAGTCAAATCTCCTGGAGCCCATGGCTGATAAACATAGGCATGTAATATTGGAGGGGGTGGTTTCTGTCCTGCTGCCACAGGCATTCCTGCAGCCGGACTAGCCACTAGCAAGCTCATAGGAGCTTGCAAAGCAGGAGCGTGATTTTCAGGAGGAAGCGGCGGGTACAGCGTAGGGGTCTGAGGAGTAGCAGGAGCAGGTGCAGGGTGAAGCAGAGCGAGGGTAGGGTTTAGACTTTGAGTCACCCGGCATTGGGTGCGTTACCATCTGTCTTACCTTAGCCAAATCCCCGTATCCGCCTGGTTGTTTAAAAGCCCAGTTATCCCAGACAGAGCAGTAGTTCATTTGCTAAGAGCAGTAGTTCATTTGCTAAGGTTTCTGATCCTCCAAGCGTTGATGCAGGAAAGTCAGCTTGCTCATATCAGACGAACCTTCCAGGGGCCACTGCTCGAACGGCATCTCCTCCCGAGTTTCAGCTGGCCCCTCATCCTGGCAGAGAACTATGGCTCGAGCTTTCGAGCTTTAGTGAGTCCTGAAGTACCATCAGTTTTCTTCCAGTTTTGCAGAATTTCTGCCAGCGGCGAACCCCGTTTTTCCTTACCTATTGAACCCCCCATGACTTACGCTGCCCCCGGTTTCAGTACCTTCCCGGTGAACACGGACCCCGCAAGGACAATGGGGTGAACTCACCCAGCGCCAGCTGTGTTGTATGTGGTAGCTACACTCACCAGGTCGGAAACCCACAGAGTCCCACCTGGGTCGCCAAATCGTTAGCAAAAAGGACTTGCTCACATTTTCTTCTTTTCCCCTAGCTTGTGCACAGGTACCGGAAAGAAGGCAGCAGAAGTACACACTAGCTTTTATTGCCGGCATTAAGGTGCCTCTCGGCTGGGAGCCCAAAGGGACCCCATGTTACACTTCATTCCTTATATACAGTTTTAAGACTACTCAGATATTCATTTTTACAGTTTACATAACCTATTGGCTTTGGCCATGACACCGCTTGTTACCATGCGCTTTTGAGTATTTCTTCACGCGACCCCCCGTGCAAGCGTGCTTAATGCATACTTATTAGCAGAGTTTGCACTATTTTGTTGCAACTTTGCCACTTTCAGCCGGTTTGGTCTGGTTTCTTCTATGAGCAGACCCTCTTGCACAGGGCAGGTCACTGTCGGTCAAGTTCTCTTGCACAGGTCTTGGAAGCCATCTTCACGTTGGAGCTTTTTCTTATGTAACAGCCTCCATGGTCTGTCCAGCTCCCTTAGGAAAAGGCTCCTTGGCTGGCACCTCCCCCTGGGGAGAGGAACTGTCCCTCAAGTCCAAGTGCTGCCTAGGGCTGCCTCTGCCTTCTACTGAGGCTCCCGGAGTGACCCTTGGAGGAGTTGTACATGTCTGTGGTGGGGACATCTGTCCATGAGAGCTCCTCAGCAGAGGGTCCCCTTCCATCCCATGGTGATCTGGGAAGCCGAGTCACCAGAGGCAGGGCTTGCTTTGGTCTTGCTTGCAGAGCTTGAGCTTGGACACCTCTCCAACCTCGATTGTTCCAGTATCATCCCTCTCGCCGCGCCTGCCCTCTTGATGCAGCTAAGGATGTCATTCTCTAGCCTGAGGAGCCAAAAAGGGCCGACCCCAACTCTCCTCCCTCCTCTGCCAGGCCCAGCCTTGGAAACCAGCTGGTAGCATCAAGGAGCTGTATCAAAGGGTGGGAAGTTTAGGCAAAGGAGCGTGGGGAGGCATGGCCCTAGTTCTGGCTGGGCTCCGAGACAGCATTCCCAGAAAAAGTCATGGACATCCCTCCCCACAGCCTTCCCTCCCTCCCTCCCTGACTAAGTCAGGCAGCCCCAGCTCCAGCCGTGCTCCTCTGGCCCCAGCTGTGCTCTGCCCCTGGCCTTTCACCTTGGGGTGCAAGGCGTGGGGAAGCCCCCGTGCGTCCCAGAGCCTTCCTTCAGCCCTTGGATGAGCAAACTTCCCCTCTCACCCCTCCTTCCTTGCTGGAAAGCCCTCACCCGTCTCTGCTCCTTGGAGCTCAGGGTGGCGGGGTCAGACCGTGGTGGGAAGGCAGGGAAATCTGTTGGCCATTGGGGGGGCACCACAACTGAAGTGGGGTTTGTCCTGGCCTCTGGAGGGATTTTTGATTGAAGTTTTGAGAGCAGCAACAGGGACAGCCACACGTGAGCGAGCCGCCCGGGGTGCCTGTTCTGCTCCCAGAGCAGGCAACGTCCCACAGCCCAATCTCTGGGTCCCAGCACCCCAAGAGCCTGGGCCCCCCCAGCCCTCCATGCACAGGGAGTGCCTGGGGACCCCTCACCTCCCACAGAGGTGGTGTGGCACAATGGGTCAGTGCAGCCTGGCCGTGCCCTGGGAGACCACGGCCACAGGATTGGGGCCATGCTGACCCCAGGGGCCCCTGGGGTCACGGGGCCCCTGGGAGCTCCCGGCCAGCATCACAGGCTTCCCTCCAGCCCCCCACCCGGCCCAGAGCTTGTTCCTCTCCCAGGAGCGGGGCGGGAGGGGGCTGCTTGGGGGAAGCGAGGTGTCAAGAGTTATGCTTGTGTTTGCTCAGAGGAGACTATGCTCTGTAAACAGCCCGTCTTCAGCAGCTGTTGTGGTTGCTGTTGCTGTTGTTACCGCTGTCAGGAGAGCTAATAAAGCAGGCTAGCAGGCAGAGCTCGGCCCCTTCGAGCTATTGCCTCCTGGAGCCTTCCCAGTCCACAGTTTCATCGCTTCTCCTGGCCTGGCCTGACATGAGAAACCTCCCCCAAAGACATTTCTCTCCAGGGACTCCACTCTGCAGGGACCTCTCTCCCCGTGTCTCTGGCTTCTTGGTCCTTTGCTTTCTTTCAGGAGATGCCGCTGAACAAACGTGCCTGGTCCGTGCGAGCAGCAAGTCGGGGGGAAATAGGAGTTACTGGCAGGGCTGAGAAGCTCTGTGGGGTTGGGAGGAGGCTGAGACCATTTGAGGGGAGTGCAAAGCCCGATGTGCAGGGAGCCAGGACTCACACGTGCCTGGGACCGACCCCCTGCAGCGGTGGGGCAGGACGGGTCCCTCTGAGCCCACGTCATACAAATGCCTGCTGCTGGAGCACCTCCAGCTCAGCCGCTTGCCCCGTGCCTGGCACACTCAGCTCCCAGGACTGCCGGAGCCCTCAGCACTGCAGGTGCCCGGGGCAACCCCCGGCCCCGGCCCCTTGGCCCTTGCTGGTGCCCCTTCCACAGCAGGACCCCCTCTCAGTGTGGTGTTCAACCCAGGAAGGGGCTCGACTCCCTCTTACAGCTCCATCCTCACCTCTGTCAAGGAACATGACTGTGCAAGGCGGGAGCACGGGTTGTGTTTGAGCAAACTTTGCGGAGTCTTCAGTTTGGATCAAACATATGGTGTGGGACCCCCGGGACAGGGGACCAGAGGCTCGCAAGGACTCGCAGCGGGGCTGGTGTGCACAACAGCCCGCGGGTCAAAACCACACCTCTGCTGGTGGGCTCCCTGTGTGGAACTGCCCCTGCCCCATGCAGATGTGCCCAGGCCCGCTGGGGCTGGGGAGCAGCACCAATGTGGCCTCTGTTAACAGGCAGGCGTCCGATGGGCCAGCCAGACCCCTCTGCTATGCTCCGTCCCTCTGCTCAGCCCCTGTGCCATTGATGACCCTTTGAGACCCCCCCACAACGTTCCCCACTTGTCCCCTAGTGCCCCCCTTCCACCCCCTGCCCACACCCCTGTAAACTCCTGTGTCCCCCTCGGTTCCCCCCACCCATCCCCCAGTGCCCCCTACTCCCCCCAGTGTCCCCCTTTTCCCCTGCTACCCCCGCACTGTGTCCCTGGGCAAGTGCCGTGGGGGTCCCAGCGTGGTGGGACACCGGGGGCCAAAGCCTGCTGTGGTGGTACGGTCAGGGCTGTCCTGGGCTGCTCCCTGCGCCAGCCCTAGCTGGTGCTGGAGGTGGTCATGCCGTGGGGGTCGGGGGGGTGGCAAGGGCAGCCCCCCATGGGCAGTGGGAGGGCACGGCAAGGCCCCAGGACCCCATGGGGAGACCCCTGCTCTGGGGTCTGTCCCGGCGTGACTCTGTTGTCTCCAGGTACAAGCAGCCGCCCTGTTTCTTGAGCGCTCCCCAGGAGCGGCACCACCAGGCAGCTCAAAAAATGTGCTGCCTGCAAAAACTTGAAACCGGCTTAATTCTGGGCAATTTTTCTTCTTTTTAGGCCTGTTGAGTCCCAGGACTGGTCTGTGTCCGGCAGCCGTCGAGAGATGGCTCAGGACCGTGTCAGGGCCGGCGGTGCTGCTTCTGAACCCCATGGCGGCCATGGGCAAATGGACAGGTTGTCAGATCCCAGGGCTGGGTACGTGTGTGAGGTGTCAGGGTCACCCCAGCTTGGTTTTTCCCAGCAAAGCCCCAGCCGGTGCCAGCCCCGTGCTGCAGCCCCGGGGCCGAGGCTCAAGGAGCCAGGCATTTCTGTGGGCGCTGCACTGTGCCGGGCCCCACTGCTGGCTGCCAGCTGCCTTGTGTCAGGGCAGCCGATCTGAGAAGACCAGCTTTGCTTTGTGTCTGCTAGAAACAGAGAATTTCTGTGTTTTTCATGCTGAAAACAGCTGTGCTACTGTTGTGGCACCATCACACTCCATGGGGAAACAGGAAAAACGGCTGCTCCTTATCTTGAGGATGTGCTGAAGCCCTGAACGCATCAGCTCAGTACAAATCTGAACTCCCAAGTCAAGCTCACCAGCAGGACAGATCATGGCATTGATCAGCTGCACACAAGCCACCTGAAAAGAAAACCCCAACCACACAAACAAAAGAGAAAACTTCTGAGCATGGACTGGAAGTCAGTGGTTCAGGACTTACTAGGAGGCCAGAGGACAACACACAAAGCTGCCGCTGTAAAAAGCAGTAAAGCCAAAGGCATTTCATCCACACCAAATTCATCCTGCTACAAGCTCTCCAGCTCCTGCACTAGATTCCAAGTGCCGTGTCCACAAAAACCTGAGGAATTAAGTACCCTCAGCACCGCTGAGGTTCCACTCTCCAGGCCGTCCAACAGGGGCTCCAGTCGCTCTCCAGGCCATCCGTTTCTGCTCTTTTAGTGAAAAGCCTCCAGAACATGCCATGAGAGATGATCAGCAGCTGCCCCACAAACCAGGACAGGAGCGCACATTTGCAGACCCATTGTAAAATGAAGAGTGAGAGTCAGAAGAGAGACTCCACTGAGAGGCCACTAACAGTCGGAAACTCAAGAGCAGCAAAAGGCAGGACTTCTACCACCATGTACGTGCCTTTGGGTTGAGGCAGAACATGGAGGGTACACAGACCCTTCGCAGCATCTATCATCATGCGAAGGACTTTGGTTTCAACAGCTCTTGCCAGGAGCAGCATCCCCTCTTTTGTACCCAGCGGTGTTTTGCTTCCAAACTAAGGAGAAAAGGAAGTTGGAATCAATGTCTGAGACCAGGCCAGCTCTAAAGAAGAGTGCAATGGGAATGCCTCATGATTGAGAATGCTCTGAGGAATAACCATGAGAAAACACTTGCTCCAAAACCTTGCCCAAACATCTGTGTTACCCTTGTTTCTCATGGGACAGAGGAGCGACAAGAAAGGGAGTGATGCATCTCAAACCACACGCTGCCAGCAAGAGAAAGGCTTTCGACAAAAATTAAGACCCCAGGAGCCACAAAAGGAACCTGTGGACTTGGGAGGAAAGAGAGACTCTCTGTTTACCCAAGGAGAGCCAGGAAGAGCACACACAGGGACAAGGAAGTGCCCCAGCTCGTTCACAGGGAAGGGAAACCGGGTGTCCACTGCACAGGAGTGTAAATTAATAAAAATACCACCCCCCCCCCTTCAGATGCAGAGCAAGACAAAAAGGAAAAAATGCTGAAGTGCAGCAAGCCCTCCTAGATAAGTTAAGAGGCATAATCAGAGAGGAGCAGAGCAAGCCACAGAAGAGGGCGGAGCAGCTGAAGTCTCACAGACCTGGACAAATAGATGGAAAGTATTTTGTAAGTCCCGGAAAAAGTATATGATGGTGACGGTACCGGGAAATGTACAGTAGGGGGAAAAAGCAAAACAAGCCATGTGGCGATAACAAGGATTTACTAAAGAGCAGGAATCTTCCACCAGCAGTTTCCCTCCCCGTTCCAGCAACTGTCCTGAGATATCCGGGCAGACACCATGCGGCCGGAGCTGTGGCTGTGTGAGGTCGTCTCCGGACACCGGACAAGCCTCTTACCTCCTTGTGTATAAAAGCCTTCAGGCATAAGATGGAGTCTTGTCTGCGTTGTGTACCTTCAAAAGACAGTGGAAAAGGTTGTTTATGCAGGAAAGCACCAGACTGAATGCCGATACTTCACCTTGTTACCAGTTGACCCCTCACTCACAGGAATCCCTCAGCTCAATCCCAAACACACACAGCCCCATCTCCATCTCAGAAGAGATCTTTAAGCCCCCAAACAAACCACTGCCTCATCCCCACGTGAGCAACCTGCCCTGATCCTCTTTCCTTTCCCCTCCCTCCCTTGCCGTACCACACTGAACTGGCATTTCTTTCCCTCCTCACACAACCAGACCATGTACAGACACAGTAATAATCCTGCATATGAAAAGTGTCTGCGGTCACCAGGGACTGGTCTTCCCCAGTTGCACCACAGAGTCACGGTGTCGTCACTGATGCAGCGATGTAGGGGTGCACACCATACATCAGCCAGCAGAAAGCATAGGAGGCGTAAGTCTTTACAGACCGTTTTTTCTCCTTCACATATTCCCTTTAAATGGTGTCTTCAACTCTTCCCAATATGTATGTAGCTTTTGAAGTTTACAGCTTTATAAGAGATCTGAAGAAGTGCTTGTCTCCAAAGGCTTTTCTGCTGTTCATCTACATTCGTTGTTCATGCAATAAGACAGTAAGCAACTGTACCTAATGTCTCCTAACACGCGCATGACCTGGGTTACCCCACAGCCAAGGCCGAAGACTCACCACAGGGTGAAAGTGTGGGTGGACGGGGGACCGTGTGGGTGCAGAGGCTGGACGAGAGGGGAGGCAGAAGGGGTCTCCGGCAGAGGTCGAGGGATGACTTTTCCCTGCTGTTGCAGCCACCTTTCTCCATGAGCGGTCTGGGTCCTAGAAAGGCTGGAGCCGCATCAAGCACGGCGGGACATACTCAAGCACGTCACCGAGACCAACAGGTGGCAGCAAGAGCAGCAGAGGCAGCTCCCCTGGTAACTGCCTCCAAAAAGGGAAGGTGCTTCCCCCGGCTGCAGGGCCCATCCCTCCACTGAGGGCAGCCCTGGGGGAAAGAGGGGATTTCTCTGACACCCCTCATGAGACAGAAGCAGGTTTTGGAGACTGGCGTTGGGCTGGAGCTCCCTGACACCCGAGGGGGGCTTGCTGGGCACCCCGAATTGGCTTTTTGTGTGGGACCTGGCTGAAGAGAAAGGGATCCCTCTCATGGCTGGCTCTCCCCTTTCCAAACCAGAGTCTGTACTCCCTTTGCAGAGTCCTGGCACCAAAACGCCTTGCCCCGAGGGGGGATACCTGTTTGGGACACCCAAGGTCTCGGCCCCACCTGACGCAGCCCCAGGCTGATCCGCTGCACCTGGGACCCTCTCACAGGCTTGGGCAGAAGGGGCAGTACGGAAGATGAGCAACACAGTAACCGAGCACTTGTGAACATACTTGCAGAAGCCCCTCACTGCTCCTGGCCCACCCCCACATAACCACACGACATCACGCTGTGCCCCTGAAAGCAGGGCTGGGGCAGGGGAGGGCGCCGGCCCCAGCAGGCCCGACCCGGACCCTCTCCACAGGCCACTTCTCTGCAGGCCGAGGGCCGGGGCCCGCTCTTGCACCTGGGGGCTCCGACACCTCGGCAGGGGCTGCCGGCCGCAGCCCCAGGCCCCGGCAGCCAGTGGCTAGGCCCCGTGCTGGCACTGAGGGAGAGAGCAGGAGGGCGCCGGACCGGGCCGGGCTGCAGCAGGGCTGGGCTTGGCACCCGCCGCCGGTTCCTGCTGTGAGGCTTCAGGGCGAAGGCCGGGGCCTTCTTCTGAGAAGGCCGGAGCCAGGCCCGCAGGCCGGGGTGGGCCAGGAGCAGCTGTGCCCCGAGGGCCTGGCTAGGCTGCTCTGGACACCCCCCTCATCAATGCTGATGTTCTTGGCTGAAAAGAGGAAAACGGGGAGTAACTTTGCCATGCGTGTTTACTAGAGGCTTGTGGCCTGATCCTGTCAGGCCCCGGGTGCTGGCGGGGCTTTCCAGGTGGCTGAGTGACGCCGTGCAGCTGTAAGTGGTGACATAAATTGCTCTGGTGGCCAGTGTATGTAGCATGTCCCACCTGTGCAGTCAAGAGAGCTGGCTGGGTTTTCCTGCAGCTCCGGCCTGCGTCTCTCTCCTTCCTGCGTCACCTCTTGTCGTGACGCAGTTGGGTCTGATGGGTTGGAGGTCTCCAGTTTCTGCCCAGTTCGGTCCTGGCTGGAGAATGGGAGCCAATGTTCTTGGAGGAGACGTAGGGGAGGGCACACAGAGACACAAGCAGGAGCCTCCTCTTTGGAGAAAACCAGGGAGAGACAATGCAGAGGGAAAAGGCCAGGTCAGTCCTCTTGACACCACATTGCCCTCGGGTCCCTGGAGTGGGACATGGATGAGGGATGGGGCTGGGAAGGGCTGTCATTGCTACAACTGTTTGAGGACCATGAGCGAGTTCAAGTGATGGAGAATGGGGAAATCCTGCATTTCTGGGCTGTGGGTGTCCCCAGGGTGCTGCCGTGTCCGGTCTGCGCCCCAGGGTGTGTCCCCAGCATGTGTCCCCATGTCACAGCAGCCCTCTGTGAGGCGCCGTGCCCCGCAGGGGGGTCACAGTGGCTGGGCTCTATATTTTCCCCCTGGGGCTGGTGCTGCCCCAGTTTCTCATGGCGTTTGCGGGAGGAGCACCCGGAGGGAGCAGTGTGTCTATCCGGGGGATCCTGCTGCCATGAGGAAGATGAGAGCGCTCAGAGGTGAGGGGCTGGTGGGAGGTTGGGGGCTGATGCCTGCCGGAGGCAGTGCCCGTCCCAGCTGGGGGCTGTGTCCCTGTCCCAGCTGGGTGCTGGGGACTGCGTCCCCGTCACCTCTTATCCTGCTGCCAGGCACCTCTGAGAGGGCTCTGGCTCCATCCTCTCCCTGCCCTCCGTGGGGCAGCTGGAGACTGCTCAGAGACAACCTGGCCCGGATGGCTCTTGTTGGCTGCTCAGCCCCAGCCCTCCCGGCCTCTCCTTGCAGGGCCCCATTCCATCCCCTGCCCAGCTCGGGGCCCCCGCGCTGGACTCACTCCGGTGCGTCGCTGCTGTTCTGGCACTGGGGAGCCCGGAATGGGCCCAGTCCCCCCGGTGTGGTCTTCCCAGTGCCACAGCGTCGGGCAGAGTCCCTCCCCTCATCCCACTGACTGCCCTCTTGCCAGTACAGCCCAGCACGGGCTGTTCGTGCTGGGGGAGGCTGGGAAGATCCTCACCCCTCCCTGGTTCGAAGCCCTGCAGCCAGCAAAAGCGTTTCTTCCTTTTCTTCCAGCTCTCTGCCGATGCGTGCGTTCCCAGTCCAGACCTGCGCATCCTGAGGATGAAGGCAGGGCAAAGGGGACGGCTGTCCCTGCAGCCGTCACTACCTTTGCGGCTGTCGGGACTTCTCTGCTAAAGCAGCTGCAAGACCATGAGGTGAGGCGGTGGGGGGTGAGGGCTCCCTTTCCCCTTCCTCGCCTGGCACTCTCCCTCTGACCTCCGCCATCCCCCATCCTCAGGAATGATTTTCTAGGCTCCTGCAAGGCCTTTTACCCTGGTGGAGCCGATCTCCCTGTCTGGCTCTCTGCTAGTGTCAGAGGTGCCACGGAAGATCTTGCCGTTCCCCGTGGCTGTCCTGACCGATGCCTGCAGCTCGTGCCTCATGCCCAAGGCACACAGATGATCTGGGGGGCAGCCGGTCTCCCTGGGAACGAGGGCAAAGCAAGTCTCGTCACTCCCCTTTGTGGTCTGTCCCCAGGGTGACCGAGTGGAGACATACCGAGAGCTGGAGAGCGTCTTGCAGGGAGACGACGGCTGTTTGACGAGCGGTGTCGTGAACCGCCTGATAGCAGAGGTGTCCAGTGACATGCGAGCAGCCCAGGTGAGCTTGTTCTCTTTCAAGGCACCAAAGCGGCCTGCCTATGCCCCTGTTTTTTGGGGAAATACAGAGCAGCGCAGAGATGTTCCTCGGTCATTCAGACCCAGCGGTGGTCCTAAGGGAGAAGCTCTGGGGACTAATGGGGGCATTACAGAGAATTTGAAGAGGGGACACAGAAAGCTGTGCAGAGAGGTGGACTCGGGGTTGTTTCTAAATGAGCGAGAGCTGAGTTCAAGCTCAAGGTTATTTCTCCTGCCTTGAGGGAGCGCCATGGGAACCCACGAGTTCCACGGAGAGGCCCCAGGGGGGTCTCCTGGCATCTCCGCAGAGAGGGAGAGGAGGCAGTAGCACAGGGCTGCGCTGAGGCGGCAGACACCCGGCCCGAGCACAGCTGCCCTGAGGCGTCTTGCAGGGGAGACAGGGTCATTCAGCCTGTCCGAGTGCCTCAGCCTTTTTCTTGGGAGTGTTTAACCTGTGGCGCTTTTTCAGGGTGTGACAGATGATGTGAAGACGGCCGCTAGCGATGTCCTGGTGGCTCTGGCCCGCTCCCACTTCCACTTTGTCATGTCCGAGCTCCAGAGCCACCTGAAGGTCATGGGGAAGGTCCCTGATGAGACTGTGCTCCTCACCTTGGGCAAAATGGCCTGCAGCTACGGTATGGCACTCTCAGCATCCTGGTTTGGGGAGGGGTCTGTGATAACGGGGAGAAGGGATCCTCCCCCTTCCTAAATGTTTTGTGTTGAACTGGGGGCTATGAAGTTGCCGTGCCTCCTTGCTCCGTGCCAGGGCCGGCTGGCAGCTCTGCCTTACCAGCCCAGTCCCGGTTCCTGGAGGGTAGGAGCACATTGGAGGCAAACCCGTGGGGTCTCTTGCCCCCCGCTGTCCTCCCCATTTCCCCAAAGGGCTTTCCTGTGTCCTCCTTGGGGAAGGCAGCCCTCCACACACCCTCTGGCTTGTCCCGCGTAGCCCAGCAGCCCCAGCCTTGCCAGCAATCGACCCCAGCCTCCCGTGTCTCTCACTGACCCTCTCGGTCCCTCTGTCCCTGTCTTCTCTGCAGCTCTGTGGTGCATCCCCTTTGTGGGAATGACACTGCTCGCCCTGCGCACCATGCTGAGCCGGGTGGGGAGTGGCCGGATCCTGCGCGCCATCTGCAGTGGTGAGTGTCAGCTCCCTGGCCAGGGCCCAGGGGCAGGGGCTGGGGTGGCCTTTGATGCCTCCGTGTGATCTCAGAGGGAACGTGGTGGGTGTCAGCCCGCAGCGAGGTCAGGCCTTGGTGATCCCAAAGTGCTGTGAGTGTGCAGAAGGAGCGGGGGAAGCCTGGGAGGTTCCTGTGTGCAGGACGTGGCAGTGCTGCGTGGAGGAACTCCAGGGTCCCTTCCCATGGCTTCTGTTCCCCTGCTTTCCTCTGGGGTTTAAAGCCCCTGCACTGAAAGGGCGAGTATGTGGGAAGGGAAGGGCAGCGGCTGCAGTGGAAAATGCTGGAGGGGAACAGGGCATTGAGGAGGAAAAGGTGCGACGGGGAGAAGGAGAGAAACAGTGGGGTGATTGAATCCAGATACCTCAAGAGCACGGCTTGTCCTCGGATCCAGCTCTGGTCCTAGGCTGAGCCCTGCCGAGCCTGGGACTGCCCTTAAAGCAGGCTTGGGCGAGGGTGCAAGGAACCTTCCTTGCTGCAGACTCTCAGGTGCTCCCTTGTCCTTTCTCCTGGTGCAGTTCTGGAGCAATGGTCAAAAGGGGTCAATACCTACTTCTGCAACCGGGAGCAATGTCCCTTCCCTCGCAACGGGAAAGCGCAGCTCTGTGAAGACATTTACCCGGTCTTCCGTTACGCGGTGGTAAATTGGCTGGGCTGCGAGGAGGAAGAGGTGAGAAGTGCTGCTTTCCACGCCTGGGGCCGCAGCAGGGATGTCCACGTCAGTGGGTCCGTCTGTGCCCGGTGGGGTGCGAGCAGAGGCGGGCAGGGAAGGGAAGCGATCTGGGTGAGAAAGCACCCCAAGCCGGGAGCCTGCCAGCACATTGCCTGGGGCTGGAGGCTCCCTGGAGGGAAGCAGCCAAGTCCTGGGGCCTTTCTGCAGGGAGGGCTGGGGTACCAGCATGGGGAAATGCTCTCTCTCCTCTGGAGCGAGCCCTTCTCCTGCAGGGCAGAAGGGAAAGGGAAACCCCTCCCAGTGGGAAGGGCAGACTGGTGTCCAGGGGATGCTGAGCGCTAGGCAGACCTTCAGCCCTCCAAGCAGAGCCTCTCCCTTCCCTGTCCAGGACAAGCAGGCTGTCCTCGGGGCGGTGGCTGCCATGATGGGGGTCCTTCTGCATGAGGAGCAGCACCGAGAGCATGCCTGGGAGCAGCTCCTCTGGCTCCTGCACCAATATCAGGAGGTCCGAGACACCTCTCGGGTCACCAAGGTGAGAAGTCGCGTCGGGCCCGGCATGGCTGCTGGGGTGGGCCTGAGCGAGTGGCACAAGGCACTGGGGAGCTGTGGGGTGCCAGGGGGAGCTGGGCAGCCCTTCGAGAAGGAACAGGGAGAGCAGAGGAGGCCTGAGGCTTCCTGGGCTCTTTGGGCAAGAAAAGAGCAATGCCGGGGGGGGCGGGCAGGAGGGAGCCAAGAGTCCCCGAGGCTCATCTTCTCAGGAAGGGAGGCATTGGCACCTCCCTGGAGCTCTGTGTGCGGGAAGAGCTTTGCCCTAATGCCCAGGGCCACATCCCGTCCCATCCAGTGAGGGGCAAGGTCTGACGAGTGGGAAGTGGTGGGAAACTGAGTTGTCAACACCGGGCTCTCTTCAGAGGAAAGAGACCCTCCCGATGCTGCTCTGAGGGGAGGGCAAACAAGAAGCCCCATGCAGGAGGGTTTGGGCTTTTCCCTGGGAGGTGGTGTTAGGGACTCCCCTTATCCCACATGTGCTGCGTTTCTCCCTTCCCAAGTGACTTTTGGTGGCTTTAGCCTCCTCTTCCTCCCCCGTTCTCTTGTAGAGCCTCATCTATGTCCTGGAGACGCTGGAGGGAGTTCAGACCCCAATCCCACAGGGCATGGCTGTTGCCATCAGCACGGCTGTGCACCGCCAGGTAAGGGGAGCCTGCGCCCTGCCACCGGCCTGGGGCCTGCACACCTGATTGCCGTGGAGGGGAAAGACCTGCCAGCTGGCAGGGAAGGGAAAGGCAGGACAGGGCAGGGCAGGGCATCCCTCCGCCAGGATTTGTGAGCTGGGTGCCACGTGGGTGCCACGTAGGTGCCTTAAGGCTGCAGGAGGCCTGATCCTGGCGGTTTGGAACGGGTCCAAGGGGCAGCCCGGTTCCCACAGCGATTTCCCTCTCAGCCAAGTCACAGGAGGACTCTGGGAGAGGAGGGCAGAGAGCACCGTCTCTTTTCAGTCCCCCTCAACGCTGACGCTAGTTTCTTTAAAACGGACCTTGTTCCCACAGCTCTCTGAGGTGACCAAAGAGCCTGGCCCGGCCCATAAGGCAGTGCTGTCCCGCTGCATCATTCTGCAGGGTAAGGAGAGGAGACTGGGCGATGCCCCGCCGTGCCATGGCAGCTCTCTCCCAGAGAGACCTCGGCGGTCGGCGGCAGCTGCCTGCTAATGCAGAACGCGATTTCTTCCCTGCAGCCCACATGTGCCCTGAGGAGACAGTCATGTTTCTGCACTCCCAGCTGAGTGGTGGGAGCGAGGCCGGCCGTGTGGCAGCCCTGGGCCTGCTGGGAGCGCTGGCCCACTCTGACGGTCAGTGCCATGGGCCAGAGACACGAGGCAGGGGTTGGGGCTACTGGGCTGAGAGCAGAAACGGGCTGAAAGTGGTACACCTGCACCCAAAAGGAGCTGCAAAGAGCAGGTCCCCCAGCTGAGCTGACGCCCTGTGACAGGGCTCGAGCTCTCCCCCGGCAGTTAGAAATGGTGGCACACCAAGGACGATGCTCCAAGCTCAGTAACACGGGTGGGCTGATGGGCGAGCGGGCGGGCTGGCACGCGCAGGAGCTGCTTGTACCCATGCCATTTCTCTCATGCTCTCTGTTACCATAGCTTTCAGTCCCTATAAAATTGCTGTGCCTCTAGAAACAGAGTTGCTCTGGGTGTGCCGCTGCCTCCTGTGAAGTCAGTCAGGCCCCGCTTTTCTGTCCCACTGGTGTATGAAAAGCTTGGAAGCTTCAAGGGATCCCTTCTGCCATCGGGGCTCTGCCTCAATGCACACTCTCTGTATCTCTTCCAGCACCTGCAACAAGAGAGAAGCTGCCCCAGGTGGTGGAGGCCGTGCGGTCGGTGTGCAACGACCCCAGTGCCCCGGTGAGCTGGTTTGGGAAGGGGCGGTGCTGCCAGGGCAGGCAGAGAAACCCTTTCCCTCGGGGCAGAGCCTGGCAAGGCCATAGCAGGAAGCAGCGGTTTGGGGTCTGACCTAGATGACCATTCCCTTTCCCCACTTCCTCGTGCTCCCCAGAGAGCTGATGGCAAGAGGTGCCGCTGCTGCTGGCGTGGGCAGGGCTGGGGTGCCTGGGGAAGCGCCGGCACGTTGCCCAGGTGGTGGGTGATGGCTCCTCACCGGGGAGAGCTGGCAGAGCAGAGTGGGGAGGTCATTGTGCTCTGCAGGGCAGATGCACGTCCAGCCTGGTGCTAAAGCCCATTCCTGAACCCAGGAGCAAAAGCTTCTGCCGTGCCCTTGTCATCCCTCCGCGAGCTACAAAGGCTGCCCCCAAGCGAAGGCAGCTTCCCTTTGGGTTTTGAACAGGAGGGTCGTAACCACACTCTCCCCCTGGCAGGTGCGGAGGGCAGTTCTGGAGTTCATCAGGGAGCTGCTCAGCTCCGGCTCCCAGAGCTGCTGGGCATGGGATGTGGTGGGGCACATCTTCAACGAGTTCAGCCGGACCTCAGGCAGACTGGTAAGGGCAGAGTGGGACACCCGGGGCTTCGGCGGGTGCCTGGACTGTGCTGAGAGCTCCTGCAGGCATCCTTGACCATGGAGAGCTCCATGCTGCAGGGCCATCAGCACCGGCACTGCCATCGGAGCGGCCTCCAAACGGCCATTCCTCCTCGTGGGTGTCTGTGCTGATGTTGGTGGAGATGTCAGTGGATGACGTGGGTTTGCACCTGGGCGTGCCACCCAGGACTGCGGGGCTGCCTGCATGCCCGACGGGCTGAGCTGTGTCCACAGGCACCTGCAGCAAAGCCGTCTTGCAAAGGGAGGGGCCTTGTAGGGACAGGACATCCTCCAGCCAATGCAGACAGGTGGGCCTGGCTAGAGGAGCTTTCTGTGGTGTTCTCGTGCTCTGGCCCTCCAAAGCACGCCCTGCCCATCCGATAGCAGTCTGGGGACCCGTGTCCCTTCTGGCAAGGGGACAGGCCATTTGGCGGTCCCTTTGGTGAGTGTTTCCAGCTGGGCGCCCAGGAGATGAAGGCTGGGGATGGCCGAGCCTCCTGCTGACTTGCCGAGGATCTTCCCTCTGGCTGGAGCTTCCTTCCAGCCGGGGGATCTGTGTGCGTCGCTTTGCTCCGGGGCTCGGGGAGGCTCTGCTTTGGGAGCAGGGCGAAGGAAAGGGCTTCTGCATTCTCCTCCACATCCGTTGGGCTGGGCGTGCCGCTGCCAGGGCTGGCGCCGAGCACGCCCTGCTGAAGGGCACGTTCCTCACCTGTTTTGGTGGCACAACAGCAGCATTTGGGCCCTGGGGGACTGTGCAGACAAGCAGCGTCTCTCTCTGCTCCCAGGCTTGCCAGTCCTTCCCAGGGTCCGGGAACTGGTCCCCGAGCTGGGTCCGGCTGTCCTTGTCCTCTGCTCCCGGCAGGCTGGCGCAGCAGCACTGGTGGGACCGTGCCTGAGCCTCGTCGGTTGGGAGCTGAGAGTAACGGGGGTTTTGCCAACTCTGTCTTACAGGTGGCAGGAGGCCTTTTTGCCTGGGAAACCCCGGAGGAAGGAGCTCTTCAAGCCCTGTGCGTGGACATTCTGGGCTCGCTGGATGTCTCTCTGAGAGGGATGACCAAAGTAAGTTGCCCTCTGCCCTGCTGCTGTGGTCACTTCTTGCCTTCAGGGCATTTTTCGTTGCGCTTCCTCATGCCTTGAACCTCTCCCCTCACGTGCGCTGAATCAGCACACAAGGCTCAGGGAAACGCAGACCATCCTTTTTGTCTTCGAGCTGAGTGGAAGTGCCAGTGTGGCGAATTGCCTGGTTCTTCTCTGCAGCTCCTGTGGCCGAGGCTGCTGCAGTATGTGGTGCCAGCCCAGTACAGCGGCATGCTGATCCCGCTCTCCCGCTGTCTCCAAGCCCTGGCTGAGAGACGGGAGAGAGCAGGATGCGAAGAAGAAGAGGAGGAGCCTGATGCCGTGGACTCCCAGGAGCAAGGTAGGAGCCCCAGTGAGTGCTGCTGGGTTTGGCTGGGTGCCGGGCCAGTCTGTGTTTACGCGTGCCCTGCCAGCCCTGAGCAGGAGCCCGGGAGAACCAAAGGCTCTGCTGCTGGGCACGAGGGACTCTTCCCTGCATTGCCTCTCGCCTGGCGCAGAGGCCTGGCTCTCCTGCTCGCAGCGTGCTCCTGGTGAGCCGGGGCTCGTTCCTGGCCATGCTGGAGCTGACTTCATCTCATGCTGGGCAGCCCTTGGGAGTCCCCCCCGAGGCCAGCGCTGTGGCAGCGCAGCTGCTCTCAGCCCTCAGCCCTCTGCGGGGGCAAGGGAGGTGCGAGGGGCAGGGCATGGCAGGGGCTCGTCGGTCACCCAGCCTTTCTTCTTCCCCGCAGCCCAGCTGCCGACTCCCCAGGCCCTGCTGGCTCGACTGCTGGTGAGTAACGGGGCTCTGAGGAAAGAGCTTTTCTGGCCAGGGGTGGTGGGAGAGCCTGGGGCAGAGGTGCTTTTGAGGCCAGTGCCAGGAGCCCGCAAGGAGAAGGCAGTGCGCCTGAACCTTCCTGGGCCCGTCGGGGATCCCACTCCTTTCTCGGGGCCAGCAGCACCCTGGGTGAAGCCATTGGATGCCCGCTGCTGGCCGGAGTGGCGCCGAGCTCCCAAGCTCCCTCCCGGGAGAAGCTGCAGCTCTGGCGGCAGGAGTGACCCTTCTCTCCTGCTCTCGCCTAGGTGGTGGCGGCAGCTCCTCACAAGAGCGGCGAACGTGCAGTCACTGCATTGCAGCTGCTGCAGGCCCTCCACGGCAGGATCCACAGAGCCTTGGGGGCGGCGTGGGCGACCGAGATCCCCCTCCTGCTGCAGTACTTGGAAGGTAAAGCGCGGGAGGGGAGGGAGAGGCTATGGGGACAGAGAAGGGGCAGGGCAGCTTTCCAGTGTGACGGAGGGGAATTGTCCCCAGCTCCCCAGCACTTGCTCTGCTGCCTTTCCCCTCCCAGGGAGCCAGCACTGAGGCTGGGGGCAGCCGTTGATGTCCCCTAGGAGGGCAGGTCTTGGTGGCACCCCCATGTCCTGGCTGGGATGGTGTCTGGGGCAGGGACAGGACTGGTGCTCCTGGAGGAGGTGCAGCCCCTGGCTTTGGAGGGCCGAGTCCCCAGGCCAGGCCAGGTTTGCAGCATCTGTCCTTGGCAATAGCCTGGGAGGAGGGCTGCAAATGGGCAGAAAGTGGTGGGTCATTCAGGAGAAAATGTGTGTTGCCGGTGCGTGCTGGCACTCAGTGGTCGGCGTTGTTCTGGGAGCTGCAGTCAAGCAGTGGGGATCAGCTGCGGTCAGTGCGTCCTTCCCCAACTTGAATGCAGTGGCTCTGACAAACGCCCCTGGGCTCCCTCCTGTGTCTTTGGCCTCACAAGGGCTTTGGCGCAGGTGCTTCTAGGGCCTTTCTAGCCTGATGGCCTGGGACTTTTGGGAGGTCTGACCGCAGAGGAGACCACTGGGCTCTTCTTTGGTGTGAGCTTAAATAGCAGCAAGGGCTTTTGCTTCCTCTTGCTTTCTAGGAAAAACCGAGATCTCCCTGGACTCTGCAGAGTGGGAGCACCGTCTGCTTAAGGTATCGCATGCTTGGGGGAGAAGAGGGAGCAAACAAAATTGTGGGAGGAAGCTTGGGGCTGCCTGTGTAGGCACCAGGAGGTGGGGGCACCTCCTGAGCACCCTGCACCTCCCCCCACAGTAGGTGCCTGCCTGCTCAGAGGAGCTGCTCTCTGCACATGTGCCACGGCTGATGGCTAATGCCCTCTAACGCTGTGGCACACGCCTTAGCACTGCCTCCTCCTCCACATCTGGCGTGCCAGGGGGTCTCGCCTGAGGTGTTAGGAGAAGAGGGAGGCTGGAGAAAAGAGGGTTGGGTGGGGCAGGGGAAGAGACTGCCGTTCCCGGCAGCTCTCCCCCAGCAGTGTCCCGGGACATGTGAGTGTGGAAAGGGTCCTGGCCAAGGGCAGGGGAACACTCGGCTTCCTCTCCTGTTCCCCACAGTTCCTACAAGCGTCACTGGAGCCCATCGAGGACAAGGCTTGGACCGTGGGCCTGAGCCAGGAGCTGAGCCAGCAGCTGGGCAGCTCTGCCCCTGGTTCCTGGGAGAAGGTGTGTCTCCTGCCCCGTGCTGGGGCTGGGGCTGGGGCTGGTGCCGGTGCTCTGCCCATGCAGGCGGTTTTCACTGCTTCCCCTTCCTTCACCCCCAAAGGCACTTCCTCCTGGGCTGCTCCAGTGGCTGGCTACAGCCTGGCACCACGGCTGGCCTCGCCTGCTCCCAGGGGCGGTCGGGTCCACCTGGGGCCAGCCCTCTCCTGACAGGTCGAGCCGTGACCGCATCTCGGGCTCGGCCTCTTCTCTTTCAGCTTTTCCTGTACAAGGCTCTTGGGACAGCACTGGCAGCTTGTCAGGACCTCAGACACGTCCAAGAGCAGGTGCTGAGGTTCCTTCAGGAGACAAACCCTGTGGAGCTGTCTGAGGCCCAGGTGAGGTGATGCTCATGTCCTGAGCATCCCCTGCCTGTTCCTGGGGGAGAGGGAGGGCTGCTCCAGACCTCCTTGATTTCCCCGTTGCTGCCATTCCCCCCTTGCTGCAACGTCCTGCCTGGCTGTTGTCACTGGCCACAGCTGAGTGCCTGGGCTGGAGCCGACTCCCTGTTTCTCTGTGGTTGCAGGGAATGATTTTTATTGTGTCCCACGCTGCCAAGAGCCACTTCCACCTGGTCTTGGACACAGTGACGATGTTCACCGCCGCTTTCACTAGAGACTGGTTTTATCAGACTTCCATGGGCTGGAAGGTAAAGGATCCAGGGTTTTGCTGTTTGGCTTTCCTTTTTTGGCCTTATTTCCACTTCTACACCTGCAGCAGCCAAACCGTGGCAGCTGTGTTTAGATAAGCCCTCTTGTAAGAGCTCCCTGAGACCTGTGTTTCAGAGGGGATGTCCTGGCATTGGGGCCCCTGAGGTGTCATTGGAAAGGACGGAGTTTGACACCTCGTGGATCAGAGCCGGCCGGCTGGGGCAGCTGCAGCAGTTGCTTGCATGCAGCCACGTTGCCCGTGACTTAACTTCAGCAGGAGCTGGCAAGAAGGGGGTGGGCATGGTGCGACACTCTGCCCCTTCCCCAAAGCTGAGGGCTGGGAGCAGGAGCCTGGTGAGGTCTCGCTGGCTCTGCCCCCCACCTGGGGGCCACGGGGAAGCCTTTCAGGGCAGGGCAGGGCCCTGCAGAGAGAGCGGTGCAGCCTGGCCTGGGCGGTGGGCAGACTGGGCTGATCTGCCCACTGGCACGCGTAGGCTGCGCGTCTCTAAGCAGGACCGTGACAGGCTATTTCAGATACCTTTCCACAGAAAGCTTCCAGACAGCTCCCCAACCCCTCAAATCAGTGGTAAAACCACCAGCAGTGTGTGTGATGCTGGCTGCACCCTCCTCCTCAGTCCATGCGAGAACCCACGCTGTGGGATGGGAACAGCTCCCGGCCCCAGAGCTCGCAGCTTGAGGAGTAGCTTGGGGAGCTGCTGGGAGGTGCCCAGGTGAACGAGGAGCTGGTGAGGGTGCAGGGCAGCGGCCTGCCGCAGGAGCCTGCGGGAGTCCTGGAGCTGATGTCTTGGGGCATCTCTGTCGACACAGATACAGCGGCGGCAGAACACGGGGAGAGCCCAGGCCACTTGCGCTGCTCTCATGCGCACCTACAGCGGCATTGCGCTGCGTGCCCCCAAGGAGCAGCTGCTCACCTGCGTGGATAAAGAAATCATGGGCAACATCCTGCGGCTCTCCAGAGCCAAACAGAGGGTAGGAGCGTGGGGCGTGCAGGGGCAGGGATGCCTGGGTGCCCTCGCTCCAGCCCCTCAGGGCTGGGGCATACCGAGATGGACGGTCTCTTTCTAAAGATCCCCCAAGGAAGGGTTTGTCCTCAACGTCCAGACCCCAAACCCCCACGGGTTCCATGCTCCTCTTCCCTGCCTCAGCCCTTCAAAGAGTTCAAGGGGTGCTTTGCTCTCTTTGGCCTCAGGACTTGCAGCTCAAGCTTGCCTTGGTGCAGAGCATCACTGAGGTCAGCAGCGCCATCCGGGCTGTGGGCGACTGCGGCAGCTTTGAGCTCTCCTTGAAGCAGGAGGCGACGCGGACCCTGCTGGTGAGTGCCTGTAGCCGGGGCAGTCACACGGGGGAGTTTTGGGCTGTGCCATGAGGCTGCTTTCCCCAGAGGCACAATGGTCTCTCGGCTTCATGCGAGCTCCTGGAGCTGTGTCCCGAGCTGGTGGGGCCCTTGGGCGCTGGTGCTGGGTGGCTATGGCTGGGGAGCAGGGTCCCTCCTGCGGTGCCTTTGGGGATCCATGGGGGTGACGGGGCAGGGCCTGTCAGTGGAGCCTGTCCCCGGGGGAGGCGGGAGGGCTGTCCCGTGCCCCTGCCCACTGCCAACTGTGCGCTTGTCTCTCTGGGACTTGCAGGACTGGATAAAGGGGGAGCCCTGGGACTCCCTGGTGTATGGAGTGTTTCAGGCCCTGGAGGAGTTGAGGTGAGGTCTGTTCCCCGGGCTCCGGGGGCTCCCAGTGTGTCCCAGCCCCAGTGACCTTGAGCGTGGAGCCGGGAGCTGCTGGGGCTGTGGAGTGGGAGGGTGTTCCCCATTTCGGGTGTCTCCCGATGGAAGGGAGCCTCAGGGGTTCCTTAACCTGGGTGTGGGGGTTGCCTGCTGCCTGGGAGGAGGCAGGAATTGCTGGAGCTGAAGGCAGTGCTCGCTGGCATGGGCTGGGGATGTTGGATTTGGGGCCCTCGATTAGGAGGAACCCAGCTATGGTTTGAGCCACTCTGGAGAGGGCTAGTAAATCCCCTTTCTGTTTTCTCTTCCTTTTTCCTCTGGCCAGCAAGCTGAGGCCACCTCTGAGCAGGGAGGAAAGTCGCAACCTGCTGTCAGTGTGCTGCCAGAGTGTCTTGTCCTACCCTTCCAAGGAGCGGATGAACAAGGGAAGGAAGACAGTGAGGGCAGCTGTGAACGTGCAGGTACCCACCGGCCAGTGCCTGCCCACCTCTGGGTCAGGATCCCACCTCAGTGCGCCCTGGCAGCCCCCGTGATGCAGAACCTCAGCTCTCCTTTCCTCCTTTCAGCTTCTGCACAGGAGAGGCATGGAAGATCTGGGCCATCTCATAGAAAGCCTTCTGGAGGCAGAGGCCACCTCTGCCTGTTTTGACGATGTGGTCCACGTGAGTAGCCATGGGGCAACAGGGAAAGCGTCACAGGGGCAGGGAATCAAGGCCTTAGAGGGTGATAGGAGGTGGATACCTTTCCTATGGGAAAGTGGGGCTTTGGCTCCTCGCTCTGAGGCTGTGTGTCTGGCTGGGGCCAGGGCCTGAGCTGGGGGACAGGAGCGCCCGGCCACTGTGGCCTCAGGACAGGCAGAGAAGTGGGTCCTGCCAGAGGGAAAGCCAAGAGCCAGCCCTGAGCTGGGCGAGAGCAGCCTGGGGGAAGGCTGGAGTGGGGAGACGCTGGCAGGGAAGCAACACCTGGCTCAGGGCAGAGGCAGCTGGAGAGAGCAAGGCGGTGGAGGCAGCAGTGCCAGTGCTCGGTGGGGCTGGGGGCTGTGCCGGGAAGGGGCCAGAGAAGGAGGGAGAGGGAGAGGGATCTCAGGGAGAGAAAGATGCCTGTTGCGAGAGAGATGCACCCTGCCTCAGGTCCTGAAGGGCTGGCTCACCTCAGCCCAAGAATGGGAGCGGGAGAGAGCCCTGCGGGTTTGCGCCCACGTGCTGGGAGCTTGCAAGGAGCGGTTTGAGCTCATGGTGAGTAGGGACCCCCCGTGTGCCCCGGTGCCCCCTCCCCACCATTCATGGCCCCGGAAGGGAGCCCTGCCTGGCCAGGTGCTGGGTTTCAGGGCTCCTGGGATTATGGGGCAGCCCTCCTGCCTGCCCCTCTGCCCGGTCGCTGCTCAGGGAGCAGGACGGGCGGTAGGGGCCAGTGGGTGCTGGGGCTGCCTGCGACCCTTTTCCTGCCGCTCTCCCCTGCAGCGAGGACATCCTTGCAAGCAGTTTGGCTCTCTGGTGGGCCTGCTGGGGACTCTGACCAGCGGCTGCCTGGCCGCATCCTGCCAGAGGGCATGGGTCTGCCTTGGCTACCTTCTCCAAATGCAAGGTGAGGAGAGCGGGCGCTTCCCAGCCTTGCTCAGCCTGATCCTCCCTCCCTTCCTGGCTTGGCACCACCGGGATCCTGCAGGGCCAGGCCCCATCCCCAGGAGGGAAGGGGGAGGCAATGTGCTCCGCTGGTTTTGTGCCCCCACCCTGTTAACTCTCTGCCTCCCCGGCCATCTCAGGAAGGATCCCTGGGAAAGGGTTGCTGAGTCCCACCTCCTTGGGGCACGTGTGATGTTGGGTGGTCAGGGCCATCCCCACTGCTGTCTGAGAGCAGGATGTTGTCACTAGCGCTGGGGACTGTCCCCCTCCATGTCTGTCCCCCTCCACGTTCCAGGGAAGACAGAGGGTGGTCAGACAGCTTGCTCGGATGAGGTCCCTGACGTTTCAGAGGGTGCCTCCCCCCTTGCTCCCTGCCCTGAGCCTGGGGAGACAGGCAGCTACCCAGGCAGTGTCTCCAAACTCATCCCTGCCAGGGAAGAAGTCTCCTGCCGAGCACAAGAGAGGAAACCAATTTGCTGCCCAGAGCAAACTGGGCAGGGAGGAGGGATCTGAGCTGCAGGCCCGGAGCGTGCTGCAAAGGGTTGTGTTTGAACCCTTTCCTCTTCAGGCAGCAGGGTCTGCCTGTGCTGAGGAAGTCACAGGGAGGTTTCCCGCCTCCCAGAGATGATGGTGGCCTGTGCGGGAATAGGGGACACAGCTGCTGGGAGCAGAGGCCAGCGGCTGCTGAAACCCTGAAGCCCCAGCAAACAGTTCAAGGAGGAAGAGGGGTCTTTCCAGCCCGGGATTTGTCAGCCGTTTATCAGGCTCAGGAAATCCTGCTGCACTGAGTTCAGGAGGGCCCTGGGTTTCCCTGTGGCCTTCACTGCCGCCACTTGGGTTCTCCTGGCCCCTCTCAGTATCTGGGGCCAAAGGCTGGGTTTCTGGGTTTCTGCAGACGTGACTCCTCTTTTCTCCTGGTGTTTGTTCCAGCCAAGACCATGAAGGTGGTGCCTCAGGCAGATGAGATCAGGTGCCTGTGTGAGGAGCCGAACAGCCCAGACACCAAGACTCTGGCAGACAGCTGTGCCACAATAGCAAAGGTAACTGGCCCCAAAACAATGGGGTGGGGGCCCAGCTCCCGGACTCCTGCACGTCTCCCTGCTCCCCTCCAGAGTCTCTTGCTGTCTCCAGAGCGAGCTGTCCAGGACGGCTGTTGTTAGCAAGTAGCAGGAGGCTTTGAGACAAGACTGTGCTTTAGGCATGCTGGAGCAGATACTCTGTGTGTGTGTGTGTGTGTGTGTGTGTGTGTGTGTGTGTGAGAGAGAGAGAGAGAGAGAGAGAGAGAGAGAGAGAGAGAGAGAGAGAGAGCGCTCTTGTCAGAATACAGATTTGGTATATAAGCAAACAACATGGCGGGGAGACACTTCCAAATCAGTTACCTGCACCAGGTGTAAACAGCACTGTATGCACAGCGGGAGGATCAAGTGCTTGCCCCCTCCATGACTGCCAAACTAACAGTCCTGTCAAGTTTCCTTTCCTTTCTGAATGGCTGGAGCAGAGCTGTGACGCGGTCTCTCCTGTTCCCGACTTCTCTCCAGGCTGTTTGCAAATGCATCCCTCCAGCACAGGCCACGGACTTTCTGACTGCTCTCCTGGACAGCTTCCTGCGTGTCAGACCCACGTGTGTGAAGGCAGTGTGGAAGTGGGTGTTCGTCTTCCTGGTGGAATGCAGAAAGGAAATACTCCAGGAGGTGAAGGAGAACTTTTTTTCCATTTGACTTTGTCTTTTCTCCTGTTGGCTGTTGCACTACACGCAGGTGCCCGTGTGCTGAGCTGAGGGGCTACTGATGGGTCTGAGTCGTGCATTAGCAACTGCTGCTGGCGTCTGCTCCAGCTGGTGACAAGGATATGGGCACTTCTTGTCCAAAGTGTCCCGTTGGTCCAGGTCCTTCCCACGAGTGAGGCAGTTATCACTGGGAGGCACCAACCTTGCCGTTCCTCCCCTTCCTCTGGGGTCGCTGTCAGTCCTCCCTGCCCTGGGACCCATTTCTTTCTTCACTGGTCCCCAATTCCCTCTACTCGGAGCTTTGCTGGGCACGCTAGGTTTTCCACAGGTTGGATACTTGTTCATTGCTCTTACTGCTTTCCCCGACTGTGGTGTTACCCAGCCCGCGAGGTGCTCGTCCCTTAGCGACCAGTTGCTGTCCATTTGTAGCCTGGGAGCCTCTGGCCTCATGCTGTGCCTGCCCTTTCAAGGCCTCTGTTCTCCTCCACTCGCGCTCTGCTGCGCCCCACTTGGGCTCTAGGGCTCTAGGGCTGGCGCAGCTCACTCAGCCCAGGCTAACTCCCCAGTGTGGCTGTCTGCCGCTGACAGAGGTTGTTCACAGTGACGGCAACCACGGGTTGCAGCTCACAGGATCGTGCCCAGCTGAGCTAAAGCTCACCCAGCTGTTAGGTGGCTGCTGTTTACAGCCAGGGCAGGGCGTCCCTGTGCCGTCCCTGCAGAGCCCGTGGCCGCTCCAAGCAGCGGGAGCACCGCAACCGTGGGCTGCGGGGTCACCCCTTGCTGCTTCCCCAGGCGCAGAGCAGGTTGTGTCTGCCCCACGGGCCAGAGGCAGGCAGCTGTGGGAGAAGCTGGGATCTTCCACAGGATGAGGGACCTGGCTGCCTATTTGTCCTTGTCATGGCCACAGCTTCTAGCTGTGAAAGGCTCAAACAAACACCCCTTCCTTTGGGGGAAGGTCCTTTGTGCGGGGAAGGGGCTGGCGCTTTGGGAAAGGAGGGTAGAGGCAAGGAAAAGTGTCCCTGGAGAACTGGCTTCCCCGGGAAGGAGACACGTGCTCTTACACAGGCCTTGCAAGGCCTCTTCAGGGTTTTGAAGAGCGCGTGTGGTTTTGCTCTTGCATTGCTACAGACACATGGGGAGAGTTATTCAGGTGTTGGGTGTGCAATGTGTCCGTGTCCTCTGTGTGCACACAGGGCACACAGCTGCTCATACGGTTGGGCCCAGGCACATGCAGTGACTGAGGCTTTGCGTGTGAGTGCGTGCATGTGTGCGTGTGTGTGCACACAGACGTGCAACTGCCAAGAGCACGCTCAGCTCCGGACGTGAGCCAGGGTCAGGCAGGGGGTGAGGTTTCGAGCTAGATCTGGACTCTGTGTCAAGGGAGCAGGCATTGCTCATGTGCTGAATGACTGTGTCTGGGCCCCGCAGGAGGGGGTAAAGGATGCACCGAGCCCTTCTTTCTCCTCTTCTTCCATTCAGGTGCCAAAAATCCTGAACACCCTTTACAGCTCCATGCAGCAGAGCACCCACAGGCCCTTCTCTCTCCATGCGGTGTTTCTCCTCACCCGCTTTCACCGGGAGCCTGTGATCAGCAGTCTCCTCCAGAAAGGTCTGCCCATGGACAGGTACGTGCACTATCCACTTCCCCCACTGTAGTCAAAGAGAGACCCTGCAGCTTGCTTGCACCAGGGGGGTCCGGTTAAGCAGCAGGTCCTTTTTCTGCCTGAACTGTCTTGAGTGTTGCAAGACTGCGTGCTTGTGTCTCTGCTGTGAGTGGGGGGTTGTAAGCCCCATTGCAGACAAGGAGAAGGTCTGAGGGCGCTGCAGGACTGCAAGGATACGGGCTCATGGGTGAATGTCTGTTCCCTTGCAGTGACACGGTGGAGCTGTGGAGGAGCCTGGGGAGGAGCATCTTTGGGATTCAGGTCCTGAGGTGCTTAGTGGAGAAACTGAACAGAGCAGGAAACAACCGCCTGGGTTGTAAGCGGCCCAACCGTCAGACTGCTCTGGAGACTCTGACGGTATGTTCAATGGCAGACACATTTCTGCAGCTTTGCATCTGCTTTCTAACTCATACTCTGGCACGAGGGAGTCAGGTGCCCTTTGCGGATGCCCGTGGAGACTGCCAGGGTGCTGTGCTGGGCCGGCCTCAAGGAGTGTGGGGAGCCGGGACAGTTTTGTGCTCCTGAGCCACAGGGCTGTCACAGAAGTGACAATTGTGGCGAGTAACCCCCCCGCCCCAGGCAGGCCGGGGAACCCGGCTGGTGGGAAGAGGCCCTGCCTGAACAGGTGGTTCTTGGTCATGTTTCTCTGTAGATCACCCGTGCCATCTCCGAGGTGGTGCTTGCTCTGAGGAGCACAGAGGAGCTCAAGCAACTGCTTCCCCACCTCCTTCCCAGCCTCCTGAGGTGGGTCAGTGAAACGCTGGGCGAGGAGAGGCTGCTTTCCCCCGTGAGCAGCTGGAGAAGGCTGTTCCTCGAGGGCCGGGTCCTTGAGGAGAAGCCCTGCAGGTAAGGAGCTGAAGGGGCCGGTGGAGGGGTTGGCTTCAGTTCCCCTTTCCAAGACATGTGCGTTCGTGGGGCTGTGGGAGCACTTTGCCTGCCCCGCTTCCTAGATGTGCAAACCGGTCGTCGTGGTTGGTTTTACTTCTGCTCCTTCATGGAGAAATTCCAGCTCCCAGGCAAGAAGGTCTTACGCGGCTCGTACTGCGGACGGCTGTCATCTTGCCTCCTGCATACCCTTGCATGCACGATAGCATTGCACTCCTTCAACAGACCCGCGCTGTGGGGAGCATGGCTCTCACGGGCGCTGGTGTCATTCTTCGCAAAATGCTGGTGGGAAGAGGTATTAGGTGTTGCCTTGGTTATCGAGCATGGAGTCAGTCTAGGGACGTGGGTTTTCTTCTGCTTCAGTGGGTTTGGGGCACAAAGAAAATGCCAGTGCCGTTAGCTGCAGTCTTGAAGGCTATGGAGCATCATTTCAGGGGCAGTTAGCTCTGCTAAAGATAAATCTTCCCCTGATCTGTTGTGATTTGAGATTTCTTTGGTTTTGTGGCGGTGCTGGTTTTTTGATTGGCTTTGTTTTGTTTGACTGTGTTTTTATTTGTTTTGTGTTTTGTTTCTTTTGCCAGGCTTTTCCTTTTGGCTTTAGAGTTGGTGCTAGGCAGATGCATGGCAGACAAATGGATGCGGCTGCTCATGAATCGGGCAGTGTGGGCTCGCCTGGAAGACCCCCTGGCTCACCCTGAGGGGGTGTGTCTCCTGACCAGGTAAGAGCCCCAGGGAAATGGCTGCTGGGACCCTTCTGGCATGCCTGGGGGGACGTCCTCAGCTGAAGAATAGTGCCGGCATCAGTGCAAGTGAATTTTGGAGACCTGGCCTGTGGCCGTCCTGGGTAACTCTGTGTCCCTTGCTTGTGCTCCCTTGTGCAGCGTCCTGCTCCAGGCTGGGCTCGCATCACCCTGTCTGGTGCAGAGCCTCTTGCCATGGCTGGGTTCCCGCTCAGTTAACCTGCAGGTGACAGCTAGAGCTTTCTTTGCTGAGGTAAGGTGGCGGGGGGGAGGAAGGGTTCAGAGGGGTTTTACTGAGATACTGCTGCTTGGGATGTCTTTTTTTGTGGGAAGATCCCTGGGGAAAGGGTCCCTGCAGTGGGGCGGTCAGGGGAACGCCCGGCTGGGACCAGGTCCCCATGGCACTGCCTGTGTCATTCCAGCTCTCTCGGGACGGCAGTACGGCAAGGAGCCATGCGTGAGGCAGGCACTGGAAGAGTCCCTCTGCAATACCTGGCCGCAGCCAGCACCAAGGAGTTAATTAAATAAAGCTCATCACAAAATGCCTAGGGGGAAGCATATCTTTTTTTTCCCTGATGGCATCCTCGTGGTTGGTGGGACCACGTGTGGGTTACACAGAGGCTGGGGGCTGCCAGCTGCGTGGCCCCTCTCAGATCTTCCCGGGCTGGGGATAACAGAGTCACGCCGGGACAGACCCCAGAGCAGGGGTCTCCACACAGGTCTCTCCACACAGGGAGCCCACCAGCAGAGATGTGGTTTCGACCCTCAGGCTGTTGTGCACACTGCGAGCCCTTGCGAGCCTCTGGTCCCCTGTCCTGGGGGTCCCACACCATATGTGTGATCCAAACTGAAGACTCCGCAAAGTTTGCTCAAACACAACCCGTGCTCCCGCCTTGCACAGTCATGTTCCTTGACAGAGGTGAGGATGGAGCTGTAAGAGGGAGTCGAGCCCCTTCCTGGGTTGAACACCACGCTGAGAGGGGGTCCTGCTGTGGAAGGGGCACCAGCAAGGGACAAGGGGCCGGGGCCGGGGGTTGCCCTGGGCACCTGCAGTGCTGAGGGCTCCGGCAGTCCTGGGAGCTGAGTGTGCCAGGCATGGGGCAAGCGGCTGAGCTGGAGGTGCTCCAGCGGCAGGCATTTGTATGACGTGGGCTTGGAGGGAGCCGTCCTGCCCCACCGCTGCAGGGGGTCGGTCCCAGGCACATGTGAGTCCTGGCTCCCTGCACATCGGGCTTTGCACTCCCCTCAAATGGTCTGAGCCTCCTCCCAACCCCACAGAGCTTCTCAGCCCTGCCGGTAACTCCTATTTCCCCCCGACTTGCTGCTTGCACGGACCAGGCACGTTTGTTCAGCGGCATCTCCTGAAAGAAAGCAAAGGACCAAGAAGCCAGAGACATGGGGAGAGAGGTCCCTGCAGAGTGGAGTCCCTGGAGAGAAATGTCTTTGGGGGAGGTTTCTCATGTCAGGCCAGGCCAGAAGAAGCGATGAAACTGTGGACTGGGAAGGCTCCAGGAGGCAATAGCTCGAAGGGGCCGAGCTCTGCCTGCTAGCCTGCTTTATTAGCTCTCCTGACAGCGGTAACAACAGCAACAGCAACCACAACAGCTGCTGAAGACAGGCTGTTTACAGAGCATAGTCTCCTCTGAGCAAACACAAGCATAACTCTTGACACCTCGCTTCCCCCAAGCAGCCCCCTCCCGCCCCGCTCCTGGGAGAGGAACAAGCTCTGGGCCGGGTGGGGGGCTGGAGGGAAGCCTGTGATGCTGGCCGGGAGCTCCCAGGGGCCCCGTGACCCCAGGGGCCCCAGGCCAGCATGGCCCCAATCCTGTGGCCGTGGTCTCCCAGGGCACGGCCAGGCTGCACTGACCCATTGTGCCACACCACCTCTGTGGGAGGTGAGGGGTCCCCAGGCACTCCCTGTGCATGGAGGGCTGGGGGGGCCCAGGCTCTTGGGGTGCTGGGACCCAGAGATTGGGCTGTGGGACGTTGCCTACTCTGGGAGCAGAACAGGCACCCCGGGCGACTCGCTCACGTGTGGCTGTCCCTGTTGCTGCTCTCAAAACTTCAATCAAAAATCCCTCCAGAGGCCAGGACAAACCCCACTTCAGTTGTGGTGCCCCCCCAATGGCCAACAGATTTCCCTGCCTTCCCACCATGGTCTGACCCCGCCACCCTGAGCCCCAAGGAGCAGAGACGGGTGAGGGCTTTCCAGCAAGGAAGGAGGGGTGAGAGGGGAAGTTTGCTCATCCAAGGGCTGAAGGAAGGCTCTGGGACGCACGGGGGCTTCCCCACGCCTTGCACCCCAAGGTGAAAGGCCAGGGGCAGAGCACAGCTGGGGCCAGAGGAGCACGGCTGGAGCTGGGGCTGCCTGACTTAGTCAGGGAGGGAGGGAGGGAAGGCTGTGGGGAGGGATGTCCATGACTTTTTCTGGGAATGCTGTCTCAGAGCCCAGCCAGAACTAGGGCCATGCCTCCCCACGCTCCTTTGCCTAAACTTCCCACCCTTTGATACAGCTCCTTGATGCTACCAGCTGGTTTCCAAGGCTGGGCCTGGCAGAGGAGGGAGGAGAGTTGGGGTCGGCCCTTTTTGGCTCCTCAGGCTAGAGAATGACATCCTTAGCTGCATCAAGAGGGCAGGCGCGGCGAGAGGGATGATACTGGAACAATCGAGGTTGGAGAGGTGTCCAAGCTCAAGCTCTGCAAGCAAGACCAAAGCAAGCCCTGCCTCTGGTGACTCGGCTTCCCAGATCACCATGGGATGGAAGGGGACCCTCTGCTGAGGAGCTCTCATGGACAGATGTCCCCACCACAGACATGTACAACTCCTCCAAGGGTCACTCCGGGAGCCTCAGTAGAAGGCAGAGGCAGGCCTAGGCAGCACTTGGACTTGAGGGACAGTTCCTCTCCCCAGGGGGAGGTGCCAGCCAAGGAGCCTTTTCCTAAGGGAGCTGGACAGACCATGGAGGCTGTTACATAAGAAAAAGCTCCAACGTGAAGATGGCTTCCAAGACCTGCGCAAGAGAACTTGACCGACAGTGACCTGCCCTGTGCAAGAGGGTCTGCTCGTAGAAGAAACCAGACCAAACCGGCTGAAAGTGGCAAAGTTGCAACAAAATAGTGCAAACTCTGCTAATAAGTATGCATTAAGCACGCTTGCACGGGGGGTCGCGTGAAGAAATACTCAAAAGCGCATGGTAACAAGCGGTGTCATGGCCAAAGCCAATAGGTTATGTAAACTGTAAAAATGAATATCTGAGTAGTCTTAAAACTGTATATAAGGAATGAAGTGTAACATGGGGTCCCTTTGGGCTCCCAGCCGAGAGGCACCTTAATGCCGGCAATAAAAGCTAGTGTGTACTTCTGCTGCCTTCTTTCCGGTACCTGTGCACAAGCTAGGGGAAAAGAAGAAAATGTGAGCAAGTCCTTTTTGCTAACGATTTGGCGACCCAGGTGGGACTCTGTGGGTTTCCGACCTGGTGAGTGTAGCTACCACATACAACACAGCTGGCGCTGGGTGAGTTCACCCCATTGTCCTTGCGGGGTCCGTGTTCACCGGGAAGGTACTGAAACCGGGGGCAGCGTAAGTCATGGGGGGTTCAATAGGTAAGGAAAAACGGGGTTCGCCGCTGGCAGAAATTCTGCAAAACTGGAAGAAAACTGATGGTACTTCAGGACTCACTAAAGCTCAAAAGCTCGAGCCATAGTTCTCTGCCAGGATGAGGGGCCAGCTGAAACTCGGGAGGAGATGCCGTTCGAGCAGTGGCCCCTGGAAGGTTCGTCTGATATGAGCAAGCTGACTTTCCTGCATCAACGCTTGGAGGATCAGAAACCTTAGCAAATGAACTACTGCTCTTAGCAAATGAACTACTGCTCTGTCTGGGATAACTGGGCTTTTAAACAACCAGGCGGATACGGGGATTTGGCTAAGGTAAGACAGATGGTAACGCACCCAATGCCGGGTGACTCAAAGTCTAAACCCTACCCTCGCTCTGCTTCACCCTGCACCTGCTCCTGCTACTCCTCAGACCCCTACGCTGTACCCGCCGCTTCCTCCTGAAAATCACGCTCCTGCTTTGCAAGCTCCTATGAGCTTGCTAGTGGCTAGTCCGGCTGCAGGAATGCCTGTGGCAGCAGGACAGAAACCACCCCCTCCAATATTACATGCCTATGTTTATCAGCCATGGGCTCCAGGAGATTTGACTCAAGGGGCGCAACAGATGCCCTGGGTACGTGAGGACCCAGAAAAGGTTGCCCAACTCTTCTCTACAATAATAGAGGGACATCACCCCTCTTGGAGGGATGTTCAAGTGCCGTTGCAGCAAATATTTTGGTTGGGAGATAGAGATCGGATTTGGGAAAAAGAGAGAGAATTAGCAAGTCGTGATGGAAACAGACAGCCTTGGCCAAGCGTGGACCCTAATTGGGATTATAAGAATGCAAATGACCGAGCTGCCTGTGAAACAGCTTGCCATAATCTGGTCCTGGCAATAAAGGCTGCAGGACAAACCGGTGTCAACTGGGAAAGAGTTCGGGAAGTGAGGCAAAGATCAGAGGAACACCCGAGCGACTTCGGGAGTCGCTTGCGGCAAGCATTGTTGCGATACGGAGGAAGGACGGAAGGTGACTTTAATGACGAATTGGCAGTGAGTGCATTTGTCCAACAGGCAGCCCCAGACATTCATAAATACTTTGTGAAGCACGCTCCAGGATGGCAGGGGGAAAAAAAATCCACAAAAGATATTGTCTCCGGCAGCGTATGTATATGACGGTAGCTCATAAAGACCAAAGAAAGAAACGGAAAGAAGAAAGTGGGAGGAAGTGAGTATGTTGGCAGTAGCGATGGGAGGAATTCCGGTGACGAGAGGAAGATGAAGGAATAGGAGAAGGGGTGTGGGAACAGCAGAAGCAATGAGAAGAGGACAACTGGACCCAAGTCGTTGCGCACGCTGTAAGAAACCAGGCCACTGGAAGAGAGATTGTCCATTTTGGCCACGAATGACCAGAGGATTTGGGTGGGAATCCCCCTGTTTGGAAGCCGCCAAGCAGCGAAAAGGTTGAGGAGCTGGCAGAATTCCCTCAGTACGACTCTCAACAATGACCGGAGGTGGGAGAGCCTGTAACCCTTGCGGCGTGCGAACCACTGGTAGGAGATCGTGCTCAAGTTGTGATAAAAGTCAGTAATCACACTTTAGAATTTCTGATAGACACGGGTGCAACCGACCCTATGCTAAATCAATACTGAGGTGAATTAAGTCAGGAGAAAGTACAAGTGCAGGGAACCGAGGGGCACCCGGTGACACTGGGGATAACAATCCCTTTATTAGTAGAAGTTGGCCCACATGCATTATACCCTCAGTTTGTGATAATGGAAGGCAGTCCAATTAATTTATTGGGGAGGGATTTACTGGAAAAATTGCAGGCAGGAGTTATGTTTGAAAACAGGGGCATAGCGTTGGAACTGCCAGAAGTCATTGCTCAGATAACGATGGCTGAGGACTTCCAAGCGATACCCCAAGAATTGAAAGATGTCCATAAGCCGCCTGGAAAGAAAGAGAGTTTCTAACCATCAGCGCGACACAAAACAGCACATCGAGAACAAAGTTTTGGATCTTCTACATGCTCTAGAAAAAACAAAACAAGTAGCAGTATTACACCATAAAGCCCACCAGCGAGATACTTCTGACCTGACTGAAGGAAACAATCTTGCTGACGGTGCGGCTAAGGCAGCAGCTTTACAACCCTTTGTGGCGGCGTGCTCCCCCCACCCCACCCACCCCCCCGCGTAAGCAACGACCACCAGTGGGGGTCGTTGTGGCTGCATCCAGCTTATGCTGGACTTCGGGAATGGGTGGCAACACAGTGGCCAAGGGCTGCCTGGAGCAGTGACCCAAACGACTTGCTGATATGCAAATACGACTGTAAGTCAATCATCTTACTCCATAAATAGTGGACAGCCCAGGGCCCGTTGAGCTCTCCTGCACGGCGGGATCTCCCCTTGAGTAAGGACGCCTCTCAAGGTTACTCCTCGAGGTTGAGAGGTTCCTTGCCGCAACAGATCCTTGGTAAGTGACTCATAGCACGCTAAACTTTGAAATCTTAGCTAAGTGATATAAAGGATCGGTTGCGCATATATAATCCTTTAGACATAAACCGTTGACCGAGTCTGGGACTACGTTTGCATCCAGCCGCACCCAGACTCCTCTCTGAGAAGGAGTTTAGAAAGCAAGGGGGTCCTTTCTGAACCTCATGACTCAACGGGAGGGTCTCCCTGGCAGTATTGTCTGACCCTGTCCTCTATGCAGTAAATAATCAAGTGTACCTTGCCATCGAATCTTGTTAAATCACTGTCACGTTTACCATTGAACTTCATTAACTCACACTTTAACTCACTGTTTTCTATCAATAAAGTGTATTGTTGCTTCTCTCGCTTACCAGTGAAGTGCACTCTCACGCCATCTGCGACAGGCACCCAGGTTTAGTAAGAAGAATTTCTGCTCTGGCCCGGGGCTTAGTCAATGTGCAAATACAGTACTTATCCAGGTATGAAACTGAGGGTATCAGTTGATCCCAGGTGCCACATACACTGCACCTTCTTCCATTGTCTCCTGTCGATGAATTGATTTCCAGTCTCTTCCACCTCATCGCAGCTTAAATAACTGCACTCTGGCTGAGGGCTGACTGGGGGAACTTCTCAGTGCTTTAACTTTGCTTTGGGCTTGGTAGGAGCACGAGGCTTCATCCCTTTGGCTTGGCCCCCAGCAGAAGGTGGGCCAGTGGCAGGTTTCCAAGTGGTTTGGTGGAACTGAGCTTGTACCCCTACCGGAGATTAAAACCCGAAGAAACAAAAACCCAGAGAAACTGTGTTAGGAAGTAGCAGAAAAAAAAACCCTCAGGGATGACCAATGTTTAAGACACAGGGGTTTGGCATTTTGGAGACCAGAGCTCCCAACAGACATGCCTCTTCGAATAGAAACATCCTTTAGCTTTTGATCCTGACGGAACTATTACAGACTGCCCCCATCTCTACTTTGCAGTTGCCTGAAGCATTTGCTTGTCCATGTCCAGTTCGCTTCCATGCTTGCAAATTATGTTTAATCTGCAAAACAGTTAGTACTATAAACTGGCAGCCAAACGCCTCTTCTCTCAAAGACGTGAAAACTGCAGTTAAAGGTGACACAGGTACCATGACAGGCCTTCTGGTCTGGGTTAGGATTCAAAAAGCAGTGTCTTCTGAACCTCTGTTTTCCCACTGCTGCCAACAGCTGGAGAAAGGGTCTGGTTTTGATCAGCTGGATGATCAATGCTAACTACCACGATCCAGTACAGGATGTTACACCTCAGGCTTCAGATTTTGGGCCCAACACAAAGGACTGGATAACCTGCCTCCTGCCATTGGACTGACTGCCGTATGGCACATCCCCTGGCTTCTCAAGCTCTTCCCCAGCAGTCCTCTCCTGGCCACTCTGCTGTAGGCCGCTACATGGTCTCAGGGAACCACGTTCTGGGTCCACTCTGGCATCTCCCGTCAATGAGGATACAGAGATGCTCGCCCAGCACACTGTGCTCCTCTCCCCTCTTCTGGTCTCTCTGCATTGTCCTTTCCTCATCTCCAGCCACTGGTTTTGACCTTCAGGCAGATCTCCGCTGCTTGTAAAACTCCCCCATCAACAAGATGACCACGTCCTCCTGATCCTTCTCAGTGTTGGGAACTTTGGTCTGGAAGCCAAAACAGAAAACACAGGAGGAAACAGGAGGAGGAGGAGGAGTTGGAGGCAACAGGAGGCATCAGGAGGCTTCACCAAGGGCAAGTCTTGCCTGACCAACCTAGTGGCCTTCTATGATGGACTGACTACATCCGTGGACGAGGGAAGAGCTACTGATGTCATCTATGTGGACTTCCGTAAGGCTTTTCACATGGTCCCCCACAACATCCTTCTCTCTAAATCGGAGAGATATGGATTTGATGGATGGACTATTCGGTGGATAAGGAATTGGCTGGATGGTCGCATCCAGAGGGTAGTGGTCAACGGCTCGATGTCCGGATGGAGATCAGTGGGACGAGTGGCGTCCCTCAGGAGCCCATATTGGGACCAGTACTGTTTAATGTCTTCGTCAATGACATAGACAGCGGGATCGAGTGCACCTTCAGCAAATTTGCAGATGACACCAAGCTGAGTGGCGCAGTTGACACACCTGAGGGATGGGATGCCATTCAGAGGGACCTGGACAAGCTTGAGAAGTGGGTCCTCGTGAACCTCATGAGGTTCAACAAGACTAAGTGGAAGGTCCTGCACCTGGGTCGGGGCAACCGCCAGTATCAATACAGGCTGGGGGATGAAGGGATGGAGAGCAGCCCTGCCGAGAAGGACTTGGGGGTACTGGTGGATGAAAAGCTGGACATGAGCCAGCAATGTGCACTCGCAGCCCAGAAAGCCAACCGTATCCTGGGCTGCATAAAAAAATAAGCGTGGCCAGCAGGTGGAGGGAAATAATTCTGCCCCTCTACTCCGCTCTGGTGAGACCCCACCTGGAGTACGGCATCCAGCTCTGGAGTCCTCAGCACAAGAAAGACAGTGACCTGCTGGAGCGGGTCCAGAGGAGGCCACAAAAATGATCAGAGGGATGGAACACCTCTGCTGTGAGGACAGACTGAGAGAGTTGGGGTTGTTCAGCCTGGAGAAGAGACGGCTCCAGGGAGACCTTATTGCGGCCTTTCAGTACTTAAAGGGGGCTTATAAGAAAGATGGGGACAGACTTTTTAACAGGGCCTGTAGCGACAGGACAAGGGGGAATGGCTTTAAACTAAAAGAGGGTAGATTCAGACTAGATATAAGGAAGAAATTTTTTGCCACGAGGGTGGTGAAACACTGGCACAGGTTTCCCAGAGAGGCTGTAGATGCCCCATCCCTGGAGACATTCAAGGTCAGGTTCAACGGGGCTTTGAGCAACCTGATCTAGCTGAAGATGTCCCTGCTCATTGCAGGGCGGTTGGACTAGATGACCTTTAAAGGTCCCTTCCAACCCAAACCACTCTGTGATTCTATGATTCTATGAAACAAGAGGAGGAGGAGGAAGAGAAAGAGGAGAAGGCCCCAGGAGGAAGACGAGGAGGAGGAGGAATAGGAGGCATAAGAGGGGGAGGCAGAGGAGGAGGAAGAAGAGGAAGAGAAAAAGGCAACAGGAAGCATCAGGAGGCAACAGGAGAAAGAGGCAAAAGGAGTCAGCTGGAAGAAACGGGAGGAGGAGGAGAAGGTGGAGGCAGTGGAAGAGGAGACAGAGGACGAGAAAGAGGAGGAAGAAGAGGAAGAAAGGGAGGCAACAGCAGGCAACAAGAGGCAAGAGGAGGAGGAGACAAAAGGAGGTAAAAGGAGGCAACAGCAGGAGGAGGCAACAGGAGACAAGAGGAGGAGGAGGAGGAGGAGGAGGAGGAGGAGGAGGAGAAGGTAACAGGAGGCCAGAGGAGGCAATAGGGGGTTCCTAGAAAGGCTGTCCAGTTCTGCAGCCCTTGGGGTGTTCCTGTCATGGGCTTCACCATCTAACACCAAGGCTAGGCTCTTTGGTCCCCCGGGTGCTGCATGTTGCAACAGTGTGGTTTTCCCTCCCGCTGTTGCTGGCATGGACCTCATAACCGGGGGTATAGCGCCTTCTCCATTAAGGACATCCCGGGCAGCCAGTCTTGCTGTCCACTCGGAAAGCCCGTCCGGAGCATTCCAGGGATGGGAGGGGTTAGAACCCTGTGTTCCTGGCAGCTGTCTAACAGCATGTAGTACTGGGAGGGGGTCAGGCTAGCAGGAGCATTCCCTGGGGGTTTTTGGAGGATCCCAAGGGGTTGCTGAGAGATGGGGCTGGTGAGTGGGCATCCCAGGATGCTATTGAAGTTCTCATGCGAGGTTAGCAGGGTTGCTGGGTCATTCCAGAGAAGCCACTGGGGTCTCTAGGTCAGCCCAGAGGAGCTGTTGTGGTGTCTTGTGCATCTTGTGGAGGAGGAGGGGGCACTGTGGCCCTTGGCAGTTGCCCACAGGTCACCTTGGGAGACAGAGCCCCTCCATGTCGGTGTGGAGCCTGAGGGGCCCAGCCCCAGGCAGGATACTGCCGTCTCTGCCCGCTCCCAGAGGAACCCCCCTTCCAGCGTTGGACAAGGGAAGCCCGTTCCTACCCACAGGATCACACCCAAAGACCACCCTGTCCCACGAGTGCAAGAGCCGCCCAGCCTGCCGCAAGCCCCCCAGGCGCCCTTTGATGCCAAGGCCCCGGCTGCCCATCAATGGCACCGGCAGCTCTGCTGCCTGGACGGCCCACTGCACTGGGGCGGGGGCCAGGGGTCCGGGCAGGCCTGGGCTGCCCATGAGGAAACGGGCATCTTGTGCTCCCCTGCAAAAGCGGGTGGCATGGCTGGGAAGCTGCAGAGCCCCGCACTGCCCCAGCACAGCTTGGCCCTGCGCCAGCGTGGGGCACCCACTGGCCAGTGAGGTGGGACATGTGGGGCTGCGCTCCATATGCCCTGTGTCCCCATCCTGCCATGCTGGGACCCTGCTATGGGCCGTGCCGCCCAGTGCCCGCAGCGCAGCCTATGCCCCTGTGCAGGGACCTTCCTGGACCCTGCAGGCCACTGTAAGACAAGGAAGGGGCACACTTCCATTTCAAACTAGGGAAGTCAAGGCAGAATCAGCACGGGTGAGAAAAAAATGGTCTTTGTTAACCAGACGTACCCCTGGGCCCCTGACAGCACGTCTGGGCTACTGGGTTTTTCTTCCTGGCGTACGAAACAGTTGCAAGAGGAGAAACACTGACGGAAGCAGCTGTCCCATGGGGCGGGAGCAAAGCCCCCTTTCCAGCACCCTTTCTTGTTTCCCGGGTATGCCCAGGAGAGCTGGAACCCTGCCCGGCAGGCCAGGCCAGGCCAGGCAGCTGCCCGGCACGGGAGCGTGGCAGGGTTCGGGAGCCCACAGGCATGGGGTTCCGCCGCCTGGAAGGGCGGCAGCCGTCTTGCCCCAGGGGAGCCCACAGGGTCTCCCCGCCCTACTCAGCCCTGGGGAGCCCCAATGTGATGTCAGAGCCGCCGCTGTGAGGTCAGAGCTGGCTGCCTGCACAGCCCTGTGGCGCGTGGGGAAGGAGCCCACAGCTGCTGTGTGGCTGTTGCCCTGGGCAGGCGCGCTCCTGCTGGGGGGGGCGGCGTGGGGCTGCTGCCGGAGCTGTTTTTGCCTGGGCAGGCCACACTGCTGCGGCTGAGGGGGAAGAGCTGAGCGGGGAGCCTGTCTTTGCCCAGAGATGGCGAGGAGAAAGGGCCCCCAGAGAAGATGCCAAGGGGCCTCCAAAGGCTCCTTGGGGAACAAGGCTAACCAACAGCCAGCAGGGGAGGCAGCGGGGCCGAGCCGCTGCCAGACGAGTAGGTACGAAACGGGCTGCTCCTGCCCAGGGCGTCACGTTGGGGTGGTAGCACGGACGTGGTGTAACACGGTCAGTGGGGTGCGCAGCAGCATGGGGAAGCCAACAGAGGTTTGCTGAAGAAGAGCCCCGTGGCTTGCGAAGCCCCCCTTCTGTGGGGATGGGTCTCGGCTGAAAGCCTGGCTCGCTCTCCCGGCCAAAAGCCAGTGTGCAGCAGGGCCTTTTGGGGAGGCGGTAGCCTCGTGCTGCAGGGGTCGGAGCCCAGCCCTGCTGCACGGGGAGATTTTGCTGTGCGGGGAGTCCAAGCCCCTGGGACCTGGGACTGGCCCCCTTGGGACGTTGAGGCACAGTCCTGCCTGGCTGAGGGGGGCAGCTGAGCGGGGAGAAGAGGGGTCGGGAGACCATCAGCGCCCAGGGAAGAGGTGGGGGGCTGCGGTGGGGGACAGCAGCCTGTGCCCCCTCCCCGAACGGCCACTGAGAGGTGCCTGCCGAGGGGCAGGATGGCGCCAGGGGCCAGGGAGCAGGGAGGGACAGGGTGAGAATTGGGCTGTGCTGCCGGGTGGGCTTCCCGAGGCAGGGGACCGCTGCTGCCAGCTCGCTTCCTCTTCTCCCACTGTGGGCCTGTAAAGCAAAGGATGGGGAAAGGCGGGGGGAACCCCTGGAAGCAGCCCAGCTGTGCTGCCCTCTCTCGCTGCTGCTGGAACGGCCCATCCTCTGGCAAGGGCCTCCGCTCAGGCTACCTCTGCCCACCTCGGCTCCTGCAGCGTGGGGACAGTGGGCAACCGGCATTTGTCTTTTTCCTCCCACAGGAACCTCTGCATGGAGGTGGAGCTGGTGGAACTGTCTTCGATGTCAACCGCCGGCTCAGCCTCTCAAGGGCCTGCCAAGTGGCGTGACGAGGCCACAGAAATTGCAAGTAAGTTCAGCACTGCTGCTTGCTGTGAAGTCCTCTGGGGTGAACTTGGAGAGCTGCGCTGTGCCAGAGCTCTGGCCAAATGTCACAAGTGGCAGGAGAAGTGCAGGCTGCCCTGCTCTTTGGCCCAGGGAGGGAGAGTGTGTAGGACTCGGTGCCCGCCTCCCCACAGGGAGCTGAAACATGTGTGGCTGGGCATCCTGGAGAAGAGACCTCAAGAGACGGGCCTAACTTTTCTCTCGTTTCTTTGCCCAGGGACAGTCTTCAGCCTTACTTGCCATCTGGCAGGTGCCCTTGTCTCTCTGTGGAGACATCTGCTGAGCACGTGCATCTTCGCCGTGTACGTACTACTTGTTTCTGCTGTGGACAGGGGGGAGAAAGGGGATGTGTGAGGGCCGGTGCAAGCAAAGGGGAGAGCAGAGGGTGTTCCCCAGCCAGCAGCAGGGGGCTCCCACTCGGGCACCAAAGCTCGGGCGCTGCTCGTGCTGTGGCCATTCTCAGGGAGAGCCAAGAGCAAAGCCCCTCGGAAGTCTCACTCCCACGCATTTGCCGGAGCCCCAGACTTTGGCTGCGGTAGGACAAACTGCCACGTAGCCAGACGCTCGGGTGCAGAGCCAAGCCTCCGCAGGGGAAGGGTTTCCCCCGGCTCTGGCAAGGGAGAGTCTGGAGGTGCAGGTCTGGGAGGGCTCTGGGAGGAAAGCCAGACAAGGCTCCTGCGCTTCCCAGCTGTGCGGAAAAACACCCCCAAGAGAGACCTGTGTGATGGCAAGTGAGAACAGGCCTGCTTTCTCAGCCAAAGAGAGAGCAAGGTCCACACCAGAAAGACTGCTGAAAAGCAGTCTTCATTTGCTCGACCTCTTGACTTCCCTGGATAGTTTTCATTCCCTTTTGGAAGGTGCTCCTGGAGCCCTTCCTTTGGGGAAGATCTGCCGGCAGTGTTGAATGGCGTGGACAGAAATCGTGTTCCTCCTGTGTGCTGCTCTGTCAGCTCTCTGTCAGCAGCAGGCTTCCAAAACGGTGGCTTTCTGGCCTGAAAAGGGAAATCCACCCGTGAAAGGGTTTGCCCACGACTTGGTTCGTTGACAGCCACAGGACTCCCTCTTTTTCAGGCAAAAGATGGCCCTCCAGAAGAAGAGGTTCTTGAAAGTCGTCTTCTTGTTGCTCCCAGTGGCTCTTGGTGAGTTTTCGTGAGCAAACATCTGAGGGCGACAGCCTGGCTGTGCTGGATGCCAGCTTTCAGCTGGCCAGCTTTCCTTTTGGGCCAGTATGTGCGGAAACTCCCGTGGCCCAAGTGCTTCCCGAGTATGTCCTTGAGTGGGACTGGCTTTCGGACTAGCAGTAAGACTGGTAGTCTCCCAGCCATGCTGCTGCTCTGGCCACTGGACCAAATGGCTTGCGTAGTCTGCAAGTCTGCGAGCGAAGGGCGTAGGTATTTCCAAGCCTGAACTGGGGATTCCCAGGGGGGAGGGGCCGTGCAGGGGGACCGATGGAGAGGTACCTCTCCTAGCCCATGCAGCCTGGTCTCGGTGCTCACTGAAGCAGTGAGGGGAAATGGGGAATAGCTCTGGGGCAGCGAGCACACCTGAAGATCACGGCTGCGCAGTCCCCTCAAGCCGGGGCTGATGGCTCCCAGTCGGAGGCGCGTCCTCTCTCTGCGCCCCCACGTTCCCCACCTCCTCAGCTAACCTGCTGCCCCACCCCCAAGGCAACAGGGAGGAGACAACGCGACTGCAGGGATCGCTAGCAACCCCAGTAAAATAACTGTCTCTTGGTGATGTGAATTGCAGCTGGTGTTTACTGCGGGACCTCGCTGCCAGCGTGGACAATGCCGGCAAAGGGACTGAGAGAGGTCGGTGACTCTTGTGGGACAGGCACCTCCGGCAACGGAGCGTGGCTGACAGTGGCTGGATAAATCACGGGCTCTTCTGCTTCCACGCAGGGTGACCCAAAGAAGCAGCAGCTTTTGCCGTCTCTTCCTAGGGAACCCTCTCCTGGGAAGCCCCGGCGGCTCTGGTAGCGGATGCTCTAACGGAGCGTTTTTCCCTTTCAGGAGCTGACAAGGGTGTCCGCAGCAGACCTCAGGACCCTGCGGTAAGAGATGTTTCCTGAGCTGGAATTGGTTCGGTGCAGAAGCCTCAGCCGACCTCGTGCTACCTGCACTCGTTTTCCTAACAGCCAGGGCTCCCGTACTTCCCTCCTGCCTTTGCCTTTTGCTCAACCTGGTGCGGAAGGGAAGCACTCGCAAAGCAGGGAAAGCACATGTGTCTCTCCTCCTTGCTGAGCTCAGGTGCTCCCCAGAGGGGATGGGCCGCTCTCTGACAAGATCTGCTTTCCTGTTCCTGCAGGCACTCGAGCGCTTTGTTGGCGGAGCAAACCCAAAAGATGCAGCTTCTGCTGGAGGAGGTGGCTCAACTGAGGGCGGAGCTCAGCAGTGTGAAGGTGATCCTGCATTTTGGGGAAGGAGGCTTGGCTGGGCAGAACCCCCGAGAAAGCACTCCTTGGGGTTGTTGGTGGGGCCGGACTGCTGACCGCCGCAACCCAGCCTTTGCCCCAGGGGCTTGCTGGCTCAGCTTCTGCGCTGCACAGGCCCTCCTCCAGCCCCAGTTTAACCGAGCTGCTTCAGGCAGCGGAGGACTCCCAACAGACTTCCCTTGGCATGCCGACACCTCTGGCTGCTCTGGCCAGGCCCCTGAGGCAGTGGTGAGACCCAGGCACGCTCACGGCGCCAGCCATCGCTGGCAGGGCCTGAGCCCATCTCCCAGCTGACCTGGAGAGCGTGGAAGGTGGGGAGGAGGGTGTGGGGACCCTCGTCAACCCACCTCGGGGACATGGTCGTGGCCGTGGACACAGATACGGTTCCTCAGTCCTCGCGGCTCACGTCAGCAGCAGAGAGTCTTGCAGCTCTGTGGACTTGAGACTGGGCTTGCCTTGCATTTCTGACACTGACCCTTTGCCTCTGCGGACGCTAGTAGCCATGCCGAACTGCCCGCTGATGTGATCCTTTTCTGTGTTTGTTTATGGCATGCCCAGGAAGTTCAGAAAGTGAACCAGGCGGCGTCCGAGATGGCTTCGGAAGTCTACGTCCAGATGTCTGACTGGGCCCTGAAAAGCTCTGGTATGGACACAAGCAGCCCAGTCTCCTTGGCCTGCGCTTGTCTGTAGCACTCCCCAAAGGAGCCTGCGCTCCAGGCGCTGCTCTCCAAAGTGGGGGAGCTTAAACGCTTCATGGGGTCCAAGAGCAAGGCTGTGGCAGAGTGGCGCTCTCAGACTCCCTCCCAGTCCTGCCCTTGGCCTTCGCAGGGCTGCCTCTGGCACTGCCCCCGCACGTGTTCCTGTGCTGATGGAGGGGCTCTCTTCCTCTCCACTGCATTTGAAAAGGGAATGGCTGGGCCGTCCTTTGCTGCCCATGCAGCAAGCCCTCAGCTTCGGTCTGCTGTCATTCACATGGGTGCCTGCTGTCTCCGAGAACCCTCAGACCTTCTCCTCGTGGCACTGTGAGAGAAGCAGCCACCAGGCACGTGGCTGCCATCATTCCCCTGAACAGCTGGGCACCCCCACCAGCGTGGTGATGAGGACAGGACTGACAGACGTGGAGCTGGCCCGCAACATCAGAAATAGTGTCTGAGCACCAAGTCCTCCTAGTCTGTGGCCTCTTGCAGTCACGTGCTCTCCCTTCCTTACAGGTGCCACCATCGACGTGCAGAGAACTTCCGAGACCTACAGCTGCAAAGAGAATTGGGGCTGCAGGGTTTTATGGTTCTTTCGCACTGCCAACCCTCCTGATACTATTTTGCAGGTATCGTAGCAGAAATCATCGGTGCCGGTTTCCTTCCTTCCTTCCTGTGAAGTTAGGGGCCGACCTCAGGGGCTCTCCCCTCAGTCCAGTGGTACTGCTCAAGCCCACAGTGTTGATCAGGTTCCTGAAACCAAAGCTCTAACACAGGGCTGGGCTTGCTAGAAATCAGTGGTTCCCCTCAGGAGGGGAACGGAGCTGAGCTGAGCCGAGCCGCTGCATCTTGCCCACAGTCCTCTGCCACAGCTGGGTGAAAGACTTTCTCCCTGGTGACCCCGTTTCTGCGCTCATCCCTAACAGCACCTTTTTGGGGGTGGGAGGCGGGAGCCGGGGGTGTGCCCTGCAGAGCCACTGGGCAGAGACGTGTTTCTGCTAGGCCCCTGACTAGGATGGTTTCATAACCGCTATTCTCCTCTGCTCCGTAATACTGAGAGCCCCCTTTGTCAGGCAGGGAAGAAGGCCTCCTGCTTCTGTCCATTTCCTCACAGGCGCCTCATTTTCGAGGCACCACAGACACACCGGCGCCTACGCTTCAAGCTGCATGGGCAGTTGTGTTGGCCCCAACACTCCCTCACACTTCATTGCTCTCGCGTTCTGGTTGCAGCCGGATGTTTCCCCAGGAAACTGCTGGCCTTTACAAGGGCATCAGGGCCAGGTGGTCATCAGGTTGCCAGCACAAGTCCATCTCACTGCCGTCACTGTGCAGCACATTGCCAAAGAAGTCTCTCCATCTGGGACCGTCATCAGCGCCCCCAGAGACGTCGCTGTCTTTGTAAGTCTCTGCTGGGCGCTTCTGGCGGGGATCTGGCCCGGGGGGAAAGCCGTGACAGGGTCTTGCTCGCTTTTGTGCATCCTCTGAGGTTTGTGCCCTGCTCTCTCCTGAGCACTGCGGTGCGCTAGCAGGGTACTTGAAGGGCTCTAGAGGTTTCATCCCTCTTAAGGCTTGTTCTGGCCAAGCACCTCAGGGTTCTTGACCAAAACTCAAGGCGGAGACTCAGCTCCACCGTAACCAGTGCTAGACTGCTGCTAGAGCCCCAGGAGAGGGTGGGTAGATAACAGGGCTGATGCAGCGCGTACGTTGCCTCTTTGTCGGGACGAGTCTGAGCTGCTCTCCTTGTGCTTTGCCCCTGAGGGAGTAGACGCGGACGGAGAAGAGGAGACTCTCCTTGGGACGTTCACGTACAACGTGGCGAAAGAGCTCATTCAGACCTTCCCTCTGAAGGTACGGTCCACGCGCGGGGGCAAGATGCCAGGGAGCCAAAGAGGTTTGCCTGCAAGTCCATGGCAGGAAGAGCGTGAATGCTTTCTCCCTGGGCAGAGGGGCCCAGACCACCGCCGAGAGAGACCTGGCGGGCTTGGGAGGGCTGAGTAGCACACGGTGGTGGTAGCAAAAGGATAGCGAGGGCAGGGTCAGGCCCGTGGGAGCACAAGTCCCGAGAGATTCCCCGGCTGGACCCACTGCCTTCAGCAGAGCCAGCTGCACACACAGCCACTCCACCCGAGCAACGTCTTTGTGCCGTGGAGAAACAGGGACGCCTGGCGGCGAAAGCCATTGGGCAGCACCGTCGCTCCATCCTGTGGCCTGCTGGCAGGCTGGCCAGCGTCCTCTCCTCCCAACATCGCATGCCCCTTCTCTCCTGGTGCTCTCACGCCTGCCAGGAGGAAAGCAGGCAGAGCAGACAGCGGGAGCTCGGTGGGGTTGCACACCAGCTGCCCCACGCATAGGAGCACCTCCCCGGCCTCTCTGTCAGCACAGAGCAAGCAACAGAGGGAAGGGGCAGAGGGCAGGGAGACTGAGCCCCAGCCGGGCCGGCATGCAGAGGATGCCAGGTGCCTTCCCCCTTCCCGTGTCCCCAGCCTCCCCAGCAGACCCGCTACCAGCAGCGAGCCTCAGATTTCCACAGCCGCTCCCACCCACTTTCAGGAGCTTGTTCCTCAGCAGGAGCAGGACTGGCAGGGGGAGAAACATTGATTGCATTGTCGCTCATAACACCCCCCGTTTCCTTTTCCCTCTTTCCTTCACAGAACGCGCCGCTTCCCAGAGCCTTTTCATACGTCAAACTTCTTGTGAAGAGCAACTGGGGAAACCCAGCGTACACCTGCATTTATCGAGTGCAGGTTCATGGGAAGATGGCAAACCAGAAAGCCTCGACTGAAACCAGAGGAAAAGAAGAGGGACAAACATAATAAAGAAGAAAAAGCGTGTGTGTGGGGAAAGATGTGGCAATTCGGATCGGTGTAGAGGATTGGTCTCCAAAGTGGGGTGCGCAAGAAGATCCATTGAGGGGAGGCCGGGCGCATGTGGAAAATGTTAGAACTTCTACTTAATTTTTTCTTAAAAATGAGGGAGATAGTAAGCGTTCCTAAGATTTAATCTAGAGAGGAGAGGCCCAGCCTGGCACCGCTCCTTCTCCCGCCGCCCCGGGAGGCTCCGCAAGTGGCACCAGCCTAGGGCACGCAGAAGGGCCCGGCTTCAGTTTACAACAGGGAGACTGCCACCCGCCGCCACAGCAGGCGCCGCAGGAGCTTTCCCAGGAGCCCGCCCACCTTCTTCCTGGCTTCTCAGCCAATGGCGCCCGCCAGGCGGTGACAGGCAGGGCCTCCCGCCAGCCACTGCAGCGCCCTTCTCTGGCCCCGCCCCACTGCTACCCCGCTGCCACGGCAACTGGGCAGCCTGCAGGCGCGGGTTGCGGGGCGAGCAACAAGCCTTGGGACAACTCTTTGGGGCTCCCAGGGCCGGGGGTGGGGAGCTCCTCCCTTACTTTCCCGATAGTGAGGCCGGAGGAGCAGATGGAACAATTTGGCCTGGCACCTTCCCAGCACCCAGGCTGTCGGTTTGTCGGTTAACCCGTAGTTTCTGTAAAACGGGTGTGGGGAGCCTGTCTGACTGGCCTGTCGGAAACCCCATGCCTCACCCCAGGAATGTCCCCGTCCTAGATCTTGCTACTCTCTGTTGGGAGGTCCTTTTGTGTCACATTGATTAGTGTCGACGGGGAATTTTCACCCCTTGTTATTCTGACCTCCCTTTGGCATTTGGACGACCCTGACCCGTCTTTCCTTTTGACGGACCAGCGTCTCTGGGGTTCCCAGGAAGGCTGACCAGTTCTGCAGCCCTTGGGGTGTTCCTCCACCATCTAACACTAAGGCTAGGCTCTTTGGTCCCCCGGGTGCTGCATGTTGCAACAGTGTGGTTTTCCCTCCCGCTGTTGCTGGCATGGACCTCATAACCGGGGTATAGCATCTTCTCCATTAAGGACATCCCGGGCAGCCAGACTGTCGCGGAGGCTCATGTCATCCAATTAGGCGGGTGATAGATTGAAAAATAAACTTTATTTTAACCAAAATTGTTTAGCAGAAAACTAACTAGAAATGAGGCGTCAACACTCCGACAACATCAGTAAACCACAGGTTCAGGATGGCGTAGGAGGGATTAATACTGCACAGCCGGCTTTAGAAATGCGGATCCAAAATGTGCACAATCACTCAGCTATAAGATGAGGGCTCTCAACCTCGAGGAGTTTCCTTGGGTGGCGTCCCGACCCAAGGGGAGAGTCCCTGACTGCAGACCCGCTGCTCCGAGGAGGACCGGCTCAACTTGCCCTCCGGCGGGGCTCCATTTATACCCTAGTCGAATCTGATCTGTGGTCAATTCGAATTGGCTGAGGGCCTTAACTTGCTTTCTCCTCGCCCGAGGTGTATACGTGACGGTAATTACTGGCCCAAGGTGTGTACGTGATGGTCAGCACTCACCACCTTAAAGGCGCGAATGTAAGGGCGTGAAAAGTAAGGACGCAGTGGTCTTAATGCCCCCAGTCTTTGTCAGGGCGGGTGCACCTGCCACACAATCCAACCCGTGACCACAGTCACGTTTCGACTGGTTTCCCTGGAGTGGTGGTACAGTCACCTCTTGCCTCCAAAGTTAAAAGGGAGCGCAGTCTTGGTGAGTTCAGTGCTCACTGTGAATCATCATTTCTCAGTTGTTTAAGGTCGTACTGGAACATCAAGTATACGAATAGATTTTGAGGGAGTATACTCCATGGCTAATACAGTTTTCGTTATTGCGCGCTTAACACCTTTTATAACAATACAAATCACAACAATCACAACTACAAGCATTATCAGAGATTGGAGAGGACTGGCTAGCCATCCTGACAAAGAAAACCCAAACATACCAAAAACTTTCCCCAACCAATTAGTCCCTAGTGCAGCAACACTTGCCTCTGAGTCCTTTGCTACTTTTTTTCATTTTGTTGATCTGGTCTTGAAAGGGTACCGACATGTTCAGGATGTGGACATAGCACTCATTTTCCGATAGGCTCAGGATTCCACAGACACCTTTCTTCTTTAACAGCATCAGATCTAATACGGCTCGGTTTTGAATAGGCGTTCTACTGGTATGTTGTGGTTGATTATCTAATAGCCCCAAACTATCAGACGTGGCGTTGGCCAAGGCTGACAGCTGCAGGCCCAGTTCCAGAATAGCCTGCCGGTTCCGTACCGGAGCAATTCCCATCCCAAAACCTGATTCCAGCCACCATCCTGTTTGTGTTGAGGCTTCCCGCCATTCCCCCCGCAAGCCCCTTGGGCTGTCATCCCACCACTTACGTGGCATGGATCCTTCCCAATAAATGGGACACAGAGAGAACACGGCTAATGTGCAGGCTAGTCCTGGGATGGTTGCGTAGAATCGGGAATATGTGTGGCCGTCAGAACATGCCCACGCTAAGTTAGGAGGTGCAGGGACAAAGGATGTTTGGCATGAACCTGGCACGGTAGTAAGGGGACGACAGTAATCTTTCTTACTACAGTCTAGGGCAGAGGGCCACAAGTAACTGGTAGTGCTACATAGGCAGCCCTGTATTAAAGCTTCCTGAGCAGGAGGATATAGCCGTAACGGTGGCATTTCATCTATGTCTTTGCACCTGATCTCTGCCTGACAGTTCCAGAGCGGAGATTTCCCTACCAGGAATACCTTTTCCCGGTACCAGCTGGGCGCACAAGTGTGTCTAGCCCACGTGCAGTTGAGGGGGCAGTCCCATGAATTTCGATTACACACGCTGGGACATTCGTTATTATCCTTTTCAGGGTGTTTGATGCACCATGAGGCATTCAGTGGTTTTGTATATTGTAGGGAGAGGTCATCGGTGCTCCAGCAGACACTATATTTGGTAGCTCCCCATGGAATTTCGGGGCATAGTGTAGTGCCATTCCAGCTCCAGCCCGTGGCCTCATGGGTAGGTTGAAGAACATAATCACATCTGGCATTCCATACCAAACTAGCATTTACTGTGCCCGGCTACCAACTGTAGACAATATAAGTACAGCCTCTTCCCTCGATCTCCCTAAAGCTCCTACTATAATTAGTATATTGCTCCCACGTGAGCTCGAGGGCTAGCGATATGTTCATGTCCTGCACAAAAACTGGTAAAGGGTCTTCTGCTGACTTGGGTGTGGGCAGGCAAACCGTTACAGAGGTTAAATTCATCATTCGGGCAAATCCCACTATCGTTTTGCTACCATATTGCTGTCCAGGTCCTGGTTGTTTCCATTGGTCACTGTCACCATTGCCAGTACGAGCACCAAAGCAGACTGCTTTTCCATCGTCCTGTAAGAAAACACAGAGCTGGGCCTCGGGCCTGAAACCGGGCTTCAGGGTTAGAAGTCAGGGATTATCCACCGAGCACTAATATGGTGGGTTTTTCTGCTCCCGTCCAGAGTTCCCAGGCATATAAGCCTCTGGTTTTTGCCAGGGTCATGGGTACAATGCCAATGGAGGGTAGCTTCACCATTACAGGTTGGTCCACGTCCGTCCGTGGTGGGAACTGGTCCTTTTGTATCGCCCAGTATAGGGGTCGTCACCCGTTAACAGTCTCATAGTGCAAAATGCTCGAATTCTGGGGTTTCCATAACTTCCCCAGCGGCTGTTAACAATAAAGACCGCCCGTGGTAATCATATGTCCCAGTTGTGGCATCAGACATCGGCATGTCTTTTAATCAAACCATTGGTTCGTTCGACTATACCGTTAGCCTGAGGATTATATGGTGTATGGAACACCCATTTGACGCCTTCCCCGCGAGCCCAGTCTTGCACCACTGTGGCCGTAAAATGTGACCCATTATCACTTTGATGATACACACGGGGGTGTGTAAAATACTAAACCACTTTCTTAACGCTTGGACCGTCCGATCTCCGGTGGCGGTGCTAACAGCTGTAGCCATGGTCAGTCCTGACACCACCTCTACTCCTACCAAGATGTATTTCTTCCCATGGGATGGCCGCAAAGGACCAATATAATCCATTTGCTAGGTGCTCCAAAGAGCCTTGCCTTGTTTGCTACGCTGGGCTGGAGCTTGATTTGGGTGGTTGGCCTTATCCAACGCTGTGGGCAAGCTGTAAGGACTGCTTCACATATTCTCATGGACACTGGCCATCCCTGGGACCCACACTCGTAATAGAGGTCTGCTTTCCCCGAGTGGCCTCGCTTAATGTGCAGCCACTCAGCCAACCGTCCCCAATCTTCCTTTTTGCTATCTACTACCTTAATTTGGGCTAGGTGATCTACCTGTTGACTCCATTTTGCAGCGGTGGTCCCATTTCTTGCATGGCCTTTTACCCATCCCACCTTTAGGGGTCGTGATCCGCCTATTTCTAACAATCGCTGCCGGTCTCCAGCTCTCCAGGCTTCTGTACAGCCTGCTTCCCACTGATTGGATTCCCATTGGCATATCCACTCTGTGGCACCCTTATAGGTTGCGTAGGAATCAGTGTAAATTTTGGCAGCACCATTCTCTGCTGCCAGCAGGAGGGCGCGCAACTCCCCTACCTGTGCGCTACCTTCCCGCTCCTCTGTAATCGCTTTCCCGGTACCAATTTCCAATGCCCCTGCTCTATATTGCCACCTGGATCCCACTCAGTGGGCAGGTGCATCTGTGAACCACACTCCCTGTATACCTGAGCCTGTGGTCAGTTCGGGTGCCTCTTTGATCGCGGAAGGTTTATAGGGTTGGCCCAGCAAAACCGGATCCAGATTCACAGCTTGTTGGAGCTTAGAGGCTTTGACCGGGCCCTCTCTTAATGACAGTAACTGACTAACTCCCTCCAGATAGGCATACCACTTCCGTATCGTGTGATCCCTTGAGGATAGAATTTAGCAGAGGAAAAGGGCCTCGTACTATAATGTCTTGCGAAGTACGTAACCTCTCCGCCTCCTTAACTGCCCTGGTAAGTGAGAAGAGTCCCTTCTCCCACTCTGAGTACCGTTGTTCAGCTTCCTTGAATGAGGTAGAAGAGAATAATAAAGGTCTAGCCGGCCCCCTCGGTCCCTTTTGGAATATACCGCAATAGGAGGCATGTTCTGCAGACCCCCATTCTGCCCTCAACGGGTCTTGTGAGTGTAGTGGGCCTAGCCTCCGACAGGTCTTAAGTTCATCCTTCAGGACATTAAGGGCCTCTGTATGTCGTGGAGTCCAATCCCATTCCTTATTCTTTCGGAGCAAGTCATATAAAGGGCGAGCATTCACCGAAAAACCCCGGTGTATGTTTTCTCCAATAGCCCACTGTACCCAACAGTGGCTGTAATTCTGTCTTATTGCCTGGAGTTTGCCCTTTCTCAATAGCCGGTAGAGTGGCATGGGGCATCGCAACTGCTCCAGCTATCCACCAAGCTCCTAGGAATTTAATTTCGTGTCCGGGAACTCGACATTTGGAAGGTGGAATGTCAACTCGTTCTACATGGCTTCGGCCAGTTGCTCTACCTGTTCTTTATTATCTCCACCAACTAGGATGTCGTCTACGTACTGACATATGTGGACGCCTGACAGCACCTTCACTGTGTCGGGGAGTTTGGCCAAGGCATTGTGGGCAATAGCGGGGGAGTGTTTGTATCCTTGTGGGAGTCGATTAAAGGTGTATCGCGTCCCTTCCCAAGTAAAGGCAAACTGAGGCTTATCCTCTTCTCCTAGTGGGATCATGAAAAACATACCCTTGACATCCAGGGTGGCCATCCACGGGTGGGCAGCTGCCTGTATTGCTGTTACTATGGAGGTTAGACTTGGGACGGCAGCCGTTAGCAGCGGGGTATTATTGTTTCACCTTCGCCAGTCAATCGTTAGGCACCACCGCCCATCTGGCTTTACGAACTGGCCAGACTGGAGAATTATAGGGGGAGCGTGTGCGACTTATGATCTGTCTCTTCTCGAGGTCGCTAATTACCTCTGACATGCCCCGTTTAGCTGCGGTTGGTAGCGGATATTGAGAAACATAGGTTACTTTAGATTGCGGTCGTGTGGGAGCAAGCTGCAGGGTCCTAACATGGACGGCCTCTGCTCCTCTACCTCCAGAACTCCACACCTTGCCATTAGGTAAATACCACCGCTTGCCCACTAATACATCAAATCCCAATATATTTCCCTCATAAGGGCTTGGAGCCACCTCCACGGCCATCATTCGCTTTTCTCCAGGTAGCCAAAGTTGAGTCCGAGCTATGGGACATTTTTCTGCTGCACCCGCCACCCCTATTCTGTTTATCGTCTTTCTCGATGGTTTAATTCCTAACTCATCGGCTTGTTGCTTATTTAGAACACTAATTTGGGCCCCTGTATCAATTAAGAACTCTAAACTTGTTCGCTTCAGACCCACGGGGGTACGTATATAAGGTTCCTCGTCAGCAGACCATTGGCAGGAATTCACCATGCGGAGTGGGCGGCCCGAACCCCAAACCGCGGCTTCTAGTTTTTTAACTTGTTCAGTTCCCCTCGCAGGGACGCAAAAGGGTTAATTGTGTCTGTGCTATTGTGAGGGAGGGTGGTTGCCCGCGTTTTCCCTTGATCTTTGGTTTTCCCCTCAAGCAATTCCACCAGTTTCTGGCTGTGGTTGGTGGGCTGCCCGTGCAGCATCGCCCGGGGTACTCCCAGCACCAACGCTTTTCGCCAAAGGTCGTTCCTTCCCGGATCGTGGGCTCGAGCCGGTCTATCTCGGGAAGGTGCGGGCTCCCCGCGGGGAGGCCGTCCGGGGTGGGGGTTTCGGCTGGCTTGTCGAACCCTCCTATTCCCGCCCGTCCACGCCACTGCCTGGATCAGTCCACCCCCTCTCATGCCCGTGAGGGACTATATGTCGTGTAACGTCTCCGCCCAAGTCAGCACGTGCGCGGGCGCGTTCTGAGGGTTTTGCCAATTGTGTTCTATGGCCCTCTGGATCCTTTCTCTGAGGGACTGAATGTGTATTTTTAGGGCGTCTGGTAGCCCTCTAATGAGAGGTCTAACGTGGCTGGGGTGCACCGGTGCAGCCGTCGGCACCCCTTGCTGCCCCCTCTCATACATTGCCTGGATACAAGCAGCCTTTTGTACTCCTCCCGCTAACTCCGACAGTCCTTTTACTCGGATGGTAAAAGGACTGGTAGGTAACAGGCTCCCCTCGCTCTTTGGAGTCCACACCCCCAGCCCAATAAGCCACTCGGGACGTGATCGACTGGTCGCCTGCCGGCCCGTCACTCACAAACACTCCGGGTCCCCAGAATCCCCTAGCCTCGTCCTCGCTCAACAGTATCACATCCCCCCCCGTTAAAGAGACACACCACAAATACTCGGTTTCCGTTTCTCCCGTCTACACGAGAACCTGGCTTGTAATTCACTGAGCTCACGTCCCGTCCGGGGGGTGGTAGGGACAGTGGTTCGGGGGTTCCTGCCCTGCGGACCTGTATGCTTCTCTGTTTTCATAAGAGGCCGCACTTCTTTTCCCTCCAACTCCTCCGTTTCCTCAGAACTATTTTCATCAGGGTCTCCCCACATGTCCCCATCCCAATCCTCGGGATCTGCACCCGCAATTAGTTTTCGGATTTGGACAAGCTCGCTTGTGCTAGCATGATCTCAATTTTTTGTTCTAACAGAAACATCCGCTCTCTTTCTCTTTCCAGTTCTCCTTTTAAACAATCGATTTCTAACTGCTTCTTTAAATTGCTCTTTTCTAGTATTCCGGAATAATTGTAGTGATCTTGCGCTTTGAATTAGTCAGGCACCCAGAATGGCACACATGGTCCCTTTACCTTTACCATTTCGATTAATCCTGTGGCATTGTTCTACTCACTGCGACCGCTGCTGCGTCGAACCACTTCTCCTTCACCCTTTTTATACCTGGGGGAGAAGGGCTACATCCGTGCCTCCATAGTAATTCCTCTATTGACACCATCCTGCCAACTACGCCAATTTAATGTCGCGGAGGCTCACGAAATCAAATTAGGCAGGTGATAGATTCAAAACTAAACTGTATTTTAACCAAAATTGTTTAGCAGAAAACTAACTAGAAATGAGGCGTCAACACTCCGACAACATCAGTAAACCACAGGTTCAGGATGGCGTACGAGGGATTAATACTGCACAGCCGGCTTTAGAAATGCGGATCCAAAATGTGCACAATCACTCAGCTATAAGATGAGGGCTCTCAACCTCGAGGAGTTTCCTTGGGTGGCGTCCCGACCCAAGGGGAGAGTCCCTGACTTGCAGACCCGCTGCTCCGAGGAGGACCGGCTCAACTTGCCCTCCGGCGGGGCTCCATTTATACCCTAGTCGAATCTGATCTGTGGTCAATTCGAATTGGCTGAGGGCCTTAACCTTCCTACTCCTCACCCGAGGTGTATATGATGGTCTTAATGCCCCCAGTCTTTGTCAGGGCAGGTGCACCGGCCACAGCCCCGTCCAACCTCAATGATTCTGTGAAATCCAGACACAGAGATCTACTTTGGAATCACCATGAGAAGTTTAGTTACCAAACAAACCGATGGGAAAGATGTGTGGTAATACTCATGTGCGCGCACACCACGTGCAATTCCGTGAGACTTTAAAGCACTTTGAAAACAGCAAGCTCAAATGGGTTTTGCCGTCAGCCTCAAGCCGAGAGGCAGCATTCATCAGCCGACGCAGAGGAACAGGCTGGGAGTCAGCTAGAAAACTGTTCCCAGTTCTTCCCTTGTCATCCCTGGCTCAGGTGTGCAAGCCTGTGCACTGCTTTGTCTAGTTGCCGAGTTCTCATCCCGCTGCGATTCCACAGATAATGTGAACACAAAGGAGTTAAACAGGAAGACCTCTAGTTAATGGCATGGGAACCTGAAAGCTTATGACAACTTTTCTCCAAATATGGGCAATGCTGCTTAGATTCTGTCACCTAAGGAAGAGAAGGAAGAAGACAAATGGGGCAAAGGATTACACAGGAATGAAATATCAGGAAGGTACAAGAGACATTAAAAATATTGATAGGGGCCCTGGAAGACTACGTTGTAGTCAACTGACCTGTCCATACCCGACCGTGGGCATGAGGTCGCTGCTCCGACTTCCACTCTTCTCCCCTTCCCTGTCTCTTCCGCTGCAGTACTTTCTGACATTTCATTTCTTCTCTTGACCTTCAGGACATTGCAAACTCGGTATTGACTAAATTTGATTTTGACCTTTCTGTTTTAGAACAAAATTCAGAGTCAATTACATTCCTATTTCGCAAAATTGTTCACGTTTATACAACGAAAACCAAAAAATGATTCAGGAGTAAGAGAGTAGCTTCCTTCTTCAAACAGAAGAGAGGCACTGAGAGGCCATCCAGAGAATTATGCTCAACAGTTTTAAACAAAAAGTACTGCTTTCCAGGACATCCTATTTGCTCCATCTTCAGAGGAGGGCCTAGGAATGTAATTAGCAGGAATGTAATGCTAGCAGACATAGAAGAAATTCTTTTGGGGAATTTGGACGTGACATCTTCACTAATTCACTCCCTCTTCAGACACTTACCCATACTGAAAACAAACCCACCCTGAGCTCTCATTAAACAAAAACTTTCCAAATAAGCTTAACTTTGTTGTTTATGACATATACAGTACCTAGGAAACTACTTAATTATTCAGAAATATCGACCTCATACAGACTCTCACAGTGAAGAAACCATTGGACAGCTCAGCTCAGACTTGCAGAAAATACATCTAACTGAAGCCGGCAGGGCTGTCGGGTCCTGAGGCAGGACCTCATTCAAAGTCCACTGGGATTGACAGGAAGATTTCTCGCAATTTGGAGGGTTCTAGGTGAGAATTCAGTGCCACTTTACATTGCCTGACTGACACCTAGAAACAGGAGAACTGTAGCATTGCCTATATAGATACATTCTGCTTCTCCAGACTATTTTGAATATAAATTTACAAAAAAAAATCCAAAACAACAAAACAGAAACACACACACAACTTACAAGCTCGTAACTGCCCTTGTTTACGTCTTTACCTGTAACAGAGGTATTATAAAATTTGGTGAATATTTAGACTGGACTTTCTTTAACCAACTTAAAAGTACACTTTTGCATTGCACCTCACCTTCTGAGAACAAGATAAACTACTTAGAAACAATGCTGGACTTGCATATGCTATGCTGAAATTGAAAAACAGCAAATACAGCTCTTTCAGAACTAGAATTCCTGGCTATGAATACCACATGTCGATGGGACGGGGACAATTGCTTTTCTTGAAGGAGACGAAGGAGTCTTCAGAAGAGAAGGAACCGAAGAACTGTGAGCATCACTCTGTGTTTTGGGCACCAGGTGGAAGATGCAAGGACATCTGGAGCATAGCCTCCAGCAGAGAATATTGGCCAGCTAACCTCTGACGCATGGGATCAATACGTATTTTCCTGGAGAAAAATCCCTGCCAACAGAAACTCGAAACATCAGTGCCTGAAAGTAACAGGACGTTATGCTGTGCATAATTTTAGAATAGCAACGCTGTACAACTATCTGGGGAGGGCAATTAAATACTGGAGCAAGGCGTACAGGACAGTGAGTGAATTCTCCACGTTTAGAAGTTTTTACATCCAAACATGGTATGTTTGATAGGGGACGCTACACGCAAGCAAATGGGTGAGACTAAGAAATGAATCGTGGTCCCTTTTATAAAGGAGACCAGACTAAGCAGTCGTAAGAAAAAACAGCAACTTTTCTCAGGGACCAATAATCGGAACAGGAAATAGTAAGAACAAACACTCAGTTTTCACAACAGAGGAGGTTAAATGTAGAGTCCCACAGGGGTCTCAGCTGGGGCCTGAGGCTGTTCAGGGAATTCACAGAAAACCTGGAAAATGAGACACTAGTGAGGTGAGAACATTTGCCAATTATACGAAAGACGTTACTACCATTACTACCAGTGTTACAATCAGTATTTAGAAAAACAAATGCATTCTTTCTTTAGGAAAACAGAAACAAAGAGCGTGAAGTTCAATGTCAACAAACGTAGTCGAGCACAAGGAAGAAAAACATGCATTCCATATGCATGTGCTGGCTCCAGCCTAGCTACTGACATGAAAGAATGAAGGTTGGGAGCCACTGGGCATTGCTTCATAAAAATACTAGCTGAAGAATCAGCAATGGCTGAAAAGGCAAAGAGAGATTCAGGACACTGTAGAAAAGCAATACAGGACAAAAGAGAACGCATTGTTCTGCTCTATTTCAAATCCACCGTACAGCCATACTGCACGCAGTTTTGCTCCCTCTAATTCAAAGATACAGTAGATGAAGGGAAAGTGAAAAGCAAGATACAGATCACAGATGTTTCCAGAAATCATCCAAACGTAACCATAGTGACTTACCACAAGATACGTTTTGCTGAAATGAGTTGAGTTCTCGATACACAGTGCAAATGTGTAAGGCACAAGATGGACATTCTCATGTTTCAATCTCATCTTTAATACTCTCTCCCATTTACTCAAACCTGAGAACAACGATAAGACTTAAGAACAAAGCACTGACATTTCAAAGGAGCAGGAGTCCTGACAACGTCTTCTTGTAAAGCTTCAAAAGTCACACCACACTGAACAGATGTATAAGGGAGCAAATACAACCTGTCGGTGTGAACTTTGTGAAAAAACACTAGTAACGCATTACAAGAAACACTCAGCCAGGTGACACTCTCCCATCAGTCACGTGTATTAATAGTGTTGTGTTTCCTTGACTGCATTTGCCTTCAGTCCCGACATCCTCCCACAAGAAACAACGTGCCAGGCTCTTCCAACCCGAGGAAGAAAACCTCATCAGCTTTCCTAACCAAAAAGTAATTCTTCTAAAAATTATTTTTAAAGTTGAAAAGGACTAGGATTCGTAGGAGTAGCATCAGTACATTTACCTCACAGTTCAAAATGGGAGGAAAAAACATAATTGACATGACAACCGCCACAGTTACAGACGTTACAGAACAGTTACAGTTACGGACGCTCCTTCCTGGGGGGGCAGTTCTGACACCAAGGAGCTCATGCGTGCAAGAACGGATGACGCTAGACAGCAGTCTCCTTACATGCCTCTGATCTCAGGAAGAAACAGGTAAAATGAATACTTTCAGTCCGTTTGCTAGCAGAAACTGACATCCTGAGGACTGGCGATGGAGCCCAAGACTTGCCTAGATGAAACCTGACACAATCGGTTCCTTTAAGGGATGAAATTGGTCGTTTGAGTTTGGCTTCAAGGACTCCCACAGCTGGTGATTAACTAAGATTTACGCTACAGCCCGACACACAGATTGCAGGACAACTCATCGCGCCAGGCCTCTGAGCTTGCAGTTCTCATCGGGGCCCAGTGCTGGCTGAGCATGTGGGTGGACTTCCAAGTTCCAGAAATACATACTCGTGAATCAAACGCTCCTCAAGCACGCAGGCAAAACTAGCTGAGCTTTCGAGAAGCAAACCAACAACGAGCCTTTGTTTGTTTGGGTGCTTCCTGCCTGAAGAGGCTCTTGGCTACTTTCTCGTCCTGGCAGTAACAGGAGTAAGTTGCTATCACACATACCAGCTTCTGACAGAGGAAGAGGACGACCTCGTTCTTGCCTGTCATTACGAGGTGTGGCAATAAGGCAGTCTTCCAAGACTGGGAGGCGGAAACGCCTGGGTGTTCATTACTCCGGGGCACCCAGAATCACAGGAGATGATGCCAGAGGGCCTGATCTGATTCACAAATTGACACACCTTAGGACGGAAGAGGCCTCTCATTCAACTAACTTACTTTTCTCTTCAACAAGAGCATCAGGAGAGTAACTTCTTCTTAACCCTTTACACTACAGCAACTACAACAGAAACATTAATTAACGGTTACCATTTCTTTAATTTAATTATTGTCAATTCAAATTAATAAGCTGCAGAATATGCAGCAGACATGGCTAAATTCTGTCCAGTTGCGCAGGCAGGAAGAAAGAGATGAAGGCTAGCTGGGCCCTTGGTGCACTCTGATGAAAGAACATCTAGGAGGAGGAGCCTGTAGTAAAGCTGCCGGCCAGAATAATCCAATCTCAAATGCCTCAGCACTTACATACCAAAAGTGAAATCCCCAGGAAACTACACTCAGCAAAACCTGTGCATGCCAATATTCAAATATTAGCTTCTCTATGCCTATGCTGTGCAATGGCACAAAGCTTTTACAGCGCTGTCTTTTGAGAGCAGGCCAGACTGACGGCAGCTAAATGCCCCTGTAAACTTTAGGCTAGAAGGAAAAACTCTGGTGGCTGGTCCCAAAGGAGTAAGGGGGATGAGCAAAATAAGGGGAATACTGCGTGGAGGACATTTGCTTCACCCTTATTTCTAGACTACAAAGACTACATTGAAGACGGGACTGGGATAACTGCATGACAATCCTGCAGGCTTTGTGTGTTCAAAAGCCTGTCTAGGCTTCCGGCTACCTCACCTCAACTACTTCTCCTCGTAAAACTCACTCTGTGAGGTGCTTTTTGCTTCTCGCCGCCATCTATGTGGGTACGTAAGCACATACTCACGCTTGCTCCCACCCAAGAACAACTTTTATACTCAACATCCCTCTAGGCAACATAAGATTTCATGGGAACACTATCCTGTTCTCTCAAGTTCAAGCTCAAACTTCTTCCTATACAGACTGAAGACGGCTTTGCAGGTACAATCCGTCCCCAGAGTCTCACGGATGTGATTTAGTCCTAGTGTACCTTACAAGAAAACTACTGCGGTCTTCTCTACTAGTGGGCCAACGTTGCTGAGCCTGTAAGGAGTGTTTTACGTTTTATTAACCTTTCTGAGCAATGCGCTAGCTTTGCTTGCAATCGCACTCGGTGGCCTTCCTGGGACTTTATATAGACACGTTCATTTTCTCTGGCTAAGTCTGATTTGGAACGCAGGGGTGTTCATCTGAAAACACTGCAGAACACTCTTTTCACATCAGTTCTCTCTGGTGAAGGCAACAACTGCGGAGGATCTTCAGCTAACGTAAAGCTGCAAAGCTCAAAGGAGTTGTACTCCAGCGAAAGATCTGCACACTACTAGACATGAATGTCGAATTAAGCAATGCCCAACAGATACAAGTCATCGAATCTTTTCTTTTGTGAGTAGGAAAGAAAGGATACACAGAAAGATAGGGAAGTGGTCTGTAGAAAATGGATGTAAATCATCAAGATTTCCAGGGATTATTCGAATCGCTTCCTGGAGAGGCCAAAAAAAGGAAGGAAGGAAGAATAGTAACAATACAGCCACAATTCCACTGTCAAGTACAGTTTCAAGGCTTGGGAAAAATTTAAAATTCCTTTACAGTTTGCATGAATCATGGAAGAGCAGGTTCGCGATATTTTGCTGTTCTTCCTCCCCTTCTTCGCCCCGCTCCCTCCCATCACCTTAGAGTGCACCGCACTAACAGACTCATAGAAATTGAAGGGAATGAGCATCTTAATCTTGAATTAACATAGAAGCATTACTATGGAGAGTGGAGGTGTGCTTTTAAACTTAAGAAGTTGTAAATGTAAGAAGTCTCCTTTTTTCCAGCAAAACACATGTAGGATTGACCTGTTTCAAAAATAAACATATTCCTCTTTTTCTGAATATTGACCCAACTCAGTTACAAAGGAACTGTAATTCAGCCCCAACAAACGCCTGCTTTACGAACGGGAAACTTGTTCTCGTAACACCTTTCAAGACCTTTCTAGTAACACCATAATTTTCCATATCAATTGAAATCAGCACGTTTTCTTCAATAATATTTATAATGCCATTACTGTACTCTGAAGATTTTTTTTAAATTAAGAAACAGGAGCATTTTTAAGCAGGCAATAGATTTGTCTCATTTCCTCGGGAATGGAAGGGGCTTTCTTCTGTCTCAGGAAGAAGATGGCAACAACAGAACTCATTGTTTGTGACCAAGCACCTCTGTCTTCCAGGCTATCGCGATGCCATTCTGCTCAAGGGACTAAAAGACGGAACCGGCAGGACGTGTCCCTTAATCCCCTCCACGGTGCAAACCTGCAGAGGAACGGGCCTTCACAGCATTGGAGCTAGGCCCTGTGATGCTGGGAGTTGTGTACGGCCTGCATCAAACTGCGTTCCCAAAGAGTAACTACATCTTTTGTAAGCCATCTTCTCAAAAGTTGTTTGCTGCTAGGTATCGGCCAACAATAAAACGCACAGGGAGAGAGAAGGTCTTAAAGAAAATGCGAACCCATTAAAAAGTAAACAAATCACACAAATGTCCCTTGGAAATAAGTAAATGAAGTGGAGCGTAAGGAATTATGGCATGCAACTATTCTCTGGTCTATGCTCTGGTAGGCAGCCATTCTCATGTCCTCCACATTCAGGGGCCCCAGCCAGATCTTGCTCAGAGATGAGAACTTTCCTTCCTCTTCAGAAAGGCTCTCTCCTTGCTTGACACGGAACAAGTTAATGAAAGGAATTACACAGCGCCCCGCAGCAGAAGGACAGATACCACCCACCCAAGACTTCTGCTGTGGTCATGAAATCTTCATGAATCAGCAGGGAAACAAAAGTACGATTCAGGAAGGGACGTTGCCGTGGTGACGAGGAAACAACGGTGGAAAGAATGGAAGAAAGCAAGGCACCACCCAGGGCCTCAGGACAAGGATGTCGGAGCTGCTACCTGACTGCGGGGGGATTCATTGGTTGGGTTGGGGGGAGCTTGGGGAGGAGGGGTTGATTATTTTCTTTTAAGCCTGGAGTGTAGAGATGCAAAAACGGAGTCATCTTTGAATCGTTAAGGGAAGAACCTTCATTGTTACTTGTTTTTCTCTGGGGATTCAGGAGACCTTCAGTGAAGACGGCCTTCCTCTACCAAAAGCCTGCGCACACGGGTAGGCAATCAGCTCTACGATCAGCTGGGATCAGCTCTCGCAACTCTTTCAATGTTCTTTTGGGAACCTGTCCTCAGATCGGTCACCATCTTATTGTGGGCAAAAGGAGTTTCACTTCCCAAATCTGCAGGCTAACCGACAGCATTGCTTTGGGCATAAGGCTATGTAGGCACTTGGGACTTACTCCTTTACTCTCTCTTATGAACTGGGAGTGAATCCAGATGCTTTCAATAAGCAACCTGTATTCACCACAAACCATGACACGATGGGGAAGAGTTTCACGAGTTTCGCTGTAAAAGGAGTTGCTTTTGCTATATGTTTGACCATGTTGATCTTCCTCTCCAAAATCAACACAGAGAACAAAACAAGGAGGAAGGTTAATCCTCCTGGATCTGACGCTATTCCAGCAAAATGCTAATAAGCAAAGCTAAAGAAACAATTGCGTTTCTCTTCATCCCAAAATAAAGTCATGCAGCAGAATTTCAAAGAGCCGGCCTACTGCTACAAAGGAAAAAGGAGACCAGCGTTGCACGACATTTAATGTAGCTTCAGGTCTGGAGACAGCCTAATTGGCATGATGTTCATAGCGCATTCTCTTCAGTTCTTCTGCAGCTAACAGCAGTCACTTCCAGAGTAAACCCAGGCTCTGGCAATGGCTGTGCACGTCTGGTTGCAAAAGGAAATCCACTCCCACTCATAAAGCCACTCTACAGGCAGATGCTTGAGTCATTGCCTATGGCATTTTAGTCCTGCCGCAACCTCACTGGCATGAAAACAGGGTTGTCGGGATGGCACAATGCTGGTCTGTTTCTCTTATCAGCAGGGATACTTGCTGACTCAAAAGGATCTCAGTTTCAGCATGGTTGCCACCATCTGAAAAGAGATTTAACCTCAACAAGTTTACAAGACCTTCCAAAAGCCTTTGAGGGCATCAACCTTGAACTGCTGTCTGCTGACGATCACAGCCTTGAAGGATGTACACAGGGAGCCAGATTATGCTGAGCCACTGCTTTGGGGTTTTTTTAATTACTATTTATGAATACCATCATTATTAATTATTTATCAGAGGCTGACACAGCAACAAATCCTCAACTTTCAGACCAAGTTTGAGCTCTACAGAACACTCCTTCAGCAGGACACGATCTATAAGCACCTGGTTTGGAATACTACCCTTAAACCTGAGCAGCTCCATCTTCTTGTGCCAGAGTAGCTCAAACTTCTGTGATTACTATAGCCCGCAGCCTCCAGGATTCTGAGTCCCCTCTCAAATTAAAAGCTCCAGAGCTCCTTGAGTGAGCTGGTCAAGGTTTTGCCCACTCGCAAAAGCACTTGCCCATCATCTCTGTGTTAATGTGACCAGCAGACACAAGCAGATTCCTCCAGGGCAATACCCTCAGGGAAAGTCTTTTTTTCACCTCTGAAAGATCACCCTCTTTTCTTGTTTGGCATCTCCCCCATCTCACCAGACCACTCAGCACCCTGTGCTTTCGTTACTTTGCTGGCTACTAACTAGGACTTCCTATCTGAGGCTTACCACACAACTGTTACCTCCCACAACCCTCCTATTCATTGTCCCCTGCACACCCAAAGGCTGTTTTCCTTTCTCTTCCTTGCATGCCTGTGGTACCACAGACTAAAATACGCTCCCTTCACTCTCATTTCTCAGCCTTGCCACTACAGTGCCTTCCAGAAACTGAGACAAGCAGTTATGCGAAAAGTCCTGCTCAGCCCCTCCGCCTGCAAGGAGAGGCACGCTGTCCTGTTTCAAAACAACAGGACAGGTTTGCCACAAACACATCTGAAACAGGAGTGGCAGTGGAAAGGGAACCTTGAGAGAAAAAATCCCGAGAGCACAACAAACATCTGCTGCCAGCAGCCAGTAAGAGCTTCCAAAGACTCTTCCTACGCCCACACTCGAGTGCCAGATTGCAAGGCCAGAGAAAGGCACATCGCTAACAGCAGACAGCCCAAGAAATAAGCACATACGTTGAGTACAGAGCTCCAAGGCTGTACTGGTTTTGACTGGGATAGAGTCAATTTTCTCCACAGTAGCTAGCATGAGGCTCTGTTTTGGATTTGTGCTGAAAAGAGTGCTGATAACACAGGGATGTTTTAGTTACTGCTGAGCAGTGCTTACACAGCGTCAAGGCCTTTGCTGCTTCTCACCCCACCCCACCAGCGAGCAGGCTGGGGGGTGTCCTGGTTTCGGCAGGGATAGAGTTAATTTCCTTCCTAGTAGCTGGTACACTGCTGTGTTTTGGATTTAGGGTGAGAACAATGTTGATAACACACTGATGTTTTAGTTGTTGCTAGGTAGTGTTTACACTAGTCAAGGACTTTTCAGCTTCCCATGCTCTACCAACTGAGAAGGCTGGAGGGGCACAAGAAGCTGGGAGGGGGCACAGCCAGGACAGCTGACCCAAACTGGCCAAAGGGATATTCCATACCATGCGACGTCATGCTCAGCATATAAAGCTGGGGGAAGAAGAAGGAAGGGGGGGATGTTTGGAGTGATGGCGTTTGTCTTCCCAAGTAACCGTTACGCGTGATGGAGCCCTGCTTTCCTGGAGGTGGCTGAACACCTGCCTGCCCATGGGAAGTAGTGAATGAATTCCTTGTTTTGCTTTGCTTGCATGCGTGGCTTTTGCTTTACCTATTAAACTGTCTTTATCTCAACCCACGAGTTTTCTCACTTTTACCCTTCCGATTCTCTCCCCCATCCCACCGGGGGGGAGTGAGCAAGCGGCTGCGTGGTGCTCAGTTGCCGACTGAGGTTAAACCACGACAGGGGGCACAAGAAGTTGGGAGGGGACACGGCTGGGACGGCTGACCCCAACTGACCCAAGGGATATTCCACACCGTATGACGTCATGCTCAGCATATAAAGCTGGGGGAAGAAGAAGGAAGGGGAGGACGTTCGGAGCGATGGCGTTTGTCTTCCCAAGTAACCGTTACGCATGATGGAGCCCTGCTTTCCTGGGGATGGCTCTAAACACCTGCCTGCCAGTGGAAAAGAGTGAATGAATTCCTTCTTTTGCTGCGCTTGCTTGCGTGGCTTTTGCTTTACTTGTTAAACCGTCTTCATCTCAACCCACGGGTTTTCTTACTTTTACCCTTCCGATTCTCTCCCTCATGCCACTGCGGGGCAGTGAGTGAGCGGCCGTGTGGGGCTTAGCTGCCAGCAGGGGTTAAACAACTACAAAGGCTCTGGAGCTTCCCAGTTAAACACAAAATTTCAAAATACTGTCAGCAAAAACAGCCTCTTTTTCCACTGAAGCACAAAATCCGCACATGGCAGTGAAATAGGAGTGTTTTTTACAGCTCAGATTACTCTCTTAGGCCAATGCTCAGCGTATGCAAGTGCAGTAGCAACTTTTAAGTGACCACTTTCACGGCCAGTGAAAGCAGGCAGGAAACGAGGAGCTCCCAAGATCTGAATTTAGGGTCTCCTATTAACTCCCTGCTACCTGCAGTCATCAAACTGCAGGCTGACTTTTCAGCTTTAACATGCTTACCTGCTGAAGTTGCCATACCAGATTTTACATTTGTACACAAGCCTGCCTGCGTGAAGAAAGCTTGTTTCAGGCAAGGGACAGGTAAGTGGTTTCAATGACATCGTTCTTTCTCCCTGAATGCCAGCCTAGGGAAGGAGGAGAGTCAAAGGTAAATTACTAAAACCCTTCACCACATCTCATTCTGACAGACGAGAAGAAAAGATTACACGCAGTTTTTCCTCTAGAGGACATTTGCAGAGAGAACACGTTTCCTACCAGGATCTCCCACAAGTCAGAAAACCGCTGATTCAGTGTCCGTTCCAATCAAGCAGGGTATTTTTGAGCAGGGTTAGAGGACAGACTCCGAGCTGATGGCTACCCGCCTTCAGCTGCACTGCTCCGGACATGTCACTGCCACCGTCCCTGAAGCTTTACAGGCCTCTTGCCCCGCGGGCTGGCAAGACAGCCCCGGCAGGCCTGTGTTGCAGCCCGTGACCGACACCACGCTGGGAGGGACACCCCCGGCTGCTGTGGGTCCCTGCAGCCCCTGCGGGTACAGCCAGGGGAAACGCGTTTCTCTCCGCACCCGCACATCTCCCCGGTGCCCCCCAGCCTCCGCCGGACAGCCACCGGCGGGAGGCAGTCCCCTGCTGCTCCCGCAGCGCCGGGGGCGGGAGGGCGGGGCCGGGGCTCGCCGGGCCTGCCGGGGGAAGGCCGGGACCCGCCGCGGACGCCGGCTCAGCGCCCCAGCCTGCTGAGAGGGGAGATGCCGCCGCCGCCGCCGCCGCCTCCTCAGCCCTTCTGCCGGCCTGCGAGGCCCCCGGCCAGCCCCCGCGCTGGCGACCACCGGGCAGCCCACCGCTCCAATGAAGGGGAGGAGCCCCCGCCACGGCCACCGGCTCCGCCGCGCCCGCCACCCGCCCTCGCCTCAGGCGGGGCCGGGCCGGGGCTGTGGCCGCAGCGGAGCCGAGCCGAGCCGAACGGAGCGGAGCGGAGCCGAGCCGAGCGCAGCCGAGCGGAGCCGAACGGAGCGGAGCGGAGCGGAGCCGAACAAAGCCGAGTGCAGCCGAGCCGAGCGCAGCCGAGCCGAGCCGAGCGCAGCTGAGCCCAGCCGAGCCGAACAAAGCCGAGCGCAGCCGAGCCCAGCCGAACGAAGCCGAGCGGAGCCGGCAGAGGGCCGCGCCCCCCACCAGCGGCGCGGAGGTCCGCGCCCCGCCCCGCCGCTGGGCGAGGGGCCGGTGCCCGCCTGGGGCGGGGGACCCCCGCCGGGGCGGGGGGCGGCTGCAGACGAGGCCGGGCTCGCCTCGGGGTGCTGGTGGTGGCGAGGGGCTGGCGGGCAGGACTGTGCTGCCCAGGGGCGCGTTGGCAGCCCTGCGTACCCGCGTCCTTCCAGCGGGCACAGCCCTGCCGCGGGTTTGGGGGAAAACGCCCCGACTGGCATGTTCGTGCCTTGAGCTGATCGGGTAGCTCCGAGCGCGACCGACTCCTGGCTGTGTGCGCCGGGACGTGGCCAAACTCTGAGCACCGGGGGCAGGGAATGGCCTCTGCGGTGTCTCTGGTGAAAGCTGCCCCGTGGGGGTGCGGGGGTGTCTACTGGTCCAGGCAGAGATGCCTCCGTGAGGACGCCTGTGGAGGGGACCCCCGCCAGCACACCTCAGGCGGGGACGGGACAGCTTGTTGATGAGCTTTCTGACCAAGGGGGACCCCGTTTCAGAGGCCCTGGCGACGCTCGCTCAGCAGCACCTTGCTGCATCATTTGCACAACAGGACTCTGGGCAGGTCCCTGGGGACGCTGGGGACTGGCCCCAGCTGCAGGTGGGAAGGGTGGACATGGCATGGCGTGACGTGACGTGATGTGACATGGCACAAAGTGCCCCGTGTGCCCCAGCTCGGCAACCCCTTTCCAGCCCTGGCGCAGGCGTGGGAGTGGGCAGGGGGGCAGGACGTGCTGGTGGCGGGTGCTGGAGGTGGCCGGGGCTGTGCTGCAGAGGTGGCGTGGCAGCTGTGGGGGAGGCTCCAGGAGACGTCTGACCTGCCGCCAGGGAGGCTGGGGGTCGATCCTCAGCCGCTACAAGCACCTCCTTTCCTTCCCTTCCCTTTCTGCCCCACAGAGCTCCCTGCTGCACCTCTGCTCTGGGTCACCCGGGGCTGCCACCTCCCCCTGCTCCAGCTCCCCACGGCTCTGCACTGGCTCCTGCTGCTGCTGCACTTCAGAGGCAGCTGCATTTTGGGGCTTGGAGCGCCTTGGGTTCCGGTGTGAGCCCAAAGCATCAGAGGAATTGGCCTTTACCTTGTGGCAGGCCTTGCAACTGCTTTCAAAGTGGTCTGGGCTCTGCCCGGGCCTCTCAAGTCAATGTTAACTCTGGTGCCTAATGACAGTCCCTTGACAGTGGCCCTGGTAGCTCATCCCTTTCTCTCCCAAATTTCAATGATGCCGGGTTTGCCGATTCTTGTTTTAGGCACCTTTCATGCAAAGATTCCCGGAGGTTTTTTCATTCCTTCACTCCACACACACAGAGTGTGATTCCTGGAGGGCCACAGAAATGCAACAGCAGCAGCGTTCGTCTCACCTGGGTTTTCTGAGAGGAAGCTCCCTGTGAGATATCTGTCCTGAGCCTGTTGGGCAGCCACGTTTTACTTCTAAAACAGACGCAGCTGAAAAGCTCCGATGATCAGTGACCTAGCTGAGCAATGATCAAAATAAAGCCACTTTTCACCCCACGGAAGCCTAACAGTGACATTTGTAGGGAAAACAATGTCCCAACTAGTTCTCTTGTGCCAACCACAAAGACCGATTTTGGTATAAAAGAAGAGGCTTCTAATTGACTAAATAAAAACCTAAACAAACAACGAAAGCAGACACTGATCTGCCTCCTTGGGGCAGGACAGTCAGAATTTCCCTTTGCTCTGCAAAGGGCATCCTTTCCGTTAAAATGCAGAGCTCCTCCTTGACGAACCATGAGGCAGTCAGTGCTCGCTGGCTTCTGACGGCAGCCCAGCCTGGGGAACCTGGCTCAGACAAGTGCTTGCACCACTTTGGTGCTTCTAGGCAGCACCTGGACTCCTCCTGCCTCTCAGGACACATCTATAGGTCCCAAACATCGTTCTCATAAAAAAAAAAAAAAAGATGGCGTTCATGTCAATCTACAGGGAATGAGAAGGTCTTAAGCTTCTGGAGTAACAATTTGCATTTTATCATCCAAAAAACCAGTAGAGTGTAAGCAGAGTTGGGAGTCAAACAAAGTTAACGTGGAGCCTCACAAAAACTGCTCCGCCCTGGTGAGACCCCATCTGCAGTACTGTGTCCAGTTTGCGGCTCCCAAATAAATACATAAAAAACGTCACTGACACACAGAAGCAAATCAAGTGGAGGCCACCAAGGTGACCAGGGGCTGGGAGTACAGGATGCATGAGGAGAGGTGGGGGGAGCTGGGTTTATTCAGTCTGGAGTAGCAAAGGCTTGTGGGGATCCTAACTGCTGCCTTCAACTACCTAATAGGAGGGCGCAGAGGGGACAAGGCTGGGTTCTTCTTAGAGGTGCATGGTGATAGGACAAGAGGCAGTGGGCACGCGTTAAAACATAGGAAACTCCAACTAGGTACACGAGGGAGAAAAACTACCATGAGATGGGTCACGTACTGGAACAGGGTCCAGAGAGAGTGTGGGATCTCCATCCCTGGAGATACTGGAGACTCTCAAGTAGAGGAGGACCTGAGCAATCTCTTCTAACTGAACCTGCTTGGAGCGGGAGGCTGGTCTAGAGACCTCCAAAGGTCCTTCCCACCTACATCATTCTGTGATGCACTTACCAGCAGTTAACAAGAGTTATCAAGAAAACTTCTTTACGAAAACGGGGGAGGGGAGAAGCCCGGCCCGGCCCGGCCCTGTGGGAGCCCCGAGTGTCCCCAGGGAGCACAAAGCCTGGCAGCTGCCCTTCCTCACGCTCCTGTCCAGGTCCTGTCAGCTCCTCCCTGGAAAAGCAGGCACCGGCATCGTCAAACATCCTGGGGGCCAGGCCGGGAAGACCCCTGCCAGGGACAGCCCCGGGCGGTGCTGCCCAGAGCCCACCCAGCCCCGCTGTCCTCCCACGGCACCCACCCTCACACCAGCCCACCCCTTCTCCCCCGTGGGTTTGTCCCCGTGGCAGCTGCAGCAGGATCGCGCTGCTTTCCATCCCCAGCAAGCGGGGCAGGGCTGCACAAATGGAGCCCAAGGGGTCACGTCCTGTGGGCAGAGACCAGCAGAGACCTGCGAGGGAAACCGCCGCGTACATCGCACGGACGGGAGCAGCAGCAGCAGGAAAACGCTCCAGAGTTGTTCCACTTTCAGGGCAATCCCAGGCAACGCTTCACGCGTGGGATGTATCGTCTCGAGAGCGGGGCTAGCCCAGACGTGGCTGGCTAACGAGCCCGGCGGCAGGCACAGGCTGACCAGCAGCACTGAGCACAAGGCAAAGTCTGCCGTGGGTGCAGCCAAGGGCTGGCGCAGCCTCAGTGCCGGCTGGCACCATACGCCTCTAGAGAACACCGGAATCACGAGAACTGGCTGAGTCCCTTTGCGTCGGTGACACCATCATCAGGGCAGTCGCTGCCACAGACACAGGGACCCCCGGGCCAATGATGATTTTTCTCTATTGGTAGAAGCATTCTCCTCCAGGATCCACCCGAGGCTCCTGCCAGGTATCTCCCGGAGCCTTCTGACGTCCTCCTATAAGGACCTAAGATCCCAGGTAGCAGCCCCAGACTCCTCCACGGAAGCTGCCCGAGACGTTTTTTTCTCTTTTGAGGAAACTCTCTCCTCTGGAATCCACCTGAGACATGTCCCAGGCATCTCCCAGAGTCATATTTACCTCTGCTTTAGGGACCGGAGATCCTGGGTAGCAGCCCCAGACTCCTCCACGGAAGCTGCCCGAGACTTTTTTTCTCTTTTGGAGGAAGCTGTCACCTCCCAGATGTACCCGAGACTCCTCCCAGGCATGTCCCAGAGTCTTCTGACCTCTGAGTTAGGGACCTGAGCTCTCGAGTGGCAGCCCCAGACTCCTCCAAGGAAGATACCCGAGATGATTTGTCTCTCTTGATAGAAGCACCCTCCTCCGGGATCCACCTGAGACTCCTCCCAGGCATCTCCGAGGCTCTTTTGACCTCTGCTTTAGTGACCTTAGATTCCTGAGAGCAGCCCCAGACTCCTCCAAGGAAGATACAGAGATGATTTTTCTCACTTTGAGGAAACTCTCTCCACCAGAATTCAGCCAAGACTCCTCCCGGGCATCTCCCGGAGTCTTTTGACCTCTGCTTTGGGGACCTGAGATCCCGGGTAGCAGCCCCAGACTCCTCCAAGGAAGATACCCGAGATGATTTTTCCCTTTTGGAGGAAACTGTCACGTCCTGGATCCACCCGAGATACCTCCCAGGCATTGCCCGGAGTCTTTTGCACTCTGCTTTAGAGACCCCCCCACAACGTTCCCCACTCGTCCCCCAGTGCCCCCCTTCCACCCCCTGCCCACACCCCTGTAAACTCCTGTGTCCCCCTCGGTTCCCCCCACCCATCCCCCAGTGCCCCCTACTCCCCCCAGTGTCCCCCTTTTCCCCTGCTACCCCCGCACTGTGTCCCTGGGCAAGTGCCGTGGGGGTCCCAGCGTGGTGGGACACCGGGGGCCAAAGCCTGCTGTGGTGGTACGGTCAGGGCTGTCCTGGGCTGCTCCCTGCACCAGCCCTAGCTGGTGCTGGAGGTGGTCATGCCGTGGGGGTCGGGGGGGTGGCAAGGGGAGCCCCCCATGGGCAGTGGGAGGGCACGGCAAGGCCCCAGGACCCCATGGGGAGACCCCTGCTCTGGGGTCTGTCCCGGCGTGACTCTGTTGTCTCCAGGTACAAGCAGCCGCCCTGTTTCTTGAGCGCTCCCCAGGAGCAGCACCACCAGGCAGCTCAAAAAATGTGCTGCCTGCAAAAACTTGAAACCGGCTTAATTCTGGGCAATTTTTCTTCTTTTTAGGCCTGTTGAGTCCCAGGACTGGTCCGTGTCCGGCAGCCGTCGAGAGATGGCTCAGGACCGTGTCAGGGCCGGCGGTGCTGCTTCTGAACCCCATGGCGGCCATGGGCAAATGGACAGGTTGTCAGATCCCAGGGCTGGGTACGTGTGTGAGGTGTCAGGGTCACCCCAGCTTGGTTTTTCCCAGCAAAGCCCCAGCCGGTGCCAGCCCCGTGCTGCAGCCCCGGGGCCGAGGCTCAAGGAGCCAGGCATTTCTGTGGGCGCTGCACTGTGCCGGGCCCCACTGCTGGCTGCCAGCTGCCTTGTGTCAGGGCAGCCGATCTGAGAAGACCAGCTTTGCTTTGTGTCTGCTAGAAACAGAGAATTTCTGTGTTTTTCATGCTGAAAACAGCTGTGCTACTGTTGTGGCACCATCACACTCCATGGGGAAACAGGAAAAACGGCTGCTCCTTATCTTGAGGATGTGCTGAAGCCCTGAACGCATCAGCTCAGTACAAATCTGAACTCCCAAGTCAAGCTCACCAGCAGGACAGATCATGGCATTGATCAGCTGCACACAAGCCACCTGAAAAGAAAACCCCAACCACACAAACAAAAGAGAAAACTTCTGAGCGTGGACTGGAAGTCAGTGGTTCAGGACTTACTAGGAGGCCAGAGGACAACACACAAAGCTGCCGCTGTAAAAAGCAGTAAAGCCAAAGGCATTTCATCCACACCAAATTCATCCTGCTACAAGCTCTCCAGCTCCTGCACTAGATTCCAAGTGCCGTGTCCACAAAAACCTGAGGAATTAAGTACCCTCAGCACCGCTGAGGTTCCACTCTCCAGGCCGTCCAACAGGGGCTCCAGTCGCTCTCCAGGCCATCCGTTTCTGCTCTTTTAGTGAAAAGCCTCCAGAACATGCCATGAGAGATGATCAGCAGCTGCCCCACAAACCAGGACAGGAGCGCACATTTGCAGACCCATTGTAAAATGAAGAGTGAGAGTCAGAAGAGAGACTCCACTGAGAGGCCACTAACAGTCGGAAACTCAAGAGCAGCAAAAGGCAGGACTTCTACCACCATGTACGTGCCTTTGGGTTGAGGCAGAACATGGAGGGTACACAGACCCTTCGCAGCATCTATCATCATGCGAAGGACTTTGGTTTCAACAGCTCTTGCCAGGAGCAGCATCCCCTCTTTTGTACCCAGCGGTGTTTTGCTTCCAAACTAAGGAGAAAAGGAAGTTGGAATCAATGTCTGAGACCAGGCCAGCTCTAAAGAAGAGTGCAATGGGAATGCCTCATGATTGAGAATGCTCTGAGGAATAACCATGAGAAAACACTTGCTCCAAAACCTTGCCCAAACATCTGTGTTACCCTTGTTTCTCATGGGACAGAGGAGCGACAAGAAAGGGAGTGATGCATCTCAAACCACACGCTGCCAGCAAGAGAAAGGCTTTCGACAAAAATTAAGACCCCAGGAGCCACAAAAGGAACCTGTGGACTTGGGAGGAAAGAGAGACTCTCTGTTTACCCCAGGAGAGCCAGGAAGAGCACACACAGGGACAAGGAAGTGCCCCAGCTCGTTCACAGGGAAGGCAAACCAGGTGTCCACTGCACAGGAGTGTAAATTAATAAAAATACCACCCCCCCCCCCTCAGATGCAGAGCAAGACAAAAAGGAAAAAATGCTGAAGTGCAGCAAGCCCTCCTAGATAAGTTAAGAGGCATAATCAGAGAGGAGCAGAGCAAGCCACAGAAGAGGGCGGAGCAGCTGAAGTCTCACAGACCTGGACAAATAGATGGAAAGTATTTTGTAAGTCCTGGAAAAAGTATATGATGGTGACGGTACCGGGAAATGTACAGTAGGGGGAAAAAGCAAAACAAGCCATGTGGCGATAACAAGGATTTACTAAAGAGCAGGAATCTTCCACCAGCAGTTTCCCTCCCCGTTCCAGCAACTGTCCTGAGATATCCGGGCAGACACCATGCGGCCGGAGCTGTGGCTGTGTGAGGTCGTCTCCGGACACCGGACAAGCCTCTTACCTCCTTGTGTATAAAAGCCTTCAGGCATCAGATGGAGTCTTGTCTGCGTTGTGTACCTTCAAAAGACAGTAGAAAAGGTTGTTTATGCAGGAAAGCACCAGACTGAATGCCGATACTTCACCTTGTTACCAGTTGACCCCTCACTCACAGGAATCCCTCAGCTCAATCCCAAACACACACAGCCCCATCTCCATCTCAGAAGAGATCTTTAAGCCCCCAAACAAACCACTGCCTCATCCCCACGTGAGCAACCTGCCCTGATCCTCTTTCCTTTCCCCTCCCTCCCTTGCCGTACCACACTGAACTGGCATTTCTTTCCCTCCTCACACAACCAGACCATGTACAGACACAGTAATAATCCTGCATATGAAAAGTGTCTGCGGTCACCAGGGACTGGTCTTCCCCAGTTGCACCACAGAGTCACGGTGTCGTCACTGATGCAGCGATGTAGGGGTGCACACCATACATCAGCCAGCAGAAAGCATAGGAGGCGTAAGTCTTTACAGACCGTTTTTTCTCCTTCACATATTCCCTTTAAATGGTGTCTTCAACTCTTCCCAATATGTATGTAGCTTTTGAAGTTTACAGCTTTATAAGAGATCTGAAGAAGTGCTTGTCTCCAAAGGCTTTTCTGCTGTTCATCTACATTCGTTGTTCATGCAATAAGACAGTAAGCAACTGTACCTAATGTCTCCTAACACGCGCATGACCTGGGTTACCCCACAGCCAAGGCCGAAGACTCACCACAGGGTGAAAGTGTGGGTGGACGGGGGACCGTGTGGGTGCAGAGGCTGGACGAGAGGGGAGGCAGAAGGGGTCTCCGGCAGAGGTCGAGGGATGACTTTTCCCTGCTGTTGCAGCCACCTTTCTCCATGAGCGGTCTGGGTCCTAGAAAGGCTGGAGCCGCATCAAGCACGGCGGGACATACTCAAGCACGTCACCGAGACCAACAGGTGGCAGCAAGAGCAGCAGAGGCAGCTCCCCTGGTAACTGCCTCCAAAAAGGGAAGGTGCTTCCCCCGGCTGCAGGGCCCATCCCTCCACTGAGGGCAGCCCTGGGGGAAAGAGGGGATTTCTCTGACACCCCTCATGAGACAGAAGCAGGTTTTGGAGACTGGCGTTGGGCTGGAGCTCCCTGACACCCGAGGGGGGCTTGCTGGGCACCCCGAATTGGCTTTTTGTGTGGGACCTGGCTGAAGAGAAAGGGATCCCTCTCATGGCTGGCTCTCCCCTTTCCAAACCAGAGTCTGTACTCCCTTTGCAGAGTCCTGGCACCAAAACGCCTTGCCCCGAGGGGGGATACCTGTTTGGGACACCCAAGGTCTCGGCCCCACCTGACGCAGCCCCAGGCTGATCCGCTGCACCTGGGACCCTCTCACAGGCTTGGGCAGAAGGGGCAGTACGGAAGATGAGCAACACAGTAACCGAGCACTTGTGAACATACTTGCAGAAGCCCCTCACTGCTCCTGGCCCACCCCCACATAACCACACGACATCACGCTGTGCCCCTGAAAGCAGGGCTGGGGCAGGGGAGGGCGCCGGCCCCAGCAGGCCCGACCCGGACCCTCTCCACAGGCCACTTCTCTGCAGGCCGAGGGCCGGGGCCCGCTCTTGCACCTGGGGGCTCCGACACCTCGGCAGGGGCTGCCGGCCGCAGCCCCAGGCCCCGGCAGCCAGTGGCTAGGCCCCGTGCTGGCACTGAGGGAGAGAGCAGGAGGGCGCCGGACCGGGCCGGGCTGCAGCAGGGCTGGGCTTGGCACCCGCCGCCGGTTCCTGCTGTGAGGCTTCAGGGCGAAGGCCGGGGCCTTCTTCTGAGAAGGCCGGAGCCAGGCCCGCAGGCCGGGGTGGGCCAGGAGCAGCTGTGCCCCGAGGGCCTGGCTAGGCTGCTCTGGACACCCCCCTCATCAATGCTGATGTTCTTGGCTGAAAAGAGGAAAACGGGGAGTAACTTTGCCATGCGTGTTTACTAGAGGCTTGTGGCCTGATCCTGTCAGGCCCCGGGTGCTGGCGGGGCTTTCCAGGTGGCTGAGTGACGCCGTGCAGCTGTAAGTGGTGACATAAATTGCTCTGGTGGCCAGTGTATGTAGCATGTCCCACCTGTGCAGTCAAGAGAGCTGGCTGGGTTTTCCTGCAGCTCCGGCCTGCGTCTCTCTCCTTCCTGCGTCACCTCTTGTCGTGACGCAGTTGGGTCTGATGGGTTGGAGGTCTCCAGTTTCTGCCCAGTTCGGTCCTGGCTGGAGAATGGGAGCCAATGTTCTTGGAGGAGACGTAGGGGAGGGCACACAGAGACACAAGCAGGAGCCTCCTCTTTGGAGAAAACCAGGGAGAGACAATGCAGAGGGAAAAGGCCAGGTCAGTCCTCTTGACACCACATTGCCCTCGGGTCCCTGGAGTGGGACATGGATGAGGGATGGGGCTGGGAAGGGCTGTCATTGCTACAACTGTTTGAGGACCATGAGCGAGTTCAAGTGATGGAGAATGGGGAAATCCTGCATTTCTGGGCTGTGGGTGTCCCCAGGGTGCTGCCGTGTCCGGTCTGCGCCCCAGGGTGTGTCCCCAGCATGTGTCCCCATGTCACAGCAGCCCTCTGTGAGGCGCCGTGCCCCGCAGGGGGGTCACAGTGGCTGGGCTCTATATTTTCCCCCTGGGGCTGGTGCTGCCCCAGTTTCTCATGGCGTTTGCGGGAGGAGCACCCGGAGGGAGCAGTGTGTCTATCCGGGGGATCCTGCTGCCATGAGGAAGATGAGAGCGCTCAGAGGTGAGGGGCTGGTGGGAGGTTGGGGGCTGATGCCTGCCGGAGGCAGTGCCCGTCCCAGCTGGGGGCTGTGTCCCTGTCCCAGCTGGGTGCTGGGGACTGCGTCCCCGTCACCTCTTATCCTGCTGCCAGGCACCTCTGAGAGGGCTCTGGCTCCATCCTCTCCCTGCCCTCCGTGGGGCAGCTGGAGACTGCTCAGAGACAACCTGGCCCGGATGGCTCTTGTTGGCTGCTCAGCCCCAGCCCTCCCGGCCTCTCCTTGCAGGGCCCCATTCCATCCCCTGCCCAGCTCGGGGCCCCCGCGCTGGACTCACTCCGGTGCGTCGCTGCTGTTCTGGCACTGGGGAGCCCGGAATGGGCCCAGTCCCCCCGGTGTGGTCTTCCCAGTGCCACAGCGTCGGGCAGAGTCCCTCCCCTCATCCCACTGACTGCCCTCTTGCCAGTACAGCCCAGCACGGGCTGTTCGTGCTGGGGGAGGCTGGGAAGATCCTCACCCCTCCCTGGTTCGAAGCCCTGCAGCCAGCAAAAGCGTTTCTTCCTTTTCTTCCAGCTCTCTGCCGATGCGTGCGTTCCCAGTCCAGACCTGCGCATCCTGAGGATGAAGGCAGGGCAAAGGGGACGGCTGTCCCTGCAGCCGTCACTACCTTTGCGGCTGTCGGGACTTCTCTGCTAAAGCAGCTGCAAGACCATGAGGTGAGGCGGTGGGGGGTGAGGGCTCCCTTTCCCCTTCCTCGCCTGGCACTCTCCCTCTGACCTCCGCCATCCCCCATCCTCAGGAATGATTTTCTAGGCTCCTGCAAGGCCTTTTACCCTGGTGGAGCCGATCTCCCTGTCTGGCTCTCTGCTAGTGTCAGAGGTGCCACGGAAGATCTTGCCGTTCCCCGTGGCTGTCCTGACCGATGCCTGCAGCTCGTGCCTCATGCCCAAGGCACACAGATGATCCGGGGGGCAGCCGGTCTCCCTGGGAACGAGGGCAAAGCAAGTCTCGTCACTCCCCTTTGTGGTCTGTCCCCAGGGTGACCGAGTGGAGACATACCGAGAGCTGGAGAGCGTCTTGCAGGGAGACGACGGCTGTTTGACGAGCGGTGTCGTGAACCGCCTGATAGCAGAGGTGTCCAGTGACATGCGAGCAGCCCAGGTGAGCTTGTTCTCTTTCAAGGCACCAAAGCGGCCTGCCTATGCCCCTGTTTTTTGGGGAAATACAGAGCAGCGCAGAGATGTTCCTCGGTCATTCAGACCCAGCGGTGGTCCTAAGGGAGAAGCTCTGGGGACTAATGGGGGCATTACAGAGAATTTGAAGAGGGGACACAGAAAGCTGTGCAGAGAGGTGGACTCGGGGTTGTTTCTAAATGAGCGAGAGCTGAGTTCAAGCTCAAGGTTATTTCTCCTGCCTTGAGGGAGCGCCATGGGAACCCACGAGTTCCACGGAGAGGCCCCAGGGGGGTCTCCTGGCATCTCCGCAGAGAGGGAGAGGAGGCAGTAGCACAGGGCTGCGCTGAGGCGGCAGACACCCGGCCCGAGCACAGCTGCCCTGAGGCGTCTTGCAGGGGAGACAGGGTCATTCAGCCTGTCCGAGTGCCTCAGCCTTTTTCTTGGGAGTGTTTAACCTGTGGCGCTTTTTCAGGGTGTGACAGATGATGTGAAGACGGCCGCTAGCGATGTCCTGGTGGCTCTGGCCCGCTCCCACTTCCACTTTGTCATGTCCGAGCTCCAGAGCCACCTGAAGGTCATGGGGAAGGTCCCTGATGAGACTGTGCTCCTCACCTTGGGCAAAATGGCCTGCAGCTACGGTATGGCACTCTCGGCATCCTGGTTTGGGGAGGGGTCTGTGATAACGGGGAGAAGGGATCCTCCCCCTTCCTAAATGTTTTGTGTTGAACTGGGGGCTATGAAGTTGCCGTGCCTCCTTGCTCCGTGCCAGGGCCGGCTGGCAGCTCTGCCTTACCAGCCCAGTCCCGGTTCCTGGAGGGTAGGAGCACATTGGAGGCAAACCCGTGGGGTCTCTTGCCCCCCGCTGTCCTCCCCATTTCCCCAAAGGGCTTTCCTGTGTCCTCCTTGGGGAAGGCAGCCCTCCACACACCCTCTGGCTTGTCCCGCGTAGCCCAGCAGCCCCAGCCTTGCCAGCAATCGACCCCAGCCTCCCGTGTCTCTCACTGACCCTCTCGGTCCCTCTGTCCCTGTCTTCTCTGCAGCTCTGTGGTGCATCCCCTTTGTGGGAATGACACTGCTCGCCCTGCGCACCATGCTGAGCCGGGTGGGGAGTGGCCGGATCCTGCGTGCCATCTGCAGTGGTGAGTGTCAGCTCCCTGGCCAGGGCCCAGGGGCAGGGGCTGGGGTGGCCTTTGATGCCTCCGTGTGATCTCAGAGGGAACGTGGTGGGTGTCAGCCCGCAGCGAGGTCAGGCCTTGGTGATCCCAAAGTGCTGTGAGTGTGCAGAAGGAGCGGGGGAAGCCTGGGAGGTTCCTGTGTGCAGGACGTGGCAGTGCTGCGTGGAGGAACTCCAGGGTCCCTTCCCATGGCTTCTGTTCCCCTGCTTTCCTCTGGGGTTTAAAGCCCCTGCACTGAAAGGGCGAGTATGTGGGAAGGGAAGGGCAGCGGCTGCAGTGGAAAATGCTGGAGGGGAACAGGGCATTGAGGAGGAAAAGGTGCGACGGGGAGAAGGAGAGAAACAGTGGGGTGATTGAATCCAGATACCTCAAGAGCACGGCTTGTCCTCGGATCCAGCTCTGGTCCTAGGCTGAGCCCTGCCGAGCCTGGGACTGCCCTTAAAGCAGGCTTGGGCGAGGGTGCAAGGAACCTTCCTTGCTGCAGACTCTCAGGTGCTCCCTTGTCCTTTCTCCTGGTGCAGTTCTGGAGCAATGGTCAAAAGGGGTCAATACCTACTTCTGCAACCGGGAGCAATGTCCCTTCCCTCGCAACGGGAAAGCGCAGCTCTGTGAAGACATTTACCCGGTCTTCCGTTACGCGGTGGTAAATTGGCTGGGCTGCGAGGAGGAAGAGGTGAGAAGTGCTGCTTTCCACGCCTGGGGCCGCAGCAGGGATGTCCACGTCAGTGGGTCCGTCTGTGCCCGGTGGGGTGCGAGCAGAGGCGGGCAGGGAAGGGAAGCGATCTGGGTGAGAAAGCACCCCAAGCCGGGAGCCTGCCAGCACATTGCCTGGGGCTGGAGGCTCCCTGGAGGGAAGCAGCCAAGTCCTGGGGCCTTTCTGCAGGGAGGGCTGGGGTACCAGCATGGGGAAATGCTCTCTCTCCTCTGGAGCGAGCCCTTCTCCTGCAGGGCAGAAGGGAAAGGGAAACCCCTCCCAGTGGGAAGGGCAGACTGGTGTCCAGGGGATGCTGAGCGCTAGGCAGACCTTCAGCCCTCCAAGCAGAGCCTCTCCCTTCCCTGTCCAGGACAAGCAGGCTGTCCTCGGGGCGGTGGCTGCCATGATGGGGGTCCTTCTGCATGAGGAGCAGCACCGAGAGCATGCCTGGGAGCAGCTCCTCTGGCTCCTGCACCAATATCAGGAGGTCCGAGACACCTCTCGGGTCACCAAGGTGAGAAGTCGCGTCGGGCCCGGCATGGCTGCTGGGGTGGGCCTGAGCGAGTGGCACAAGGCACTGGGGAGCTGTGGGGTGCCAGGGGGAGCTGGGCAGCCCTTCGAGAAGGAACAGGGAGAGCAGAGGAGGCCTGAGGCTTCCTGGGCTCTTTGGGCAAGAAAAGAGCAATGCCGGGGGGGGCGGGCAGGAGGGAGCCAAGAGTCCCCGAGGCTCATCTTCTCAGGAAGGGAGGCATTGGCACCTCCCTGGAGCTCTGTGTGCGGGAAGAGCTTTGCCCTAATGCCCAGGGCCACGTCCCGTCCCATCCAGTGAGGGGCAAGGTCTGACGAGTGGGAAGTGGTGGGAAACTGAGTTGTCAACACCGGGCTCTCTTCAGAGGAAAGAGACCCTCCCGATGCTGCTCTGAGGGGAGGGCAAACAAGAAGCCCCATGCAGGAGGGTTTGGGCTTTTCCCTGGGAGGTGGTGTTAGGGACTCCCCTTATCCCACATGTGCTGCGTTTCTCCCTTCCCAAGTGACTTTTGGTGGCTTTAGCCTCCTCTTCCTCCCCCGTTCTCTTGTAGAGCCTCATCTATGTCCTGGAGACGCTGGAGGGAGTTCAGACCCCAATCCCACAGGGCATGGCTGTTGCCATCAGCACGGCTGTGCACCGCCAGGTAAGGGGAGCCTGCGCCCTGCCACCGGCCTGGGGCCTGCACACCTGATTGCCGTGGAGGGGAAAGACCTGCCAGCTGGCAGGGAAGGGAAAGGCAGGACAGGGCAGGGCAGGGCATCCCTCCGCCAGGATTTGTGAGCTGGGTGCCACGTGGGTGCCACGTAGGTGCCTTAAGGCTGCAGGAGGCCTGATCCTGGCGGTTTGGAACGGGTCCAAGGGGCAGCCCGGTTCCCACAGCGATTTCCCTCTCAGCCAAGTCACAGGAGGACTCTGGGAGAGGAGGGCAGAGAGCACCGTCTCTTTTCAGTCCCCCTCAACGCTGACGCTAGTTTCTTTAAAACGGACCTTGTTCCCACAGCTCTCTGAGGTGACCAAAGAGCCTGGCCCGGCCCATAAGGCAGTGCTGTCCCGCTGCATCATTCTGCAGGGTAAGGAGAGGAGACTGGGCGATGCCCCGCCGTGCCATGGCAGCTCTCTCCCAGAGAGACCTCGGCGGTCGGCGGCAGCTGCCTGCTAATGCAGAACGCGATTTCTTCCCTGCAGCCCACATGTGCCCTGAGGAGACAGTCATGTTTCTGCACTCCCAGCTGAGTGGTGGGAGCGAGGCCGGCCGTGTGGCAGCCCTGGGCCTGCTGGGAGCGCTGGCCCACTCTGACGGTCAGTGCCATGGGCCAGAGACACGAGGCAGGGGTTGGGGCTACTGGGCTGAGAGCAGAAACGGGCTGAAAGTGGTACACCTGCACCCAAAAGGAGCTGCAAAGAGCAGGTCCCCCAGCTGAGCTGACGCCCTGTGACAGGGCTCGAGCTCTCCCCCGGCAGTTAGAAATGGTGGCACACCAAGGACGATGCTCCAAGCTCAGTAACACGGGTGGGCTGATGGGCGAGCGGGCGGGCTGGCACGCGCAGGAGCTGCTTGTACCCATGCCATTTCTCTCATGCTCTCTGTTACCATAGCTTTCAGTCCCTATAAAATTGCTGTGCCTCTAGAAACAGAGTTGCTCTGGGTGTGCCGCTGCCTCCTGTGAAGTCAGTCAGGCCCCGCTTTTCTGTCCCACTGGTGTATGAAAAGCTTGGAAGCTTCAAGGGATCCCTTCTGCCATCGGGGCTCTGCCTCAATGCACACTCTCTGTATCTCTTCCAGCACCTGCAACAAGAGAGAAGCTGCCCCAGGTGGTGGAGGCCGTGCGGTCGGTGTGCAACGACCCCAGTGCCCCGGTGAGCTGGTTTGGGAAGGGGCGGTGCTGCCAGGGCAGGCAGAGAAACCCTTTCCCTCGGGGCAGAGCCTGGCAAGGCCATAGCAGGAAGCAGCGGTTTGGGGTCTGACCTAGATGACCATTCCCTTTCCCCACTTCCTCGTGCTCCCCAGAGAGCTGATGGCAAGAGGTGCCGCTGCTGCTGGCGTGGGCAGGGCTGGGGTGCCTGGGGAAGCGCCGGCACGTTGCCCAGGTGGTGGGTGATGGCTCCTCACCGGGGAGAGCTGGCAGAGCAGAGTGGGGAGGTCATTGTGCTCTGCAGGGCAGATGCACGTCCAGCCTGGTGCTAAAGCCCATTCCTGAACCCAGGAGCAAAAGCTTCTGCCGTGCCCTTGTCATCCCTCCGCGAGCTACAAAGGCTGCCCCCAAGCGAAGGCAGCTTCCCTTTGGGTTTTGAACAGGAGGGTCGTAACCACACTCTCCCCCTGGCAGGTGCGGAGGGCAGTTCTGGAGTTCATCAGGGAGCTGCTCAGCTCCGGCTCCCAGAGCTGCTGGGCATGGGATGTGGTGGGGCACATCTTCAACGAGTTCAGCCGGACCTCAGGCAGACTGGTAAGGGCAGAGTGGGACACCCGGGGCTTCGGCGGGTGCCTGGACTGTGCTGAGAGCTCCTGCAGGCATCCTTGACCATGGAGAGCTCCATGCTGCAGGGCCATCAGCACCGGCACTGCCATCGGAGCGGCCTCCAAACGGCCATTCCTCCTCGTGGGTGTCTGTGCTGATGTTGGTGGAGATGTCAGTGGATGACGTGGGTTTGCACCTGGGCGTGCCACCCAGGACTGCGGGGCTGCCTGCATGCCCGACGGGCTGAGCTGTGTCCACAGGCACCTGCAGCAAAGCCGTCTTGCAAAGGGAGGGGCCTTGTAGGGACAGGACATCCTCCAGCCAATGCAGACAGGTGGGCCTGGCTAGAGGAGCTTTCTGTGGTGTTCTCGTGCTCTGGCCCTCCAAAGCACGCCCTGCCCATCCGATAGCAGTCTGGGGACCCGTGTCCCTTCTGGCAAGGGGACAGGCCATTTGGCGGTCCCTTTGGTGAGTGTTTCCAGCTGGGCGCCCAGGAGATGAAGGCTGGGGATGGCCGAGCCTCCTGCTGACTTGCCGAGGATCTTCCCTCTGGCTGGAGCTTCCTTCCAGCCGGGGGATCGCTCGGGGAGGCTCTGCTTTGGGAGCAGGGCGAAGGAAAGGGCTTCTGCATTCTCCTCCACATCCGTTGGGCTGGGCGTGCCGCCGCCAGGGCTGGCGCCGAGCACGCCCTGCTGAAGGGCACGTTCCTCACCTGTTTTGGTGGCACAACAGCAGCATTTGGGCCCTGGGGGACTGTGCAGACAAGCAGCGTCTCTCTCTGCTCCCAGGCTTGCCAGTCCTTCCCAGGGTCCGGGAACTGGTCCCTGAGCTGGGTCCGGCTGTCCTTGTCCTCTGCTCCCGGCAGGCTGGCGCAGCAGCACTGGTGGGACCGTGCCTGAGCCTCGTCGGTTGGGAGCTGAGAGTAACGGGGGTTTTGCCAACTCTGTCTTACAGGTGGCAGGAGGCCTTTTTGCCTGGGAAACCCCGGAGGAAGGAGCTCTTCAAGCCCTGTGCGTGGACATTCTGGGCTCGCTGGATGTCTCTCTGAGAGGGATGGCCAAAGTAAGTTGCCCTCTGCCCTGCTGCTGTGGTCACTTCTTGCCTTCAGGGCATTTTTCGTTGCGCTTCCTCATGCCTTGAACCTCTCCCCTCACGTGCGCTGAATCAGCACACAAGGCTCAGGGAAACGCAGACCATCCTTTTTGTCTTCGAGCTGAGTGGAAGTGCCAGTGTGGCGAATTGCCTGGTTCTTCTCTGCAGCTCCTGTGGCCGAGGCTGCTGCAGTATGTGGTGCCAGCCCAGTACAGCGGCATGCTGATCCCGCTCTCCCGCTGTCTCCAAGCCCTGGCTGAGAGACGGGAGAGAGCAGGATGCGAAGAAGAAGAGGAGGAGCCTGATGCCGTGGACTCCCAGGAGCAAGGTAGGAGCCCCAGTGAGTGCTGCTGGGTTTGGCTGGGTGCCGGGCCAGTCTGTGTTTACGCGTGCCCTGCCAGCCCTGAGCAGGAGCCCGGGAGAACCAAAGGCTCTGCTGCTGGGCACGAGGGACTCTTCCCTGCATTGCCTCTCGCCTGGCGCAGAGGCCTGGCTCTCCTGCTCGCAGCGTGCTCCTGGTGAGCCGGGGCTCGTTCCTGGCCATGCTGGAGCTGACTTCATCTCATGCTGGGCAGCCCTTGGGAGTCCCCCCCGAGGCCAGCGCTGTGGCAGCGCAGCTGCTCTCAGCCCTCAGCCCTCTGCGGGGGCAAGGGAGGTGCGAGGGGCAGGGCATGGCAGGGGCTCGTCGGTCACCCAGCCTTTCTTCTTCCCCGCAGCCCAGCTGCCGACTCCCCAGGCCCTGCTGGCTCGACTGCTGGTGAGTAACGGGGCTCTGAGGAAAGAGCTTTTCTGGCCAGGGGTGGTGGGAGAGCCTGGGGCAGAGGTGCTTTTGAGGCCAGTGCCAGGAGCCCGCAAGGAGAAGGCAGTGCGCCTGAACCTTCCTGGGCCCGTCGGGGATCCCACTCCTTTCTCGGGGCCAGCAGCACCCTGGGTGAAGCCATTGGATGCCCGCTGCTGGCCGGAGTGGCGCCGAGCTCCCAAGCTCCCTCCCGGGAGAAGCTGCAGCTCTGGCGGCAGGAGTGACCCTTCTCTCCTGCTCTCGCCTAGGTGGTGGCGGCAGCTCCTCACAAGAGCGGCGAACGTGCAGTCACTGCATTGCAGCTGCTGCAGGCCCTCCACGGCAGGATCCACAGAGCCTTGGGGGCGGCGTGGGCGACCGAGATCCCCCTCCTGCTGCAGTACTTGGAAGGTAAAGCGCGGGAGGGGAGGGAGAGGCTATGGGGACAGAGAAGGGGCAGGGCAGCTTTCCAGTGTGACGGAGGGGAATTGTCCCCAGCTCCCCAGCACTTGCTCTGCTGCCTTTCCCCTCCCAGGGAGCCAGCACTGAGGCTGGGGGCAGCCGTTGATGTCCCCTAGGAGGGCAGGTCTTGGTGGCACCCCCATGTCCTGGCTGGGATGGTGTCTGGGGCAGGGACAGGACTGGTGCTCCTGGAGGAGGTGCAGCCCCTGGCTTTGGAGGGCCGAGTCCCCAGGCCAGGCCAGGTTTGCAGCATCTGTCCTTGGCAATAGCCTGGGAGGAGGGCTGCAAATGGGCAGAAAGTGGTGGGTCATTCAGGAGAAAATGTGTGTTGCCGGTGCGTGCTGGCACTCAGTGGTCGGCGTTGTTCTGGGAGCTGCAGTCAAGCAGTGGGGATCAGCTGCGGTCAGTGCGTCCTTCCCCAACTTGAATGCAGTGGCTCTGACAAACGCCCCTGGGCTCCCTCCTGTGTCTTTGGCCTCACAAGGGCTTTGGCGCAGGTGCTTCTAGGGCCTTTCTAGCCTGATGGCCTGGGACTTTTGGGAGGTCTGACCGCAGAGGAGACCACTGGGCTCTTCTTTGGTGTGAGCTTAAATAGCAGCAAGGGCTTTTGCTTCCTCTTGCTTTCTAGGAAAAACCGAGATCTCCCTGGACTCTGCAGAGTGGGAGCACCGTCTGCTTAAGGTATCGCATGCTTGGGGGAGAAGAGGGAGCAAACAAAATTGTGGGAGGAAGCTTGGGGCTGCCTGTGTAGGCACCAGGAGGTGGGGGCACCTCCTGAGCACCCTGCACCTCCCCCCACAGTAGGTGCCTGCCTGCTCAGAGGAGCTGCTCTCTGCACATGTGCCACGGCTGATGGCTAATGCCCTCTAACGCTGTGGCACACGCCTTAGCACTGCCTCCTCCTCCACATCTGGCGTGCCAGGGGGTCTCGCCTGAGGTGTTAGGAGAAGAGGGAGGCTGGAGAAAAGAGGGTTGGGTGGGGCAGGGGAAGAGACTGCCGTTCCCGGCAGCTCTCCCCCAGCAGTGTCCCGGGACATGTGAGTGTGGAAAGGGTCCTGGCCAAGGGCAGGGGAACACTCGGCTTCCTCTCCTGTTCCCCACAGTTCCTACAAGCGTCACTGGAGCCCATCGAGGACAAGGCTTGGACCGTGGGCCTGAGCCAGGAGCTGAGCCAGCAGCTGGGCAGCTCTGCCCCTGGTTCCTGGGAGAAGGTGTGTCTCCTGCCCCGTGCTGGGGCTGGGGCTGGGGCTGGTGCCGGTGCTCTGCCCATGCAGGCGGTTTTCACTGCTTCCCCTTCCTTCACCCCCAAAGGCACTTCCTCCTGGGCTGCTCCAGTGGCTGGCTACAGCCTGGCACCACGGCTGGCCTCGCCTGCTCCCAGGGGCGGTCGGGTCCACCTGGGGCCAGCCCTCTCCTGACAGGTCGAGCCGTGACCGCATCTCGGGCTCGGCCTCTTCTCTTTCAGCTTTTCCTGTACAAGGCTCTTGGGACAGCACTGGCAGCTTGTCAGGACCTCAGACACGTCCAAGAGCAGGTGCTGAGGTTCCTTCAGGAGACAAACCCTGTGGAGCTGTCTGAGGCCCAGGTGAGGTGATGCTCATGTCCTGAGCATCCCCTGCCTGTTCCTGGGGGAGAGGGAGGGCTGCTCCAGACCTCCTTGATTTCCCCGTTGCTGCCATTCCCCCCTTGCTGCAACGTCCTGCCTGGCCGTTGTCACTGGCTGCAGCTGAGTGCCTGGGCTGGAGCCGACTCCCTGTTTCTCTGTGGTTGCAGGGAATGATTTTTGTTGTGTCCCACGCTGCCAAGAGCCACTTCCACCTGGTCTTGGACACAGTGACGATGTTCACCGCCGCTTTCACTAGAGACTGGTTTTATCAGACTTCCATGGGCTGGAAGGTAAAGGATCCAGGGTTTTGCTGTTTGGCTTTCCTTTTTTGGCCTTATTTCCACTTCTACACCTGCAGCAGCCAAACCGTGGCAGCTGTGTTTAGATAAGCCCTCTTGTAAGAGCTCCCTGAGACCTGTGTTTCAGAGGGGATGTCCTGGCATTGGGGCCCCTGAGGTGTCATTGGAAAGGACGGAGTTTGACACCTCGTGGATCAGAGCCGGCCGGCTGGGGCAGCTGCAGCAGTTGCTTGCATGCAGCCACGTTGCCCGTGACTTAACTTCAGCAGGAGCTGGCAAGAAGGGGGTGGGCATGGTGCGACACTCTGCCCCTTCCCCAAAGCTGAGGGCTGGGAGCAGGAGCCTGGTGAGGTCTCGCTGGCTCTGCCCCCCACCTGGGGGCCACGGGGAAGCCTTTCAGGGCAGGGCAGGGCCCTGCAGAGAGAGCGGTGCAGCCTGGCCTGGGCGGTGGGCAGACTGGGCTGATCTGCCCACTGACACGCGTAGGCTGCGCATCTCTAAGCAGGACCGTGACAGGCTATTTCAGATACCTTTCCACAGAAAGCTTCCAGACAGCTCCCCAACCCCTCAAATCAGTGGTAAAACCACCAGCAGTGTGTGTGATGCTGGCTGCACCCTCCTCCTCAGTCCATGCGAGAACCCACGCTGTGGGATGGGAACAGCTCCCGGCCCCAGAGCTCGCAGCTTGAGGAGTAGCTTGGGGAGCTGCTGGGAGGTGCCCAGGTGAACGAGGAGCTGGTGAGGGTGCAGGGCAGCGGCCTGCCGCAGGAGCCTGCGGGAGTCCTGGAGCTGATGTCTTGGGGCATCTCTGTCGACACAGATACAGCGGCGGCAGAACACGGGGAGAGCCCAGGCCACTTGCGCTGCTCTCATGCGCACCTACAGCGGCATTGCGCTGCGTGCCCCCAAGGAGCAGCTGCTCACCTGCGTGGATAAAGAAATCATGGGCAACATCCTGCGGCTCTCCAGAGCCAAACAGAGGGTAGGAGCGTGGGGCGTGCAGGGGCAGGGATGCCTGGGTGCCCTCGCTCCAGCCCCTCAGGGCTGGGGCATACCGAGATGGACGGTCTCTTTCTAAAGATCCCCCAAGGAAGGGTTTGTCCTCAACGTCCAGACCCCAAACCCCCACGGGTTCCATGCTCCTCTTCCCTGCCTCAGCCCTTCAAAGAGTTCAAGGGGTGCTTTGCTCTCTTTGGCCTCAGGACTTGCAGCTCAAGCTTGCCTTGGTGCAGAGCATCACTGAGGTCAGCAGCGCCATCCGGGCTGTGGGCGACTGCGGCAGCTTTGAGCTCTCCTTGAAGCAGGAGGCGACGCGGACCCTGCTGGTGAGTGCCTGTAGCCGGGGCAGTCACACGGGGGAGTTTTGGGCTGTGCCATGAGGCTGCTTTCCCCAGAGGCACAATGGTCTCTCGGCTTCATGCGAGCTCCTGGAGCTGTGTCCCGAGCTGGTGGGGCCCTTGGGCGCTGGTGCTGGGTGGCTATGGCTGGGGAGCAGGGTCCCTCCTGCGGTGCCTTTGGGGATCCATGGGGGTGACGGGGCAGGGCCTGTCAGTGGAGCCTGTCCCCGGGGGAGGCGGGAGGGCTGTCCCGTGCCCCTGCCCACTGCCAACTGTGCGCTTGTCTCTCTGGGACTTGCAGGACTGGATAAAGGGGGAGCCCTGGGACTCCCTGGTGTATGGAGTGTTTCAGGCCCTGGAGGAGTTGAGGTGAGGTCTGTTCCCCGGGCTCCGGGGGCTCCCAGTGTGTCCCAGCCCCAGTGACCTTGAGCGTGGAGCCGGGAGCTGCTGGGGCTGTGGAGTGGGAGGGTGTTCCCCATTTCGGGTGTCTCCCGATGGAAGGGAGCCTCAGGGGTTCCTTAACCTGGGTGTGGGGGTTGCCTGCTGCCTGGGAGGAGGCAGGAATTGCTGGAGCTGAAGGCAGTGCTCGCTGGCATGGGCTGGGGATGTTGGATTTGGGGCCCTCGATTAGGAGGAACCCAGCTATGGTTTGAGCCACTCTGGAGAGGGCTAGTAAATCCCCTTTCTGTTTTCTCTTCCTTTTTCCTCTGGCCAGCAAGCTGAGGCCACCTCTGAGCAGGGAGGAAAGTCGCAACCTGCTGTCAGTGTGCTGCCAGAGTGTCTTGTCCTACCCTTCCAAGGAGCGGATGAACAAGGGAAGGAAGACAGTGAGGGCAGCTGTGAACGTGCAGGTACCCACCGGCCAGTGCCTGCCCACCTCTGGGTCAGGATCCCACGTCAGTGCGCCCTGGCAGCCCCCGTGATGCAGAACCTCAGCTCTCCTTTCCTCCTTTCAGCTTCTGCACAGGAGAGGCATGGAAGATCTGGGCCATCTCATAGAAAGCCTTCTGGAGGCAGAGGCCACCTCTGCCTGTTTTGACGATGTGGTCCACGTGAGTAGCCATGGGGCAACAGGGAAAGCGTCACAGGGGCAGGGAATCAAGGCCTTAGAGGGTGATAGGAGGTGGATACCTTTCCTATGGGAAAGTGGGGCTTTGGCTCCTCGCTCTGAGGCTGTGTGTCTGGCTGGGGCCAGGGCCTGAGCTGGGGGACAGGAGCGCCCGGCCACTGTGGCCTCAGGACAGGCAGAGAAGTGGGTCCTGCCAGAGGGAAAGCCAAGAGCCAGCCCTGAGCTGGGCGAGAGCAGCCTGGGGGAAGGCTGGAGTGGGGAGACGCTGGCAGGGAAGCAACACCTGGCTCAGGGCAGAGGCAGCTGGAGAGAGCAAGGCGGTGGAGGCAGCAGTGCCAGTGCTCGGTGGGGCTGGGGGCTGTGCCGGGAAGGGGCCAGAGAAGGAGGGAGAGGGAGAGGGATCTCAGGGAGAGAAAGATGCCTGTTGCGAGAGAGATGCACCCTGCCTCAGGTCCTGAAGGGCTGGCTCACCTCAGCCCAAGAATGGGAGCGGGAGAGAGCCCTGCGGGTTTGCGCCCACGTGCTGGGAGCTTGCAAGGAGCGGTTTGAGCTCATGGTGAGTAGGGACCCCCCGTGTGCCCCGGTGCCCCCTCCCCACCATTCATGGCCCCGGAAGGGAGCCCTGCCTGGCCAGGTGCTGGGTTTCAGGGCTCCTGGGATTATGGGGCAGCCCTCCTGCCTGCCCCTCTGCCCGGTCGCTGCTCAGGGAGCAGGACGGGCGGTAGGGGCCAGTGGGTGCTGGGGCTGCCTGCGACCCTTTTCCTGCCGCTCTCCCCTGCAGCGAGGACATCCTTGCAAGCAGTTTGGCTCTCTGGTGGGCCTGCTGGGGACTCTGACCAGCGGCTGCCTGGCCGCATCCTGCCAGAGGGCATGGGTCTGCCTTGGCTACCTTCTCCAAATGCAAGGTGAGGAGAGCGGGCGCTTCCCAGCCTTGCTCAGCCTGATCCTCCCTCCCTTCCTGGCTTGGCACCACCGGGATCCTGCAGGGCCAGGCCCCATCCCCAGGAGGGAAGGGGGAGGCAATGTGCTCCGCTGGTTTTGTGCCCCCACCCTGTTAACTCTCTGCCTCCCCGGCCATCTCAGGAAGGATCCCTGGGAAAGGGTTGCTGAGTCCCACCTCCTTGGGGCACGTGTGATGTTGGGTGGTCAGGGCCATCCCCACTGCTGTCTGAGAGCAGGATGTTGTCACTAGCGCTGGGGACTGTCCCCCTCCATGTCTGTCCCCCTCCACGTTCCAGGGAAGACAGAGGGTGGTCAGACAGCTTGCTCGGATGAGGTCCCTGACGTTTCAGAGGGTGCCTCCCCCCTTGCTCCCTGCCCTGAGCCTGGGGAGACAGGCAGCTACCCAGGCAGTGTCTCCAAACTCATCCCTGCCAGGGAAGAAGTCTCCTGCCGAGCACAAGAGAGGAAACCAATTTGCTGCCCAGAGCAAACTGGGCAGGGAGGAGGGATCTGAGCTGCAGGCCCGGAGCGTGCTGCAAAGGGTTGTGTTTGAACCCTTTCCTCTTCAGGCAGCAGGGTCTGCCTGTGCTGAGGAAGTCACAGGGAGGTTTCCCGCCTCCCAGAGATGATGGTGGCCTGTGCGGGAATAGGGGACACAGCTGCTGGGAGCAGAGGCCAGTGGCTGCTGAAACCCTGAAGCCCCAGCAAACAGTTCAAGGAGGAAGAGGGGTCTTTCCAGCCCGGGATTTGTCAGCCGTTTATCAGGCTCAGGAAATCCTGCTGCACTGAGTTCAGGAGGGCCCTGGGTTTCCCTGTGGCCTTCACTGCCGCCACTTGGGTTCTCCTGGCCCCTCTCAGTATCTGGGGCCAAAGGCTGGGTTTCTGGGTTTCTGCAGACGTGACTCCTCTTTTCTCCTGGTGTTTGTTCCAGCCAAGACCATGAAGGTGGTGCCTCAGGCAGATGAGATCAGGTGCCTGTGTGAGGAGCCGAACAGCCCAGACACCAAGACTCTGGCAGACAGCTGTGCCACAATAGCAAAGGTAACTGGCCCCAAAACAATGGCGTGGGGGCCCAGCTCCCGGACTCCTGCACGTCTCCCTGCTCCCCTCCAGAGTCTCTTGCTGTCTCCAGAGCGAGCTGTCCAGGACGGCTGTTGTTAGCAAGTAGCAGGAGGCTTTGAGACAAGACTGTGCTTTAGGCATGCTGGAGCAGATACTGTGTGTGTGTGTGTGTGTGTGTGTGTGTGTGTGTGTGTGTGAGAGAGAGAGAGAGAGAGAGAGAGAGAGAGAGAGAGAGAGAGTGCTCTTGTCAGAATACAGATTTGGTATATAAGCAAACAACATGGCGGGGAGACACTTCCAAATCAGTTACCTGCACCAGGTGTAAACAGCACTGTATGCACAGCGGGAGGATCAAGTGCTTGCCCCCTCCATGACTGCCAAACTAACAGTCCTGTCAAGTTTCCTTTCCTTTCTGAATGGCTGGAGCAGAGCTGTGACGCGGTCTCTCCTGTTCCCGACTTCTCTCCAGGCTGTTTGCAAATGCATCCCTCCAGCACAGGCCACGGACTTTCTGACTGCTCTCCTGGACAGCTTCCTGCGTGTCAGACCCACGTGTGTGAAGGCAGTGTGGAAGTGGGTGTTCGTCTTCCTGGTGGAATGCAGAAAGGAAATACTCCAGGAGGTGAAGGAGAACTTTTTTTCCATTTGACTTTGTCTTTTCTCCTGTTGGCTGTTGCACTACACACAGGTGCCCGTGTGCTGAGCTGAGGGGCTACTGATGGGTCTGAGTCGTGCATTAGCAACTGCTGCTGGCGTCTGCTCCAGCTGGTGACAAGGATATGGGCACTTCTTGTCCAAAGTGTCCCGTTGGTCCAGGTCCTTCCCACGAGTGAGGCAGTTATCACTGGGAGGCACCAACCTTGCCGTTCCTCCCCTTCCTCTGGGGTCGCTGTCAGTCCTCCCTGCCCTGGGACCCATTTCTTTCTTCACTGGTCCCCAATTCCCTCTACTCGGAGCTTTGCTGGGCACGCTAGGTTTTCCACAGGTTGGATACTTGTTCATTGCTCTTACTGCTTTCCCCGACTGTGGTGTTACCCAGCCCGCGAGGTGCTCGTCCCTTAGCGACCAGTTGCTGTCCATTTGTAGCCTGGGAGCCTCTGGCCTCATGCTGTGCCTGCCCTTTCAAGGCCTCTGTTCTCCTCCACTCGCGCTCTGCTGCGCCCCACTTGGGCTCTAGGGCTCTAGGGCTGGCGCAGCTCACTCAGCCCAGGCTAACTCCCCAGTGTGGCTGTCTGCCGCTGACAGAGGTTGTTCACAGTGACGGCAACCACGGGTTGCAGCTCACAGGATCGTGCCCAGCTGAGCTAAAGCTCACCCAGCTGTTAGGTGGCTGCTGTTTACAGCCAGGGCAGGGCGTCCCTGTGCCGTCCCTGCAGAGCCCGTGGCCGCTCCAAGCAGCGGGAGCACCGCAACCGTGGGCTGCGGGGTCACCCCTTGCTGCTTCCCCAGGCGCAGAGCAGGTTGTGTCTGCCCCACGGGCCAGAGGCAGGCAGCTGTGGGAGAAGCTGGGATCTTCCACAGGATGAGGGACCTGGCTGCCTATTTGTCCTTGTCATGGCCACAGCTTCTAGCTGTGAAAGGCTCAAACAAACACCCCTTCCTTTGGGGGAAGGTCCTTTGTGCGGGGAAGGGGCTGGCGCTTTGGGAAAGGAGGGTAGAGGCAAGGAAAAGTGTCCCTGGAGAACTGGCTTCCCCGGGAAGGAGTCACGTGCTCTTACACAGGCCTTGCAAGGCCTCTTCAGGGTTTTGAAGAGCGCGTGTGGTTTTGCTCTTGCATTGCTACAGACACATGGGGAGAGTTATTCAGGTGTTGGGTGTGCAATGTGTCCGTGTCCTCTGTGTGCACACAGGGCACACAGCTGCTCATACGGTTGGGCCCAGGCACATGCAGTGACTGAGGCTTTGCGTGTGAGTGCGTGCATGTGTGCGTGTGTGTGCACACAGACGTGCAACTGCCAAGAGCACGCTCAGCTCCGGACGTGAGCCAGGGTCAGGCAGGGGGTGAGGTTTCGAGCTAGATCTGGACTCTGTGTCAAGGGAGCAGGCATTGCTCATGTGCTGAATGACTGTGTCTGGGCCCCGCAGGAGGGGGTAAAGGATGCACCGAGCCCTTCTTTCTCCTCTTCTTCCATTCAGGTGCCAAAAATCCTGAACACCCTTTACAGCTCCATGCAGCAGAGCACCCACAGGCCCTTCTCTCTCCATGCGGTGTTTCTCCTCACCCGCTTTCACCGGGAGCCTGTGATCAGCAGTCTCCTCCAGAAAGGTCTGCCCATGGACAGGTACGTGCACTATCCACTTCCCCCACTGTAGTCAAAGAGAGACCCTGCAGCTTGCTTGCACCAGGGGGGTCCGGTTAAGCAGCAGGTCCTTTTTCTGCCTGAACTGTCTTGAGTGTTGCAAGACTGCGTGCTTGTGTCTCTGCTGTGAGTGGGGGGTTGTAAGCCCCATTGCAGACAAGGAGAAGGTCTGAGGGCGCTGCAGGACTGCAAGGATACGGGCTCATGGGTGAATGTCTGTTCCCTTGCAGTGACACGGTGGAGCTGTGGAGGAGCCTGGGGAGGAGCATCTTTGGGATTCAGGTCCTGAGGTGCTTAGTGGAGAAACTGAACAGAGCAGGAAACGACCGCCTGGGTTGTAAGCGGCCCAACCGTCAGACTGCTCTGGAGACTCTGACGGTATGTTCAATGGCAGACACATTTCTGCAGCTTTGCATCTGCTTTCTAACTCATACTCTGGCACGAGGGAGTCAGGTGCCCTTTGCGGATGCCCGTGGAGACTGCCAGGGTGCTGTGCTGGGCCGGCCTCAAGGAGTGTGGGGAGCCGGGACAGTTTTGTGCTCCTGAGCCACAGGGCTGTCACAGAAGTGACAATTGTGGCGAGTAACCCCCCCGCCCCAGGCAGGCCGGGGAACCCGGCTGGTGGGAAGAGGCCCTGCCTGAACAGGTGGTTCTTGGTCATGTTTCTCTGTAGATCACCCGTGCCATCTCCGAGGTGGTGCTTGCTCTGAGGAGCACAGAGGAGCTCAAGCAACTGCTTCCCCACCTCCTTCCCAGCCTCCTGAGGTGGGTCAGTGAAACGCTGGGCGAGGAGAGGCTGCTTTCCCCCGTGAGCAGCTGGAGAAGGCTGTTCCTCGAGGGCCGGGTCCTTGAGGAGAAGCCCTGCAGGTAAGGAGCTGAAGGGGCCGGTGGAGGGGTTGGCTTCAGTTCCCCTTTCCAAGACATGTGCGTTCGTGGGGCTGTGGGAGCACTTTGCCTGCCCCGCTTCCTAGATGTGCAAACCGGTCGTCGTGGTTGGTTTTACTTCTGCTCCTTCATGGAGAAATTCCAGCTCCCAGGCAAGAAGGTCTTACGCGGCTCGTACTGCGGACGGCTGTCATCTTGCCTCCTGCATACCCTTGCATGCACGATAGCATTGCACTCCTTCAACAGACCCGCGCTGTGGGGAGCATGGCTCTCACGGGCGCTGGTGTCATTCTTCGCAAAATGCTGGTGGGAAGAGGTATTAGGTGTTGCCTTGGTTATCGAGCATGGAGTCAGTCTAGGGACGTGGGTTTTCTTCTGCTTCAGTGGGTTTGGGGCACAAAGAAAATGCCAGTGCCGTTAGCTGCAGTCTTGAAGGCTATGGAGCATCATTTCAGGGGTAGTTAGCTCTGCTAAAGATAAATCTTCCCCTGATCTGTTGTGATTTGAGATTTCTTTGGTTTTGTGGCGGTGCTGGTTTTTTGATTGGCTTTGTTTTGTTTGACTGTGTTTTTATTTGTTTTGTGTTTTGTTTCTTTTGCCAGGCTTTTCCTTTTGGCTTTAGAGTTGGTGCTAGGCAGATGCATGGCAGACAAATGGATGCGGCTGCTCATGAATCGGGCAGTGTGGGCTCGCCTGGAAGACCCCCTGGCTCACCCTGAGGGGGTGTGTCTCCTGACCAGGTAAGAGCCCCAGGGAAATGGCTGCTGGGACCCTTCTGGCATGCCTGGGGGGACGTCCTCAGCTGAAGAATAGTGCCGGCATCAGTGCAAGTGAATTTTGGAGACCTGGCCTGTGGCCGTCCTGGGTAACTCTGTGTCCCTTGCTTGTGCTCCCTTGTGCAGCGTCCTGCTCCAGGCTGGGCTCGCATCACCCTGTCTGGTGCAGAGCCTCTTGCCATGGCTGGGTTCCCGCTCAGTTAACCTGCAGGTGACAGCTAGAGCTTTCTTTGCTGAGGTAAGGTGGCGGGGGGGAGGAAGGGTTCAGAGGGGTTTTACTGAGATACTGCTGCTTGGGATGTCTTTTTTTGTGGGAAGATCCCTGGGGAAAGGGTCCCTGCAGTGGGGCGGTCAGGGGAACGCCCGGCTGGGACCAGGTCCCCATGGCACTGCCTGTGTCATTCCAGCTCTCTCGGGACGGCAGTACGGCAAGGAGCCATGCGTGAGGCAGGCACTGGAAGAGTCCCTCTGCAATACCTGGCCGCAGCCAGCACCAAGGAGTTAATTAAATAAAGCTCATCACAAAATGCCTAGGGGGAAGCATATCTTTTTTTTCCCTGATGGCATCCTCGTGGTTGGTGGGACCACGTGTGGGTTACACAGAGGCTGGGGGCTGCCAGCTGCGTGGCCCCTCTCAGATCTTCCCGGGCTGGGGATAACAGAGTCACGCCGGGACAGACCCCAGAGCAGGGGTCTCCACACAGGTCTCTCCACACAGGGAGCCCACCAGCAGAGATGTGGTTTCGACCCTCAGGCTGTTGTGCACACTGCGAGCCCTTGCGAGCCTCTGGTCCCCTGTCCTGGGGGTCCCACACCATATGTGTGATCCAAACTGAAGACTCCGCAAAGTTTGCTCAAACACAACCCGTGCTCCCGCCTTGCACAGTCATGTTCCTTGACAGAGGTGAGGATGGAGCTGTAAGAGGGAGTCGAGCCCCTTCCTGGGTTGAACACCACGCTGAGAGGGGGTCCTGCTGTGGAAGGGGCACCAGCAAGGGACAAGGGGCCGGGGCCGGGGGTTGCCCCGGGCACCTGCAGTGCTGAGGGCTCCGGCAGTCCTGGGAGCTGAGTGTGCCAGGCATGGGGCAAGCGGCTGAGCTGGAGGTGCTCCAGCGGCAGGCATTTGTATGACGTGGGCTCGGAGGGACCCGTCCTGCCCCACCGCTGCAGGGGGTCGGTCCCAGGCACATGTGAGTCCTGGCTCCCTGCACATCGGGCTTTGCACTCTCCTCAAATGGTCTGAGCCTCCTCCCAACCCCACAGAGCTTCTCAGCCCTGCCAGTAACTCCTATTTCCCCCCGACTTGCTGCTTGCACGGACCAGGCACGTTTGTTCAGCGGCATCTCCTGAAAGAAAGCAAAGGACCAAGAAGCCAGAGACACGGGGAGAGAGGTCCCTGCAGAGTGGAGTCCCTGGAGAGAAATGTCTTTGGGGGAGGTTTCTCATGTCAGGCCAGGCCAGGAGAAGCGATGAAACTGTGGACTGGGAAGGCTCCAGGAGGCAATAGCTCGAAGGGGCCGAGCTCTGCCTGCTAGCCTGCTTTATTAGCTCTCCTGACAGCGGTAACAACAGCAACAGCAACCACAACAGCTGCTGAAGACAGGCTGTTTACAGAGCATAGTCTCCTCTGAGCAAACACAAGCATAACTCTTGACACCTCGCTTCCCCCAAGCAGCCCCCTCCCGCCCCGCTCCTGGGAGAGGAACAAGCTCTGGGCCGGGTGGGGGGCTGGAGGGAAGCCTGTGATGCTGGCCGGGAGCTCCCAGGGGCCCCGTGACCCCAGGGGCCCCAGGCCAGCATGGCCCCAATCCTGTGGCCGTGGTCTCCCAGGGCACGGCCAGGCTGCACTGACCCATTGTGCCACACCACCTCTGTGGGAGGTGAGGGGTCCCCAGGCACTCCCTGTGCATGGAGGGCTGGGGGGGCCCAGGCTCTTGGGGTGCTGGGACCCAGAGATTGGGCTGTGGGACGTTGCCTGCTCTGGGAGCAGAACAGGCACCCCGGGCGGCTCGCTCACGTGTGGCTGTCCCTGTTGCTGCTCTCAAAACTTCAATCAAAAATCCCTCCAGAGGCCAGGACAAACCCCACTTCAGTTGTGGTGCCCCCCCAATGGCCAACAGATTTCCCTGCCTTCCCACCACGGTCTGACCCCGCCACCCTGAGCCCCAAGGAGCAGAGACGGGTGAGGGCTTTCCAGCAAGGAAGGAGGGGTGAGAGGGGAAGTTTGCTCATCCAAGGGCTGAAGGAAGGCTCTGGGACGCACGGGGGCTTCCCCACGCCTTGCACCCCAAGGTGAAAGGCCAGGGGCAGAGCACAGCTGGGGCCAGAGGAGCACAGCTGGAGCTGGGGCTGCCTGACTTAGTCAGGGAGGGAGGGAGGGAAGGCTGTGGGGAGGGATGTCCATGACTTTTTCTGGGAATGCTGTCTCAGAGCCCAGCCAGAACTAGGGCCATGCCTCCCCACGCTCCTTTGCCTAAACTTCCCACCCTTTGATACAGCTCCTTGATGCTACCAGCTGGTTTCCAAGGCTGGGCCTGGCAGAGGAGGGAGGAGAGTTGGGGTCGGCCCTTTTTGGCTCCTCAGGCTAGAGAATGACATCCTTAGCTGCATCAAGAGGGCAGGCGCGGCGAGAGGGATGATACTGGAACAATCGAGGTTGGAGAGGTGTCCAAGCTCAAGCTCTGCAAGCAAGACCAAAGCAAGCCCTGCCTCTGGTGACTCGGCTTCCCAGATCACCATGGGATGGAAGGGGACCCTCTGCTGAGGAGCTCTCATGGACAGATGTCCCCACCACAGACATGTACAACTCCTCCAAGGGTCACTCCGGGAGCCTCAGTAGAAGGCAGAGGCAGGCCTAGGCAGCACTTGGACTTGAGGGACAGTTCCTCTCCCCAGGGGGAGGTGCCAGCCAAGGAGCCTTTTCCTAAGGGAGCTGGACAGACCATGGAGGCTGTTACATAAGAAAAAGCTCCAACGTGAAGATGGCTTCCAAGACCTGCGCAAGAGAACTTGACCGACAGTGACCTGCCCTGTGCAAGAGGGTCTGCTCGTAGAAGAAACCAGACCAAACCGGCTGAAAGTGGCAAAGTTGCAACAAAATAGTGCAAACTCTGCTAATAAGTATGCATTAAGCACGCTTGCACGGGGGGTCGCGTGAAGAAATACTCAAAAGCGCATGGTAACAAGTGATGTCATGGCCAAAGCCAATAGGTTATGTAAACTGTAAAAATGAATATCTGAGTAGTCTTAAAACTGTATATAAGGAATGAAGTGTAACATGGGGTCCCTTTGGGCTCCCAGCCGAGAGGCACCTTAATGCCGGCAATAAAAGCTAGTGTGTACTTCTGCTGCCTTCTTTCCGGTACCTGTGCACAAGCTAGGGGAAAAGAAGAAAATGTGAGCAAGTCCTTTTTGCTAACGATTTGGCGACCCAGGTGGGACTCTGTGGGTTTCCGACCTGGTGAGTGTAGCTACCACATACAACACAGCTGGCGCTGGGTGAGTTCACCCCATTGTCCTTGCGGGGTCCGTGTTCACCGGGAAGGTACTGAAACCGGGGGCAGCGTAAGTCATGGGGGGTTCAATAGGTAAGGAAAAACGGGGTTCGCCGCTGGCAGAAATTCTGCAAAACTGGAAGAAAACTGATGGTACTTCAGGACTCACTAAAGCTCGAAAGCTCGAGCCATAGTTCTCTGCCAGGATGAGGGGCCAGCTGAAACTCGGGAGGAGATGCCGTTCGAGCAGTGGCCCCTGGAAGGTTCGTCTGATATGAGCAAGCTGACTTTCCTGCATCAACGCTTGGAGGATCAGAAACCTTAGCAAATGAACTACTGCTCTTAGCAAATGAACTACTGCTCTGTCTGGGATAACTGGGCTTTTAAACAACCAGGCGGATACGGGGATTTGGCTAAGGTAAGACAGATGGTAACGCACCCAATGCCGGGTGACTCAAAGTCTAAACCCTACCCTCGCTCTGCTTCACCCTGCACCTGCTCCTGCTACTCCTCAGACCCCTACGCTGTACCCGCCGCTTCCTCCTGAAAATCACGCTCCTGCTTTGCAAGCTCCTATGAGCTTGCTAGTGGCTAGTCCGGCTGCAGGAATGCCTGTGGCAGCAGGACAGAAACCACCCCCTCCAATATTACATGCCTATGTTTATCAGCCATGGGCTCCAGGAGATTTGACTCAAGGGGCGCAACAGATGCCCTGGGTACGTGAGGACCCAGAAAAGGTTGCCCAACTCTTCTCTACAATAATAGAGGGACATCACCCCTCTTGGAGGGATGTTCAAGTGCCGTTGCAGCAAATATTTTGGTTGGGAGATAGAGATCGGATTTGGGAAAAAGAGAGAGAATTAGCAAGTCGTGATGGAAACAGACAGCCTTGGCCAAGCGTGGACCCTAATTGGGATTATAAGAATGCAAATGACCGAGCTGCCTGTGAAACAGCTTGCCATAATCTGGTCCTGGCAATAAAGGCTGCAGGACAAACCGGTGTCAACTGGGAAAGAGTTCGGGAAGTGAGGCAAAGATCAGAGGAACACCCGAGCGACTTCGGGAGTCGCTTGCGGCAAGCATTGTTGCGATACGGAGGAAGGACGGAAGGTGACTTTAATGACGAATTGGCAGTGAGTGCATTTGTCCAACAGGCAGCCCCAGACATTCATAAATACTTTGTGAAGCACGCTCCAGGATGGCAGGGGGAAAAAAAATCCACAAAAGATATTGTCTCCGGCAGCGTATGTATATGACGGTAGCTCATAAAGACCAAAGAAAGAAACGGAAAGAAGAAAGTGAGAGGAAGTGAGTATGTTGGCAGTAGCGATGGGAGGAATCCCGCTGACGAGAGGAAGATGAAGGAATAGGAGAAGGGGTGTGGGAACAGCAGAAGCAATGAGAAGAGGACAACTGGACCCAAGTCGTTGCGCACGCTGTAAGAAACCAGGCCACTGGAAGAGAGATTGTCCATTTTGGCCACGAATGACCAGAGGATTTGGGTGGGAATCCCCCTGTTTGGAAGCCGCCAAGCAGAGAAAAGGTTGAGGAGCTGGCAGAATTCCCTCAGCACGACTCTCAACAATGACCGGAGGTGGGAGAGCCTGTAACCCTTGCGGCGTGCGAACCACTGGTAGGAGATCGTGCTCAAGTCGTGATAAAAGTCAGTAATCACACTTTAGAATTTCTGATAGACACGGGTGCAACCGACCCTATGCTAAATCAATACTGAGGTGAATTAAGTCAGGAGAAAGTACAAGTGCAGGGAACCGAGGGGCACCCGGTGACACTGGGGATAACAATCCCTTTATTAGTAGAAGTTGGCCCACATGCATTATACCCTCAGTTTGTGATAATGGAAGGCAGTCCAATTAATTTATTGGGGAGGGATTTACTGGAAAAATTGCAGGCAGGAGTTATGTTTGAAAACAGGGGCATAGCGTTGGAACTGCCAGAAGTCATTGCTCAGATAACGATGGCTGAGGACTTCCAAGCGATACCCCAAGAATTGAAAGATGTCCATAAGCCGCCTGGAAAGAAAGAGAGTTTCTAACCATCAGCGCGACACAAAACAGCACATCGAGAACAAAGTTTTGGATCTTCTACATGCTCTAGAAAAAACAAAACAAGTAGCAGTATTACACCATAAAGCCCACCAGCGAGATACTTCTGACCTGACTGAAGGAAACAATCTTGCTGACGGTGCGGCTAAGGCAGCAGCTTTACAACCCTTTGTGGCGGCGTGCTCCCCCCACCCCACCCACCCCCCCGCGTAAGCAACGACCACCAGTGGGGGTCGTTGTGGCTGCATCCAGCTTATGCTGGACTTCGGGAATGGGTGGCAACACAGTGGCCAAGGGCTGCCTGGAGCAGTGACCCAAACGACTTGCTGATATGCAAATACGACTGTAAGTCAATCATCTTACTCCATAAATAGTGGACAGCCCAGGGCCCGTTGAGCTCTCCTGCACGGCGGGATCTCCCCTTGAGTAAGGACGCCTCTCAAGGTTACTCCTCGAGGTTGAGAGGTTCCTTGCCGCAACAGATCCTTGGTAAGTGACTCATAGCACGCTAAACTTTGAAATCTTAGCTAAGTGATATAAAGGATCGGTTGCGCATATATAATCCTTTAGACATAAACCGTTGACCGAGTCTGGGACTACGTTTGCATCCAGCCGCACCCAGACTCCTCTCTGAGAAGGAGTTTAGAAAGCAAGGGGGTCCTTTCTGAACCTCACGACTCAACGGGAGAGTCTCCCTGGCAGTTTTGTCTGACCCTGTCCTCTATGCAGTAAATAATCAAGTGTACCTTGCCATCGAATCTTGTTAAATCACTGTCACGTTTACCATTGAACTTCATTAACTCACACTTTAACTCACTGTTTTCTATCAATAAAGTGTATTGTTGCTTCTCTCGCTTACCAGTGAAGTGCACTCTCACGCCATCTGCGACAGGCACCCAGGTTTAGTAAGAAGAATTTCTGCTCTGGCCCGGGGCTTAGTCAATGTGCAAATACAGTACTTATCCAGGTATGAAACTGAGGGTATCAGTTGATCCCAGGTGCCACATACACTGCACCTTCTTCCATTGTCTCCTGTCGATGAATTGATTTCCAGTCTCTTCCACCTCATCGCAGCTTAAATAACTGCACTCTGGCTGAGGGCTGACTGGGGGAACTTCTCAGTGCTTTAACTTTGCTTTGGGCTTGGTAGGAGCACGAGGCTTCATCCCTTTGGCTTGGCCCCCAGCAGAAGGTGGGCCAGTGGCAGGTTTCCAAGTGGTTTGGTGGAACTGAGCTTGTACCCCTACCGGAGATTAAAACCCGAAGAAACAAAAACCCAGAGAAACTGTGTTAGGAAGTAGCAGAAAAAAAAACCCTCAGGGATGACCAATGTTTAAGACACAGGGGTTTGGCATTTTGGAGACCAGAGCTCCCAACAGACATGCCTCTTCGAATAGAAACATCCTTTAGCTTTTGATCCTGACGGAACTATTACAGACTGCCCCCATCTCTACTTTGCAGTTGCCTGAAGCATTTGCTTGTCCATGTCCAGTTCGCTTCCATGCTTGCAAATTATGTTTAATCTGCAAAACAGTTAGTACTATAAACTGGCAGCCAAACGCCTCTTCTCTCAAAGACGTGAAAACTGCAGTTAAAGGTGACACAGGTACCATGACAGGCCTTCTGGTCTGGGTTAGGATTCAAAAAGCAGTGTCTTCTGAACCTCTGTTTTCCCACTGCTGCCAACAGCTGGAGAAAGGGTCTGGTTTTGATCAGCTGGATGATCAATGCTAACTACCACGATCCAGTACAGGATGTTACACCTCAGGCTTCAGATTTTGGGCCCAACACAAAGGACTGGATAACCTGCCTCCTGCCATTGGACTGACTGCCGTATGGCACATCCCCTGGCTTCTCAAGCTCTTCCCCAGCAGTCCTCTCCTGGCCACTCTGCTGTAGGCCGCTACATGGTCTCAGGGAACCACGTTCTGGGTCCACTCTGGCATCTCCCGTCAATGAGGATACAGAGATGCTCGCCCAGCACACTGTGCTCCTCTCCCCTCTTCTGGTCTCTCTGCATTGTCCTTTCCTCATCTCCAGCCACTGGTTTTGACCTTCAGGCAGATCTCCGCTGCTTGTAAAACTCCCCCGTCAACAAGATGACCACGTCCTCCTGATCCTTCTCAGTGTTGGGAACTTTGGTCTGGAAGCCAAAACAGAAAACACAGGAGGAAACAGGAGGAGGAGGAGGAGTTGGAGGCAACAGGAGGCATCAGGAGGCTTCACCAAGGGCAAGTCTTGCCTGACCAACCTAGTGGCCTTCTATGATGGACTGACTACATCCGTGGACGAGGGAAGAGCTACTGATGTCATCTATGTGGACTTCCGTAAGGCTTTTCACATGGTCCCCCACAACATCCTTCTCTCTAAATCGGAGAGATATGGATTTGATGGATGGACTATTCGGTGGATAAGGAATTGGCTGGATGGTCGCATCCAGAGGGTAGTGGTCAACGGCTCGATGTCCGGATGGAGATCAGTGGGACGAGTGGCGTCCCTCAGGAGCCCATATTGGGACCAGTACTGTTTAATGTCTTCGTCAATGACATAGACAGCGGGATCGAGTGCACCTTCAGCAAATTTGCAGATGACACCAAGCTGAGTGGCGCAGTTGACACACCTGAGGGATGGGATGCCATTCAGAGGGAACTGGACAAGCTTGAGAAGTGGGTCCTCGTGAACCTCATGAGGTTCAACAAGACCAAGTGGAAGGTCCTGCACCTGGGTCGGGGCAACCGCCAGTATCAATACAGGCTGGGGGATGAAGGGATGGAGAGCAGCCCTGCTGAGAAGGACTTGGGGGTACTGGTGGATGAAAAGCTGGACATGAGCCGACAACGTGCACTTGCAGCCCAGAAAGCCAACCGTATCCTGGGCTGCATAAAAAAATAAGCGTGGCCAGCAGGTGGAGGGAAATAATTCTGCCCCTCTACTCCGCTCTGGTGAGACCCCACCTGGAGTACGGCATCCAGCTCTGGAGTCCTCAGCACAAGAAAGACAGTGACCTGCTGGAGCGGGTCCAGAGGAGGCCACAAAAATGATCAGAGGGATGGAACACCTCTGCTGTGAGGACAGACTGAGAGAGTTGGGGTTGTTCAGCCTGGAGAAGAGACGGCTCCAGGGAGACCTTATTGCGGCCTTTCAGTACTTAAAGGGGGCTTATAAGAAAGATGGGGACAGACTTTTTAACAGGGCCTGTAGCGACAGGACAAGGGGGAATGGCTTTAAACTAAAAGAGGGTAGATTCAGACTAGATATAAGGAAGAAATTTTTTGCCACGAGGGTGGTGAAACACTGGCACAGGTTTCCCAGAGAGGCTGTAGATGCCCCATCCCTGGAGACATTCAAGGTCAGGTTCAACGGGGCTTTGAGCAACCTGATCTAGCTGAAGATGTCCCTGCTCATTGCAGGGCGGTTGGACTAGATGACCTTTAAAGGTCCCTTCCAACCCAAACCACTCTGTGATTCTATGATTCTATGAAACAAGAGGAGGAGGAGGAAGAGAAAGAGGAGAAGGCCCCAGGAGGAAGACGAGGAGGAGGAGGAATAGGAGGCATAAGAGGGGGAGGCAGAGGAGGAGGAAGAAGAGGAAGAGAAAAAGGCAACAGGAAGCATCAGGAGGCAACAGGAGAAAGAGGCAAAAGGAGTCAGCTGGAAGAAACGGGAGGAGGAGGAGAAGGTGGAGGCAGTGGAAGAGGAGACAGAGGACGAGAAAGAGGAGGAAGAAGAGGAAGAAAGGGAGGCAACAGCAGGCAACAAGAGGCAAGAGGAGGAGGAGACAAAAGGAGGTAAAAGGAGGCAACAGCAGGAGGAGGCAACAGGAGACAAGAGGAGGAGGAGGAGGAGGAGGAGGAGGAGGAGGAGGAGAAGGTAACAGGAGGCCAGAGGAGGCAATAGGGGGTTCCTAGAAAGGCTGTCCAGTTCTGCAGCCCTTGGGGTGTTCCTGTCATGGGCTTCACCATCTAACACCAAGGCTAGGCTCTTTGGTCCCCCGGGTGCTGCATGTTGCAACAGTGTGGTTTTCCCTCCCGCTGTTGCTGGCATGGACCTCATAACCGGGGGTATAGCGCCTTCTCCATTAAGGACATCCCGGGCAGCCAGTCTTGCTGTCCACTCGGAAAGCCCGTCCGGAGCATTCCAGGGATGGGAGGGGTTAGAACCCTGTGTTCCTGGCAGCTGTCTAACAGCATGTAGTACTGGGAGGGGGTCAGGCTAGCAGGAGCATTCCCTGGGGGTTTTTGGAGGATCCCAAGGGGTTGCTGAGAGATGGGGCTGGTGAGTGGGCATCCCAGGATGCTATTGAAGTTCTCATGCGAGGTTAGCAGGGTTGCTGGGTCATTCCAGAGAAGCCACTGGGGTCTCTAGGTCAGCCCAGAGGAGCTGTTGTGGTGTCTTGTGCATCTTGTGGAGGAGGAGGGGGCACTGTGGCCCTTGGCAGTTGCCCACAGGTCACCTTGGGAGACAGAGCCCCTCCATGTCGGTGTGGAGCCTGAGGGGCCCAGCCCCAGGCAGGATACTGCCGTCTCTGCCCGCTCCCAGAGGAACCCCCCTTCCAGCGTTGGACAAGGGAAGCCCGTTCCTACCCACAGGATCACACCCAAAGACCACCCTGTCCCACGAGTGCAAGAGCCGCCCAGCCTGCCGCAAGCCCCCCAGGCGCCCTTTGATGCCAAGGCCCCGGCTGCCCATCAATGGCACCGGCAGCTCTGCTGCCTGGACGGCCCACTGCACTGGGGGGGGGGCCAGGGGTCCGGGCAGGCCTGGGCTGCCCATGAGGAAACGGGCATCTTGTGCTCCCCTGCAAAAGCGGGTGGCATGGCTGGGAAGCTGCAGAGCCCCGCACCGCCCCAGCACAGCTTGGCCCTGCGCCAGCGTGGGGCACCCACTGGCCAGTGAGGTGGGACATGTGGGGCTGCGCTCCATATGCCCTGTGTCCCCATCCTGCCATGCTGGGACCCTGCTATGGGCCGTGCCGCCCAGTGCCCGCAGTGCAGCCTATGCCCCTGTGCAGGGACCTTCCTGGACCCTGCAGGCCACTGTAAGACAAGGAAGGGGCACACTTCCATTTCAAACTAGGGAAGTCAAGGCAGAATCAGCACGGGTGAGAAAAAAATGGTCTTTGTTAACCAGACGTACCCCTGGGCCCCTGACAGCACGTCTGGGCTACTGGGTTTTTCTTCCTGGCGTACGAAACAGTTGCAAGAGGAGAAACACTGACGGAAGCAGCTGTCCCATGGGGCGGGAGCAAAGCCCCCTTTCCAGCACCCTTTCTTGTTTCCCGGGTATGCCCAGGAGAGCTGGAACCCTGCCCGGCAGGCCAGGCCAGGCCAGGCAGCTGCCCGGCACGGGAGCGTGGCAGGGTTTGGGAGCCCACAGGCATGGGGTTCCGCCGCCTGTAAGGGCGGCAGCCGTCTTGCCCCAGGGGAGCCCACAGGGTCTCCCCGCCCTACTCAGCCCTGGGGAGCCCCAATGTGATGTCAGAGCCGCCGCTGTGAGGTCAGAGCTGGCTGCCTGCACAGCCCTGTGGCGCGTGGGGAAGGAGCCCACAGCTGCTGTGTGGCTGTTGCCCTGGGCAGGCGCGCTCCTGCTGGGGGGGGCGGCGTGGGGCTGCTGCCGGAGCTGTTTTTGCCTGGGCAGGCCACACTGCTGCGGCTGAGGGGGAAGAGCTGAGCGGGGAGCCTGTCTTTGCCCAGAGATGGCGAGGAGAAAGGGCCCCCAGAGAAGATGCCAAGGGGCCTCCAAAGGCTCCTTGGGGAACAAGGCTAACCAACAGCCAGCAGGGGAGGCAGCGGGGCCGAGCCGCTGCCAGACGAGTAGGTACGAAACGGGCTGCTCCTGCCCAGGGCGTCACGTTGGGGTGGTAGCACGGACGTGGTGTAACACGGTCAGTGGGGTGCGCAGCAGCATGGGGAAGCCAACAGAGGTTTGCTGAAGAAGAGCCCCGTGGCTTGCGAAGCCCCCCTTCTGTGGGGATGGGTCTCGGCTGAAAGCCTGGCTCGCTCTCCCGGCCAAAAGCCAGTGTGCAGCAGGGCCTTTTGGGGAGGCGGTAGCCTCGTGCTGCAGGGGTCGGAGCCCAGCCCTGCTGCACGGGGAGATTTTGCTGCGCGGGGAGTCCAAGCCCCTGGGACCTGGGACTGGCCCCCTTGGGACGTTGAGGCACAGTCCTGCCTGGCTGAGGGGGGCAGCTGAGCGGGGAGAAGAGGGGTCGGGAGACCATCAGCGCCCAGGGAAGAGGTGGGGGGCTGCGGTGGGGGACAGCAGCCTGTGCCCCCTCCCCGAACGGCCACTGAGAGGTGCCTGCCGAGGGGCAGGATGGCGCCAGGGGCCAGGGAGCAGGGAGGGACAGGGTGAGAATTGGGCTGTGCTGCCGGGTGGGCTTCCCGAGGCAGGGGACCGCTGCTGCCAGCTCGCTTCCTCTTCTCCCACTGTGGGCCTGTAAAGCAAAGGATGGGGAAAGGCGGGGGGAACCCCTGGAAGCAGCCCAGCTGTGCTGCCCTCTCTCGCTGCTGCTGGAACGGTCCATCCTCTGGCAAGGGCCTCCGCTCAGGCTACCTCTGCCCACCTCGGCTCCTGCAGCGTGGGGACAGTGGGCAACCGGCATTTGTCTTTTTCCTCCCACAGGAACCTCTGCATGGAGGTGGAGCTGGTGGAACTGTCTTCGATGTCAACCGCCGGCTCAGCCACTCAAGGGCCTGCCAAGTGGCGTGACGAGGCCACAGAAATTGCAAGTAAGTTCAGCACTGCTGCTTGCTGTGAAGTCCTCTGGGGTGAACTTGGAGAGCTGCGCTGTGCCAGAGCTCTGGCCAAATGTCACAAGTGGCAGGAGAAGTGCAGGCTGCCCTGCTCTTTGGCCCAGGGAGGGAGAGTGTGTAGGACTCGGTGCCCGCCTCCCCACAGGGAGCTGAAACATGTGTGGCTGGGCATCCTGGAGAAGAGACCTCAAGAGACGGGCCTAACTTTTCTCTCGTTTCTTTGCCCAGGGACAGTCTTCAGCCTTACTTGCCATCTGGCAGGTGCCCTTGTCTCTCTGTGGAGACATCTGCTGAGCACGTGCATCTTCGCCGTGTACGTACTACTTGTTTCTGCTGTGGACAGGGGGGAGAAAGGGGATGTGTGAGGGCCGGTGCAAGCAAAGGGGAGAGCAGAGGGTGTTCCCCAGCCAGCAGCAGGGGGCTCCCACTCGGGCACCAAAGCTCGGGCGCTGCTCGTGCTGTGGCCATTCTCAGGGAGAGCCAAGAGCAAAGCCCCTCGGAAGTCTCACTCCCACGCATTTGCCGGAGCCCCAGACTTTGGCTGCGGTAGGACAAACTGCCACGTAGCCAGACGCTCGGGTGCAGAGCCAAGCCTCCGCAGGGGAAGGGTTTCCCCCGGCTCTGGCAAGGGAGAGTCTGGAGGTGCAGGTCTGGGAGGGCTCTGGGAGGAAAGCCAGACAAGGCTCCTGCGCTTCCCAGCTGTGCGGAAAAACACCCCCAAGAGAGATCTGTGTGATGGCAAGTGAGAACAGGCCTGCTTTCTCAGCCAAAGAGAGAGCAAAGTCCACACCAGAAAGACTGCTGAAAAGCAGTCTTCATTTGCTCGACCTCTTGACTTCCCTGGATAGTTTTCATTCCCTTTTGGAAGGTGCTCCTGGAGCCCTTCCTTTGGGGAAGATCTGCTGGCAGTGTTGAATGGCGTGGACAGAAATCGTGTTCCTCCTGTGTGCTGCTCTGTCAGCTCTCTGTCAGCAGCAGGCTTCCAAAACGGTGGCTTTCTGGCCTGAAAAGGGAAATCCACCCGTGAAAGGGTTTGCCCACGACTTGGTTCGTTGACAGCCACAGGACTCCCTCTTTTTCAGGCAAAAGATGGCCCTCCAGAAGAAGAGGTTCTTGAAAGTCTTCTTCTTGTTGCTCCCAGTGGCTCTTGGTGAGTTTTCGTGAGCAAACATCTGAGGGCGACAGCCTGGCTGTGCTGGATGCCAGCTTTCAGCTGGCCAGCTTTCCTTTTGGGCCAGTATGTGCGGAAACTCCCGTGGCCCAAGTGCTTCCCGAGTATGTCCTTGAGTGGGACTGGCTTTCGGACTAGCAGTAAGACTGGTAGTCTCCCAGCCATGCTGCTGCTCTGGCCACTGGACCAAATGGCTTGCGTAGTCTGCAAGTCTGCGAGCGAAGGGCGTAGGTATTTCCAAGCCTGAACTGGGGATTCCCAGGGGGGAGGGGCCGTGCAGGGGGACCGATGGAGAGGTACCTCTCCTAGCCCATGCAGCCTGGTCTCGGTGCTCACTGAAGCAGTGAGGGGAAATGGGGAATAGCTCTGGGGCAGCGAGCACACCTGAAGATCACGGCTGCGCAGTCCCCTCAAGCCGGGGCTGATGGCTCCCGGTCGGAGGTGCGTCCTCTCTCTGCGCCCCCACGTTCCCCACCTCCTCAGCTAACCTGCTGCCCCACCCCCAAGGCAACAGGGAGGAGACAACGCGACTGCAGGGATCGCTAGCAACCCCAGTAAAATAACTGTCTCTTGGTGATGTGAATTGCAGCTGGTGTTTACTGCGGGACCTCGCTGCCAGCGTGGACAATGCCGGCAAAGGGACTGAGAGAGGTCGGTGACTCTTGTGGGACAGGCACCTCCGGCAACGGAGCGTGGCTGACAGTGGCTGGATAAATCACGGGCTCTTCTGCTTCCACGCAGGGTGACCCAAAGAAGCAGCAGCTTTTGCCGTCTCTTCCTAGGGAACCCTCTCCTGGGAAGCCCCGGCGGCTCTGGTAGCGGATGCTCTAACGGAGCGTTTTTCCCTTTCAGGAGCTGACAAGGGTGTCTGCAGCAGACCTCAGGACCCTGCGGTAAGAGATGTTTCCTGAGCTGGAATTGGTTCGGTGCAGAAGCCTCAGCCGACCTCGTGCTACCTGCACTCGTTTTCCTAACAGCCAGGGCTCCCGTACTTCCCTCCTGCCTTTGCCTTTTGCTCAACCTGGTGCGGAAGGGAAGCACTCGCAAAGCAGGGAAAGCACATGTGTCTCTCCTCCTTGCTGAGCTCAGGTGCTCCCCAGAGGGGATGGGCCGCTCTCTGACAAGATCTGCTTTCCTGTTCCTGCAGGCACTCGAGCGCTTTGTTGGCGGAGCAAACCCAAAAGATGCAGCTTCTGCTGGAGGAGGTGGCTCAACTGAGGGCGGAGCTCAGCAGTGTGAAGGTGATCCTGCATTTTGGGGAAGGAGGCTTGGCTGGGCAGAACCCCCGAGAAAGCACTCCTTGGGGTTGTTGGTGGGGCCGGACTGCTGACCGCCGCAACCCAGCCTTTGCCCCAGGGGCTTGCTGGCTCAGCTTCTGCGCTGCACAGGCCCTCCTCCAGCCCCAGTTTAACCGAGCTGCTTCAGGCAGCGGAGGACTCCCGACAGACTTCCCTTGGCATGCCGACACCTCTGGCTGCTCTGGCCAGGCCCCTGAGGCAGTGGTGAGACCCAGGCACGCTCACGGCGCCAGCCATCGCTGGCAGGGCCTGAGCCCATCTCCCAGCTGACCTGGAGAGCGTGGAAGGTGGGGAGGAGGGTGTGGGGACCCTCGTCAACCCACCTCGGGGACATGGTCGTGGCCGTGGACACAGATACGGTTCCTCAGTCCTCGCGGCTCACGTCAGCAGCAGAGAGTCTTGCAGCTCTGTGGACTTGAGACTGGGCTTGCCTTGCATTTCTGACACTGACCCTTTGCCTCTGCGGACGCTAGTAGCCATGCCGAACTGCCCGCTGATGTGATCCTTTTCTGTGTTTGTTTATGGCATGCCCAGGAAGTTCAGAAAGTGAACCAGGCGGCGTCCGAGATGGCTTCGGAAGTCTACGTCCAGATGTCTGACTGGGCCCTGAAAAGCTCTGGTATGGACACAAGCAGCCCAGTCTCCTTGGCCTGCGCTTGTCTGTAGCACTCCCCAAAGGAGCCTGCGCTCCAGGCGCTGCTCTCCAAAGTGGGGGAGCTTAAACGCTTCATGGGGTCCAAGAGCAAGGCTGTGGCAGTGGCGCTCTCAGACTCCCAGTCCTGCCCTCGGCCTTCGCAGGGCTGCCTCTGGCACTGCCCCCGCACGTGTTCCTGTGCTGATGGAGGGGCTCTCTTCCTCTCCACTGCATTTGAAAAGGGAATGGCTGGGCCGTCCTTTGCTGCCCATGCAGCAAGCCCTCAGCTTCGGTCTGCTGTCATTCACGTGGGTGCCTGCTGTCTCCGAGAACCCTCAGACCTTCTCCTCGTGGCACTGTGAGAGAAGCAGCCACCAGGCACGTGGCTGCCATCATTCCCCTGAACAGCTGGGCACCCCCACCAGCGTGGTGATGAGGACAGGACTGACAGACGTGGAGCTGGCCCGCAACATCAGAAATAGTGTCTGAGCACCAAGTCCTCCTAGTCTGTGGCCTCTTGCAGTCACGTGCTCTCCCTTCCTTACAGGTGCCACCATCGACGTGCAGAGAACTTCCGAGACCTACAGCTGCAAAGAGAATTGGGGCTGCAGGGTTTTATGGTTCTTTCGCACTGCCAACCCTCCTGATACTATTTTGCAGGTATCGTAGCAGAAATCATCGGTGCCGGTTTCCTTCCTTCCTTCCTGTGAAGTTAGGGGCCGACCTCAGGGGCTCTCCCCTCAGTCCAGTGGTACTGCTCAAGCCCACAGTGTTGATCAGGTTCCTGAAACCAAAGCTCTAACACAGGGCTGGGCTTGCTAGAAATCAGTGGTTCCCCTCAGGAGGGGAACGGAGCTGAGCTGAGCCGAGCCGCTGCATCTTGCCCACAGTCCTCTGCCACAGCTGGGTGAAAGACTTTCTCCCTGGTGACCCCGTTTCTGCGCTCATCCCTAACAGCACCTTTTTGGGGGTGGGAGGCGGGAGCCGGGGGTGTGCCCTGCAGAGCCACTGGGCAGAGACGTGTTTCTGCTAGGCCCCTGACTAGGATGGTTTCATAACCGCTATTCTCCTCTGCTCCGTAATACTGAGAGCCCCCTTTGTCAGGCAGGGAAGAAGGCCTCCTGCTTCTGTCCATTTCCTCACAGGCGCCTCATTTTCGAGGCACCACAGACACACCGGCGCCTACGCTTCAAGCTGCATGGGCAGTTGTGTTGGCCCCAACACTCCCTCACACTTCATTGCTCTCGCGTTCTGGTTGCAGCCGGATGTTTCCCCAGGAAACTGCTGGCCTTTACAAGGGCATCAGGGCCAGGTGGTCATCAGGTTGCCAGCACAAGTCCATCTCACTGCCGTCACTGTGCAGCACATTGCCAAAGAAGTCTCTCCATCTGGGACCGTCATCAGCGCCCCCAGAGACGTCGCTGTCTTTGTAAGTCTCTGCTGGGCGCTTCTGGCGGGGATCTGGCCCGGGGGGAAAGCCGTGACAGGGTCTTGCTCGCTTTTGTGCATCCTCTGAGGTTTGTGCCCTGCTCTCTCCTGAGCACTGCGGTGCGCTAGCAGGGTACTTGAAGGGCTCTAGAGGTTTCATCCCTCTTAAGGCTTGTTCTGGCCAAGCACCTCAGGGTTCTTGACCAAAACTCAAGGCGGAGACTCAGCTCCACCGTAACCAGTGCTAGACTGCTGCTAGAGCCCCAGGAGAGGGTGGGTAGATAACAGGGCTGATGCAGCGCGTACGTTGCCTCTTTGTCGGGACGAGTCTGAGCTGCTCTCCTTGTGCTTTGCCCCTGAGGGAGTAGACGCGGACGGAGAAGAGGAGACTCTCCTTGGGACATTCACGTACAACGTGGCGAAAGAGCTCATTCAGACCTTCCCTCTGAAGGTACGGTCCACGCGCGGGGGCAAGATGCCAGGGAGCCAAAGAGGTTTGCCTGCAAGTCCATGGCAGGAAGAGCGTGAATGCTTTCTCCCTGGGCAGAGGGGCCCAGACCACCGCCGAGAGAGACCTGGCGGGCTTGGGAGGGCTGAGTAGCACACGGTGGTGGTAGCAAAAGGATAGCGAGGGCAGGGTCAGGCCCGTGGGAGCACAAGTCCCGAGAGATTCCCCGGCTGGACCCACTGCCTTCAGCAGAGCCAGCTGCACACACAGCCACTCCACCCGAGCAACGTCTTTGTGCCGTGGAGAAACAGGGACGCCTGGCGGCGAAAGCCATTGGGCAGCACCGTCGCTCCATCCTGTGGCCTGCTGGCAGGCTGGCCAGCGTCCTCTCCTCCCAACATCGCATGCCCCTTCTCTCCTGGTGCTCTCACGCCTGCCAGGAGGAAAGCAGGCAGAGCAGACAGCGGGAGCTCGGTGGGGTTGCACACCAGCTGCCCCACGCATAGGAGCACCTCCCCGGCCTCTCTGTCAGCACAGAGCAAGCAACAGAGGGAAGGGGCAGAGGGCAGGGAGACTGAGCCCCAGCCGGGCCGGCATGCAGAGGATGCCAGGTGCCTTCCCCCTTCCCGTGTCCCCAGCCTCCCCAGCAGACCCGCTACCAGCAGCGAGCCTCAGATTTCCACAGCCGCTCCCACCCACTTTCAGGAGCTTGTTCCTCAGCAGGAGCAGGACTGGCAGGGGGAGAAACATTGATTGCATTGTCGCTCATAACACCCCCCGTTTCCTTTTCCCTCTTTCCTTCACAGAACGCGCCGCTTCCCAGAGCCTTTTCATACGTCAAACTTCTTGTGAAGAGCAACTGGGGAAACCCAGCGTACACCTGCATTTATCGAGTGCAGGTTCATGGGAAGATGGCAAACCAGAAAGCCTGGACTGAAACCAGAGGAAAAGAAGAGGGACAAACATAATAAAGAAGAAAAAGCGTGTGTGTGGGGAAAGATGTGGCAATTCGGATCGGTGTAGAGGATTGGTCTCCAAAGTGGGGTGCGCAAGAAGATCCATTGAGGGGAGGCCGGGCGCATGTGGAAAATGTTAGAACTTCTACTTAATTTTTTCTTAAAAATGAGGGAGATAGTAAGCGTTCCTAAGATTTAATCTAGAGAGGAGAGGCCCAGCCTGGCACCGCTCCTTCTCCCGCCGCCCCGGGAGGCTCCGCAAGTGGCACCAGCCTAGGGCACGCAGAAGGGCCCGGCTTCAGTTTACAACAGGGAGACTGCCACCCGCCGCCACAGCAGGCGCCGCAGGAGCTTTCCCAGGAGCCCGCCCACCTTCTTCCTGGCTTCTCAGCCAATGGCGCCCGCCAGGCGGTGACAGGCAGGGCCTCCCGCCAGCCACTGCAGCGCCCTTCTCTGGCCCCGCCCCACTGCTACCCCGCTGCCACGGCAACTGGGCAGCCTGCAGGCGCGGGTTGCGGGGCGAGCAACAAGCCTTGGGACAACTCTTTGGGGCTCCCAGGGCCGGGGGTGGGGAGCTCCTCCCTTACTTTCCCGATAGTGGGGCCGGAGGAGCAGATGGAACAATTTGGCCTGGCACCTTCCCAGCACCCAGGCTGTCGGTTTGTCGGTTAACCCGTAGTTTCTGTAAAACGGGTGTGGGGAGCCTGTCTGACTGGCCTGTCGGAAACCCCATGCCTCACCCCAGGAATGTCCCCGTCCTAGATCTTGCTACTCTCTGTTGGGAGGTCCTTTTGTGTCACATTGATTAGTGTCGACGGGGAATTTTCACCCCTTGTTATTCTGACCTCCCTTTGGCATTTGGACGACCCTGACCCGTCTTTCCTTTTGACGGACCAGCGTCTCTGGGGTTCCCAGGAAGGCTGACCAGTTCTGCAGCCCTTGGGGTGTTCCTCCACCATCTAACACTAAGGCTAGGCTCTTTGGTCCCCCGGGTGCTGCATGTTGCAACACTGTGGTTTTCCCTCCCGCTGTTGCTGTCATGGACCTCATAACCGGGGTATAGCATCTTCTCCATTAAGGACATCCCGGGCAGCCAGACTGTCGCGGAGGCTCATGTCATCCAATTAGGCGGGTGATAGATTGAAAAATAAACTTTATTTTAACCAAAATTGTTTAGCAGAAAACTAACTAGAAATGAGGCGTCAACACTCCGACAACATCAGTAAACCACAGGTTCAGGATGGCGTAGGAGGGATTAATACTGCACAGCCGGCTTTAGAAATGCGGATCCAAAATGTGCACAATCACTCAGCTATAAGATGAGGGCTCTCAACCTCGAGGAGTTTCCTTGGGTGGCGTCCCGACCCAAGGGGAGAGTCCCTGACTGCAGACCCGCTGCTCCGAGGAGGACCGGCTCAACTTGCCCTCCGGCGGGGCTCCATTTATACCCTAGTCGAATCTGATCTGTGGTCAATTCGAATTGGCTGAGGGCCTTAACTTGCTTTCTCCTCGCCCGAGGTGTATACATGACGGTAATTACTGGCCCAAGGTGTGTACGTGATGGTCAGCACTCACCACCTTAAAGGCGCGAACGTAAGGGCGTGAAAAGTAAGGACGCAGTGGTCTTAATGCCCCCAGTCTTTGTCAGGGCGGGTGCACCTGCCACACAATCCAACCCGTGACCACAGTCACGTTTCGACTGGTTTCCCTGGAGTGGTGGTACAGTCACCTCTTGCCTCCAAAGTTAAAAGGGAGCGCAGTCTTGGTGAGTTCAGTGCTCACTGTGAATCATCATTTCTCAGTTGTTTAAGGTCGTACTGGAACATCAATTATACGAATAGATTTTGAGGGAGTATACTCCATGGCTAATACAGTTTTCGTTATTGCGCACTTAACACCTTTTATAACAATACAAATCACAACAATCACAACTACAAGCATTATCAGAGATTGGAGAGGACTGGCTAGCCATCCTGACAAAGAAAACCCAAACATACCAAAAACTTTCCCCAACCAATTAGTCCCTAGTGCAGCAACACTTGCCTCTGAGTCCTTTGCTACTTTTTTTCATTTTGTTGATCTGGTCTTGAAAGGGTACCGACATGTTCAGGATGTGGACATAGCACTCATTTTCCGATAGGCTCAGGATTCCACAGACACCTTTCTTCTTTAACAGCATCAGATCTAATACGGCTCGGTTTTGAATAGGCGTTCTACTGGTATGTTGTGGTTGATTATCTAATAGCCCCAAACTATCAGACGTGGCGTTGGCCAAGGCTGACAGCTGCAGGCCCAGTTCCAGAATAGCCTGCCGGTTCCGTACCGGAGCAATTCCCATCCCAAAACCTGATTCCAGCCACCATCCTGTTTGTGTTGAGGCTTCCCGCCATTCCCCCCGCAAGCCCCTTGGGCTGTCATCCCACCACTTACGTGGCATGGATCCTTCCCAATAAATGGGACACAGAGAGAACACGGCTAATGTGCAGGCTAGTCCTGGGATGGTTGCGTAGAATCGGGAATATGTGTGGCCGTCAGAACATGCCCACGCTAAGTTAGGAGGTGCAGGGACAAAGGATGTTTGGCATGAACCTGGCACGGTAGTAAGGGGACGACAGTAATCTTTCTTACTACAGTCTAGGGCAGAGGGCCACAAGTAACTGGTAGTGCTACATAGGCAGCCCTGTATTAAAGCTTCCTGAGCAGGAGGATATAGCCGTAACGGTGGCATTTCATCTATGTCTTTGCACCTGATCTCTGCCTGACAGTTCCAGAGCGGAGATTTCCCTACCAGGAATACCTTTTCCCGGTACCAGCTGGGCGCATAAGTGTGTCTAGCCCACGTGCAGTTGAGGGGGCAGTCCCATGAATTTCGATTACACACGCTGGGACATTCGTTATTATCCTTTTCAGGGTGTTTGATGCACCATGAGGCATTCAGTGGTTTTGTATATTGTAGGGAGAGGTCATCGGTGCTCCAGCAGACACTATATTTGGTAGCTCCCCATGGAATTTCGGGGCATAGTGTAGTGCCATTCCAGCTCCAGCCCGTGGCCTCATGGGTAGGTTGAAGAACATAATCACATCTGGCATTCCATACCAAACTAGCATTTACTGTGCCCGGCTACCAACTGTAGACAATATAAGTACAGCCTCTTCCCTCGATCTCCCTAAAGCTCCTACTATAATTATTATTAATTATATATTATTGCTCCCACGTGAGCTCGAGGGCTAGCGATATGTTCATGTCCTGCACAAAAACTGGTAAAGGGTCTTCTGCTGACTTGGGTGTGGGCAGGCAAACCGTTACAGAGGTTAAATTCATCATTCGGGCAAATCCCACTATCGTTTTGCTACCATATTGCTGTCCAGGTCCTGGTTGTTTCCATTGGTCACTGTCACCATTGCCAGTACGAGCACCAAAGCAGACTGCTTTTCCATCGTCCTGTAAGAAAACACAGAGCTGGGCCTCGGGCCTGAAACCGGGCTTCAGGGTTAGAAGTCAGGGATTATCCACCGAGCACTAATATGGTGGGGTTTTCTGCTCCCGTCCAGAGTTCCTAGGCATATAAGCCTCTGGTTTTTGCCAGGGTCATGGGTACAATGCCAATGGAGGGTAGCTTCACCATTACAGGTTGGTCCACGTCCGTCCGTGGTGGGAACTGGTCCTTTTGTATCGCCCAGTATAGGGGTCGTCACCCGTTAACAGTCTCATAGTGCAAAATGCTCGAATTCTGGGGTTTCCATAACTTCCCCAGCGGCTGTTAACAATAAAGACCGCCCGTGGTAATCATATGTCCCAGTTGTGGCATCAGACATCGGCATGTCTTTTAATCAAACCATTGGTTCGTTCGACTATACCGTTAGCCTGAGGATTATATGGTGTATGGAACACCCATTTGACGCCTTCCCCGCGAGCCCAGTCTTGCACCACTGTGGCCGTAAAATGTGACCCATTATCACTTTGATGATACACACGGGGGTGTGTAAAATACTAAACCACTTTCTTAACGCTTGGACCGTCCGATCTCCGGTGGCGGTGCTAACAGCTGTAGCCATGGTCAGTCCTGACACCACCTCTACTCCTACCAAGATGTATTTCTTCCCATGGGATGGCCGCAAAGGACCAATATAATCCAATAATGTAAGGACTGCTTCACATATTCTCATGGACACTGGCCATCCCTGGGACCCACACTCGTAATAGAGGTCTGCTTTCCCCGAGTGGCCTCGCTTAATGTGCAGCCACTCAGCCAACCGTCCCCAATCTTCCTTTTTGCTATCTACTACCTTAATTTGGGCTAGGTGATCTACCTGTTGACTCCATTTTGCAGCGGTGGTCCCATTTCTTGCATGGCCTTTTACCCATCCCACCTTTAGGGGTCGTGATCCGCCTATTTCTAACAATCGCTGCCGGTCTCCAGCTCTCCAGGCTTCTGTACGGCCTGCTTCCCACTGATTGGATTCCCATTGGCATATCCACTCTGTGGCACCCTTATAGGTTGCGTAGGAATCAGTGTAAATTTTGGCAGCACCATTCTCTGCTGCCAGCAGGAGGGCGCGCAACTCCCCTACCTGTGCGCTACCTTCCCGCTCCTCTGTAATCGCTTTCCCGGTACCAATTTCCAATGCCCCTGCTCTATATTGCCACCTGGATCCCACTCAGTGGGCAGGTGCATCTGTGAACCACACTCCCTGTATACCTGAGCCTGTGGTCAGTTCGGGTGCCTCTTTGATCGCGGAAGGTTTATAGGGTTGGCCCAGCAAAACCGGATCCAGATTCACAGCTTGTTGGAGCTTAGAGGCTTTGACCGGGCCCTCTCTTAATGACAGTAACTGACTAACTCCCTCCAGATAGGCATACCACTTCCGTATCGTGTGATCCCTTGAGGATAGAATTTAGCAGAGGAAAAGGGCCTCGTACTATAATGTCTTGCGAAGTACGTAACCTCTCCGCCTCCTTAACTGCCCTGGTAAGTGAGAAGAGTCCCTTCTCCCACTCTGAGTACCGTTGTTCAGCTTCCTTGAATGAGGTAGAAGAGAATAATAAAGGTCTAGCCGGCCCCCTCGGTCCCTTTTGGAATATACCGCAATAGGAGGCATGTTCTGCAGACCCCCATTCTGCCCTCAACGGGTCTTGTGAGTGTAGTGGGCCTAGCCTCCGACAGGTCTTAAATTCATCCTTTAGGACATTAAGGGCCTCTGTATGTCGTGGAGTCCAATCCCATTCCTTATTCTTTCGGAGCAAGTCATATAAAGGGCGAGCATTCACCGAAAAACCCCGGTGTATGTTCTCTCCAATAGCCCACTGTACCCAACAGTGGCTGTAATTCTGTCTTATTGCCTGGAGTTTGCCCTTTCTCAATAGCCGGTAGAGTGGCATGGGGCATCGCAACTGCTCCAGCTATCCACCAAGCTCCTAGGAATTTAATTTCGTGTCCGGGAACTCGACATTTGGAAGGTGGAATGTCAACTCGTTCTACATGGCTTCGGCCAGTTGCTCTACCTGTTCTTTATTATCTCCACCAACTAGGATGTCGTCTACGTACTGACATATGTGGACGCCTGACAGCACCTTCACTGTGTCGGGGAGTTTGGCCAAGGCATTGTGGGCAATAGCGGGGGAGTGTTTGTATCCTTGTGGGAGTCGATTAAAGGTGTATCGCGTCCCTTCCCAAGTAAAGGCAAACTGAGGCTTATCCTCTTCTCCTAGTGGGATCATGAAAAACATACCCTTGACATCCAGGGTGGCCATCCACGGGTGGGCAGCTGCCTGTATTGCTGTTACTATGGAGGTTAGACTTGGGACGGCAGCCGTTAGCAGCGGGGTATTATTGTTTCACCTTCGCCAGTCAATCGTTAGGCACCACCGCCCATCTGGCTTTACGAACTGGCCAGACTGGAGAATTATAGGGGGAGCGTGTGCGACTTATGATCTGTCTCTTCTCGAGGTCGCTAATTACCTCTGACATGCCCCGTTTAGCTGCGGTTGGTAGCGGATATTGAGAAACATAGGTTACTTTAGATTGCGGTCGTGTGGGAGCAAGCTGCAGGGTCCTAACATGGACGGCCTCTGCTCCTCTACCTCCAGAACTCCACACCTTGCCATTAGGTAAATACCACCGCTTGCCCACTAATACATCAAATCCCAATATATTTCCCTCATAAGGGCTTGGAGCCACCTCCACGGCCATCATTCGCTTTTCTCCAGGTAGCCAAAGTTGAGTCCGAGCTATGGGACATTTTTCTGCTGCACCCGCCACCCCTATTCTGTTTATCGTCTTTCTCGATGGTTTAATTCCTAACTCATCGGCTTGTTGCTTATTTAGAACACTAATTTGGGCCCCTGTATCAATTAAGAACTCTAAACTTGTTCGCTTCAGACCCACGGGGGTACGTATATAAGGTTCCTCGTCAGCAGACCATTGGCAGGAATTCACCATGCGGAGTGGGCGGCCCGAACCCCAAACCGCGGCTTCTAGTTTTTTAACTTGTTCAGTTCCCCTTGCAGGGACGCAAAAGGGTTAATTGTGTCTGTGCTATTGTGAGGGAGGGTGGTTGCCCGCGTTTTCCCTTGATCTTTGGTTTTCCCCTCAAGCAATTCCACCAGTTTCTGGCTGTGGTTGGTGGGCTGCCCGTGCAGCATCGCCCGGGGTACTCCCAGCACCAACGCTTTTCGCCAAAGGTCGTTCCTTCCCGGATCGTGGGCTCGAGCCGGTCTATCTCGGGAAGGTGCGGGCTCCCCGCGGGGAGGCCGTCCGGGGTGGGGGTTTCGGCTGGCTTGTCGAACCCTCCTATTCCCGCCCGTCCACGCCACTGCCTGGATCAGTCCACCCCCTCTCATGCCCGTGAGGGACTATATGTCGTGTAACGTCTCCGCCCAAGTCAGCACGTGCGCGGGCGCGTTCTGAGGGTTTTGCCAATTGTGTTCTATGGCCCTCTGGATCCTTTCTCTGAGGGACTGAATGTGTATTTTTAGGGCGTCTGGTAGCCCTCTAATGAGAGGTCTAACGTGGCTGGGGTGCACCGGTGCAGCCGTCGGCACCCCTTGCTGCCCCCTCTCATACATTGCCTGGATACAAGCAGCCTTTTGTACTCCTCCCGCTAACTCCGACAGTCCTTTTACTCGGATGGTAAAAGGACTGGTAGGTAACAGGCTCCCCTCGCTCTTTGGAGTCCACACACCCAGCCCAATAAGCCACTCGGGACGTGATCGACTGGTCGCCTGCCGGCCCGTCACTCACAAACACTCCGGGTCCCCAGAATCCCCTAGCCTCGTCCTCGCTCAACAGTATCACATCCCCCCCCGTTAAAGAAACACACCACAAATACTCGGTTTCCGTTTCTCCCGTCTACACGAGAACCTGGCTTGTAATTCACTGAGCTCACGTCCCGTCCGGGGGGTGGTAGGGACAGTGGTTCGGGGGTTCCTGCCCTGCGGACCTGTATGCTTCTCTGTTTTCATAAGAGGCCGCACTTCTTTTCCCTCCAACTCCTCCGTTTCCTCAGAACTATTTTCATCAGGGTCTCCCCACATGTCCCCATCCCAATCCTCGGGATCTGCACCCGCAATTAGTTTTCGGATTTGGACAAGCTCGCTTGTGCTAGCATGATCTCAATTTTTTGTTCTAACAGAAACATCCGCTCTCTTTCTCTTTCCAGTTCTCCTTTTAAACAATCGATTTCTAACTGCTTCTTTAAATTGCTCTTTTCTAGTATTCCGGAATAATTGTAGTGATCTTGCGCTTTGAATTAGTCAGGCACCCAGAATGGCACACATGGTCCCTTTACCTTTACCATTTCGATTAATCCTGTGGCATTGTTCTACTCACTGCGACCGCTGCTGTGTCGAACCACTTCTCCTTCACCCTTTTTATACCTGGGGGAGAAGGGCTACATCCGTGCCTCCATAATAATTCCTCTATTGACACCATCCTGCCAACTACGCCAATTTAATGTCGCGGAGGCTCACGAAATCAAATTAGGCAGGTGATAGATTCAAAACTAAACTGTATTTTAACCAAAATTGTTTAGCAGAAAACTAACTAGAAATGAGGCGTCAACACTCCGACAACATCAGTAAACCACAGGTTCAGGATGGCGTACGAGGGATTAATACTGCACAGCCGGCTTTAGAAATGCGGATCCAAAATGTGCACAATCACTCAGCTATAAGATGAGGGCTCTCAACCTCGAGGAGTTTCCTTGGGTGGCGTCCCGACCCAAGGGGAGAGTCCCTGACTGCAGACCCGCTGCTCCGAGGAGGACCGGCTCAACTTGCCCTCCGGCGGGGCTCCATTTATACCCTAGTCGAATCTGATCTGTGGTCAATTTGAATTGGCTGAGGGCCTTAACCTTCCTACTCCTCACCCGAGGTGTATATGATGGTCTTAATGCCCCCAGTCTTTGTCAGGGCAGGTGCACCGGCCACAGCCCCGTCCAACCTCAATGATTCTGTGAAATCCAGACACAGAGATCTACTTTGGAATCACCATGAGAAGTTTAGTTACCAAACAAACCGATGGGAAAGATGTGTGGTAATACTCATGTGCGCGCACACCACGTGCAATTCCGTGAGACTTTAAAGCACTTTGAAAACAGCAAGCTCAAATGGGTTTTGCCGTCAGCCTCAAGCCGAGAGGCAGCATTCATCAGCCAACGCAGAGGAACAGGCTGGGAGTCAGCTAGAAAACTGTTCCCAGTTCTTCCTTTGTCATCCCTGGCTCAGGTGTGCAAGCCTGTGCACTGCTTTGCCTAGTTGCCGAGTTCTCATCCCGCTGCGATTCCACAGATAATGTGAACACAAAGGAGTTAAACAGGAAGACCTCTAGTTAATGGCATGGGAACCTGAAAGCTTATGACAACTTTTCTCCAAATATGGGCAATGCTGCTTAGATTCTGTCACCTAAGGAAGAGAAGGAAGAAGACAAATGGGGCAAAGGATTACACAGGAATGAAATATCAGGAAGGTACAAGAGACATTAAAAATATTGATAGGGGCCCTGGAAGACTACGTTGTAGTCAACTGACCTGTCCATACCCGACCGTGGGCATGAGGTCGCTGCTCCGACTTCCACTCTTCTCCCCTTCCCTGTCTCTTCCGCTGCAGTACTTTCTGACATTTCATTTCTTCTCTTGACCTTCAGGACATTGCAAACTCGGTATTGACTAAATTTGATTTTGACCTTTCTGTTTTAGAACAAAATTCAGAGTCAATTACATTCCTATTTCGCAAAATTGTTCACGTTTATACAACGAAAACCAAAAAATGATTCAGGAGTAAGAGAGTAGCTTCCTTCTTCAAACAGAAGAGAGGCACTGAGAGGCCATCCAGAGAATTATGCTCAACAGTTTTAAACAAAAAGTACTGCTTTCCAGGACATCCTATTTGCTCCATCTTCAGAGGAGGGCCTAGGAATGTAATTAGCAGGAATGTAATGCTAGCAGACATAGAAGAAATTCTTTTGGGGAATTTGGACGTGACATCTTCACTAATTCACTCCCTCTTCAGACACTTACCCATACTGAAAACAAACCCACCCTGAGCTCTCATTAAACAAAAACTTTCCAAATAAGCTTAACTTTGTTGTTTATGACATATACAGTACCTAGGAAACTACTTAATTATTCAGAAATATCGACCTCATACAGACTCTCACAGTGAAGAAACCATTGGACAGCTCAGCTCAGACTTGCAGAAAATACATCTAACTGAAGCCGGCAGGGCTGTCGGGTCCTGAGGCAGGACCTCATTCAAAGTCCACTGGGATTGACAGGAAGATTTCTCGCAATTTGGAGGGTTCTAGGTGAGAATTCAGTGCCACTTTACATTGCCTGACTGACACCTAGAAACAGGAGAACTGTAGCATTGCCTATATAGATACATTCTGCTTCTCCAGACTATTTTGAATATAAATTTACAAAAAAAAATCCAAAACAACAAAACAGAAACACACACACAACTTACAAGCTCGTAACTGCCCTTGTTTACGTCTTTACCTGTAACAGAGGTATTATAAAATTTGGTGAATATTTAGACTGGACTTTCTTTAACCAACTTAAAAGTACACTTTTGCATTGCACCTCACCTTCTGAGAACAAGATAAACTACTTAGAAACAATGCTGGACTTGCATATGCTATGCTGAAATTGAAAAACAGCAAATACAGCTCTTTCAGAACTAGAATTCCTGGCTATGAATACCACATGTCGATGGGACGGGGACAATTGCTTTTCTTGAAGGAGACGAAGGAGTCTTCAGAAGAGAAGGAACCGAAGAACTGTGAGCATCACTCTGTGTTTTGGGCACCAGGTGGAAGATGCAAGGACATCTGGAGCATAGCCTCCAGCAGAGAATATTGGCCAGCTAACCTCTGACGCATGGGATCAATACGTATTTTCCTGGAGAAAAATCCCTGCCAACAGAAACTCGAAACATCAGTGCCTGAAAGTAACAGGACGTTATGCTGTGCATAATTTTAGAATAGAAACGCTGTACAACTATCTGGGGAGGGCAATTAAATACTGGAGCAAGGCGTACAGGACAGTGAGTGAATTCTCCACGTTTAGAAGTTTTTACATCCAAACATGGTATGTTTGATAGGGGACGCTACACGCAAGCAAATGGGTGAGACTAAGAAATGAATCGTGGTCCCTTTTATAAAGGAGACCAGACTAAGCAGTCGTAAGAAAAAACAGCAACTTTTCTCAGGGACCAATAATCGGAACAGGAAATAGTAAGAACAAACACTCAGTTTTCACAACAGAGGAGGTTAAATGTAGAGTCCCACAGGGGTCTCAGCTGGGGCCTGAGGCTGTTCAGGGAATTCACAGAAAACCTGGAAAATGAGACACTAGTGAGGTGAGAACATTTGCCAATTATACGAAAGACGTTACTACCATTACTACCAGTGTTACAATCAGTATTTAGAAAAACAAATGCATTCTTTCTTTAGGAAAACAGAAACAAAGAGCGTGAAGTTCAATGTCAACAAACGTAGTCGAGCACAAGGAAGAAAAACATGCATTCCATATGCATGTGCTGGCTCCAGCCTAGCTACTGACATGAAAGAATGAAGGTTGGGAGCCACTGGGCATTGCTTCATAAAAATACTAGCTGAAGAATCAGCAATGGCTGAAAAGGCAAAGAGAGATTCAGGACACTGTAGAAAAGCAATACAGGACAAAAGAGAACGCATTGTTCTGCTCTATTTCAAATCCACCGTACAGCCATACTGCACGCAGTTTTGCTCCCTCTAATTCAAAGATACAGTAGATGAAGGGAAAGTGAAAAGCAAGATACAGATCACAGATGTTTCCAGAAATCATCCAAACGTAACCATAGTGACTTACCACAAGATACGTTTTGCTGAAATGAGTTGAGTTCTCGATACACAGTGCAAATGTGTAAGGCACAAGATGGACATTCTCATGTTTCAATCTCATCTTTAATACTCTCTCCCATTTACTCAAACCTGAGAACAACGATAAGACTTAAGAACAAAGCACTGACATTTCAAAGGAGCAGGAGTCCTGACAACGTCTTCTTGTAAAGCTTCAAAAGTCACACCACACTGAACAGATGTATAAGGGAGCAAATACAACCTGTCGGTGTGAACTTTGTGAAAAAACACTAGTAACGCATTACAAGAAACACTCAGCCAGGTGACACTCTCCCATCAGTCACGTGTATTAATAGTGTTGTGTTTCCTTGACTGCATTTGCCTTCAGTCCCGACATCCTCCCACAAGAAACAACGTGCCAGGCTCTTCCAACCCGAGGAAGAAAACCTCATCAGCTTTCCTAACCAAAAAGTAATTCTTCTAAAAATTATTTTTAAAGTTGAAAAGGACTAGGATTCGTAGGAGTAGCATCAGTACATTTACCTCACAGTTCAAAATGGGAGGAAAAAACATAATTGACATGACAACCGCCACAGTTACAGACGTTACAGAACAGTTACAGTTACGGACGCTCCTTCCTGGGGGGGCAGTTCTGACACCAAGGAGCTCATGCGTGCAAGAACGGATGACGCTAGACAGCAGTCTCCTTACATGCCTCTGATCTCAGGAAGAAACAGGTAAAATGAATACTTTCAGTCCGTTTGCTAGCAGAAACTGACATCCTGAGGACTGGCGATGGAGCCCAAGACTTGCCTAGATGAAACCTGACACAATCGGTTCCTTTAAGGGATGAAATTGGTCGTTTGAGTTTGGCTTCAAGGACTCCCACAGCTGGTGATTAACTAAGATTTACGCTACAGCCCGACACACAGATTGCAGGACAACTCATCGCGCCAGGCCTCTGAGCTTGCAGTTCTCATCGGGGCCCAGTGCTGGCTGAGCATGTGGGTGGACTTCCAAGTTCCAGAAATACATACTCGTGAATCAAACGCTCCTCAAGCACGCAGGCAAAACTAGCTGAGCTTTCGAGAAGCAAAGCAACAACGAGCCTTTGTTTGTTTGGGTGCTTCCTGCCTGAAGAGGCTCTTGGCTACTTTCTCGTCCTGGCAGTAACAGGAGTAAGTTGCTATCACACATACCAGCTTCTGACAGAGGAAGAGGACGACCTCGTTCTTGCCTGTCATTACGAGGTGTGGCAATAAGGCAGTCTTCCAAGACTGGGAGGCGGAAACGCCTGGGTGTTCATTACTCCGGGGCACCCAGAATCACAGGAGATGATGCCAGAGGGCCTGATCTGATTCACAAATTGACACACCTTAGGACGGAAGAGGCCTCTCATTCAACTAACTTACTTTTCTCTTCAACAAGAGCATCAGGAGAGTAACTTCTTCTTAACCCTTTACACTACAGCAACTACAACAGAAACATTAATTAACGGTTACCATTTCTTTAATTTAATTATTGTCAATTCAAATTAATAAGCTGCAGAATATGCAGCAGACATGGCTAAATTCTGTCCAGTTGCGCAGGCAGGAAGAAAGAGATGAAGGCTAGCTGGGCCCTTGGTGCACTCTGATGAAAGAACATCTAGGAGGAGGAGCCTGTAGTAAAGCTGCCGGCCAGAATAATCCAATCTCAAATGCCTCAGCACTTACATACCAAAAGTGAAATCCCCAGGAAACTACACTCAGCAAAACCTGTGCATGCCAATATTCAAATATTAGCTTCTCTATGCCTATGCTGTGCAACGGCACAAAGCTTTTACAGCGCTGTCTTTTGAGAGCAGGCCAGACTGACGGCAGCTAAATGCCCCTGTAAACTTTAGGCTAGAAGGAAAAACTCTGGTGGCTGGTCCCAAAGGAGTAAGGGGGATGAGCAAAATAAGGGGAATACTGCGTGGAGGACATTTGCTTCACCCTTATTTCTAGACTACAAAGACTACATTGAAGACGGGACTGGGATAACTGCATGACAATCCTGCAGGCTTTGTGTGTTCAAAAGCCTGTCTAGGCTTCCAGCTACCTCACCTCAACTACTTCTCCTCGTAAAACTCACTCTGTGAGGTGCTTTTTGCTTCTCGCCGCCATCTATGTGGGTACGTAAGCACATACTCACGCTTGCTCCCACCCAAGAACAACTTTTATACTCAACATCCCTCTAGGCAACATAAGATTTCATGGGAACACTATCCTGTTCTCTCAAGTTCAAGCTCAAACTTCTTCCTATACAGACTGAAGACGGCTTTGCAGGTACAATCCGTCCCCAGAGTCTCACGGATGTGATTTAGTCCTAGTGTACCTTACAAGAAAACTACTGCGGTCTTCTCTACTAGTGGGCCAACGTTGCTGAGCCTGTAAGGAGTGTTTTACGTTTTATTAACCTTTCTGAGCAATGCGCTAGCTTTGCTTGCAATCGCACTCGGTGGCCTTCCTGGGACTTTATATAGACACGTTCATTTTCTCTGGCTAAGTCTGATTTGGAACGCAGGGGTGTTCATCTGAAAACACTGCAGAACACTCTTTTCACATCAGTTCTCTCTGGTGAAGGCAACAACTGCGGAGGATCTTCAGCTAACGTAAAGCTGCAAAGCTCAAAGGAGTTGTACTCCAGCGAAAGATCTGCACACTACTAGACATGAATGTCGAATTAAGCAATGCCCAACAGATACAAGTCATCGAATCTTTTCTTTTGTGAGTAGGAAAGAAAGGATACACAGAAAGATAGGGAAGTGGTCTGTAGAAAATGGATGTAAATCATCAAGATTTCCAGGGATTATTCGAATCGCTTCCTGGAGAGGCCAAAAAAAGGAAGGAAGGAAGAATAGTAACAATACAGCCACAATTCCACTGTCAAGTACAGTTTCAAGGCTTGGGAAAAATTTAAAATTCCTTTACAGTTTGCATGAATCATGGAAGAGCAGGTTCGCGATATTTTGCTGTTCTTCCTCCCCTTCTTCGCCCCGCTCCCTCCCATCACCTTAGAGTGCACCGCACTAACAGACTCATAGAAATTGAAGGGAATGAGCATCTTAATCTTGAATTAACATAGAAGCATTACTATGGAGAGTGGAGGTGTGCTTTTAAACTTAAGAAGTTGTAAATGTAAGAAGTCTCCTTTTTTCCAGCAAAACACATGTAGGATTGACCTGTTTCAAAAATAAACATATTCCTCTTTTTCTGAATATTGACCCAACTCAGTTACAAAGGAACTGTAATTCAGCCCCAACAAACGCCTGCTTTACGAACGGGAAACTTTTTCTCGTAACACCTTTCAAGACCTTTCTAGTAACACCATAATTTTCCATATCAATTGAAATCAGCACGTTTTCTTCAATAATATTTATAATGCCATTACTGTACTCTGAAGATTTTTTTTAAATTAAGAAACAGGAGCATTCTTAAGCAGGCAATAGATTTGTCTCATTTCCTCGGGAATGGAAGGGGCTTTCTTCTGTCTCAGGAAGAAGATGGCAACAACAGAACTCATTGTTTGTGACCAAGCACCTCTGTCTTCCAGGCTATCGCGATGCCATTCTGCTCAAGGGACTAAAAGACGGAACCGGCAGGACGTCTCCCTTAATCCCCTCCACGGTGCAAACCTGCAGAGGAACGGGCCTTCACAGCATTGGAGCTAGGCCCTGTGATGCTGGGAGTTGTGTACGGCCTGCATCAAACTGCGTTCCCAAAGAGTAACTACATCTTTTGTAAGCCATCTTCTCAAAAGTTGTTTGCTGCTAGGTATCGGCCAACAATAAAACGCACAGGGAGAGAGAAGGTCTTAAAGAAAATGCGAACCCATTAAAAAGTAAACAAATCACACAAATGTCCCTTGGAAATAAGTAAATGAAGTGGAGCGTAAGGAATTATGGCATGCAACTATTCTCTGGTCTATGCTCTGGTAGGCAGCCATTCTCATGTCCTCCACATTCAGGGGCCCCAGCCAGATCTTGCTCAGAGATGAGAACTTTCCTTCCTCTTCAGAAAGGCTCTCTCCTTGCTTGACACGGAACAAGTTAATGAAAGGAATTACACAGCGCCCCGCAGCAGAAGGACAGATACCACCCACCCAAGACTTCTGCTGTGGTCATGAAATCTTCATGAATCAGCAGGGAAACAAAAGTACGATTCAGGAAGGGACGTTGCCGTGGTGACGAGGAAACAACGGTGGAAAGAATGGAAGAAAGCAAGGCACCACCCAGGGCCTCAGGACAAGGATGTCGGAGCTGCTACCTGACTGCGGGGGGATTCATTGGTTGGGTTGGGGGGAGCTTGGGGAGGAGGGGTTGATTATTTTCTTTTAAGCCTGGAGTGTAGAGATGCAAAAACGGAGTCATCTTTGAATCGTTAAGGGAAGAACCTTCATTGTTACTTGTTTTTCTCTGGGGATTCAGGAGACCTTCAGTGAAGACGGCCTTCCTCTACCAAAAGCCTGCGCACACGGGTAGGCAATCAGCTCTACGATCAGCTGGGATCAGCTCTCGCAACTCTTTCAATGTTCTTTTGGGAACCTGTCCTCAGATCGGTCACCATCTTATTGTGGGCAAAAGGAGTTTCACTTCCCAAATCTGCAGGCTAACCGACAGCATTGCTTTGGGCATAAGGCTATGTAGGCACTTGGGACTTACTCCTTTACTCTCTCTTATGAACTGGGAGTGAATCCAGATGCTTTCAATAAGCAACCTGTATTCACCACAAACCATGACACGATGGGGAAGAGTTTCACGAGTTTCGCTGTAAAAGGAGTTGCTTTTGCTATATGTTTGACCATGTTGATCTTCCTCTCCAAAATCAACACAGAGAACAAAACAAGGAGGAAGGTTAATCCTCCTGGATCTGACGCTATTCCAGCAAAATGCTAATAAGCAAAGCTAAAGAAACAATTGCGTTTCTATTCATCCCAAAATAAAGTCATGCAGCAGAATTTCAAAGAGCCGGCCTACTGCTACAAAGGAAAAAGGAGACCAGCGTTGCACGACATTTAACGTAGCTTCAGGTCTGGAGACAGCCTAATTGGCATGATGTTCATAGCGCATTCTCTTCAGTTCTTCTGCAGCTAACAGCAGTCACTTCCAGAGTAAACCCAGGCTCTGGCAATGGCTGTGCACGTCTGGTTGCAAAAGGAAATCCACTCCCACTCATAAAGCCACTCTACAGGCAGATGCTTGAGTCATTGCCTATGGCATTTTAGTCCTGCCGCAACCTCACTGGCATGAAAACAGGGTTGTCGGGATGGCACAATGCTGGTCTGTTTCTCTTATCAGCAGGGATACTTGCTGACTCAAAAGGATCTCAGTTTCAGCATGGTTGCCACCATCTGAAAAGAGATTTAACCTCAACAAGTTTACAAGACCTTCCAAAAGCCTTTGAGGGCATCAACCTTGAACTGCTGTCTGCTGACGATCACAGCCTTGAAGGATGTACACAGGGAGCCAGATTATGCTGAGCCACTGCTTTGGGGTTTTTTTAATTACTATTTATGAATACCATCATTATTAATTATTTATCAGAGGCTGACACAGCAACAAATCCTCAACTTTCAGACCAAGTTTGAGCTCTACAGAACACTCCTTCAGCAGGACACGATCTATAAGCACCTGGTTTGGAATACTACCCTTAAACCTGAGCAGCTCCATCTTCTTGTGCCAGAGTAGCTCAAACTTCTGTGATTACTATAGCCCGCAGCCTCCAGGATTCTGAGTCCCCTCTCAAATTAAAAGCTCCAGAGCTCCTTGAGTGAGCTGGTCAAGGTTTTGCCCACTCGCAAAAGCACTTGCCCATCATCTCTGTGTTAATGTGACCAGCAGACACAAGCAGATTCCTCCAGGGCAATACCCTCAGGGAAAGTCTTTTTTTCACCTCTGAAAGATCACCCTCTTTTCTTGTTTGGCATCTCCCCCATCTCACCAGACCACTCAGCACCCTGTGCTTTCGTTACTTTGCTGGCTACTAACTAGGACTTCCTATCTGAGGCTTACCACACAACTGTTACCTCCCACAACCCTCCTATTCATTGTCCCCTGCACACCCAAAGGCTGTTTTCCTTTCTCTTCCTTGCATGCCTGTGGTACCACAGACTAAAATACGCTCCCTTCACTCTCATTTCTCAGCCTTGCCACTACAGTGCCTTCCAGAAGCTGAGACAAGCAGTTATGCGAAAAGTCCTGCTCAGCCCCTCCGCCTGCAAGGAGAGGCACGCTGTCCTGTTTCAAAACAACAGGACAGGTTTGCCACAAACACATCTGAAATAGGAGTGGCAGTGGAAAGGGAACCTTGAGAGAAAAAATCCCGAGAGCACAACAAACATCTGCTGCCAGCAGCCAGTAAGAGCTTCCAAAGACTCTTCCTACGCCCACACTCGAGTGCCAGATTGCAAGGCCAGAGAAAGGCACATCGCTAACAGCAGACAGCCCAAGAAATAAGCACATACGTTGAGTACAGAGCTCCAAGGCTGTACTGGTTTTGACTGGGATAGAGTCAATTTTCTCCACAGTAGCTAGCATGAGGCTCTGTTTTGGATTTGTGCTGAAAAGAGTGCTGATAACACAGGGATGTTTTAGTTACTGCTGAGCAGTGCTTACACAGCGTCAAGGCCTTTGCTGCTTCTCACCCCACCCCACCAGCGAGCAGGCTGGGGGGTGTCCTGGTTTCGGCAGGGATAGAGTTAATTTCCTTCCTAGTAGCTGGTACACTGCTGTGTTTTGGATTTAGGGTGAGAACAATGTTGATAACACACTGATGTTTTAGTTGTTGCTAGGTAGTGTTTACACTAGTCAAGGACTTTTCAGCTTCCCATGCTCTACCAACTGAGAAGGCTGGAGGGGCACAAGAAGCTGGGAGGGGGCACAGCCAGGACAGCTGACCCAAACTGGCCAAAGGGATATTCCATACCATGCGACGTCATGCTCAGCATATAAAGCTGGGGGAAGAAGAAGGAAGGGGGGGATGTTTGGAGTGATGGCGTTTGTCTTCCCAAGTAACCGTTACGCGTGATGGAGCCCTGCTTTCCTGGAGGTGGCTGAACACCTGCCTGCCCATGGGAAGTAGTGAATGAATTCCTTCTTTTGCTGCGCTTGCTTGCGTGGCTTTTGCTTTACTTGTTAAACCGTCTTCATCTCAACCCACGGGTTTTCTTACTTTTACCCTTCCGATTCTCTCCCTCATGCCACTGCGGGGCAGTGAGTGAGCGGCCGTGTGGGGCTTAGCTGCCAGCAGGGGTTAAACAACTACAAAGGCTCTGGAGCTTCCCAGTTAAACACAAAATTTCAAAATACTGTCAGCAAAAACAGCCTCTTTTTCCACTGAAGCACAAAATCCGCACATGGCAGTGAAATAGGAGTGTTTTTTACAGCTCAGATTACTCTCTTAGGCCAATGCTCAGCGTATGCAAGTGCAGTAGCAACTTTTAAGTGACCACTTTCACGGCCAGTGAAAGCAGGCAGGAAACGAGGAGCTCCCAAGATCTGAATTTAGGGTCTCCTATTAACTCCCTGCTACCTGCAGTCATCAAACTGCAGGCTGACTTTTCAGCTTTAACATGCTTACCTGCTGAAGTTGCCATACCAGATTTTACATTTGTACACAAGCCTGCCTGCGTGAAGAAAGCTTGTTTCAGGCAAGGGACAGGTAAGTGGTTTCAATGACATCGTTCTTTCTCCCTGAATGCCAGCCTAGGGAAGGAGGAGAGTCAAAGGTAAATTACTAAAACCCTTCACCACATCTCATTCTGACAGACAAGAAGAAAAGATTACACGCAGTTTTTCCTCTAGAGGACATTTGCAGAGAGAACACGTTTCCTACCAGGATCTCCCACAAGTCAGAAAACCGCTGATTCAGTGTCCGTTCCAATCAAGCAGGGTATTTTTGAGCAGGGTTAGAGGACAGACTCCGAGCTGATGGCTACCCGCCTTCAGCTGCACTGCTCCGGACATGTCACTGCCACCGTCCCTGAAGCTTTACAGGCCTCTTGCCCCGCGGGCTGGCAAGACAGCCCCGGCAGGCCTGTGTTGCAGCCCGTGACCGACACCACGCTGGGAGGGACACCCCCGGCTGCTGTGGGTCCCTGCAGCCCCTGCGGGTACAGCCAGGGGAAACGCGTTTCTCTCCGCACCCGCACATCTCCCCGGTGCCCCCCAGCCTCCGCCGGACAGCCACCGGCGGGAGGCAGTCCCCTGCTGCTCCCGCAGCGCCGGGGGCGGGAGGGCGGGGCCGGGGCGCGCCGGGCCTGCCGGGGGAAGGCCGGGACCCGCCGCGGACGCCGGCTCAGCGCCCCAGCCTGCTGAGAGGGGAGATGCCGCCGCCGCCGCCGCCGCCGCCTCAGCCCTTCTGCCGGCCTGCGAGGCCCCCGGCCAGCCCCCGCGCTGGCGACCACCGGGCAGCCCACCGCTCCAATGAAGGGGAGGAGCCCCCGCCACGGCCACCGGCTCCGCCGCGCCCGCCACCCGCCCTCGCCTCAGGCGGGGCCGGGCCGGGGCTGTGGCCGCAGCGGAGCCGAGCCGAGCCGAACGGAGCGGAGCGGAGCCGAGCCGAGCGCAGCCGAGCGGAGCCGAACGGAGCGGAGCCGAACAAAGCCGAGTGCAGCCGAGCCGAGCGCAGCCGAGCCGAGCCGAGCCGAGCGCAGCTGAGCCCAGCCGAGCCGAACAAAGCCGAGCGCAGCCGAGCCCAGCCGAACGAAGCCGAGCGGAGCCGGCAGAGGGCCGCGCCCCCCACCAGCGGCGCGGAGGTCCGCGCCCCGCCCCGCCGCTGGGCGAGGGGCCGGTGCCCGCCTGGGGCGGGGGACCCCCGCCGGGGCGGGGGGCGGCTGCAGACGGGGCCGGGCTCGCCTCGGGGTGCTGGTGGTGGCGAGGGGCTGGCGGGCAGGACTGTGCTGCCCAGGGGCGCGTTGGCAGCCCTGCGTACCCGCGTCCTTCCAGCGGGCACAGCCCTGCCGCGGGTTTGGGGGAAAACGCCCCGACTGGCATGTTCGTGCCTTGAGCTGATCGGGTAGCTCCGAGCGCGACCGACTCCTGGCTGTGTGCGCCGGGACGTGGCCAAACTCTGAGCACCGGGGGCAGGGAATGGCCTCTGCGGTGTCTCTGGTGAAAGCTGCCCCGGGGGGGTGCGGGGGGGTCTCCTGGTCCAGGCAGAGATGCCTCCGTGAGGACGCCTGTGGAGGGGACCCCCGCCAGCACACCTCAGGCGGGGACGGGACAGCTTGTTGATGAGCTTTCTGACCAAGGGGGACCCCGTTTCAGAGGCCCTGGCGACGCTCGCTCAGCAGCACCTTGCTGCATCATTTGCACAACAGGACTCTGGGCAGGTCCCTGGGGACGCTGGGGACTGGCCCCAGCTGCAGGTGGGAAGGGTGGACATGGCATGGCGTGACGTGACGTGACGTGACATGGCACAAAGTGCCCCGTGTGCCCCAGCTCGGCAACCCCTTTCCAGCCCTGGCGCAGGCGTGGGAGTGGGCAGGGGGGCAGGACGTGCTGGTGGCGGGTGCTGGAGGTGGCCGGGGCTGTGCTGCAGAGGTGGCGTGGCAGCTGTGGGGGAGGCTCCAGGAGACGTCTGACCTGCCGCCAGGGAGGCTGGGGGTCGATCCTCAGCCGCTACAAGCACCTCCTTTCCTTCCCTTCCCTTTCTGCCCCACAGAGCTCCCTGCTGCACCTCTGCTCTGGGTCACCCGGGGCTGCCACCTCCCCCTGCTCCAGCTCCCCACGGCTCTGCACTGGCTCCGGCTGCTGCTGCACTTCAGAGGCAGCTGCATTTTGGGGCTTGGAGCGCCTTGGGTTCCGGTGTGAGCCCAAAGCATCAGAGGAATTGGCCTTTACCTTGTGGCAGGCCTTGCAACTGCTTTCAAAGTGGTCTGGGCTCTGCCCGGGCCTCTCAAGTCAATGTTAACTCTGGTGCCTAATGACAGTCCCTTGACAGTGGCCCTGGTAGCTCATCCCTTTCTCTCCCAAATTTCAATGATGCCGGGTTTGCCGATTCTTGTTTTAGGCACCTTTCATGCAAAGATTCCCGGAGGTTTTTTCATTCCTTCACTCCACACACACAGAGTGTGATTCCTGGAGGGCCACAGAAATGCAACAGCAGCAGCGTTCGTCTCACCTGGGTTTTCTGAGAGGAAGCTCCCTGTGAGATATCTGTCCTGAGCCTGTCGGGCAGCCACGTTTTACTTCTAAAACAGACGCAGCTGAAAAGCTCCGATGATCAGTGACCTAGCTGAGCAATGATCAAAATAAAGCCACTTTTCACCCCACGGAAGCCTAACAGTGACATTTGTAGGGAAAACAATGTCCCAACTAGTTCTCTTGTGCCAACCACAAAGACCGATTTTGGTATAAAAGAAGAGGCTTCTAATTGACTAAATAAAAACCTAAACAAACAACGAAAGCAGACACTGATCTGCCTCCTTGGGGCAGGACAGTCAGAATTTCCCTTTGCTCTGCAAAGGGCATCCTTTCCGTTAAAATGCAGAGCTCCTCCTTGACGAACCATGAGGCAGTCAGTGCTCGCTGGCTTCTGACGGCAGCCCAGCCTGGGGAACCTGGCTCAGACAAGTGCTTGCACCACTTTGGTGCTTCTAGGCAGCACCTGGACTCCTCCTGCCTCTCAGGACACATCTATAGGTCCCAAACATCGTTCTCATAAAAAAAAAAAAAAGATGGCATTCATGTCAATCTACAGGGAATGAGAAGGTCTTAAGCTTCTGGAGTAACAATTTGCATTTTATCATCCAAAAAACCAGTAGAGTGTAAGCAGAGTTGGGAGTCAAACAAAGTTAACGTGGAGCCTCACAAAAACTGCTCCGCCCTGGTGAGACCCCATCTGCAGTACTGTGTCCAGTTTGCGGCTCCCAAATAAATACATAAAAAACGTCACTGACACACAGAAGCAAATCAAGTGGAGGCCACCAAGGTGACCAGGGGCTGGGAGTACAGGATGCATGAGGAGAGGTGGGGGGAGCTGGGTTTATTCAGTCTGGAGTAGCAAAGGCTTGTGGGGATCCTAACTGCTGCCTTCAACTACCTAATAGGAGGGCGCAGAGGGGACAAGGCTGGGTTCTTCTTAGAGGTGCATGGTGATAGGACAAGAGGCAGTGGGCACGCGTTAAAACATAGGAAACTCCAACTAGGTACACGAGGGAGAAAAACTACCATGAGATGGGTCACGTACTGGAACAGGGTCCAGAGAGAGTGTGGGATCTCCATCCCTGGAGATACTGGAGACTCTCAAGTAGAGGAGGACCTGAGCAATCTCTTCTAACTGAACCTGCTTGGAGCGGGAGGCTGGTCTAGAGACCTCCAAAGGTCCTTCCCACCTACATCATTCTGTGATGCACTTACCAGCAGTTAACAAGAGTTATCAAGAAAACTTCTTTACGAAAACGGGGGAGGGGAGAAGCCCGGCCCGGCCCAGCCCTGTGGGAGCCCCGAGTGTCCCCAGGGAGCACAAAGCCTGGCAGCTGCCCTTCCTCACGCTCCTGTCCAGGTCCTGTCAGCTCCTCCCTGGAAAAGCAGGCACCGGCATCGTCAAACATCCTGGGGGCCAGGCCGGGAAGACCCCTGCCAGGGACAGCCCCGGGCGGTGTTGCCCAGAGCCCACCCAGCCCCGCTGTCCTCCCACGGCACCCACCCTCACACCAGCCCACCCCTTCTCCCCCATGGGTTTGTCCCCGTGGCAGCTGCAGCAGGATCGCGCTGCTTTCCATCCCCAGCAAGCGGGGCAGGGCTGCACAAATGGAGCCCAAGGGGTCACGTCCTGTGGGCAGAGACCAGCAGAGACCTGCGAGGGAAACCGCCGCGTACATCGCACGGACGGGAGCAGCAGCAGCAGGAAAACGCTCCAGAGTTGTTCCACTTTCAGGGCAATCCCAGGCAACGCTTCACGCGTGGGATGTATCGTCTCGAGAGCGGGGCTAGCCCAGACGTGGCTGGCTAACGAGCCCGGCGGCAGGCACAGGCTGACCAGCAGCACTGAGCACAAGGCAAAGTCTGCCGTGGGTGCAGCCAAGGGCTGGCGCAGCCTCAGTGCCGGCTGGCACCATACGCCTCTAGAGAACACCGGAATCACGAGAACTGGCTGAGTCCCTTTGCGTCGGTGACACCATCATCAGGGCAGTCGCTGCCACAGACACAGGGACCCCCGGGCCAATGATGATTTTTCTCTATTGGTAGAAGCATTCTCCTCCAGGATCCACCCGAGGCTCCTGCCAGGTATCTCCCGGAGCCTTCTGACATCCTCCTATAAGGACCTAAGATCCCAGGTAGCAGCCCCAGACTCCTCCACGGAAGCTGCCCGAGACTTTTTTTCTCTTTTGGAGGAAGCTGTCACCTCCCAGATGTACCCGAGACTCCTCCCAGGCATGTCCCAGAGTCTTCTGACCTCTGAGTTAGGGACCTGAGCTCTCGAGTGGCAGCCCCAGACTCCTCCAAGGAAGATACCCGAGATGATTTGTCTCTCTTGATAGAAGCACCCTCCTCCGGGATCCACCTGAGACTCCTCCCAGGCATCTCCGAGGCTCTTTTGACCTCTGCTTTAGTGACCTTAGATTCCTGAGAGCAGCCCCAGACTCCTCCAAGGAAGATACAGAGATGATTTTTCTCACTTTGAGGAAACTCTCTCCACCAGAATTCAGCCAAGACTCCTCCCGGGCATCTCCCGGAGTCTTTTGACCTCTGCTTTGGGGACCTGAGATCCCGGGTAGCAGCCCCAGACTCCTCCAAGGAAGATACCCGAGATGATTTTTCCCTTTTGGAGGAAACTGTCACGTCCTGGATCCACCCGAGATACCTCCCAGGCATTGCCCGGAGTCTTTTGCGCTCTGCTTTAGAGACCCCCCCACAACGTTCCCCACTCGTCCCCCAGTGCCCCCCTTCCACCCCCTGCCCACACCCCTGTAAACTCCTGTGTCCCCCTCGGTTCCCCCCACCCATCCCCCAGTGCCCCCTACTCCCCCCAGTGTCCCCCTTTTCCCCTGCTACCCCCGCACTGTGTCCCTGGGCAAGTGCCGTGGGGGTCCCAGCGTGGTGGGACACCGGGGGCCAAAGCCTGCTGTGGTGGTACGGTCAGGGCTGTCCTGGGCTGCTCCCTGCGCCAGCCCTAGCTGGTGCTGGAGGTGGTCATGCCGTGGGGGTCGGGGGGGTGGCAAGGGGAGCCCCCCATGGGCAGTGGGAGGGCACGGCAAGGCCCCAGGACCCCATGGGGAGACCCCTGCTCTGGGGTCTGTCCCGGCGTGACTCTGTTGTCTCCAGGTACAAGCAGCCGCCCTGTTTCTTGAGCGCTCCCCAGGAGCAGCACCACCAGGCAGCTCAAAAAATGTGCTGCCTGCAAAAACTTGAAACCGGCTTAATTCTGGGCAATTTTTCTTCTTTTTAGGCCTGTTGAGTCCCAGGACTGGTCCGTGTCCGGCAGCCGTCGAGAGATGGCTCAGGACCGTGTCAGGGCCGGCGGTGCTGCTTCTGAACCCCATGGCGGCCATGGGCAAATGGACAGGTTGTCAGATCCCAGGGCTGGGTACGTGTGTGAGGTGTCAGGGTCACCCCAGCTTGGTTTTTCCCAGCAAAGCCCCAGCCGGTGCCAGCCCCGTGCTGCAGCCCCGGGGCCGAGGCTCAAGGAGCCAGGCATTTCTGTGGGCGCTGCACTGTGCCGGGCCCCACTGCTGGCTGCCAGCTGCCTTGTGTCAGGGCAGCCGATCTGAGAAGACCAGCTTTGCTTTGTGTCTGCTAGAAACAGAGAATTTCTGTTTTTCATGCTGAAAACAGCTGTGCTACTGTTGTGGCGCCATCACACTCCATGGGGAAACAGGAAAAACGGCTGCTCCTTATCTTGAGGATGTGCTGAAGCCCTGAACGCATCAGCTCAGTACAAATCTGAACTCCCAAGTCAAGCTCACCAGCAGGACAGATCATGGCATTGATCAGCTGCACACAAGCCACCTGAAAAGAAAACCCCAACCACACAAACAAAAGAGAAAACTTCTGAGCGTGGACTGGAAGTCAGTGGTTCAGGACTTACTAGGAGGCCAGAGGACAACACACAAAGCTGCCGCTGTAAAAAGCAGTAAAGCCAAAGGCATTTCATCCACACCAAATTCATCCTGCTACAAGCTCTCCAGCTCCTGCACTAGATTCCAAGTGCCGTGTCCACAAAAACCTGAGGAATTAAGTACCCTCAGCACCGCTGAGGTTCCACTCTCCAGGCCGTCCAACAGGGGCTCCAGTCGCTCTCCAGGCCATCCGTTTCTGCTCTTTTAGTGAAAAGCCTCCAGAACATGCCATGAGAGATGATCAGCAGCTGCCCCACAAACCAGGACAGGAGCGCACATTTGCAGACCCATTGTAAAATGAAGAGTGAGAGTCAGAAGAGAGACTCCACTGAGAGGCCACTAACAGTCGGAAACTCAAGAGCAGCAAAAGGCAGGACTTCTACCACCATGTACGTGCCTTTGGGTTGAGGCAGAACATGGAGGGTACACAGACCCTTCGCAGCATCTATCATCATGCGAAGGACTTTGGTTTCAACAGCTCTTGCCAGGAGCAGCATCCCCTCTTTTGTACCCAGCGGTGTTTTGCTTCCAAACTAAGGAGAAAAGGAAGTTGGAATCAATGTCTGAGACCAGGCCAGCTCTAAAGAAGAGTGCAATGGGAATGCCTCATGATTGAGAATGCTCTGAGGAATAACCATGAGAAAACACTTGCTCCAAAACCTTGCCCAAACATCTGTGTTACCCTTGTTTCTCATGGGACAGAGGAGCGACAAGAAAGGGAGTGATGCATCTCAAACCACACGCTGCCAGCAAGAGAAAGGCTTTCGACAAAAATTAAGACCCCAGGAGCCACAAAAGGAACCTGTGGACTTGGGAGGAAAGAGAGACTCTCTGTTTACCCCAGGAGAGCCAGGAAGAGCACACACAGGGACAAGGAAGTGCCCCAGCTCGTTCACAGGGAAGGGAAACCGGGTGTCCACTGCACAGGAGTGTAAATTAATAAAAATACCCCCCCCCCCCCTTCAGATGCAGAGCAAGACAAAAAGGAAAAAATGCTGAAGTGCAGCAAGCCCTCCTAGATAAGTTAAGAGGCATAATCAGAGAGGAGCAGAGCAAGCCACAGAAGAGGGCGGAGCAGCTGAAGTCTCACAGACCTGGACAAATAGATGGAAAGTATTTTGTAAGTCCCGGAAAAAGTATATGATGGTGACGGTACCGGGAAATGTACAGTAGGGGGAAAAAGCAAAACAAGCCATGTGGCGATAACAAGGATTTACTAAAGAGCAGGAATCTTCCACCAGCAGTTTCCCTCCCCGTTCCAGCAACTGTCCTGAGATATCCGGGCAGACACCATGCGGCCGGAGCTGTGGCTGTGTGAGGTCGTCTCCGGACACCGGACAAGCCTCTTACCTCCTTGTGTATAAAAGCCTTCAGGCATCAGATGGAGTCTTGTCTGCGTTGTGTACCTTCAAAAGACAGTAGAAAAGGTTGTTTATGCAGGAAAGCACCAGACTGAATGCCGATACTTCACCTTGTTACCAGTTGACCCCTCACTCACAGGAATCCCTCAGCTCAATCCCAAACACACACAGCCCCATCTCCATCTCAGAAGAGATCTTTAAGCCCCCAAACAAACCACTGCCTCATCCCCACGTGAGCAACCTGCCCTGATCCTCTTTCCTTTCCCCTCCCTCCCTTGCCGTACCACACTGAACTGGCATTTCTTTCCCTCCTCACACAACCAGACCATGTACAGACACAGTAATAATCCTGCATATGAAAAGTGTCTGCGGTCACCAGGGACTGGTCTTCCCCAGTTGCACCACAGAGTCACGGTGTCGTCACTGATGCAGCGATGTAGGGGTGCACACCATACATCAGCCAGCAGAAAGCATAGGAGGCGTAAGTCTTTACAGACCGTTTTTTCTCCTTCACATATTCCCTTTAAATGGTGTCTTCAACTCTTCCCAATATGTATGTAGCTTTTGAAGTTTACAGCTTTATAAGAGATCTGAAGAAGTGCTTGTCTCCAAAGGCTTTTCTGCTGTTCATCTACATTCGTTGTTCATGCAATAAGACAGTAAGCAACTGTACCTAATGTCTCCTAACACGCGCATGACCTGGGTTACCCCACAGCCAAGGCCGAAGACTCACCACAGGGTGAAAGTGTGGGTGGACGGGGGACCGTGTGGGTGCAGAGGCTGGACGAGAGGGGAGGCAGAAGGGGTCTCCGGCAGAGGTCGAGGGATGACTTTTCCCTGCTGTTGCAGCCACCTTTCTCCATGAGCGGTCTGGGTCCTAGAAAGGCTGGAGCCGCATCAAGCACGGCGGGACATACTCAAGCACGTCACCGAGACCAACAGGTGGCAGCAAGAGCAGCAGAGGCAGCTCCCCTGGTAACTGCCTCCAAAAAGGGAAGGTGCTTCCCCCGGCTGCAGGGCCCATCCCTCCACTGAGGGCAGCCCTGGGGGAAAGAGGGGATTTCTCTGACACCCCTCATGAGACAGAAGCAGGTTTTGGAGACTGGCGTTGGGCTGGAGCTCCCTGACACCCGAGGGGGCTTGCTGGGCACCCCAAATTGGCTTTTCGTGTGGGACCTGGCTGAAGAGAAAGGGATCCCTCTCATGGCTGGCTCTCCCCTTTCCAAACCAGAGTCTGTACTCCCTTTGCAGAGTCCTGGCACCAAAACGCCTTGCCCCGAGGGGGGATACCTGTTTGGGACACCCAAGGTCTCGGCCCCACCTGACGCAGCCCCAGGCTGATCCGCTGCACCTGGGACCCTCTCACAGGCTTGGGCAGAAGGGGCAGTACGGAAGATGAGCAACACAGTAACCGAGCACTTGTGAACATACTTGCAGAAGCCCCTCACTGCTCCTGGCCCACCCCCACATAACCACACGACATCACGCTGTGCCCCTGAAAGCAGGGCTGGGGCAGGGGAGGGCGCCGGCCCCAGCAGGCCCGACCCGGACCCTCTCCACAGGCCACTTCTCTGCAGGCCGAGGGCCGGGGCCCGCTCTTGCACCTGGGGGCTCCGACATCTCGGCAGGGGCTGCCGGCCGCAGCCCCAGGCCCCGGCAGCCAGTGGCTAGGCCCCGTGCTGGCACTGAGGGAGAGAGCAGGAGGGCGCCGGACCGGGCCGGGCTGCAGCAGGGCTGGGCTTGGCACCCGCCGCCGGTTCCTGCTGTGAGGCTTCAGGGCGAAGGCCGGGGCCTTCTTCTGAGAAGGCCGGAGCCAGGCCCGCAGGCCGGGGTGGGCCAGGAGCAGCTGTGCCCCGAGGGCCTGGCTAGGCTGCTCTGGACACCCCCCTCATCAATGCTGATGTTCTTGGCTGAAAAGAGGAAAACGGGGAGTAACTTTGCCATGCGTGTTTACTAGAGGCTTGTGGCCTGATCCTGTCAGGCCCCGGGTGCTGGCGGGGCTTTCCAGGTGGCTGAGTGACGCCGTGCAGCTGTAAGTGGTGACATAAATTGCTCTGGTGGCCAGTGTATGTAGCATGTCCCACCTGTGCAGTCAAGAGAGCTGGCTGGGTTTTCCTGCAGCTCCGGCCTGCGTCTCTCTCCTTCCTGCGTCACCTCTTGTCGTGACGCAGTTGGGTCTGATGGGTTGGAGGTCTCCAGTTTCTGCCCAGTTCGGTCCTGGCTGGAGAATGGGAGCCAATGTTCTTGGAGGAGACGTAGGGGAGGGCACACAGAGACACAAGCAGGAGCCTCCTCTTTGGAGAAAACCAGGGAGAGACAATGCAGAGGGAAAAGGCCAGGTCAGTCCTCTTGACACCACATTGCCCTCGGGTCCCTGGAGTGGGACATGGATGAGGGATGGGGCTGGGAAGGGCTGTCGGGAGAAAGTCATTGCTACAACTGTTTGAGGACCATGAGCGAGTTCAAGTGATGGAGAATGGGGAAATCCTGCATTTCTGGGCTGTGGGTGTCCCCAGGGTGCTGCCGTGTCCGGTCTGCGCCCCAGGGTGTGTCCCCAGCATGTGTCCCCATGTCACAGCAGCCCTCTGTGAGGCGCCGTGCCCCGCAGGGGGGTCACAGTGGCTGGGCTCTATATTTTCCCCCTGGGGCTGGTGCTGCCCCAGTTTCTCATGGCGTTTGCGGGAGGAGCACCCGGAGGGAGCAGTGTGTCTATCCGGGGGATCCTGCTGCCATGAGGAAGATGAGAGCGCTCAGAGGTGAGGGGCTGGTGGGAGGTTGGGGGCTGATGCCTGCCGGAGGCAGTGCCCGTCCCAGCTGGGGGCTGTGTCCCTGTCCCAGCTGGGTGCTGGGGACTGCGTCCCCGTCACCTCTTATCCTGCTGCCAGGCACCTCTGAGAGGGCTCTGGCTCCATCCTCTCCCTGCCCTCCGTGGGGCAGCTGGAGACTGCTCAGAGACAACCTGGCCCGGATGGCTCTTGTTGGCTGCTCAGCCCCAGCCCTCCCGGCCTCTCCTTGCAGGGCCCCATTCCATCCCCTGCCCAGCTCGGGGCCCCCGCGCTGGACTCACTCCGGTGCGTCGCTGCTGTTCTGGCACTGGGGAGCCCGGAATGGGCCCAGTCCCCCCGGTGTGGTCTTCCCAGTGCCACAGCGTCGGGCAGAGTCCCTCCCCTCATCCCACTGACTGCCCTCTTGCCAGTACAGCCCAGCACGGGCTGTTCGTGCTGGGGGAGGCTGGGAAGATCCTCACCCCTCCCTGGTTCGAAGCCCTGCAGCCAGCAAAAGCGTTTCTTCCTTTTCTTCCAGCTCTCTGCCGATGCGTGCGTTCCCAGTCCAGACCTGCGCATCCTGAGGATGAAGGCAGGGCAAAGGGGACGGCTGTCCCTGCAGCCGTCACTACCTTTGCGGCTGTCGGGACTTCTCTGCTAAAGCAGCTGCAAGACCATGAGGTGAGGCGGTGGGGGGTGAGGGCTCCCTTTCCCCTTCCTCGCCTGGCACTCTCCCTCTGACCTCCGCCATCCCCCATCCTCAGGAATGATTTTCTAGGCTCCTGCAAGGCCTTTTACCCTGGTGGAGCCGATCTCCCTGTCTGGCTCTCTGCTAGTGTCAGAGGTGCCACGGAAGATCTTGCCGTTCCCCGTGGCTGTCCTGACCGATGCCTGCAGCTCGTGCCTCATGCCCAAGGCACACAGATGATCCGGGGGGCAGCCGGTCTCCCTGGGAACGAGGGCAAAGCAAGTCTCGTCACTCCCCTTTGTGGTCTGTCCCCAGGGTGACCGAGTGGAGACATACCGAGAGCTGGAGAGCGTCTTGCAGGGAGACGATGGCTGTTTGACGAGCGGTGTCGTGAACCGCCTGATAGCAGAGGTGTCCAGTGACATGCGAGCAGCCCAGGTGAGCTTGTTCTCTTTCAAGGCACCAAAGCGGCCTGCCTATGCCCCTGTTTTTTGGGGAAATACAGAGCAGCGCAGAGATGTTCCTCGGTCATTCAGACCCAGCGGTGGTCCTAAGGGAGAAGCTCTGGGGACTAATGGGGGCATTACAGAGAATTTGAAGAGGGGACACAGAAAGCTGTGCAGAGAGGTGGACTCGGGGTTGTTTCTAAATGAGCGAGAGCTGAGTTCAAGCTCAAGGTTATTTCTCCTGCCTTGAGGGAGCGCCATGGGAACCCACGAGTTCCACGGAGAGGCCCCAGGGGGGTCTCCTGGCATCTCCGCAGAGAGGGAGAGGAGGCAGTAGCACAGGGCTGCGCTGAGGCGGCAGACACCCGGCCCGAGCACAGCTGCCCTGAGGCGTCTTGCAGGGGAGACAGGGTCATTCAGCCTGTCCGAGTGCCTCAGCCTTTTTCTTGGGAGTGTTTAACCTGTGGCGCTTTTTCAGGGTGTGACAGATGATGTGAAGACGGCCGCTAGCGATGTCCTGGTGGCTCTGGCCCGCTCCCACTTCCACTTTGTCATGTCCGAGCTCCAGAGCCACCTGAAGGTCATGGGGAAGGTCCCTGATGAGACTGTGCTCCTCACCTTGGGCAAAATGGCCTGCAGCTACGGTATGGCACTCTCGGCATCCTGGTTTGGGGAGGGGTCTGTGATAACGGGGAGAAGGGATCCTCCCCCTTCCTAAATGTTTTGTGTTGAACTGGGGGCTATGAAGTTGCCGTGCCTCCTTGCTCCGTGCCAGGGCCGGCTGGCAGCTCTGCCTTACCAGCCCAGTCCCGGTTCCTGGAGGGTAGGAGCACATTGGAGGCAAACCCGTGGGGTCTCTTGCCCCCCGCTGTCCTCCCCATTTCCCCAAAGGGCTTTCCTGTGTCCTCCTTGGGGAAGGCAGCCCTCCACACACCCTCTGGCTTGTCCCGCGTAGCCCAGCAGCCCCAGCCTTGCCAGCAATCGACCCCAGCCTCCCGTGTCTCTCACTGACCCTCTCGGTCCCTCTGTCCCTGTCTTCTCTGCAGCTCTGTGGTGCATCCCCTTTGTGGGAATGACACTGCTCGCCCTGCGCACCATGCTGAGCCGGGTGGGGAGTGGCCGGATCCTGCGTGCCATCTGCAGTGGTGAGTGTCAGCTCCCTGGCCAGGGCCCAGGGGCAGGGGCTGGGGTGGCCTTTGATGCCTCCGTGTGATCTCAGAGGGAACGTGGTGGGTGTCAGCCCGCAGCGAGGTCAGGCCTTGGTGATCCCAAAGTGCTGTGAGTGTGCAGAAGGAGCGGGGGAAGCCTGGGAGGTTCCTGTGTGCAGGACGTGGCAGTGCTGCGTGGAGGAACTCCAGGGTCCCTTCCCATGGCTTCTGTTCCCCTGCTTTCCTCTGGGGTTTAAAGCCCCTGCACTGAAAGGGCGAGTATGTGGGAAGGGAAGGGCAGCGGCTGCAGTGGAAAATGCTGGAGGGGAACAGGGCATTGAGGAGGAAAAGGTGCGACGGGGAGAAGGAGAGAAACAGTGGGGTGATTGAATCCAGATACCTCAAGAGCACGGCTTGTCCTCGGATCCAGCTCTGGTCCTAGGCTGAGCCCTGCCGAGCCTGGGACTGCCCTTAAAGCAGGCTTGGGCGAGGGTGCAAGGAACCTTCCTTGCTGCAGACTCTCAGGTGCTCCCTTGTCCTTTCTCCTGGTGCAGTTCTGGAGCAATGGTCAAAAGGGGTCAATACCTACTTCTGCAACCGGGAGCAATGTCCCTTCCCTCGCAACGGGAAAGCGCAGCTCTGTGAAGACATTTACCCGGTCTTCCGTTACGCGGTGGTAAATTGGCTGGGCTGCGAGGAGGAAGAGGTGAGAAGTGCTGCTTTCCACGCCTGGGGCCGCAGCAGGGATGTCCACGTCAGTGGGTCCGTCTGTGCCCGGTGGGGTGCGAGCAGAGGCGGGCAGGGAAGGGAAGCGATCTGGGTGAGAAAGCACCCCAAGCCGGGAGCCTGCCAGCACATTGCCTGGGGCTGGAGGCTCCCTGGAGGGAAGCAGCCAAGTCCTGGGGCCTTTCTGCAGGGAGGGCTGGGGTACCAGCATGGGGAAATGCTCTCTCTCCTCTGGAGCGAGCCCTTCTCCTGCAGGGCAGAAGGGAAAGGGAAACCCCTCCCAGTGGGAAGGGCAGACTGGTGTCCAGGGGATGCTGAGCGCTAGGCAGACCTTCAGCCCTCCAAGCAGAGCCTCTCCCTTCCCTGTCCAGGACAAGCAGGCTGTCCTCGGGGCGGTGGCTGCCATGATGGGGGTCCTTCTGCATGAGGAGCAGCACCGAGAGCATGCCTGGGAGCAGCTCCTCTGGCTCCTGCACCAATATCAGGAGGTCCGAGACACCTCTCGGGTCACCAAGGTGAGAAGTCGCGTCGGGCCCGGCATGGCTGCTGGGGTGGGCCTGAGCGAGTGGCACAAGGCACTGGGGAGCTGTGGGGTGCCAGGGGGAGCTGGGCAGCCCTTCGAGAAGGAACAGGGAGAGCAGAGGAGGCCTGAGGCTTCCTGGGCTCTTTGGGCAAGAAAAGAGCAATGCCGGGGGGGGCGGGCAGGAGGGAGCCAAGAGTCCCCGAGGCTCATCTTCTCAGGAAGGGAGGCATTGGCACCTCCCTGGAGCTCTGTGTGCGGGAAGAGCTTTGCCCTAATGCCCAGGGCCACGTCCCGTCCCATCCAGTGAGGGGCAAGGTCTGACGAGTGGGAAGTGGTGGGAAACTGAGTTGTCAACACCGGGCTCTCTTCAGAGGAAAGAGACCCTCCCGATGCTGCTCTGAGGGGAGGGCAAACAAGAAGCCCCATGCAGGAGGGTTTGGGCTTTTCCCTGGGAGGTGGTGTTAGGGACTCCCCTTATCCCACATGTGCTGCGTTTCTCCCTTCCCAAGTGACTTTTGGTGGCTTTAGCCTCCTCTTCCTCCCCCGTTCTCTTGTAGAGCCTCATCTATGTCCTGGAGACGCTGGAGGGAGTTCAGACCCCAATCCCACAGGGCATGGCTGTTGCCATCAGCACGGCTGTGCACCGCCAGGTAAGGGGAGCCTGCGCCCTGCCACCGGCCTGGGGCCTGCACACCTGATTGCCGTGGAGGGGAAAGACCTGCCAGCTGGCAGGGAAGGGAAAGGCAGGACAGGGCAGGGCAGGGCATCCCTCCGCCAGGATTTGTGAGCTGGGTGCCACGTGGGTGCCACGTAGGTGCCTTAAGGCTGCAGGAGGCCTGATCCTGGCGGTTTGGAACGGGTCCAAGGGGCAGCCCGGTTCCCACAGCGATTTCCCTCTCAGCCAAGTCACAGGAGGACTCTGGGAGAGGAGGGCAGAGAGCACCGTCTCTTTTCAGTCCCCCTCAACGCTGACGCTAGTTTCTTTAAAACGGACCTTGTTCCCACAGCTCTCTGAGGTGACCAAAGAGCCTGGCCCGGCCCATAAGGCAGTGCTGTCCCGCTGCATCATTCTGCAGGGTAAGGAGAGGAGACTGGGCGATGCCCCGCCGTGCCATGGCAGCTCTCTCCCAGAGAGACCTCGGCGGTCGGCGGCAGCTGCCTGCTAATGCAGAACGCGATTTCTTCCCTGCAGCCCACATGTGCCCTGAGGAGACAGTCATGTTTCTGCACTCCCAGCTGAGTGGTGGGAGCGAGGCCGGCCGTGTGGCAGCCCTGGGCCTGCTGGGAGCGCTGGCCCACTCTGACGGTCAGTGCCATGGGCCAGAGACACGAGGCAGGGGTTGGGGCTACTGGGCTGAGAGCAGAAACGGGCTGAAAGTGGTACACCTGCACCCAAAAGGAGCTGCAAAGAGCAGGTCCCCCAGCTGAGCTGACGCCCTGTGACAGGGCTCGAGCTCTCCCCCGGCAGTTAGAAATGGTGGCACACCAAGGACGATGCTCCAAGCTCAGTAACACGGGTGGGCTGATGGGCGAGCGGGCGGGCTGGCACGCGCAGGAGCTGCTTGTACCCATGCCATTTCTCTCATGCTCTCTGTTACCATAGCTTTCAGTCCCTATAAAATTGCTGTGCCTCTAGAAACAGAGTTGCTCTGGGTGTGCCGCTGCCTCCTGTGAAGTCAGTCAGGCCCCGCTTTTCTGTCCCACTGGTGTATGAAAAGCTTGGAAGCTTCAAGGGATCCCTTCTGCCATCGGGGCTCTGCCTCAATGCACACTCTCTGTATCTCTTCCAGCACCTGCAACAAGAGAGAAGCTGCCCCAGGTGGTGGAGGCCGTGCGGTCGGTGTGCAACGACCCCAGTGCCCCGGTGAGCTGGTTTGGGAAGGGGCGGTGCTGCCAGGGCAGGCAGAGAAACCCTTTCCCTCGGGGCAGAGCCTGGCAAGGCCATAGCAGGAAGCAGCGGTTTGGGGTCTGACCTAGATGACCATTCCCTTTCCCCACTTCCTCGTGCTCCCCAGAGAGCTGATGGCAAGAGGTGCCGCTGCTGCTGGCGTGGGCAGGGCTGGGGTGCCTGAGGAAGCGCCGGCACGTTGCCCAGGTGGTGGGTGATGGCTCCTCACCGGGGAGAGCTGGCAGAGCAGAGTGGGGAGGTCATTGTGCTCTGCAGGGCAGATGCACGTCCAGCCTGGTGCTAAAGCCCATTCCTGAACCCAGGAGCAAAAGCTTCTGCCGTGCCCTTGTCATCCCTCCGCGAGCTACAAAGGCTGCCCCCAAGTGAAGGCAGCTTCCCTTTGGGTTTTGAACAGGAGGGTCGTAACCACACTCTCCCCCTGGCAGGTGCGGAGGGCAGTTCTGGAGTTCATCAGGGAGCTGCTCAGCTCCGGCTCCCAGAGCTGCTGGGCATGGGATGTGGTGGGGCACATCTTCAACGAGTTCAGCCGGACCTCAGGCAGACTGGTAAGGGCAGAGTGGGACACCCGGGGCTTCGGCGGGTGCCTGGACTGTGCTGAGAGCTCCTGCAGGCATCCTTGACCATGGAGAGCTCCATGCTGCAGGGCCATCAGCACCGGCACTGCCATCGGAGCGGCCTCCAAACGGCCATTCCTCCTCGTGGGTGTCTGTGCTGATGTTGGTGGAGATGTCAGTGGATGACGTGGGTTTGCACCTGGGCGTGCCACCCAGGACTGCGGGGCTGCCTGCATGCCCGACGGGCTGAGCTGTGTCCACAGGCACCTGCAGCAAAGCCGTCTTGCAAAGGGAGGGGCCTTGTAGGGACAGGACATCCTCCAGCCAATGCAGACAGGTGGGCCTGGCTAGAGGAGCTTTCTGTGGTGTTCTCGTGCTCTGGCCCTCCAAAGCACGCCCTGCCCATCCGATAGCAGTCTGGGGACCCGTGTCCCTTCTGGCAAGGGGACAGGCCATTTGGCGGTCCCTTTGGTGAGTGTTTCCAGCTGGGCGCCCAGGAGATGAAGGCTGGGGATGGCCGAGCCTCCTGCTGACTTGCCGAGGATCTTCCCTCTGGCTGGAGCTTCCTTCCAGCCAGGGGATCTGTGTGCGTCGCTTTGCTCCGGGGCTCGGGGAGGCTCTGCTTTGGGAGCAGGGCGAAGGAAAGGGCTTCTGCATTCTCCTCCACATCCGTTGGGCTGGGCGTGCCGCTGCCAGGGCTGGCGCCGAGCACGCCCTGCTGAAGGGCACGTTCCTCACCTGTTTTGGTGGCACAACAGCAGCATTTGGGCCCTGGGGGACTGTGCAGACAAGCAGCGTCTCTCTCTGCTCCCAGGCTTGCCAGTCCTTCCCAGGGTCCGGGAACTGGTCCCCGAGCTGGGTCCGGCTGTCCTTGTCCTCTGCTCCCGGCAGGTTGGCGCAGCAGCACTGGTGGGACCGTGCCTGAGCCTCGTCGGTTGGGAGCTGAGAGTAACGGGGGTTTTGCCAACTCTGTCTTACAGGTGGCAGGAGGCCTTTTTGCCTGGGAAACCCCGGAGGAAGGAGCTCTTCAAGCCCTGTGCGTGGACATTCTGGGCTCGCTGGATGTCTCTCTGAGAGGGATGGCCAAAGTAAGTTGCCCTCTGCCCTGCTGCTGTGGTCACTTCTTGCCTTCAGGGCATTTTTCGTTGCGCTTCCTCATGCCCTGAACCTCTCCCCTCACGTGCGCTGAATCAGCACACAAGGCTCAGGGAAACGCAGACCATCCTTTTTGTCTTCGAGCTGAGTGGAAGTGCCAGTGTGGCGAATTGCCTGGTTCTTCTCTGCAGCTCCTGTGGCCGAGGCTGCTGCAGTATGTGGTGCCAGCCCAGTACAGCGGCATGCTGATCCCGCTCTCCCGCTGTCTCCAAGCCCTGGCTGAGAGACGGGAGAGAGCAGGATGCGAAGAAGAAGAGGAGGAGCCTGATGCCGTGGACTCCCAGGAGCAAGGTAGGAGCCCCAGTGAGTGCTGCTGGGTTTGGCTGGGTGCCGGGCCAGTCTGTGTTTACACGTGCCCTGCCAGCCCTGAGCAGGAGCCCAGGAGAACCAAAGGCTCTGCTGCTGGGCACGAGGGACTCTTCCCTGCATTGCCTCTCGCCTGGCGCAGAGGCCTGGCTCTCCTGCTCGCAGCGTGCTCCTGGTGAGCCGGGGCTCGTTCCTGGCCATGCTGGAGCTGACTTCATCTCATGCTGGGCAGCCCTTGGGAGTCCCCCCCGAGGCCAGCGCTGTGGCAGCGCAGCTGCTCTCAGCCCTCAGCCCTCTGCGGGGGCAAGGGAGGTGCGAGGGGCAGGGCATGGCAGGGGCTCGTCGGTCACCCAGCCTTTCTTCTTCCCCGCAGCCCAGCTGCCGACTCCCCAGGCCCTGCTGGCTCGACTGCTGGTGAGTAACGGGGCTCTGAGGAGAGAGCTTTTCTGGCCAGGGGTGGTGGGAGAGCCTGGGGCAGAGGTGCTTTTGAGGCCAGTGCCAGGAGCCCGCAAGGAGAAGGCAGTGCGCCTGAACCTTCCTGGGCCCGTCGGGGATCCCACTCCTTTCTCGGGGCCAGCAGCACCCTGGGTGAAGCCATTGGATGCCCGCTGCTGGCCGGAGTGGCGCCGAGCTCCCAAGCTCCCTCCCGGGAGAAGCTGCAGCTCTGGCGGCAGGAGTGACCCTTCTCTCCTGCTCTCACCTAGGTGGTGGCGGCAGCTCCTCACAAGAGCGGCGAACGTGCAGTCACTGCATTGCAGCTGCTGCAGGCCCTCCACGGCAGGATCCACAGAGCCTTGGGGGCGGCGTGGGCGACCGAGATCCCCCTCCTGCTGCAGTACTTGGAAGGTAAAGCGCGGGAGGGGAGGGAGAGGCTATGGGGACAGAGAAGGGGCAGGGCAGCTTTCCAGTGTGACGGAGGGGAATTGTCCCCAGCTCCCCAGCACTTGCTCTGCTGCCTTTCCCCTCCCAGGGAGCCAGCACTGAGGCTGGGGGCAGCCGTTGATGTCCCCTAGGAGGGCAGGTCTTGGTGGCACCCCCATGTCCTGGCTGGGATGGTGTCTGGGGCAGGGACAGGACTGGTGCTCCTGGAGGAGGTGCAGCCCCTGGCTTTGGAGGGCCGAGTCCCCAGGCCAGGCCAGGTTTGCAGCATCTGTCCTTGGCAATAGCCTGGGAGGAGGGCTGCAAATGGGCAGAAAGTGGTGGGTCATTCAGGAGAAAATGTGTGTTGCCGGTGCGTGCTGGCACTCAGTGGTCGGCGTTGTTCTGGGAGCTGCAGTCAAGCAGTGGGGATCAGCTGCGGTCAGTGCGTCCTTCCCCAACTTGAATGCAGTGGCTCTGACAAACGCCCCTGGGCTCCCTCCTGTGTCTTTGGCCTCACAAGGGCTTTGGCGCAGGTGCTTCTAGGGCCTTTCTAGCCTGATGGCCTGGGACTTTTGGGAGGTCTGACCGCAGAGGAGACCACTGGGCTCTTCTTTGGTGTGAGCTTAAATAGCAGCAAGGGCTTTTGCTTCCTCTTGCTTTCTAGGAAAAACCGAGATCTCCCTGGACTCTGCAGAGTGGGAGCACCGTCTGCTTAAGGTATCGCATGCTTGGGGGAGAAGAGGGAGCAAACAAAATTGTGGGAGGAAGCTTGGGGCTGCCTGTGTAGGCACCAGGAGGTGGGGGCACCTCCTGAGCACCCTGCACCTCCCCCCACAGTAGGTGCCTGCCTGCTCAGAGGAGCTGCTCTCTGCACATGTGCCACGGCTGATGGCTAATGCCCTCTAACGCTGTGGCACACGCCTTAGCACTGCCTCCTCCTCCACATCTGGCGTGCCAGGGGGTCTCGCCTGAGGTGTTAGGAGAAGAGGGAGGCTGGAGAAAAGAGGGTTGGGTGGGGCAGGGGAAGAGACTGCCGTTCCCGGCAGCTCTCCCCCAGCAGTGTCCCGGGACATGTGAGTGTGGAAAGGGTCCTGGCCAAGGGCAGGGGAACACTCGGCTTCCTCTCCTGTTCCCCACAGTTCCTACAAGCGTCACTGGAGCCCATCGAGGACAAGGCTTGGACCGTGGGCCTGAGCCAGGAGCTGAGCCAGCAGCTGGGCAGCTCTGCCCCTGGTTCCTGGGAGAAGGTGTGTCTCCTGCCCCGTGCTGGGGCTGGGGCTGGGGCTGGTGCCGGTGCTCTGCCCATGCAGGCGGTTTTCACTGCTTCCCCTTCCTTCACCCCCAAAGGCACTTCCTCCTGGGCTGCTCCAGTGGCTGGCTACAGCCTGGCACCACGGCTGGCCTCGCCTGCTCCCAGGGGCGGTCGGGTCCACCTGGGGCCAGCCCTCTCCTGACAGGTCGAGCCGTGACCGCATCTCGGGCTCGGCCTCTTCTCTTTCAGCTTTTCCTGTACAAGGCTCTTGGGACAGCACTGGCAGCTTGTCAGGACCTCAGACACGTCCAAGAGCAGGTGCTGAGGTTCCTTCAGGAGACAAACCCTGTGGAGCTGTCTGAGGCCCAGGTGAGGTGATGCTCATGTCCTGAGCATCCCCTGCCTGTTCCTGGGGGAGAGGGAGGGCTGCTCCAGACCTCCTTGATTTCCCCGTTGCTGCCATTCCCCCCTTGCTGCAACGTCCTGCCTGGCCGTTGTCACTGGCTGCAGCTGAGTGCCTGGGCTGGAGCCGACTCCCTGTTTCTCTGTGGTTGCAGGGAATGATTTTTGTTGTGTCCCACGCTGCCAAGAGCCACTTCCACCTGGTCTTGGACACAGTGACGATGTTCACCGCCGCTTTCACTAGAGACTGGTTTTATCAGACTTCCATGGGCTGGAAGGTAAAGGATCCAGGGTTTTGCTGTTTGGCTTTCCTTTTTTGGCCTTATTTCCACTTCTACACCTGCAGCAGCCAAACCGTGGCAGCTGTGTTTAGATAAGCCCTCTTGTAAGAGCTCCCTGAGACCTGTGTTTCAGAGGGGATGTCCTGGCATTGGGGCCCCTGAGGTGTCATTGGAAAGGACGGAGTTTGACACCTCGTGGATCAGAGCCGGCCGGCTGGGGCAGCTGCAGCAGTTGCTTGCATGCAGCCACGTTGCCCGTGACTTAACTTCAGCAGGAGCTGGCAAGAAGGGGGTGGGCATGGTGCGACACTCTGCCCCTTCCCCAAAGCTGAGGGCTGGGAGCAGGAGCCTGGTGAGGTCTCGCTGGCTCTGCCCCCCACCTGGGGGCCACGGGGAAGCCTTTCAGGGCAGGGCAGGGCCCTGCAGAGAGAGCGGTGCAGCCTGGCCTGGGCGGTGGGCAGACTGGGCTGATCTGCCCACTGGCACGCGTAGGCTGCGCGTCTCTAAGCAGGACCGTGACAGGCTATTTCAGATACCTTTCCACAGAAAGCTTCCAGACAGCTCCCCAACCCCTCAAATCAGTGGTAAAACCACCAGCAGTGTGTGTGATGCTGGCTGCACCCTCCTCCTCAGTCCATGCGAGAACCCACGCTGTGGGATGGGAACAGCTCCCGGCCCCAGAGCTCGCAGCTTGAGGAGTAGCTTGGGGAGCTGCTGGGAGGTGCCCAGGTGAACGAGGAGCTGGTGAGGGTGCAGGGCAGCGGCCTGCCGCAGGAGCCTGCGGGAGTCCTGGAGCTGATGTCTTGGGGCATCTCTGTCGACACAGATACAGCGGCGGCAGAACACGGGGAGAGCCCAGGCCACTTGCGCTGCTCTCATGCGCACCTACAGCGGCATTGCGCTGCGTGCCCCCAAGGAGCAGCTGCTCACCTGCGTGGATAAAGAAATCATGGGCAACATCCTGCGGCTCTCCAGAGCCAAACAGAGGGTAGGAGCGTGGGGCGTGCAGGGGCAGGGATGCCTGGGTGCCCTCGCTCCAGCCCCTCAGGGCTGGGGCATACCGAGATGGACGGTCTCTTTCTAAAGATCCCCCAAGGAAGGGTTTGTCCTCAACGTCCAGACCCCAAACCCCCACGGGTTCCATGCTCCTCTTCCCTGCCTCAGCCCTTCAAAGAGTTCAAGGGGTGCTTTGCTCTCTTTGGCCTCAGGACTTGCAGCTCAAGCTTGCCTTGGTGCAGAGCATCACTGAGGTCAGCAGCGCCATCCGGGCTGTGGGCGACTGCGGCAGCTTTGAGCTCTCCTTGAAGCAGGAGGCGACGCGGACCCTGCTGGTGAGTGCCTGTAGCCGGGGCAGTCACACGGGGGAGTTTTGGGCTGTGCCATGAGGCTGCTTTCCCCAGAGGCACAATGGTCTCTCGGCTTCATGCGAGCTCCTGGAGCTGTGTCCCGAGCTGGTGGGGCCCTTGGGCGCTGGTGCTGGGTGGCTATGGCTGGGGAGCAGGGTCCCTCCTGCGGTGCCTTTGGGGATCCATGGGGGTGACGGGGCAGGGCCTGTCAGTGGAGCCTGTCCCCGGGGGAGGCGGGAGGGCTGTCCCGTGCCCCTGCCCACTGCCAACTGTGCGCTTGTCTCTCTGGGACTTGCAGGACTGGATAAAGGGGGAGCCCTGGGACTCCCTGGTGTATGGAGTGTTTCAGGCCCTGGAGGAGTTGAGGTGAGGTCTGTTCCCCAGGCTCCGGGGGCTCCCAGTGTGTCCCAGCCCCAGTGACCTTGAGCGTGGAGCCGGGAGCTGCTGGGGCTGTGGAGTGGGAGGGTGTTCCCCATTTCGGGTGTCTCCCGATGGAAGGGAGCCTCAGGGGTTCCTTAACCTGGGTGTGGGGGTTGCCTGCTGCCTGGGAGGAGGCAGGAATTGCTGGAGCTGAAGGCAGTGCTCGCTGGCATGGGCTGGGGATGTTGGATTTGGGGCCCTCGATTAGGAGGAACCCAGCTATGGTTTGAGCCACTCTGGAGAGGGCTAGTAAATCCCCTTTCTGTTTTCTCTTCCTTTTTCCTCTGGCCAGCAAGCTGAGGCCACCTCTGAGCAGGGAGGAAAGTCGCAACCTGCTGTCAGTGTGCTGCCAGAGTGTCTTGTCCTACCCTTCCAAGGAGCGGATGAACAAGGGAAGGAAGACAGTGAGGGCAGCTGTGAACGTGCAGGTACCCACCGGCCAGTGCCTGCCCACCTCTGGGTCAGGATCCCACCTCAGTGCGCCCTGGCAGCCCCCGTGATGCAGAACCTCAGCTCTCCTTTCCTCCTTTCAGCTTCTGCACAGGAGAGGCATGGAAGATCTGGGCCATCTCATAGAAAGCCTTCTGGAGGCAGAGGCCACCTCTGCCTGTTTTGACGATGTGGTCCACGTGAGTAGCCATGGGGCAACAGGGAAAGCGTCACAGGGGCAGGGAATCAAGGCCTTAGAGGGTGATAAGAGGTGGATACCTTTCCTATGGGAAAGTGGGGCTTTGGCTCCTCGCTCTGAGGCTGTGTGTCTGGCTGGGGCCAGGGCCTGAGCTGGGGGACAGGAGCGCCCGGCCACTGTGGCCTCAGGACAGGCAGAGAAGTGGGTCCTGCCAGAGGGAAAGCCAAGAGCCAGCCCTGAGCTGGGCGAGAGCAGCCTGGGGGAAGGCTGGAGTGGGGAGACGCTGGCAGGGAAGCAACACCTGGCTCAGGGCAGAGGCAGCTGGAGAGAGCAAGGCGGTGGAGGCAGCAGTGCCAGTGCTCGGTGGGGCTGGGGGCTGTGCCGGGAAGGGGCCAGAGAAGGAGGGAGAGGGAGAGGGATCTCAGGGAGAGAAAGATGCCTGTTGCGAGAGAGATGCACCCTGCCTCAGGTCCTGAAGGGCTGGCTCACCTCAGCCCAAGAATGGGAGCGGGAGAGAGCCCTGCGGGTTTGCGCCCACGTGCTGGGAGCTTGCAAGGAGCGGTTTGAGCTCATGGTGAGTAGGGACCCCCCGTGTGCCCCGGTGCCCCCTCCCCACCATTCATGGCCCCGGAAGGGAGCCCTGCCTGGCCAGGTGCTGGGTTTCAGGGCTCCTGGGATTATGGGGCAGCCCTCCTGCCTGCCCCTCTGCCCGGTCGCTGCTCAGGGAGCAGGACGGGCGGTAGGGGCCAGTGGGTGCTGGGGCTGCCTGCGACCCTTTTCCTGCCGCTCTCCCCTGCAGCGAGGACATCCTTGCAAGCAGTTTGGCTCTCTGGTGGGCCTGCTGGGGACTCTGACCAGCGGCTGCCTGGCCGCATCCTGCCAGAGGGCATGGGTCTGCCTTGGCTACCTTCTCCAAATGCAAGGTGAGGAGAGCGGGCGCTTCCCAGCCTTGCTCAGCCTGATCCTCCCTCCCTTCCTGGCTTGGCACCACCGGGATCCTGCAGGGCCAGGCCCCATCCCCAGGAGGGAAGGGGGAGGCAATGTGCTCCGCTGGTTTTGTGCCCCCACCCTGTTAACTCTCTGCCTCCCCGGCCATCTCAGGAAGGATCCCTGGGAAAGGGTTGCTGAGTCCCACCTCCTTGGGGCACGTGTGATGTTGGGTGGTCAGGGCCATCCCCACTGCTGTCTGAGAGCAGGATGTTGTCACTAGCGCTGGGGACTGTCCCCCTCCATGTCTGTCCCCCTCCACGTTCCAGGGAAGACAGAGGGTGGTCAGACAGCTTGCTCGGATGAGGTCCCTGACGTTTCAGAGGGTGCCTCCCCCCTTGCTCCCTGCCCTGAGCCTGGGGAGACAGGCAGCTACCCAGGCAGTGTCTCCAAACTCATCCCTGCCAGGGAAGAAGTCTCCTGCCGAGCACAAGAGAGGAAACCAATTTGCTGCCCAGAGCAAACTGGGCAGGGAGGAGGGATCTGAGCTGCAGGCCCGGAGCGTGCTGCAAAGGGTTGTGTTTGAACCCTTTCCTCTTCAGGCAGCAGGGTCTGCCTGTGCTGAGGAAGTCACAGGGAGGTTTCCCGCCTCCCAGAGATGATGGTGGCCTGTGCGGGAATAGGGGACACAGCTGCTGGGAGCAGAGGCCAGTGGCTGCTGAAACCCTGAAGCCCCAGCAAACAGTTCAAGGAGGAAGAGGGGTCTTTCCAGCCCGGGATTTGTCAGCCGTTTATCAGGCTCAGGAAATCCTGCTGCACTGAGTTCAGGAGGGCCCTGGGTTTCCCTGTGGCCTTCACTGCCGCCACTTGGGTTCTCCTGGCCCCTCTCAGTATCTGGGGCCAAAGGCTGGGTTTCTGGGTTTCTGCAGACGTGACTCCTCTTTTCTCCTGGTGTTTGTTCCAGCCAAGACCATGAAGGTGGTGCCTCAGGCAGATGAGATCAGGTGCCTGTGTGAGGAGCCGAACAGCCCAGACACCAAGACTCTGGCAGACAGCTGTGCCACAATAGCAAAGGTAACTGGCCCCAAAACAATGGGGTGGGGGCCCAGCTCCCGGACTCCTGCACGTCTCCCTGCTCCCCTCCAGAGTCTCTTGCTGTCTCCAGAGCGAGCTGTCCAGGACGGCTGTTGTTAGCAAGTAGCAGGAGGCTTTGAGACAAGACTGTCCTTTAGGCATGCTGTAGCAGATACTCTGTGTGTGTGTGTGTGTGTGTGTGAGAGAGAGAGAGAGTGCTCTTGTCAGAATACAGATTTGGTATATAAGCAAACAACATGGCGGGGAGACACTTCCAAATCAGTTACCTGCACCAGGTGTAAACAGCACTGTATGCACAGCGGGAGGATCAAGTGCTTGCCCCCTCCATGACTGCCAAACTAACAGTCCTGTCAAGTTTCCTTTCCTTTCTGAATGGCTGGAGCAGAGCTGTGACGCGGTCTCTCCTGTTCCCGACTTCTCTCCAGGCTGTTTGCAAATGCATCCCTCCAGCACAGGCCACGGACTTTCTGACTGCTCTCCTGGACAGCTTCCTGCGTGTCAGACCCACGTGTGTGAAGGCAGTGTGGAAGTGGGTGTTCGTCTTCCTGGTGGAATGCAGAAAGGAAATACTCCAGGAGGTGAAGGAGAACTTTTTTTCCATTTGACTTTGTCTTTTCTCCTGTTGGCTGTTGCACTACATACAGGTGCCCGTGTGCTGAGCTGAGGGGCTACTGATGGGTCTGAGTCGTGCATTAGCAACTGCTGCTGGCGTCTGCTCCAGCTGGTGACAAGGATATGGGCACTTCTTGTCCAAAGTGTCCCGTTGGTCCAGGTCCTTCCCACGAGTGAGGCAGTTATCACTGGGAGGCACCAACCTTGCCGTTCCTCCCCTTCCTCTGGGGTCGCTGTCAGTCCTCCCTGCCCTGGGACCCATTTCTTTCTTCACTGGTCCCCAATTCCCTCTACTCGGAGCTTTGCTGGGCACGCTAGGTTTTCCACAGGTTGGATACTTGTTCATTGCTCTTACTGCTTTCCCCGACTGTGGTGTTACCCAGCCCGCGAGGTGCTCGTCCCTTAGCGACCAGTTGCTGTCCATTTGTAGCCTGGGAGCCTCTGGCCTCATGCTGTGCCTGCCCTTTCAAGGCCTCTGTTCTCCTCCACTCGCGCTCTGCTGCGCCCCACTTGGGCTCTAGGGCTCTAGGGCTGGCGCAGCTCACTCAGCCCAGGCTAACTCCCCAGTGTGGCTGTCTGCCGCTGACAGAGGTTGTTCACAGTGACGGCAACCACGGGTTGCAGCTCACAGGATCGTGCCCAGCTGAGCTAAAGCTCACCCAGCTGTTAGGTGGCTGCTGTTTACAGCCAGGGCAGGGCGTCCCTGTGCCGTCCCTGCAGAGCCCGTGGCCGCTCCAAGCAGCGGGAGCACCGCAGCCGTGGGCTGCGGGGTCACCCCTTGCTGCTTCCCCAGGCGCAGAGCAGGTTGTGTCTGCCCCACGGGCCAGAGGCAGGCAGCTGTGGGAGAAGCTGGGATCTTCCACAGGATGAGGGACCTGGCTGCCTATTTGTCCTTGTCATGGCCACAGCTTCTAGCTGTGAAAGGCTCAAACAAACACCCCTTCCTTTGGGGGAAGGTCCTTTGTGCGGGGAAGGGGCTGGCGCTTTGGGAAAGGAGGGTAGAGGCAAGGAAAAGTGTCCCTGGAGAACTGGCTTCCCCGGGAAGGAGTCACGTGCTCTTACACAGGCCTTGCAAGGCCTCTTCAGGGTTTTGAAGAGCGCGTGTGGTTTTGCTCTTGCATTGCTACAGACACATGGGGAGAGTTATTCAGGTGTTGGGTGTGCAATGTGTCCGTGTCCTCTGTGTGCACACAGGGCACACAGCTGCTCATACGGTTGGGCCCAGGCACATGCAGTGACTGAGGCTTTGCGTGTGAGTGCGTGCATGTGTGCGTGTGTGTGCACACAGACGTGCAACTGCCAAGAGCACGCTCAGCTCCGGACGTGAGCCAGGGTCAGGCAGGGGGTGAGGTTTCGAGCTAGATCTGGACTCTGTGTCAAGGGAGCAGGCATTGCTCGTGTGCTGAATGACTGTGTCTGGGCCCCGCAGGAGGGGGTAAAGGATGCACCGAGCCCTTCTTTCTCCTCTTCTTCCATTCAGGTGCCAAAAATCCTGAACACCCTTTACAGCTCCATGCAGCAGAGCACCCACAGGCCCTTCTCTCTCCATGCGGTGTTTCTCCTCACCCGCTTTCACCGGGAGCCTGTGATCAGCAGTCTCCTCCAGAAAGGTCTGCCCATGGACAGGTACGTGCACTATCCACTTCCCCCACTGTAGTCAAAGAGAGACCCTGCAGCTTGCTTGCACCAGGGGGGTCCGGTTAAGCAGCAGGTCCTTTTTCTGCCTGAACTGTCTTGAGTGTTGCAAGACTGCGTGCTTGTGTCTCTGCTGTGAGTGGGGGGTTGTAAGCCCCATTGCAGACAAGGAGAAGGTCTGAGGGCGCTGCAGGACTGCAAGGATACGGGCTCATGGGTGAATGTCTGTTCCCTTGCAGTGACACGGTGGAGCTGTGGAGGAGCCTGGGGAGGAGCATCTTTGGGATTCAGGTCCTGAGGTGCTTAGTGGAGAAACTGAACAGAGCAGGAAACGACCGCCTGGGTTGTAAGCGGCCCAACCGTCAGACTGCTCTGGAGACTCTGACGGTATGTTCAATGGCAGACACATTTCTGCAGCTTTGCATCTGCTTTCTAACTCATACTCTGGCACGAGGGAGTCAGGTGCCCTTTGCGGATGCCCGTGGAGACTGCCAGGGTGCTGTGCTGGGCCGGCCTCAAGGAGTGTGGGGAGCCGGGACAGTTTTGTGCTCCTGAGCCACAGGGCTGTCACAGAAGTGACAATTGTGGCGAGTAACCCCCCCGCCCCAGGCAGGCCGGGGAACCCGGCTGGTGGGAAGAGGCCCTGCCTGAACAGGTGGTTCTTGGTCATGTTTCTCTGTAGATCACCCGTGCCATCTCCGAGGTGGTGCTTGCTCTGAGGAGCACAGAGGAGCTCAAGCAACTGCTTCCCCACCTCCTTCCCAGCCTCCTGAGGTGGGTCAGTGAAACGCTGGGCGAGGAGAGGCTGCTTTCCCCCGTGAGCAGCTGGAGAAGGCTGTTCCTCGAGGGCCGGGTCCTTGAGGAGAAGCCCTGCAGGTAAGGAGCTGAAGGGGCCGGCGGAGGGGTTGGCTTCAGTTCCCCTTTCCAAGACATGTGCGTTCGTGGGGCTGTGGGAGCACTTTGCCTGCCCCGCTTCCTAGATGTGCAAACCGGTCGTCGTGGTTGGTTTTACTTCTGCTCCTTCATGGAGAAATTCCAGCTCCCAGGCAAGAAGGTCTTACGCGGCTCGTACTGCGGACGGCTGTCATCTTGCCTCCTGCATACCCTTGCATGCACGATAGCATTGCACTCCTTCAACAGACCCGCGCTGTGGGGAGCATGGCTCTCACGGGCGCTGGTGTCATTCTTCGCAAAATGCTGGTGGGAAGAGGTATTAGGTGTTGCCTTGGTTATCGAGCATGGAGTCAGTCTAGGGACGTGGGTTTTCTTCTGCTTCAGTGGGTTTGGGGCACAAAGAAAATGCCAGTGCCGTTAGCTGCAGTCTTGAAGGCTATGGAGCATCATTTCAGGGGTAGTTAGCTCTGCTAAAGATAAATCTTCCCCTGATCTGTTGTGATTTGAGATTTCTTTGGTTTTGTGGTGGTGCTGGTTTTTTGATTGGCTTTGTTTTGTTTGACTGTGTTTTTATTTGTTTTGTGTTTTGTTTCTTTTGCCAGGCTTTTCCTTTTGGCTTTAGAGTTGGTGCTAGGCAGATGCATGGCAGACAAATGGATGCGGCTGCTCATGAATCGGGCAGTGTGGGCTCGCCTGGAAGACCCCCTGGCTCACCCTGAGGGGGTGTGTCTCCTGACCAGGTAAGAGCCCCAGGGAAATGGCTGCTGGGACCCTTCTGGCATGCCTGGGGGGACGTCCTCAGCTGAAGAATAGTGCCGGCATCAGTGCAAGTGAATTTTGGAGACCTGGCCTGTGGCCGTCCTGGGTAACTCTGTGTCCCTTGCTTGTGCTCCCTTGTGCAGCGTCCTGCTCCAGGCTGGGCTCGCATCACCCTGTCTGGTGCAGAGCCTCTTGCCATGGCTGGGTTCCCGCTCAGTTAACCTGCAGGTGACAGCTAGAGCTTTCTTTGCTGAGGTAAGGTGGCGGGGGGGAGGAAGGGTTCAGAGGGGTTTTACTGAGATACTGCTGCTTGGGATGTCTTTTTTTGTGGGAAGATCCCTGGGGAAAGGGTCCCTGCAGTGGGGCGGTCAGGGGAACGCCCGGCTGGGACCAGGTCCCCATGGCACTGCCTGTGTCATTCCAGCTCTCTCGGGACGGCAGTACGGCAAGGAGCCATGCGTGAGGCAGGCACTGGAAGAGTCCCTCTGCAATACCTGGCCGCAGCCAGCACCAAGGAGTTAATTAAATAAAGCTCATCACAAAATGCCTAGGGGGAAGCATATCTTTTTTTTCCCTGATGGCATCCTCGTGGTTGGTGGGACCACGTGTGGGTTACACAGAGGCTGGGGGCTGCCAGCTGCGTGGCCCCTCTCAGATCTTCCCGGGCTGGGGATAACAGAGTCACGCCGGGACAGACCCCAGAGCAGGGGTCTCCACACAGGTCTCTCCACACAGGGAGCCCACCAGCAGAGATGTGGTTTCGACCCTCAGGCTGTTGTGCACACTGCGAGCCCTTGCGAGCCTCTGGTCCCCTGTCCTGGGGGTCCCACACCATATGTGTGATCCAAACTGAAGACTCCGCAAAGTTTGCTCAAACACAACCCGTGCTCCCGCCTTGCACAGTCATGTTCCTTGACAGAGGTGAGGATGGAGCTGTAAGAGGGAGTCGAGCCCCTTCCTGGGTTGAACACCACGCTGAGAGGGGGTCCTGCTGTGGAAGGGGCACCAGCAAGGGACAAGGGGCCGGGGCCGGGGGTTGCCCCGGGCACCTGCAGTGCTGAGGGCTCCGGCAGTCCTGGGAGCTGAGTGTGCCAGGCATGGGGCAAGCAGCTGAGCTGGAGGTGCTCCAGCGGCAGGCATTTGTATGACGTGGGCTTGGAGGGAGCCGTCCTGCCCCACCGCTGCAGGGGGTCGGTCCCAGGCACATGTGAGTCCTGGCTCCCTGCACATCGGGCTTTGCACTCTCCTCAAATGGTCTGAGCCTCCTCCCAACCCCACAGAGCTTCTCAGCCCTGCCGGTAACTCCTATTTCCCCCCGACTTGCTGCTTGCACGGACCAGGCACGTTTGTTCAGCGGCATCTCCTGAAAGAAAGCAAAGGACCAAGAAGCCAGAGACACGGGGAGAGAGGTCCCTGCAGAGTGGAGTCCCTGGAGAGAAATGTCTTTGGGGGAGGTTTCTCATGTCAGGCCAGGCCAGGAGAAGCGATGAAACTGTGGACTGGGAAGGCTCCAGGAGGCAATAGCTCGAAGGGGCCGAGCTCTGCCTGCTAGCCTGCTTTATTAGCTCTCCTGACAGCGGTAACAACAGCAACAGCAACCACAACAGCTGCTGAAGACAGGCTGTTTACAGAGCATAGTCTCCTCTGAGCAAACACAAGCATAACTCTTGACACCTCGCTTCCCCCAAGCAGCCCCCTCCCGCCCCGCTCCTGGGAGAGGAACAAGCTCTGGGCCGGGTGGGGGGCTGGAGGGAAGCCTGTGATGCTGGCCGGGAGCTCCCAGGGGCCCCGTGACCCCAGGGGCCCCAGGCCAGCATGGCCCCAATCCTGTGGCCGTGGTCTCCCAGGGCACGGCCAGGCTGCACTGACCCATTGTGCCACACCACCTCTGTGGGAGGTGAGGGGTCCCCAGGCACTCCCTGTGCATGGAGGGCTGGGGGGGCCCAGGCTCTTGGGGTGCTGGGACCCAGAGATTGGGCTGTGGGACGTTGCCTGCTCTGGGAGCAGAACAGGCACCCCGGGCGGCTCGCTCACGTGTGGCTGTCCCTGTTGCTGCTCTCAAAACTTCAATCAAAAATCCCTCCAGAGGCCAGGACAAACCCCACTTCAGTTGTGGTGCCCCCCCAATGGCCAACAGATTTCCCTGCCTTCCCACCACGGTCTGACCCCGCCACCCTGAGCCCCAAGGAGCAGAGACGGGTGAGGGCTTTCCAGCAAGGAAGGAGGGGTGAGAGGGGAAGTTTGCTCATCCAAGGGCTGAAGGAAGGCTCTGGGACGCACGGGGGCTTCCCCACGCCTTGCACCCCAAGGTGAAAGGCCAGGGGCAGAGCACAGCTGGGGCCAGAGGAGCACAGCTGGAGCTGGGGCTGCCTGACTTAGTCAGGGAGGGAGGGAGGGAAGGCTGTGGGGAGGGATGTCCATGACTTTTTCTGGGAATGCTGTCTCAGAGCCCAGCCAGAACTAGGGCCATGCCTCCCCACGCTCCTTTGCCTAAACTTCCCACCCTTTGATACAGCTCCTTGATGCTACCAGCTGGTTTCCAAGGCTGGGCCTGGCAGAGGAGGGAGGAGAGTTGGGGTCGGCCCTTTTTGGCTCCTCAGGCTAGAGAATGACATCCTTAGCTGCATCAAGAGGGCAGGCGCGGCGAGAGGGATGATACTGGAACAATCGAGGTTGGAGAGGTGTCCAAGCTCAAGCTCTGCAAGCAAGACCAAAGCAAGCCCTGCCTCTGGTGACTCGGCTTCCCAGATCACCATGGGATGGAAGGGGACCCTCTGCTGAGGAGCTCTCATGGACAGATGTCCCCACCACAGACATGTACAACTCCTCCAAGGGTCACTCCGGGAGCCTCAGTAGAAGGCAGAGGCAGCCCTAGGCAGCACTTGGACTTGAGGGACAGTTCCTCTCCCCAGGGGGAGGTGCCAGCCAAGGAGCCTTTTCCTAAGGGAGCTGGACAGACCATGGAGGCTGTTACATAAGAAAAAGCTCCAACGTGAAGATGGCTTCCAAGACCTGCGCAAGAGAACTTGACCGACAGTGACCTGCCCTGTGCAAGAGGGTCTGCTCGTAGAAGAAACCAGACCAAACCGGCTGAAAGTGGCAAAGTTGCAACAAAATAGTGCAAACTCTGCTAATAAGTATGCATTAAGCACGCTTGCACGGGGGGTCGCGTGAAGAAATACTCAAAAGCGCATGGTAACAAGCGGTGTCATGGCCAAAGCCAATAGGTTATGTAAACTGTAAAAATGAATATCTGAGTAGTCTTAAAACTGTATATAAGGAATGAAGTGTAACATGGGGTCCCTTTGGGCTCCCAGCCGAGAGGCACCTTAATGCCGGCAATAAAAGCTAGTGTGTACTTCTGCTGCCTTCTTTCCGGTACCTGTGCACAAGCTAGGGGAAAAGAAGAAAATGTGAGCAAGTCCTTTTTGCTAACGATTTGGCGACCCAGGTGGGACTCTGTGGGTTTCCGACCTGGTGAGTGTAGCTACCACATACAACACAGCTGGCGCTGGGTGAGTTCACCCCATTGTCCTTGCGGGGTCCGTGTTCACCGGGAAGGTACTGAAACCGGGGGCAGCGTAAGTCATGGGGGGTTCAATAGGTAAGGAAAAACGGGGTTCGCCGCTGGCAGAAATTCTGCAAAACTGGAAGAAAACTGATGGTACTTCAGGACTCACTAAAGCTCGAAAGCTCGAGCCATAGTTCTCTGCCAGGATGAGGGGCCAGCTGAAACTCGGGAGGAGATGCCGTTCGAGCAGTGGCCCCTGGAAGGTTCGTCTGATATGAGCAAGCTGACTTTCCTGCATCAACGCTTGGAGGATCAGAAACCTTAGCAAATGAACTACTGCTCTTAGCAAATGAACTACTGCTTTGTCTGGGATAACTGGGCTTTTAAACAACCAGGCGGATACGGGGATTTGGCTAAGGTAAGACAGATGGTAACGCACCCAATGCCGGGAGACTCAAAGTCTAAACCCTACCCTCGCTCTGCTTCACCCTGCACCTGCTCCTGCTACTCCTCAGACCCCTACGCTGTACCCGCCGCTTCCTCCTGAAAATCACGCTCCTGCTTTGCAAGCTCCTATGAGCTTGCTAGTGGCTAGTCCGGCTGCAGGAATGCCTGTGGCAGCAGGACAGAAACCACCCCCTCCAATATTACATGCCTATGTTTATCAGCCATGGGCTCCAGGAGATTTGACTCAAGGGGCGCAACAGATGCCCTGGGTACGTGAGGACCCAGAAAAGGTTGCCCAACTCTTCTCTACAATAATAGAGGGACATCACCCCTCTTGGAGGGATGTTCAAGTGCCGTTGCAGCAAATATTTTGGTTGGGAGATAGAGATCGGATTTGGGAAAAAGAGAGAGAATTAGCAAGTCGTGATGGAAACAGACAGCCTTGGCCAAGCGTGGACCCTAATTGGGATTATAAGAATGCAAATGACCGAGCTGCCTGTGAAACAGCTTGCCATAATCTGGTCCTGGCAATAAAGGCTGCAGGACAAACCGGTGTCAACTGGGAAAGAGTTCGGGAAGTGAGGCAAAGATCAGAGGAACACCCGAGCGACTTCGGGAGTCGCTTGCGGCAAGCATTGTTGCGATACGGAGGAAGGACGGAAGGTGACTTTAATGACGAATTGGCAGTGAGTGCATTTGTCCAACAGGCAGCCCCAGACATTCATAAATACTTTGTGAAGCACGCTCCAGGATGGCAGGGGGAAAAAAAATCCACAAAAGATATTGTCTCCGGCAGCGTATGTATATGACGGTAGCTCATAAAGACCAAAGAAAGAAACGGAAAGAAGAAAGTGAGAGGAAGTGAGTATGTTGGCAGTAGCGATGGGAGGAATCCCGCTGACGAGAGGAAGATGAAGGAATAGGAGAAGGGGTGTGGGAACAGCAGAAGCAATGAGAAGAGGACAACTGGACCCAAGTCGTTGCGCACGCTGTAAGAAACCAGGCCACTGGAAGAGAGATTGTCCATTTTGGCCACGAATGACCAGAGGATTTGGGTGGGAATCCCCCTGTTTGGAAGCCGCCAAGCAGCGAAAAGGTTGAGGAGCTGGCAGAATTCACTCAGCACGACTCTCAACAATGACCGGAGGTGGGAGAGCCTGTAACCCTTGCGGCGTGCGAACCACTGGTAGGAGATCGTGCTCAAGTCGTGATAAAAGTCAGTAATCACACTTTAGAATTTCTGATAGACACGGGTGCAACCGACCCTATGCTAAATCAATACTGAGGTGAATTAAGTCAGGAGAAAGTACAAGTGCAGGGAACCGAGGGGCACCCGGTGACACTGGGGATAACAATCCCTTTATTAGTAGAAGTTGGCCCACATGCATTATACCCTCAGTTTGTGATAATGGAAGGCAGTCCAATTAATTTATTGGGGAGGGATTTACTGGAAAAATTGCAGGCAGGAGTTATGTTTGAAAACAGGGGCATAGCGTTGGAACTGCCAGAAGTCATTGCTCAGATAACGATGGCTGAGGACTTCCAAGCGATACCCCAAGAATTGAAAGATGTCCATAAGCCGCCTGGAAAGAAAGAGAGTTTCTAACCATCAGCGCGACACAAAACAGCACATCGAGAACAAAGTTTTGGATCTTCTACATGCTCTAGAAAAAACAAAACAAGTAGCAGTATTACACCATAAAGCCCACCAGCGAGATACTTCTGACCTGACTGAAGGAAACAATCTTGCTGACGGTGCGGCTAAGGCAGCAGCTTTACAACCCTTTGTGGCGGCGTGCTCCCCCCACCCCACCCACCCCCCCGCGTAAGCAACGACCACCAGTGGGGGTCGTTGTGGCTGCATCCAGCTTATGCTGGACTTCGGGAATGGGTGGCAACACAGTGGCCAAGGGCTGCCTGGAGCAGTGACCCAAACGACTTGCTGATATGCAAATACGACTGTAAGTCAATCATCTTACTCCATAAATAGTGGACAGCCCAGGGCCCGTTGAGCTCTCCTGCACGGCGGGATCTCCCCTTGAGTAAGGACGCCTCTCAAGGTTACTCCTCGAGGTTGAGAGGTTCCTTGCCGCAACAGATCCTTGGTAAGTGACTCATAGCACGCTAAACTTTGAAATCTTAGCTAAGTGATATAAAGGATCGGTTGCGCATATATAATCCTTTAGACATAAACCGTTGACCGAGTCTGGGACTACGTTTGCATCCAGCCGCACCCAGACTCCTCTCTGAGAAGGAGTTTAGAAAGCAAGGGGGTCCTTTCTGAACCTCACGACTCAACGGGAGAGTCTCCCTGGCAGTTTTGTCTGACCCTGTCCTCTATGCAGTAAATAATCAAGTGTACCTTGCCATCGAATCTTGTTAAATCACTGTCACGTTTACCATTGAACTTCATTAACTCACACTTTAACTCACTGTTTTCTATCAATAAAGTGTATTGTTGCTTCTCTCGCTTACCAGTGAAGTGCACTCTCACGCCATCTGCGACAGGCACCCAGGTTTAGTAAGAAGAATTTCTGCTCTGGCCCGGGGCTTAGTCAATGTGCAAATACAGTACTTATCCAGGTATGAAACTGAGGGTATCAGTTGATCCCAGGTGCCACATACACTGCACCTTCTTCCATTGTCTCCTGTCGATGAATTGATTTCCAGTCTCTTCCACCTCATCGCAGCTTAAATAACTGCACTCTGGCTGAGGGCTGACTGGGGGAACTTCTCAGTGCTTTAACTTTGCTTTGGGCTTGGTAGGAGCACGAGGCTTCATCCCTTTGGCTTGGCCCCCAGCAGAAGGTGGGCCAGTGGCAGGTTTCCAAGTGGTTTGGTGGAACTGAGCTTGTACCCCTACCGGAGATTAAAACCCGAAGAAACAAAAACCCAGAGAAACTGTGTTAGGAAGTAGCAGAAAAAAAAACCCTCAGGGATGACCAATGTTTAAGACACAGGGGTTTGGCATTTTGGAGACCAGAGCTCCCAACAGACATGCCTCTTCGAATAGAAACATCCTTTAGCTTTTGATCCTGACGGAACTATTACAGACTGCCCCCATCTCTACTTTGCAGTTGCCTGAAGCATTTGCTTGTCCATGTCCAGTTCGCTTCCATGCTTGCAAATTATGTTTAATCTGCAAAACAGTTAGTACTATAAACTGGCAGCCAAACGCCTCTTCTCTCAAAGACGTGAAAACTGCAGTTAAAGGTGACACAGGTACCATGACAGGCCTTCTGGTCTGGGTTAGGATTCAAAAAGCAGTGTCTTCTGAACCTCTGTTTTCCCACTGCTGCCAACAGCTGGAGAAAGGGTCTGGTTTTGATCAGCTGGATGATCAATGCTAACTACCACGATCCAGTACAGGATGTTACACCTCAGGCTTCAGATTTTGGGCCCAACACAAAGGACTGGATAACCTGCCTCCTGCCATTGGACTGACTGCCGTATGGCACATCCCCTGGCTTCTCAAGCTCTTCCCCAGCAGTCCTCTCCTGGCCACTCTGCTGTAGGCCGCTACATGGTCTCAGGGAACCACGTTCTGGGTCCACTCTGGCATCTCCCGTCAATGAGGATACAGAGATGCTCGCCCAGCACACTGTGCTCCTCTCCCCTCTTCTGGTCTCTCTGCATTGTCCTTTCCTCATCTCCAGCCACTGGTTTTGACCTTCAGGCAGATCTCCGCTGCTTGTAAAACTCCCCCGTCAACAAGATGACCACGTCCTCCTGATCCTTCTCAGTGTTGGGAACTTTGGTCTGGAAGCCAAAACAGAAAACACAGGAGGAAACAGGAGGAGGAGGAGGAGTTGGAGGCAACAGGAGGCATCAGGAGGCTTCACCAAGGGCAAGTCTTGCCTGACCAACCTAGTGGCCTTCTATGATGGACTGACTACATCCGTGGACGAGGGAAGAGCTACTGATGTCATCTATGTGGACTTCCGTAAGGCTTTTCACATGGTCCCCCACAACATCCTTCTCTCTAAATCGGAGAGATATGGATTTGATGGATGGACTATTCGGTGGATAAGGAATTGGCTGGATGGTCGCATCCAGAGGGTAGTGGTCAACGGCTCGATGTCCGGATGGAGATCAGTGGGACGAGTGGCGTCCCTCAGGAGCCCATATTGGGACCAGTACTGTTTAATGTCTTCGTCAATGACATAGACAGCGGGATCGAGTGCACCTTCAGCAAATTTGCAGATGACACCAAGCTGAGTGGCGCAGTTGACACACCTGAGGGATGGGATGCCATTCAGAGGGACCTGGACAAGCTTGAGAAGTGGGTCCTCGTGAACCTCATGAGGTTCAACAAGACTAAGTGGAAGGTCCTGCACCTGGGTCGGGGCAACCGCCAGTATCAATACAGGCTGGGGGATGAAGGGATGGAGAGCAGCCCTGCCGAGAAGGACTTGGGGGTACTGGTGGATGAAAAGCTGGACATGAGCCAGCAATGTGCACTCGCAGCCCAGAAAGCCAACCGTATCCTGGGCTGCATAAAAAAATAAGCGTGGCCAGCAGGTGGAGGGAAATAATTCTGCCCCTCTACTCCGCTCTGGTGAGACCCCACCTGGAGTACGGCATCCAGCTCTGGAGTCCTCAGCACAAGAAAGACAGTGACCTGCTGGAGCGGGTCCAGAGGAGGCCACAAAAATGATCAGAGGGATGGAACACCTCTGCTGTGAGGACAGACTGAGAGAGTTGGGGTTGTTCAGCCTGGAGAAGAGACGGCTCCAGGGAGACCTTATTGCGGCCTTTCAGTACTTAAAGGGGGCTTATAAGAAAGATGGGGACAGACTTTTTAACAGGGCCTGTAGCGACAGGACAAGGGGGAATGGCTTTAAACTAAAAGAGGGTAGATTCAGACTAGATATAAGGAAGAAATTTTTTGCCACGAGGGTGGTGAAACACTGGCACAGGTTTCCCAGAGAGGCTGTAGATGCCCCATCCCTGGAGACATTCAAGGTCAGGTTCAACGGGGCTTTGAGCAACCTGATCTAGCTGAAGATGTCCCTGCTCATTGCAGGGCGGTTGGACTAGATGACCTTTAAAGGTCCCTTCCAACCCAAACCACTCTGTGATTCTATGATTCTATGAAACAAGAGGAGGAGGAGGAAGAGAAAGAGGAGAAGGCCCCAGGAGGAAGACGAGGAGGAGGAGGAATAGGAGGCATAAGAGGGGGAGGCAGAGGAGGAGGAAGAAGAGGAAGAGAAAAAGGCAACAGGAAGCATCAGGAGGCAACAGGAGAAAGAGGCAAAAGGAGTCAGCTGGAAGAAACGGGAGGAGGAGGAGAAGGTGGAGGCAGTGGAAGAGGAGACAGAGGACGAGAAAGAGGAGGAAGAAGAGGAAGAAAGGGAGGCAACAGCAGGCAACAAGAGGCAAGAGGAGGAGGAGACAAAAGGAGGTAAAAGGAGGCAACAGCAGGAGGAGGCAACAGGAGACAAGAGGAGGAGGAGGAGGAGGAGGAGGAGAAGGTAACAGGAGGCCAGAGGAGGCAATAGGGGGTTCCTAGAAAGGCTGTCCAGTTCTGCAGCCCTTGGGGTGTTCCTGTCATGGGCTTCACCATCTAACACCAAGGCTAGGCTCTTTGGTCCCCCGGGTGCTGCATGTTGCAACAGTGTGGTTTTCCCTCCCGCTGTTGCTGGCATGGACCTCATAACCGGGGGTATAGCGCCTTCTCCATTAAGGACATCCCGGGCAGCCAGTCTTGCTGTCCACTCGGAAAGCCCGTCCGGAGCATTCCAGGGATGGGAGGGGTTAGAACCCTGTGTTCCTGGCAGCTGTCTAACAGCATGTAGTACTGGGAGGGGGTCAGGCTAGCAGGAGCATTCCCTGGGGGTTTTTGGAGGATCCCAAGGGGTTGCTAGGGAGATGGGGCTGGTGAGTGGGCATCCCAGGATGCTATTGAAGTTCTCATGCGAGGTTAGCAGGGTTGCTGGGTCATCCCAGAGAAGCCACTGGGGTCTCTAGGTCAGCCCAGAGGAGCTGTTGTGGTGTCTTGTGCATCTTGTGGAGGAGGAGGGGGCACTGTGGCCCTTGGCAGTTGCCCACAGGTCACCTTGGGAGACAGAGCCCCTCCATGTCGGTGTGGAGCCTGAGGGGCCCAGCCCCAGGCAGGATACTGCCGTCTCTGCCCGCTCCCAGAGGAACCCCCCTTCCAGCGTTGGACAAGGGAAGCCCGTTCCTACCCACAGGATCACACCCAAAGACCACCCTGTCCCACGAGTGCAAGAGCCGCCCAGCCTGCCGCAAGCCCCCCAGGCGCCCTTTGATGCCAAGGCCCTGGCTGCCCATCAATGGCACCGGCAGCTCTGCTGCCTGGACGGCCCACTGCACTGTGGGGGGGGCCAGGGGTCCGGGCAGGCCTGGGCTGCCCATGAGGAAACGGGCATCTTGTGCTCCCCTGCAAAAGCGGGTGGCATGGCTGGGAAGCTGCAGAGCCCCGCACCGCCCCAGCACAGCTTGGCCCTGCGCCAGCGTGGGGCACCCACTGGCCAGTGAGGTGGGACATGTGGGGCTGCGCTCCATATGCCCTGTGTCCCCATCCTGCCATGCTGGGACCCTGCTATGGGCCGTGCCGCCCAGTGCCCGCAGTGCAGCCTATGCCCCTGTGCAGGGACCTTCCTGGACCCTGCAGGCCACTGTAAGACAAGGAAGGGGCACACTTCCATTTCAAACTAGGGAAGTCAAGGCAGAATCAGCACGGGTGAGAAAAAAATGGTCTTTGTTAACCAGACGTACCCCTGGGCCCCTGACAGCACGTCTGGGCTACTGGGTTTTTCTTCCTGGCGTACGAAACAGTTGCAAGAGGAGAAACACTGACGGAAGCAGCTGTCCCATGGGGCAGGAGCAAAGCCCCCTTTCCAGCACCCTTTCTTGTTTCCCGGGTATGCCCAGGAGAGCTGGAACCCTGCCCGGCAGGCCAGGCCAGGCCAGGCAGCTGCCCGGCACGGGAGCGTGGCAGGGTTTGGGAGCCCACAGGCATGGGGTTCCGCCGCCTGTAAGGGCGGCAGCCGTCTTGCCCCAGGGGAGCCCACAGGGTCTCCCCGCCCTACTCAGCCCTGGGGAGCCCCAATGTGATGTCAGAGCCGCCGCTGTGAGGTCAGAGCTGGCTGCCTGCACAGCCCTGTGGCGCGTGGGGAAGGAGCCCACAGCTGCTGTGTGGCTGTTGCCCTGGGCAGGCGCGCTCCTGCTGGGGGGGGCGGCGTGGGGCTGCTGCCGGAGCTGTTTTTGCCTGGGCAGGCCACACTGCTGCGGCTGAGGGGGAAGAGCTGAGCGGGGAGCCTGTCTTTGCCCAGAGATGGCGAGGAGAAAGGGCCCCCAGAGAAGATGCCAAGGGGCCTCCAAAGGCTCCTTGGGGAACAAGGCTGACCAACAGCCAGCAGGGGAGGCAGCGGGGCCGAGCCGCTGCCAGACGAGTAGGTACGAAACGGGCTGCTCCTGCCCAGGGCGTCACGTTGGGGTGGTAGCACGGACGTGGTGTAACACGGTCAGTGGGGTGCGCAGCAGCATGGGGAAGCCAACAGAGGTTTGCTGAAGAAGAGCCCCGTGGCTTGCGAAGCCCCCCTTCTGTGGGGATGGGTCTCGGCTGAAAGCCTGGCTCGCTCTCCCGGCCAAAAGCCAGTGTGCAGCAGGGCCTTTTGGGGAGGCGGTAGCCTCGTGCTGCAGGGGTCGGAGCCCAGCCCTGCTGCACGGGGAGATTTTGCTGCGCGGGGAGTCCAAGCCCCTGGGACCTGGGACTGGCCCCCTTGGGACGTTGAGGCACAGTCCTGCCTGGCTGAGGGGGGCAGCTGAGCGGGGAGAAGAGGGGTCGGGAGACCATCAGCGCCCAGGGAAGAGGTGGGGGGCTGCGGTGGGGGACAGCAGCCTGTGCCCCCTCCCCGAACGGCCACTGAGAGGTGCCTGCCGAGGGGCAGGATGGCGCCAGGGGCCAGGGAGCAGGGAGGGACAGGGTGAGAATTGGGCTGTGCTGCCGGGTGGGCTTCCCGAGGCAGGGGACCGCTGCTGCCAGCTCGCTTCCTCTTCTCCCACTGTGGGCCTGTAAAGCAAAGGATGGGGAAAGGCGGGGGGAACCCCTGGAAGCAGCCCAGCTGTGCTGCCCTCTCTCGCTGCTGCTGGAACGGCCCATCCTCTGGCAAGGGCCTCCGCTCAGGCTACCTCTGCCCACCTCGGCTCCTGCAGCGTGGGGACAGTGGGCAACCGGCATTTGTCTTTTTCCTCCCACAGGAACCTCTGCATGGAGGTGGAGCTGGTGGAACTGTCTTCGATGTCAACCGCCGGCTCAGCCTCTCAAGGGCCTGCCAAGTGGCGTGACGAGGCCACAGAAATTGCAAGTAAGTTCAGCACTGCTGCTTGCTGTGAAGTCCTCTGGGGTGAACTTGGAGAGCTGCGCTGTGCCAGAGCTCTGGCCAAATGTCACAAGTGGCAGGAGAAGTGCAGGCTGCCCTGCTCTTTGGCCCAGGGAGGGAGAGTGTGTAGGACTCGGTGCCCGCCTCCCCACAGGGAGCTGAAACATGTGTGGCTGGGCATCCTGGAGAAGAGACCTCAAGAGACGGGCCTAACTTTTCTCTCGTTTCTTTGCCCAGGGACAGTCTTCAGCCTTACTTGCCATCTGGCAGGTGCCCTTGTCTCTCTGTGGAGACATCTGCTGAGCACGTGCATCTTCGCCGTGTACGTACTACTTGTTTCTGCTGTGGACAGGGGGGAGAAAGGGGATGTGTGAGGGCCGGTGCAAGCAAAGGGGAGAGCAGAGGGTGTTCCCCAGCCAGCAGCAGGGGGCTCCCACTCGGGCACCAAAGCTCGGGCGCTGCTCGTGCTGTGGCCATTCTCAGGGAGAGCCAAGAGCAAAGCCCCTCGGAAGTCTCACTCCCACGCATTTGCCGGAGCCCCAGACTTTGGCTGCGGTAGGACAAACTGCCACGTAGCCAGACGCTCGGGTGCAGAGCCAAGCCTCCGCAGGGGAAGGGTTTCCCCCGGCTCTGGCAAGGGAGAGTCTGGAGGTGCAGGTCTGGGAGGGCTCTGGGAGGAAAGCCAGACAAGGCTCCTGCGCTTCCCAGCTGTGCGGAAAAACACCCCCAAGAGAGATCTGTGTGATGGCAAGTGAGAACAGGCCTGCTTTCTCAGCCAAAGAGAGAGCAAGGTCCACACCAGAAAGACTGCTGAAAAGCAGTCTTCATTTGCTCGACCTCTTGGCTTCCCTGGATAGTTTTCATTCCCTTTTGGAAGGTGCTCCTGGAGCCCTTCCTTTGGGGAAGATCTGCCGGCAGTGTTGAATGGCGTGGACAGAAATCGTGTTCCTCCTGTGTGCTGCTCTGTCAGCTCTCTGTCAGCAGCAGGCTTCCAAAACGGTGGCTTTCTGGCCTGAAAAGGGAAATCCACCCGTGAAAGGGTTTGCCCACGACTTGGTTCGTTGACAGCCACAGGACTCCCTCTTTTTCAGGCAAAAGATGGCCCTCCAGAAGAAGAGGTTCTTGAAAGTCGTCTTCTTGTTGCTCCCAGTGGCTCTTGGTGAGTTTTCGTGAGCAAACATCTGAGGGCGACAGCCTGGCTGTGCTGGATGCCAGCTTTCAGCTGGCCAGCTTTCCTTTTGGGCCAGTATGTGCGGAAACTCCCGTGGCCCAAGTGCTTCCCGAGTATGTCCTTGAGTGGGACTGGCTTTCGGACTAGCAGTAAGACTGGTAGTCTCCCAGCCATGCTGCTGCTCTGGCCACTGGACCAAATGGCTTGCGTAGTCTGCAAGTCTGCGAGCGAAGGGCGTAGGTATTTCCAAGCCTGAACTGGGGATTCCCAGGGGGGAGGGGCCGTGCAGGGGGACCGATGGAGAGGTACCTCTCCTAGCCCATGCAGCCTGGTCTCGGTGCTCACTGAAGCAGTGAGGGGAAATGGGGAATAGCTCTGGGGCAGCGAGCACACCTGAAGATCACGGCTGCGCAGTCCCCTCAAGCCGGGGCTGATGGCTCCCGGTCGGAGGCGCGTCCTCTCTCTGCGCCCCCACGTTCCCCACCTCCTCAGCTAACCTGCTGCCCCACCCCCAAGGCAACAGGGAGGAGACAACGCGACTGCAGGGATCGCTAGCAACCCCAGTAAAATAACTGTCTCTTGGTGATGTGAATTGCAGCTGGTGTTTACTGCGGGACCTCGCTGCCAGCGTGGACAATGCCGGCAAAGGGACTGAGAGAGGTCGGTGACTCTTGTGGGACAGGCACCTCCGGCAACGGAGCGTGGCTGACAGTGGCTGGATAAATCACGGGCTCTTCTGCTTCCACGCAGGGTGACCCAAAGAAGCAGCAGCTTTTGCCGTCTCTTCCTAGGGAACCCTCTCCTGGGAAGCCCCGGCGGCTCTGGTAGCGGATGCTCTAATGGAGCGTTTTTCCCTTTCAGGAGCTGACAAGGGTGTCTGCAGCAGACCTCAAGACCCTGCGGTAAGAGATGTTTCCTGAGCTGGAATTGGTTCGGTGCAGAAGCCTCAGCCGACCTCGTGCTACCTGCACTCGTTTTCCTAACAGCCAGGGCTCCCGTACTTCCCTCCTGCCTTTGCCTTTTGCTCAACCTGGTGCGGAAGGGAAGCACTCGCAAAGCAGGGAAAGCACATGTGTCTCTCCTCCTTGCTGAGCTCAGGTGCTCCCCAGAGGGGATGGGCCGCTCTCTGACAAGATCTGCTTTCCTGTTCCTGCAGGCACTCGAGCGCTTTGTTGGCGGAGCAAACCCAAAAGATGCAGCTTCTGCTGGAGGAGGTGGCTCAACTGAGGGCGGAGCTCAGCAGTGTGAAGGTGATCCTGCATTTTGGGGAAGGAGGCTTGGCTGGGCAGAACCCCCGAGAAAGCACTCCTTGGGGTTGTTGGTGGGGCCGGACTGCTGACCGCCGCAACCCAGCCTTTGCCCCAGGGGCTTGCTGGCTCAGCTTCTGCGCTGCACAGGCCCTCCTCCAGCCCCAGTTTAACCGAGCTGCTTCAGGCAGCGGAGGACTCCCGACAGCCTTCCCTTGGCATGCCGACACCTCTGGCTGCTCTGGCCAGGCCCCTGAGGCAGTGGTGAGACCCAGGCACGCTCACGGCGCCAGCCATCGCTGGCAGGGCCTGAGCCCATCTCCCAGCTGACCTGGAGAGCGTGGAAGGTGGGGAGGAGGGTGTGGGGACCCTCGTCAACCCACCTCGGGGACATGGTCGTGGCCGTGGACACAGATACGGTTCCTCAGTCCTCACGGCTCACGTCAGCAGCAGAGAGTCTTGCAGCTCTGTGGACTTGAGACTGGGCTTGCCTTGCATTTCTGACACTGACCCTTTGCCTCTGCGGACGCTAGTAGCCATGCCGAACTGCCCGCTGATGTGATCCTTTTCTGTGTTTGTTTATGGCATGCCCAGGAAGTTCAGAAAGTGAACCAGGCGGCGTCCGAGATGGCTTCGGAAGTCTACGTCCAGATGTCTGACTGGGCCCTGAAAAGCTCTGGTATGGACACAAGCAGCCCAGTCTCCTTGGCCTGCGCTTGTCTGTAGCACTCCCCAAAGGAGCCTGCGCTCCAGGCGCTGCTCTCCAAAGTGGGGGAGCTTAAACGCTTCATGGGGTCCAAGAGCAAGGCTGTGGCAGAGTGGCGCTCTCAGACTCCCTCCCAGTCCTGCCCTTGGCCTTCGCAGGGCTGCCTCTGGCACTGCCCCCGCACGTGTTCCTGTGCTGATGGAGGGGCTCTCTTCCTCTCCACTGCATTTGAAAAGGGAATGGCTGGGCCGTCCTTTGCTGCCCATGCAGCAAGCCCTCAGCTTCGGTCTGCTGTCATTCACATGGGTGCCTGCTGTCTCCGAGAACCCTCAGACCTTCTCCTCGTGGCACTGTGAGAGAAGCAGCCACCAGGCACGTGGCTGCCATCATTCCCCTGAACAGCTGGGCACCCCCACCAGCGTGGTGATGAGGACAGGACTGACAGACGTGGAGCTGGCCCGCAACATCAGAAATAGTGTCTGAGCACCAAGTCCTCCTAGTCTGTGGCCTCTTGCAGTCACGTGCTCTCCCTTCCTTACAGGTGCCACCATCGACGTGCAGAGAACTTCCGAGACCTACAGCTGCAAAGAGAATTGGGGCTGCAGGGTTTTATGGTTCTTTCGCACTGCCAACCCTCCTGATACTATTTTGCAGGTATCGTAGCAGAAATCATCGGTGCCGGTTTCCTTCCTTCCTTCCTGTGAAGTTAGGGGCTGACCTCAGGGGCTCTCCCCTCAGTCCAGTGGTACTGCTCAAGCCCGCAGTGTTGATCAGGTTCCTGAAACCAAAGCTCTAACACAGGGCTGGGCTTGCTAGAAATCAGTGGTTCCCCTCAGGAGGGGAACGGAGCTGAGCTGAGCCGAGCCGCTGCATCTTGCCCACAGTCCTCTGCCACAGCTGGGTGAAAGACTTTCTCCCTGGTGACCCCGTTTCCGCGCTCATCCCTAACAGCACCTTTTTGGGGGTGGGAGGCGGGAGCCGGGGGTGTGCCCTGCAGAGCCACTGGGCAGAGACGTGTTTCTGCTAGGCCCCTGACTAGGATGGTTTCATAACCGCTATTCTCCTCTGCTCCGTAATACTGAGAGCCCCCTTTGTCAGGCAGGGAAGAAGGCCTCCTGCTTCTGTCCATTTCCTCACACGCGCCTCATTTTCGAGGCACCACAGACACACCGGCGCCTACGCTTCAAGCTGCATGGGCAGTTGTGTTGGCCCCAACACTCCCTCACACTTCATTGCTCTCGCGTTCTGGTTGCAGCCGGATGTTTCCCCAGGAAACTGCTGGCCTTTACAAGGGCATCAGGGCCAGGTGGTCATCAGGTTGCCAGCACAAGTCCATCTCACTGCCGTCACTGTGCAGCACATTGCCAAAGAAGTCTCTCCATCTGGGACCGTCATCAGCGCCCCCAGAGACGTCGCTGTCTTTGTAAGTCTCTGCTGGGCGCTTCTGGCGGGGATCTGGCCCGGGGGAAAAGCCGTGACAGGGTCTTGCTCGCTTTTGTGCATCCTCTGAGGTTTGTGCCCTGCTCTCTCCTGAGCACTGCGGTGCGCTAGCAGGGTACTTGAAGGGCTCTAGAGGTTTCATCCCTCTTAAGGCTTGTTCTGACCAAGCACCTCAGGGTTCTTGACCAAAACTCAAGGCGGAGACTCAGCTCCACCGTAACCAGTGCTAGACTGCTGCTAGAGCCCCAGGAGAGGGTGGGTAGATAACAGGGCTGATGCAGCGCGTACGTTGCCTCTTTGTCGGGACGAGTCTGAGCTGCTCTCCTTGTGCTTTGCCCCTGAGGGAGTAGACGCGGACGGAGAAGAGGAGACTCTCCTTGGGACATTCACGTACAACGTGGCGAAAGAGCTCATTCAGACCTTCCCTCTGAAGGTACGGTCCACGCGCGGGGGCAAGATGCCAGGGAGCCAAAGAGGTTTGCCTGCAAGTCCATGGCAGGAAGAGCGTGAATGCTTTCTCCCTGGGCAGAGGGGCCCAGACCACCGCCGAGAGAGACCTGGCGGGCTTGGGAGGGCTGAGTAGCACACGGTGGTGGTAGCAAAAGGATAGCGAGGGCAGGGTCAGGCCCGTGGGAGCACAAGTCCCGAGAGATTCCCCGGCTGGACCCACTGCCTTCAGCAGAGCCAGCTGCACACGCAGCCACTCCACCCGAGCAATGTCTTTGTGCCGTGGAGAAACAGGGACGCCTGGCGGCGAAAGCCATTGGGCAGCACCGTCGCTCCATCCTGTGGCCTGCTGGCAGGCTGGCCAGCGTCCTCTCCTCCCAACATCGCATGCCCCTTCTCTCCTGGTGCTCTCACACCTGCCAGGAGGAAAGCAGGCAGAGCAGACAGCGGGAGCTCGGTGGGGTTGCACACCAGCTGCCCCACGCATAGGAGCACCTCCCCGGCCTCTCTGTCAGCACAGAGCAAGCAACAGAGGGAAGGGGCAGAGGGCAGGGAGACTGAGCCCCAGCCGGGCCGGCATGCAGAGGATGCCAGGTGCCTTCCCCCTTCCCATGTCCCCAGCCTCCCCAGCAGACCCACTACCAGCAGCGAGCCTCAGATTTCCACAGCCGCTCCCACCCACTTTCAGGAGCTTGTTCCTCAGCAGGAGCAGGACTGGCAGGGGGAGAAACATTGATTGCATTGTCGCTCATAACACCCCCCGTTTCCTTTTCCCTCTTTCCTTCACAGAACGCGCCGCTTCCCAGAGCCTTTTCATACGTCAAACTTCTTGTGAAGAGCAACTGGGGAAACCCAGCGTACACCTGCATTTATCGAGTGCAGGTTCATGGGAAGATGGCAAACCAGAAAGCCTGGACTGAAACCAGAGGAAAAGAAGAGGGACAAACATAATAAAGAAGAAAAAGCGTGTGTGTGGGGAAAGATGTGGCAATTCGGATCGGTGTAGAGGATTGGTCTCCAAAGTGGGGTGCGCAAGAAGATCCATTGAGGGGAGGCCGGGCGCATGTGGAAAATGTTAGAACTTCTACTTAATTTTTTCTTAAAAATGAGGGAGATAGTAAGCGTTCCTAAGATTTAATCTAGAGAGGAGAGGCCCAGCCTGGCACCGCTCCTTCTCCCGCCGCCCCGGGAGGCTCCGCAAGTGGCACCAGCCTAGGGCACGCAGAAGGGCCCGGCTTCAGTTTACAACAGGGAGACTGCCACCCGCCGCCACAGCAGGCGCCGCAGGAGCTTTCCCAGGAGCCCGCCCACCTTCTTCCTGGCTTCTCAGCCAATGGCGCCCGCCAGGCGGTGACAGGCAGGGCCTCCCGCCAGCCACTGCAGCGCCCTTCTCTGGCCCCGCCCCACTGCTACCCCGCTGCCACGGCAACTGGGCAGCCTGCAGGCGCGGGTTGCGGGGCGAGCAACAAGCCTTGGGACAACTCTTTGGGGCTCCCAGGGCCGGGGGTGGGGAGCTCCTCCCTTACTTTCCCGATAGTGGGGCCGGAGGAGCAGATGGAACAATTTGGCCTGGCACCTTCCCAGCACCCAGGCTGTCGGTTTGTCGGTTAACCCGTAGTTTCTGTAAAACGGGTGTGGGGAGCCTGTCTGACTGGCCTGTCGGAAACCCCATGCCTCACCCCAGGAATGTCCCCGTCCTAGATCTTGCTACTCTCTGTTGGGAGGTCCTTTTGTGTCACACTGATTAGTGTCGACGGGGAATTTTCACCCCTTGTTATTCTGACCTCCCCTTGGCATTTGGACGACCCTGACCCGTCTTTCCTTTTGACGGACCAGCGTCTCTGGGGTTCCCAGGAAGGCTGGCCAGTTCTGCAGCCCTTGGGGTGTTCCTCCACCATCTAACACTAAGGCTAGGCTCTTTGGTCCCCCGGGTGCTGCATGTTGCAACACTGTGGTTTTCCCTCCCGCTGTTGCTGTCATGGACCTCATAACCGGGGTATAGCATCTTCTCCATTAAGGACATCCCGGGCAGCCAGACTGTCGCGGAGGCTCATGTCATCCAATTAGGCGGGTGATAGATTGAAAAATAAACTTTATTTTAACCAAAATTGTTTAGCAGAAAACTAACTAGAAATGAGGCGTCAACACTCCGACAACATCAGTAAACCACAGGTTCAGGATGGCGTAGGAGGGATTAATACTGCACAGCCGGCTTTAGAAATGCGGATCCAAAATGTGCACAATCACTCAGCTATAAGATGAGGGCTCTCAACCTCGAGGAGTTTCCTTGGGTGGCGTCCCGACCCAAGGGGAGAGTCCCTGACTGCAGACCCGCTGCTCCGAGGAGGACCGGCTCAACTTGCCCTCCGGCGGGGCTCCATTTATACCCTAGTCGAATCTGATCTGTGGTCAATTCGAATTGGCTGAGGGCCTTAACCTTCCTACTCCTCACCCGAGGTGTATATGATGGTCTTAATGCCCCCAGTCTTTGTCAGGGCAGGTGCACCAGCCACAGCCCCGTCCAACCTCAATGATTCTGTGAAATCCAGACACAGAGATCTACTTTGGAATCACCATGAGAAGTTTAGTTACCAAACAAACCGATGGGAAAGATGTGTGGTAATACTCATGTGCGCGCACACCACGTGCAATTCCGTGAGACTTTAAAGCACTTTGAAAACAGCAAGCTCAAATGGGTTTTGCCGTCAGCCTCAAGCCGAGAGGCAGCATTCATCAGCCAACGCAGAGGAACAGGCTGGGAGTCAGCTAGAAAACTGTTCCCAGTTCTTCCTTTGTCATCCCTGGCTCAGGTGTGCAAGCCTGTGCACTGCTTTGCCTAGTTGCCGAGTTCTCATCCCGCTGCGATTCCACAGATAATGTGAACACAAAGGAGTTAAACAGGAAGACCTCTAGTTAATGGCATGGGAACCTGAAAGCTTATGACAACTTTTCTCCAAATATGGGCAATGCTGCTTAGATTCTGTCACCTAAGGAAGAGAAGGAAGAAGACAAATGGGGCAAAGGATTACACAGGAATGAAATATCAGGAAGGTACAAGAGACATTAAAAATATTGATAGGGGCCCTGGAAGACTACGTTGTAGTCAACTGACCTGTCCATACCCGACCGTGGGCATGAGGTCGCTGCTCCGACTTCCACTCTTCTCCCCTTCCCTGTCTCTTCCGCTGCAGTACTTTCTGACATTTCATTTCTTCTCTTGACCTTCAGGACATTGCAAACTCGGTATTGACTAAATTTGATTTTGACCTTTCTGTTTTAGAACAAAATTCAGAGTCAATTACATTCCTATTTCGCAAAATTGTTCACGTTTATACAACGAAAACCAAAAAATGATTCAGGAGTAAGAGAGTAGCTTCCTTCTTCAAACAGAAGAGAGGCACTGAGAGGCCATCCAGAGAATTATGCTCAACAGTTTTAAACAAAAAGTACTGCTTTCCAGGACATCCTATTTGCTCCATCTTCAGAGGAGGGCCTAGGAATGTAATTAGCAGGAATGTAATGCTAGCAGACATAGAAGAAATTCTTTTGGGGAATTTGGACGTGACATCTTCACTAATTCACTCCCTCTTCAGACACTTACCCATACTGAAAACAAACCCACCCTGAGCTCTCATTAAACAAAAACTTTCCAAATAAGCTTAACTTTGTTGTTTATGACATATACAGTACCTAGGAAACTACTTAATTATTCAGAAATATCGACCTCATACAGACTCTCACAGTGAAGAAACCATTGGACAGCTCAGCTCAGACTTGCAGAAAATACATCTAACTGAAGCCGGCAGGGCTGTCGGGTCCTGAGGCAGGACCTCATTCAAAGTCCACTGGGATTGACAGGAAGATTTCTCGCAATTTGGAGGGTTCTAGGTGAGAATTCAGTGCCACTTTACATTGCCTGACTGACACCTAGAAACAGGAGAACTGTAGCATTGCCTATATAGATACATTCTGCTTCTCCAGACTATTTTGAATATAAATTTACAAAAAAAAATCCAAAACAACAAAACAGAAACACACACACAACTTACAAGCTCGTAACTGCCCTTGTTTACGTCTTTACCTGTAACAGAGGTATTATAAAATTTGGTGAATATTTAGACTGGACTTTCTTTAACCAACTTAAAAGTACACTTTTGCATTGCACCTCACCTTCTGAGAACAAGATAAACTACTTAGAAACAATGCTGGACTTGCATATGCTATGCTGAAATTGAAAAACAGCAAATACAGCTCTTTCAGAACTAGAATTCCTGGCTATGAATACCACATGTCGATGGGACGGGGACAATTGCTTTTCTTGAAGGAGACGAAGGAGTCTTCAGAAGAGAAGGAACCGAAGAACTGTGAGCATCACTCTGTGTTTTGGGCACCAGGTGGAAGATGCAAGGACATCTGGAGCATAGCCTCCAGCAGAGAATATTGGCCAGCTAACCTCTGACGCATGGGATCAATACGTATTTTCCTGGAGAAAAATCCCTGCCAACAGAAACTCGAAACATCAGTGCCTGAAAGTAACAGGACGTTATGCTGTGCATAATTTTAGAATAGCAACGCTGTACAACTATCTGGGGAGGGCAATTAAATACTGGAGCAAGGCGTACAGGACAGTGAGTGAATTCTCCACGTTTAGAAGTTTTTACATCCAAACATGGTATGTTTGATAGGGGACGCTACACGCAAGCAAATGGGTGAGACTAAGAAATGAATCGTGGTCCCTTTTATAAAGGAGACCAGACTAAGCAGTCGTAAGAAAAAACAGCAACTTTTCTCAGGGACCAATAATCGGAACAGGAAATAGTAAGAACAAACACTCAGTTTTCACAACAGAGGAGGTTAAATGTAGAGTCCCACAGGGGTCTCAGCTGGGGCCTGAGGCTGTTCAGGGAATTCACAGAAAACCTGGAAAATGAGACACTAGTGAGGTGAGAACATTTGCCAATTATACGAAAGACGTTACTACCATTACTACCAGTGTTACAATCAGTATTTAGAAAAACAAATGCATTCTTTCTTTAGGAAAACAGAAACAAAGAGCGTGAAGTTCAATGTCAACAAACGTAGTCGAGCACAAGGAAGAAAAACATGCATTCCATATGCATGTGCTGGCTCCAGCCTAGCTACTGACATGAAAGAATGAAGGTTGGGAGCCACTGGGCATTGCTTCATAAAAATACTAGCTGAAGAATCAGCAATGGCTGAAAAGGCAAAGAGAGATTCAGGACACTGTAGAAAAGCAATACAGGACAAAAGAGAACGCATTGTTCTGCTCTATTTCAAATCCACCGTACAGCCATACTGCACGCAGTTTTGCTCCCTCTAATTCAAAGATACAGTAGATGAAGGGAAAGTGAAAAGCAAGATACAGATCACAGATGTTTCCAGAAATCATCCAAACGTAACCATAGTGACTTACCACAAGATACGTTTTGCTGAAATGAGTTGAGTTCTCGATACACAGTGCAAATGTGTAAGGCACAAGATGGACATTCTCATGTTTCAATCTCATCTTTAATACTCTCTCCCATTTACTCAAACCTGAGAACAACGATAAGACTTAAGAACAAAGCACTGACATTTCAAAGGAGCAGGAGTCCTGACAACGTCTTCTTGTAAAGCTTCAAAAGTCACACCACACTGAACAGATGTATAAGGGAGCAAATACAACCTGTCGGTGTGAACTTTGTGAAAAAACACTAGTAACGCATTACAAGAAACACTCAGCCAGGTGACACTCTCCCATCAGTCACGTGTATTAATAGTGTTGTGTTTCCTTGACTGCATTTGCCTTCAGTCCCGACATCCTCCCACAAGAAACAACGTGCCAGGCTCTTCCAACCCGAGGAAGAAAACCTCATCAGCTTTCCTAACCAAAAAGTAATTCTTCTAAAAATTATTTTTAAAGTTGAAAAGGACTAGGATTCGTAGGAGTAGCATCAGTACATTTACCTCACAGTTCAAAATGGGAGGAAAAAACATAATTGACATGACAACCGCCACAGTTACAGACGTTACAGAACAGTTACAGTTACGGACGCTCCTTCCTGGGGGGGCAGTTCTGACACCAAGGAGCTCATGCGTGCAAGAACGGATGACGCTAGACAGCAGTCTCCTTACATGCCTCTGATCTCAGGAAGAAACAGGTAAAATGAATACTTTCAGTCCGTTTGCTAGCAGAAACTGACATCCTGAGGACTGGCGATGGAGCCCAAGACTTGCCTAGATGAAACCTGACACAATCGGTTCCTTTAAGGGATGAAATTGGTCGTTTGAGTTTGGCTTCAAGGACTCCCACAGCTGGTGATTAACTAAGATTTACGCTACAGCCCGACACACAGATTGCAGGACAACTCATCGCGCCAGGCCTCTGAGCTTGCAGTTCTCATCGGGGCCCAGTGCTGGCTGAGCATGTGGGTGGACTTCCAAGTTCCAGAAATACATACTCGTGAATCAAACGCTCCTCAAGCACGCAGGCAAAACTAGCTGAGCTTTCGAGAAGCAAAGCAACAACGAGCCTTTGTTTGTTTGGGTGCTTCCTGCCTGAAGAGGCTCTTGGCTACTTTCTCGTCCTGGCAGTAACAGGAGTAAGTTGCTATCACACATACCAGCTTCTGACAGAGGAAGAGGACGACCTCGTTCTTGCCTGTCATTACGAGGTGTGGCAATAAGGCAGTCTTCCAAGACTGGGAGGCGGAAACGCCTGGGTGTTCATTACTCCGGGGCACCCAGAATCACAGGAGATGATGCCAGAGGGCCTGATCTGATTCACAAATTGACACACCTTAGGACGGAAGAGGCCTCTCATTCAACTAACTTACTTTTCTCTTCAACAAGAGCATCAGGAGAGTAACTTCTTCTTAACCCTTTACACTACAGCAACTACAACAGAAACATTAATTAACGGTTACCATTTCTTTAATTTAATTATTGTCAATTCAAATTAATAAGCTGCAGAATATGCAGCAGACATGGCTAAATTCTGTCCAGTTGCGCAGGCAGGAAGAAAGAGATGAAGGCTAGCTGGGCCCTTGGTGCACTCTGATGAAAGAACATCTAGGAGGAGGAGCCTGTAGTAAAGCTGCCGGCCAGAATAATCCAATCTCAAATGCCTCAGCACTTACATACCAAAAGTGAAATCCCCAGGAAACTACACTCAGCAAAACCTGTGCATGCCAATATTCAAATATTAGCTTCTCTATGCCTATGCTGTGCAATGGCACAAAGCTTTTACAGCGCTGTCTTTTGAGAGCAGGCCAGACTGACGGCAGCTAAATGCCCCTGTAAACTTTAGGCTAGAAGGAAAAACTCTGGTGGCTGGTCCCAAAGGAGTAAGGGGGATGAGCAAAATAAGGGGAATACTGCGTGGAGGACATTTGCTTCACCCTTATTTCTAGACTACAAAGACTACATTGAAGACGGGACTGGGATAACTGCATGACAATCCTGCAGGCTTTGTGTGTTCAAAAGCCTGTCTAGGCTTCCGGCTACCTCACCTCAACTACTTCTCCTCGTAAAACTCACTCTGTGAGGTGCTTTTTGCTTCTCGCCGCCATCTATGTGGGTACGTAAGCACATACTCACGCTTGCTCCCACCCAAGAACAACTTTTATACTCAACATCCCTCTAGGCAACATAAGATTTCATGGGAACACTATCCTGTTCTCTCAAGTTCAAGCTCAAACTTCTTCCTATACAGACTGAAGACGGCTTTGCAGGTACAATCCGTCCCCAGAGTCTCACGGATGTGATTTAGTCCTAGTGTACCTTACAAGAAAACTACTGCGGTCTTCTCTACTAGTGGGCCAACGTTGCTGAGCCTGTAAGGAGTGTTTTACGTTTTATTAACCTTTCTGAGCAATGCGCTAGCTTTGCTTGCAATCGCACTCGGTGGCCTTCCTGGGACTTTATATAGACACGTTCATTTTCTCTGGCTAAGTCTGATTTGGAACGCAGGGGTGTTCATCTGAAAACACTGCAGAACACTCTTTTCACATCAGTTCTCTCTGGTGAAGGCAACAACTGCGGAGGATCTTCAGCTAACGTAAAGCTGCAAAGCTCAAAGGAGTTGTACTCCAGCGAAAGATCTGCACACTACTAGACATGAATGTCGAATTAAGCAATGCCCAACAGATACAAGTCATCGAATCTTTTCTTTTGTGAGTAGGAAAGAAAGGATACACAGAAAGATAGGGAAGTGGTCTGTAGAAAATGGATGTAAATCATCAAGATTTCCAGGGATTATTCGAATCGCTTCCTGGAGAGGCCAAAAAAAGGAAGGAAGGAAGAATAGTAACAATACAGCCACAATTCCACTGTCAAGTACAGTTTCAAGGCTTGGGAAAAATTTAAAATTCCTTTACAGTTTGCATGAATCATGGAAGAGCAGGTTCGCGATATTTTGCTGTTCTTCCTCCCCTTCTTCGCCCCGCTCCCTCCCATCACCTTAGAGTGCACCGCACTAACAGACTCATAGAAATTGAAGGGAATGAGCATCTTAATCTTGAATTAACATAGAAGCATTACTATGGAGAGTGGAGGTGTGCTTTTAAACTTAAGAAGTTGTAAATGTAAGAAGTCTCCTTTTTTCCAGCAAAACACATGTAGGATTGACCTGTTTCAAAAATAAACATATTCCTCTTTTTCTGAATATTGACCCAACTCAGTTACAAAGGAACTGTAATTCAGCCCCAACAAATGCCTGCTTTACGAACGGGAAACTTTTTCTCGTAACACCTTTCAAGACCTTTCTAGTAACACCATAATTTTCCATATCAATTGAAATCAGCACGTTTTCTTCAATAATATTTATAATGCCATTACTGTACTCTGAAGATTTTTTTTAAATTAAGAAACAGGAGCATTTTTAAGCAGGCAATAGATTTGTCTCATTTCCTCGGGAATGGAAGGGGCTTTCTTCTGTCTCAGGAAGAAGATGGCAACAACAGAACTCATTGTTTGTGACCAAGCACCTCTGTCTTCCAGGCTATCGCGATGCCATTCTGCTCAAGGGACTAAAAGACGGAACCGGCAGGACGTGTCCCTTAATCCCCTCCACGGTGCAAACCTGCAGAGGAACGGGCCTTCACAGCATTGGAGCTAGGCCCTGTGATGCTGGGAGTTGTGTACGGCCTGCATCAAACTGCGTTCCCAAAGAGTAACTACATCTTTTGTAAGCCATCTTCTCAAAAGTTGTTTGCTGCTAGGTATCGGCCAACAATAAAACGCACAGGGAGAGAGAAGGTCTTAAAGAAAATGCGAACCCATTAAAAAGTAAACAAATCACACAAATGTCCCTTGGAAATAAGTAAATGAAGTGGAGCGTAAGGAATTATGGCATGCAACTATTCTCTGGTCTATGCTCTGGTAGGCAGCCATTCTCATGTCCTCCACATTCAGGGGCCCCAGCCAGATCTTGCTCAGAGATGAGAACTTTCCTTCCTCTTCAGAAAGGCTCTCTCCTTGCTTGACACGGAACAAGTTAATGAAAGGAATTACACAGCGCCCCGCAGCAGAAGGACAGATACCACCCACCCAAGACTTCTGCTGTGGTCATGAAATCTTCATGAATCAGCAGGGAAACAAAAGTACGATTCAGGAAGGGACGTTGCCGTGGTGACGAGGAAACAACGGTGGAAAGAATGGAAGAAAGCAAGGCACCACCCAGGGCCTCAGGACAAGGATGTCGGAGCTGCTACCTGACTGCGGGGGGATTCATTGGTTGGGTTGGGGGGAGCTTGGGGAGGAGGGGTTGATTATTTTCTTTTAAGCCTGGAGTGTAGAGATGCAAAAACGGAGTCATCTTTGAATCGTTAAGGGAAGAACCTTCATTGTTACTTGTTTTTCTCTGGGGATTCAGGAGACCTTCAGTGAAGACGGCCTTCCTCTACCAAAAGCCTGCGCACACGGGTAGGCAATCAGCTCTACGATCAGCTGGGATCAGCTCTCGCAACTCTTTCAATGTTCTTTTGGGAACCTGTCCTCAGATCGGTCACCATCTTATTGTGGGCAAAAGGAGTTTCACTTCCCAAATCTGCAGGCTAACCGACAGCATTGCTTTGGGCATAAGGCTATGTAGGCACTTGGGACTTACTCCTTTACTCTCTCTTATGAACTGGGAGTGAATCCAGATGCTTTCAATAAGCAACCTGTATTCACCACAAACCATGACACGATGGGGAAGAGTTTCACGAGTTTCGCTGTAAAAGGAGTTGCTTTTGCTATATGTTTGACCATGTTGATCTTCCTCTCCAAAATCAACACAGAGAACAAAACAAGGAGGAAGGTTAATCCTCCTGGATCTGACGCTATTCCAGCAAAATGCTAATAAGCAAAGCTAAAGAAACAATTGCGTTTCTATTCATCCCAAAATAAAGTCATGCAGCAGAATTTCAAAGAGCCGGCCTACTGCTACAAAGGAAAAAGGAGACCAGCGTTGCACGACATTTAACGTAGCTTCAGGTCTGGAGACAGCCTAATTGGCATGATGTTCATAGCGCATTCTCTTCAGTTCTTCTGCAGCTAACAGCAGTCACTTCCAGAGTAAACCCAGGCTCTGGCAATGGCTGTGCACGTCTGGTTGCAAAAGGAAATCCACTCCCACTCATAAAGCCACTCTACAGGCAGATGCTTGAGTCATTGCCTATGGCATTTTAGTCCTGCCGCAACCTCACTGGCATGAAAACAGGGTTGTCGGGATGGCACAATGCTGGTCTGTTTCTCTTATCAGCAGGGATACTTGCTGACTCAAAAGGATCTCAGTTTCAGCATGGTTGCCACCATCTGAAAAGAGATTTAACCTCAACAAGTTTACAAGACCTTCCAAAAGCCTTTGAGGGCATCAACCTTGAACTGCTGTCTGCTGACGATCACAGCCTTGAAGGATGTACACAGGGAGCCAGATTATGCTGAGCCACTGCTTTGGGGTTTTTTTAATTACTATTTATGAATACCATCATTATTAATTATTTATCAGAGGCTGACACAGCAACAAATCCTCAACTTTCAGACCAAGTTTGAGCTCTACAGAACACTCCTTCAGCAGGACACGATCTATAAGCACCTGGTTTGGAATACTACCCTTAAACCTGAGCAGCTCCATCTTCTTGTGCCAGAGTAGCTCAAACTTCTGTGATTACTATAGCCCGCAGCCTCCAGGATTCTGAGTCCCCTCTCAAATTAAAAGCTCCAGAGCTCCTTGAGTGAGCTGGTCAAGGTTTTGCCCACTCGCAAAAGCACTTGCCCATCATCTCTGTGTTAATGTGACCAGCAGACACAAGCAGATTCCTCCAGGGCAATACCCTCAGGGAAAGTCTTTTTTTCACCTCTGAAAGATCACCCTCTTTTCTTGTTTGGCATCTCCCCCATCTCACCAGACCACTCAGCACCCTGTGCTTTCGTTACTTTGCTGGCTACTAACTAGGACTTCCTATCTGAGGCTTACCACACAACTGTTACCTCCCACAACCCTCCTATTCATTGTCCCCTGCACACCCAAAGGCTGTTTTCCTTTCTCTTCCTTGCATGCCTGTGGTACCACAGACTAAAATACGCTCCCTTCACTCTCATTTCTCAGCCTTGCCACTACAGTGCCTTCCAGAAGCTGAGACAAGCAGTTATGCGAAAAGTCCTGCTCAGCCCCTCCGCCTGCAAGGAGAGGCACGCTGTCCTGTTTCAAAACAACAGGACAGGTTTGCCACGAACACATCTGAAACAGGAGTGGCAGTGGAAAGGGAACCTTGAGAGAAAAAATCCCGAGAGCACAACAAACATCTGCTGCCAGCAGCCAGTAAGAGCTTCCAAAGACTCTTCCTACGCCCACACTCGAGTGCCAGATTGCAAGGCCAGAGAAAGGCACATCGCTAACAGCAGACAGCCCAAGAAATAAGCACATACGTTGAGTACAGAGCTCCAAGGCTGTACTGGTTTTGACTGGGATAGAGTCAATTTTCTCCACAGTAGCTAGCATGAGGCTCTGTTTTGGATTTGTGCTGAAAAGAGTGCTGATAACACAGGGATGTTTTAGTTACTGCTGAGCAGTGCTTACACAGCGTCAAGGCCTTTGCTGCTTCTCACCCCACCCCACCAGCGAGCAGGCTGGGGGGTGTCCTGGTTTCGGCAGGGATAGAGTTAATTTCCTTCCTAGTAGCTGGTACACTGCTGTGTTTTGGATTTAGGGTGAGAACAATGTTGATAACACACTGATGTTTTAGTTGTTGCTAGGTAGTGTTTACACTAGTCAAGGACTTTTCAGCTTCCCATGCTCTACCAACTGAGAAGGCTGGAGGGGCACAAGAAGCTGGGAGGGGGCACAGCCAGGACAGCTGACCCAAACTGGCCAAAGGGATATTCCATACCATGCGACGTCATGCTCAGCATATAAAGCTGGGGGAAGAAGAAGGAAGGGGGGGATGTTTGGAGCGATGGCGTTTGTCTTCCCAAGTAACCGTTACGCGTGACGGAGCCCTGCTTTCCTGGGGATGGCTCTAAACACCTGCCTGCCAGTGGAAAAGAGTGAATGAATTCCTTCTTTTGCTGCGCTTGCTTGCGTGGCTTTTGCTTTACTTGTTAAACCGTCTTCATCTCAACCCACGGGTTTTCTTACTTTTACCCTTCCGATTCTCTCCCTCATGCCACTGCGGGGCAGTGAGTGAGCGGCCGTGTGGGGCTTAGCTGCCAGCAGGGGTTAAACAACTACAAAGGCTCTGGAGCTTCCCAGTTAAACACAAAATTTCAAAATACTGTCAGCAAAAACAGCCTCTTTTTCCACTGAAGCACAAAATCCGCACATGGCAGTGAAATAGGAGTGTTTTTTACAGCTCAGATTACTCTCTTAGGCCAATGCTCAGCGTATGCAAGTGCAGTAGCAACTTTTAAGTGACCACTTTCACGGCCAGTGAAAGCAGGCAGGAAACAAGGAGCTCCCAAGATCTGAATTTAGGGTCTCCTATTAACTCCCTGCTACCTGCAGTCATCAAACTGCAGGCTGACTTTTCAGCTTTAACATGCTTACCTGCTGAAGCTGCCATACCAGATTTTACATTTGTACACAAGCCTGCCTGCGTGAAGAAAGCTTGTTTCAGGCAAGGGACAGGTAAGTGGTTTCAATGACATCGTTCTTTCTCCCTGAATGCCAGCCTAGGGAAGGAGGAGAGTCAAAGGTAAATTACTAAAACCCTTCACCACATCTCATTCTGACAGACAAGAAGAAAAGATTACACGCAGTTTTTCCTCTAGAGGACATTTGCAGAGAGAACACGTTTCCTACCAGGATCTCCCACAAGTCAGAAAACCGCTGATTCAGTGTCCGTTCCAATCAAGCAGGGTATTTTTGAGCAGGGTTAGAGGACAGACTCCGAGCTGATGGCTACCCGCCTTCAGCTGCACTGCTCCGGACATGTCACTGCCACCGTCCCTGAAGCTTTACAGGCCTCTTGCCCCGCGGGCTGGCAAGACAGCCCCGGCAGGCCTGTGTTGCAGCCCGTGACCGACACCACGCTGGGAGGGACACCCCCGGCTGCTGTGGGTCCCTGCAGCCCCTGCGGGTACAGCCAGGGGAAACGCGTTTCTCTCCGCACCCGCACATCTCCCCGGTGCCCCCCAGCCTCCGCCGGACAGCCACCGGCGGGAGGCAGTCCCCTGCTGCTCCCGCAGCGCCGGGGGCGGGAGGGCGGGGCCGGGGCTCGCCGGGCCTGCCGGGGGAAGGCCGGGACCCGCCGCGGACGCCGGCTCAGCGCCCCAGCCTGCTGAGAGGGGAGATGCCGCCGCCGCCGCCGCCGCCTCCTCAGCCCTTCTGCCGGCCTGCGAGGCCCCCGGCCAGCCCCCGCGCTGGCGACCACCGGGCAGCCCACCGCTCCAATGAAGGGGAGGAGCCCCCGCCACGGCCACCGGCTCCGCCGCGCCCGCCACCCGCCCTCGCCTCAGGCGGGGCCGGGCCGGGGCTGTGGCCGCAGCGGAGCCGAGCCGAGCCGAACGGAGCGGAGCGGAGCCGAGCCGAGCGCAGCCGAGCGGAGCCGAACGGAGCGGAGCCGAACAAAGCCGAGTGCAGCCGAGCCGAGCGCAGCCGAGCCGAGCCGAGCCGAGCGCAGCTGAGCCCAGCCGAGCCGAACAAAGCCGAGCGCAGCCGAGCCCAGCCGAACGAAGCCGAGCGGAGCCGGCAGAGGGCCGCGCCCCCCACCAGCGGCGCGGAGGTCCGCGCCCCGCCCCGCCGCTGGGCGAGGGGCCGGTGCCCGCCTGGGGCGGGGGACCCCCGCCGGGGCGGGGGGCGGCTGCAGACGAGGCCGGGCTCGCCTCGGGGTGCTGGTGGTGGCGACGGGCTGGCGGGCAGGACTGTGCTGCCCAGGGGCGCGTTGGCAGCCCTGCGTACCCGCGTCCTTCCAGCGGGCACAGCCCTGCCGCGGGTTTGGGGGAAAACGCCCCGACTGGCATGTTCGTGCCTTGAGCTGATCGGGTAGCTCCGAGCGCGACCGACTCCTGGCTGTGTGCGCCGGGACGTGGCCAAACTCTGAGCACCGGGGGCAGGGAATGGCCTCTGCGGTGTCTCTGGTGAAAGCTGCCCCGGGGGGGTGCGGGGGGGTCTCCTGGTCCAGGCAGAGATGCCTCCGTGAGGACGCCTGTGGAGGGGACCCCCGCCAGCACACCTCAGGCGGGGACGGGACAGCTTGTTGATGAGCTTTCTGACCAAGGGGGACCCCGTTTCAGAGGCCCTGGCGACGCTCGCTCAGCAGCACCTTGCTGCATCATTTGCACAACAGGACTCTGGGCAGGTCCCTGGGGACGCTGGGGACTGGCCCCAGCTGCAGGTGGGAAGGGTGGACATGGCATGGCGTGACGTGACGTGACGTGACATGGCACAAAGTGCCCCGTGTGCCCCAGCTCGGCAACCCCTTTCCAGCCCTGGCGCAGGCGTGGGAGTGGGCAGGGGGGCAGGACGTGCTGGTGGCGGGTGCTGGAGGTGGCCGGGGCTGTGCTGCAGAGGTGGCGTGGCAGCTGTGGGGGAGGCTCCAGGAGACGTCTGACCTGCCGCCAGGGAGGCTGGGGGTCGATCCTCAGCCGCTATAAGCACCTCCTTTCCTTCCCTTCCCTTTCTGCCCCACAGAGCTCCCTGCTGCACCTCTGCTCTGGGTCACCCGGGGCTGCCACCTCCCCCTGCTCCAGCTCCCCACGGCTCTGCACTGGCTCCGGCTGCTGCTGCACTTCAGAGGCAGCTGCATTTTGGGGCTTGGAGCGCCTTGGGTTCCGGTGTGAGCCCAAAGCATCAGAGGAATTGGCCTTTACCTTGTGGCAGGCCTTGCAACTGCTTTCAAAGTGGTCTGGGCTCTGCCCGGGCCTCTCAAGTCAATGTTAACTCTGGTGCCTAATGACAGTCCCTTGACAGTGGCCCTGGTAGCTCATCCCTTTCTCTCCCAAATTTCAATGATGCCGGGTTTGCCGATTCTTGTTTTAGGCACCTTTCATGCAAAGATTCCCGGAGGTTTTTTCATTCCTTCACTCCACACACACAGAGTGTGATTCCTGGAGGGCCACAGAAATGCAACAGCAGCAGCGTTCGTCTCACCTGGGTTTTCTGAGAGGAAGCTCCCTGTGAGATATCTGTCCTGAGCCTGTCGGGCAGCCACGTTTTACTTCTAAAACAGACGCAGCTGAAAAGCTCCGATGATCAGTGACCTAGCTGAGCAATGATCAAAATAAAGCCACTTTTCACCCCACGGAAGCCTAACAGTGACATTTGTAGGGAAAACAATGTCCCAACTAGTTCTCTTGTGCCAACCACAAAGACCGATTTTGGTATAAAAGAAGAGGCTTCTAATTGACTAAATAAAAACCTAAACAAACAACGAAAGCAGACACTGATCTGCCTCCTTGGGGCAGGACAGTCAGAATTTCCCTTTGCTCTGCAAAGGGCATCCTTTCCGTTAAAATGCAGAGCTCCTCCTTGACGAACCATGAGGCAGTCAGTGCTCGCTGGCTTCTGACGGCAGCCCAGCCTGGGGAACCTGGCTCAGACAAGTGCTTGCACCACTTTGGTGCTTCTAGGCAGCACCTGGACTCCTCCTGCCTCTCAGGACACATCTATAGGTCCCAAACATCGTTCTCATAAAAAAAAAAAAAAAGATGGCGTTCATGTCAATCTACAGGGAATGAGAAGGTCTTAAGCTTCTGGAGTAACAATTTGCATTTTATCATCCAAAAAACCAGTAGAGTGTAAGCAGAGTTGGGAGTCAAACAAAGTTAACGTGGAGCCTCACAAAAACTGCTCCGCCCTGGTGAGACCCCATCTGCAGTACTGTGTCCAGTTTGCGGCTCCCAAATAAATACATAAAAAACGTCACTGACACACAGAAGCAAATCAAGTGGAGGCCACCAAGGTGACCAGGGGCTGGGAGTACAGGATGCATGAGGAGAGGTGGGGGGAGCTGGGTTTATTCAGTCTGGAGTAGCAAAGGCTTGTGGGGATCCTAACTGCTGCCTTCAACTACCTAATAGGAGGGCGCAGAGGGGACAAGGCTGGGTTCTTCTTAGAGGTGCATGGTGATAGGACAAGAGGCAGTGGGCACGCGTTAAAACATAGGAAACTCCAACTAGGTACACGAGGGAGAAAAACTACCATGAGATGGGTCACGTACTGGAACAGGGTCCAGAGAGAGTGTGGGATCTCCATCCCTGGAGATACTGGAGACTCTCAAGTAGAGGAGGACCTGAGCAATCTCTTCTAACTGAACCTGCTTGGAGCGGGAGGCTGGTCTAGAGACCTCCAAAGGTCCTTCCCACCTACATCATTCTGTGATGCACTTACCAGCAGTTAACAAGAGTTATCAAGAAAACTTCTTTACGAAAACGGGGGAGGGGAGAAGCCCGGCCCGGCCCGGCCCTGTGGGAGCCCCGAGTGTCCCCAGGGAGCACAAAGCCTGGCAGCTGCCCTTCCTCACGCTCCTGTCCAGGTCCTGTCAGCTCCTCCCTGGAAAAGCAGGCACCGGCATCGTCAAACATCCTGGGGGCCAGGCCGGGAAGACCCCTGCCAGGGACAGCCCCGGGCGGTGCTGCCCAGAGCCCACCCAGCCCCGCTGTCCTCCCACGGCACCCACCCTCACACCAGCCCACCCCTTCTCCCCCGTGGGTTTGTCCCCGTGGCAGCTGCAGCAGGATCGCGCTGCTTTCCATCCCCAGCAAGCGGGGCAGGGCTGCACAAATGGAGCCCAAGGGGTCACGTCCTGTGGGCAGAGACCAGCAGAGACCTGCGAGGGAAACCGCCGCGTACATCGCACGGACGGGAGCAGCAGCAGCAGGAAAACGCTCCAGAGTTGTTCCACTTTCAGGGCAATCCCAGGCAACGCTTCACGCGTGGGATGTATCGTCTCGAGAGCGGGGCTAGCCCAGACGTGGCTGGCTAACGAGCCCGGCGGCAGGCACAGGCTGACCAGCAGCACTGAGCACAAGGCAAAGTCTGCCGTGGGTGCAGCCAAGGGCTGGCGCAGCCTCAGTGCCGGCTGGCACCATACGCCTCTAGAGAACACCGGAATCACGAGAACTGGCTGAGTCCCTTTGCGTCGGTGACACCATCATCAGGGCAGTCGCTGCCACAGACACAGGGACCCCCGGGCCAATGATGATTTTTCTCTATTGGTAGAAGCATTCTCCTCCAGGATCCACCCGAGGCTCCTGCCAGGTATCTCCCGGAGCCTTCTGACGTCCTCCTATAAGGACCTAAGATCCCAGGTAGCAGCCCCAGACTCCTCCACGGAAGCTGCCCGAGACGTTTTTTTCTCTTTTGAGGAAACTCTCTCCTCTGGAATCCACCTGAGACATGTCCCAGGCATCTCCCAGAGTCATATTTACCTCTGCTTTAGGGACCGGAGATCCTGGGTAGCAGCCCCAGACTCCTCCAAGGAAGCTGCCCGAGACGTTTTTTTCTCTTTTGAGGAAACTCTCTCCTCTGGAATCCACCTGAGACATGTCCCAGGCATCTCCCAGAGTCATATTTACCTCTGCTTTAGGGACCGGAGATCCTGGGTAGCAGCCCCAGACTCCTCCACGGAAGCTGCCCGAGACTTTTTTTCTCTTTTGGAGGAAGCTGTCACCTCCCAGATGTACCCGAGACTCCTCCCAGGCATGTCCCAGAGTCTTCTGACCTCTGAGTTAGGGACCTGAGCTCTCGAGTGGCAGCCCCAGACTCCTCCAAGGAAGATACCCGAGATGATTTGTCTCTCTTGATAGAAGCACCCTCCTCCGGGATCCACCTGAGACTCCTCCCAGGCATCTCCGAGGCTCTTTTGACCTCTGCTTTAGTGACCTTAGATTCCTGAGAGCAGCCCCAGACTCCTCCAAGGAAGATACAGAGATGATTTTTCTCACTTTGAGGAAACTCTCTCCACCAGAATTCAGCCAAGACTCCTCCCGGGCATCTCCCGGAGTCTTTTGACCTCTGCTTTGGGGACCTGAGATCCCGGGTAGCAGCCCCAGACTCCTCCAAGGAAGATACCCGAGATGATTTTTCCCTTTTGGAGGAAACTGTCACGTCCTGGATCCACCCGAGATACCTCCCAGGCATTGCCCGGAGTCTTTTGCGCTCTGCTTTAGAGACCCCCCCACAACGTTCCCCACTCGTCCCCCAGTGCCCCCCTTCCACCCCCTGCCCACACCCCTGTAAACTCCTGTGTCCCCCTCGGTTCCCCCCACCCATCCCCCAGTGCCCCCTACTCCCCCCAGTGTCCCCCTTTTCCCCTGCTACCCCCGCACTGTGTCCCTGGGCAAGTGCCGTGGGGGTCCCAGCATGGTGGGACACCGGGGGCCAAAGCCTGCTGTGGTGGTACGGTCAGGGCTGTCCTGGGCTGCTCCCTGCACCAGCCCTAGCTGGTGCTGGAGGTGGTCATGCCGTGGGGGTCGGGGGGGTGGCAAGGGGAGCCCCATGGGCAGTGGGAGGGCACGGCAAGGCCCCAGGGCCCCATGGGGAGACCCCTGCTCTGGGGTCTGTCCCGGCGTGACTCTGTTGTCTCCAGGTACAAGCAGCCGCCCTGTTTCTTGAGCGCTCCCCAGGAGCAGCACCACCAGGCAGCTCAAAAAATGTGCTGCCTGCAAAAACTTGAAACCGGCTTAATTCTGGGCAATTTTTCTTCTTTTTAGGCCTGTTGAGTCCCAGGACTGGTCTGTGTCCGGCAGCCGTCGAGAGATGGCTCAGGACCGTGTCAGGGCCGGCGGTGCTGCTTCTGAACCCCATGGCGGCCATGGGCAAATGGACAGGTTGTCAGATCCCAGGGCTGGGTACGTGTGTGAGGTGTCAGGGTCACCCCAGCTTGGTTTTTCCCAGCAAAGCCCCAGCCGGTGCCAGCCCCGTGCTGCAGCCCCGGGGCCGAGGCTCAAGGAGCCAGGCATTTCTGTGGGCGCTGCACTGTGCCGGGCCCCACTGCTGGCTGCCAGCTGCCTTGTGTCAGGGCAGCCGATCTGAGAAGACCAGCTTTGCTTTGTGTCTGCTAGAAACAGAGAATTTCTGTGTTTTTCATGCTGAAAACAGCTGTGCTACTGTTGTGGCACCATCACACTCCATGGGGAAACAGGAAAAACGGCTGCTCCTTATCTTGAGGATGTGCTGAAGCCCTGAACGCATCAGCTCAGTACAAATCTGAACTCCCAAGTCAAGCTCACCAGCAGGACAGATCATGGCATTGATCAGCTGCACACAAGCCACCTGAAAAGAAAACCCCAACCACACAAACAAAAGAGAAAACTTCTGAGCATGGACTGGAAGTCAGTGGTTCAGGACTTACTAGGAGGCCAGAGGACAACACACAAAGCTGCCGCTGTAAAAAGCAGTAAAGCCAAAGGCATTTCATCCACACCAAATTCATCCTGCTACAAGCTCTCCAGCTCCTGCACTAGATTCCAAGTGCCGTGTCCACAAAAACCTGAGGAATTAAGTACCCTCAGCACCGCTGAGGTTCCACTCTCCAGGCCGTCCAACAGGGGCTCCAGTCGCTCTCCAGGCCATCCGTTTCTGCTCTTTTAGTGAAAAGCCTCCAGAACATGCCATGAGAGATGATCAGCAGCTGCCCCACAAACCAGGACAGGAGCGCACATTTGCAGACCCATTGTAAAATGAAGAGTGAGAGTCAGAAGAGAGACTCCACTGAGAGGCCACTAACAGTCGGAAACTCAAGAGCAGCAAAAGGCAGGACTTCTACCACCATGTACGTGCCTTTGGGTTGAGGCAGAACATGGAGGGTACACAGACCCTTCGCAGCATCTATCATCATGCGAAGGACTTTGGTTTCAACAGCTCTTGCCAGGAGCAGCATCCCCTCTTTTGTACCCAGCGGTGTTTTGCTTCCAAACTAAGGAGAAAAGGAAGTTGGAATCAATGTCTGAGACCAGGCCAGCTCTAAAGAAGAGTGCAATGGGAATGCCTCATGACTGAGAATGCTCTGAGGAATAACCATGAGAAAACACTTGCTCCAAAACCTTGCCCAAACATCTGTGTTACCCTTGTTTCTCATGGGACAGAGGAGCGACAAGAAAGGGAGTGATGCATCTCAAACCACACGCTGCCAGCAAGAGAAAGGCTTTCGACAAAAATTAAGACCCCAGGAGCCACAAAAGGAACCTGTGGACTTGGGAGGAAAGAGAGACTCTCTGTTTACCCAAGGAGAGCCAGGAAGAGCACACACAGGGACAAGGAAGTGCCCCAGCTCGTTCACAGGGAAGGCAAACCAGGTGTCCACTGCACAGGAGTGTAAATTAATAAAAATACCACCCCCCCCCCTCAGATGCAGAGCAAGACAAAAAGGAAAAAATGCTGAAGTGCAGCAAGCCCTCCTAGATAAGTTAAGAGGCATAATCAGAGAGGAGCAGAGCAAGCCACAGAAGAGGGCGGAGCAGCTGAAGTCTCACAGACCTGGACAAATAGATGGAAAGTATTTTGTAAGTCCCGGAAAAAGTATATGATGGTGACGGTACCGGGAAATGTACAGTAGGGGGAAAAAGCAAAACAAGCCATGTGGCGATAACAAGGATTTACTAAAGAGCAGGAATCTTCCACCAGCAGTTTCCCTCCCCGTTCCAGCAACTGTCCTGAGATATCCGGGCAGACACCATGCGGCCGGAGCTGTGGCTGTGTGAGGTCGTCTCCGGACACCGGACAAGCCTCTTACCTCCTTGTGTATAAAAGCCTTCAGGCATCAGATGGAGTCTTGTCTGCGTTGTGTACCTTCAAAAGACAGTAGAAAAGGTTGTTTATGCAGGAAAGCACCAGACTGAATGCCGATACTTCACCTTGTTACCAGTTGACCCCTCACTCACAGGAATCCCTCAGCTCAATCCCAAACACACACAGCCCCATCTCCATCTCAGAAGAGATCTTTAAGCCCCCAAACAAACCACTGCCTCATCCCCACGTGAGCAACCTGCCCTGATCCTCTTTCCTTTCCCCTCCCTCCCTTGCCGTACCACACTGAACTGGCATTTCTTTCCCTCCTCACACAACCAGACCATGTACAGACACAGTAATAATCCTGCATATGAAAAGTGTCTGCGGTCACCAGGGACTGGTCTTCCCCAGTTGCACCACAGAGTCACGGTGTCGTCACTGATGCAGCGATGTAGGGGTGCACACCATACATCAGCCAGCAGAAAGCATAGGAGGCGTAAGTCTTTACAGACCGTTTTTTCTCCTTCACATATTCCCTTTAAATGGTGTCTTCAACTCTTCCCAATATGTATGTAGCTTTTGAAGTTTACAGCTTTATAAGAGATCTGAAGAAGTGCTTGTCTCCAAAGGCTTTTCTGCTGTTCATCTACATTCGTTGTTCATGCAATAAGACAGTAAGCAACTGTACCTAATGTCTCCTAACACGCGCATGACCTGGGTTACCCCACAGCCAAGGCCGAAGACTCACCACAGGGTGAAAGTGTGGGTGGACGGGGGACCGTGTGGGTGCAGAGGCTGGACGAGAGGGGAGGCAGAAGGGGTCTCCGGCAGAGGTCGAGGGATGACTTTTCCCTGCTGTTGCAGCCACCTTTCTCCATGAGCGGTCTGGGTCCTAGAAAGGCTGGAGCCGCATCAAGCATGGCGGGACATACTCAAGCACGTCACCGAGACCAACAGGTGGCAGCAAGAGCAGCAGAGGCAGCTCCCCTGGTAACTGCCTCCAAAAAGGGAAGGTGCTTCCCCCGGCTGCAGGGCCCATCCCTCCACTGAGGGCAGCCCTGGGGGAAAGAGGGGATTTCTCTGACACCCCTCATGAGACAGAAGCAGGTTTTGGAGACTGGCGTTGGGCTGGAGCTCCCTGACACCCGAGGGGGGCTTGCTGGGCACCCCGAATTGGCTTTTTGTGTGGGACCTGGCTGAAGAGAAAGGGATCCCTCTCATGGCTGGCTCTCCCCTTTCCAAACCAGAGTCTGTACTCCCTTTGCAGAGTCCTGGCACCAAAACGCCTTGCCCCGAGGGGGGATACCTGTTTGGGACACCCAAGGTCTCGGCCCCACCTGACGCAGCCCCAGGCTGATCCGCTGCACCTGGGACCCTCTCACAGGCTTGGGCAGAAGGGGCAGTACGGAAGATGAGCAACACAGTAACCGAGCACTTGTGAACATACTTGCAGAAGCCCCTCACTGCTCCTGGCCCACCCCCACATAACCACACGACATCACGCTGTGCCCCTGAAAGCAGGGCTGGGGCAGGGGAGGGCGCCGGCCCCAGCAGGCCCGACCCGGACCCTCTCCACAGGCCACTTCTCTGCAGGCCGAGGGCCGGGGCCCGCTCTTGCACCTGGGGGCTCCGACACCTCGGCAGGGGCTGCCGGCCGCAGCCCCAGGCCCCGGCAGCCAGTGGCTAGGCCCTGTGCTGGCACTGAGGGAGAGAGCAGGAGGGCGCCGGACCGGGCCGGGCTGCAGCAGGGCTGGGCTTGGCACCCGCCGCCGGTTCCTGCTGTGAGGCTTCAGGGCGAAGGCCGGGGCCTTCTTCTGAGAAGGCCGGAGCCAGGCCCGCAGGCCGGGGTGGGCCAGGAGCAGCTGTGCCCCGAGGGCCTGGCTAGGCTGCTCTGGACACCCCCCTCATCAATGCTGATGTTCTTGGCTGAAAAGAGGAAAACGGGGAGTAACTTTGCCATGCGTGTTTACTAGAGGCTTGTGGCCTGATCCTGTCAGGCCCCGGGTGCTGGCGGGGCTTTCCAGGTGGCTGAGTGACGCCGTGCAGCTGTAAGTGGTGACATAAATTGCTCTGGTGGCCAGTGTATGTAGCATGTCCCACCTGTGCAGTCAAGAGAGCTGGCTGGGTTTTCCTGCAGCTCCGGCCTGCGTCTCTCTCCTTCCTGCGTCACCTCTTGTCGTGACGCAGTTGGGTCTGATGGGTTGGAGGTCTCCAGTTTCTGCCCAGTTCGGTCCTGGCTGGAGAATGGGAGCCAATGTTCTTGGAGGAGACGTAGGGGAGGGCACACAGAGACACAAGCAGGAGCCTCCTCTTTGGAGAAAACCAGGGAGAGACAATGCAGAGGGAAAAGGCCAGGTCAGTCCTCTTGACACCACATTGCCCTCGGGTCCCTGGAGTGGGACATGGATGAGGGATGGGGCTGGGAAGGGCTGTCATTGCTACAACTGTTTGAGGACCATGAGCGAGTTCAAGTGATGGAGAATGGGGAAATCCTGCATTTCTGGGCTGTGGGTGTCCCCAGGGTGCTGCCGTGTCCGGTCTGCGCCCCAGGGTGTGTCCCCAGCATGTGTCCCCATGTCACAGCAGCCCTCTGTGAGGCGCCGTGCCCCGCAGGGGGGTCACAGTGGCTGGGCTCTATATTTTCCCCCTGGGGCTGGTGCTGCCCCAGTTTCTCATGGCGTTTGCGGGAGGAGCACCCGGAGGGAGCAGTGTGTCTATCCGGGGGATCCTGCTGCCATGAGGAAGATGAGAGCGCTCAGAGGTGAGGGGCTGGTGGGAGGTTGGGGGCTGATGCCTGCCGGAGGCAGTGCCCGTCCCAGCTGGGGGCTGTGTCCCTGTCCCAGCTGGGTGCTGGGGACTGCGTCCCCGTCACCTCTTATCCTGCTGCCAGGCACCTCTGAGAGGGCTCTGGCTCCATCCTCTCCCTGCCCTCCGTGGGGCAGCTGGAGACTGCTCAGAGACAACCTGGCCCGGATGGCTCTTGTTGGCTGCTCAGCCCCAGCCCTCCCGGCCTCTCCTTGCAGGGCCCCATTCCATCCCCTGCCCAGCTCGGGGCCCCCGCGCTGGACTCACTCCGGTGCGTCGCTGCTGTTCTGGCACTGGGGAGCCCGGAATGGGCCCAGTCCCCCCGGTGTGGTCTTCCCAGTGCCACAGCGTCGGGCAGAGTCCCTCCCCTCATCCCACTGACTGCCCTCTTGCCAGTACAGCCCAGCACGGGCTGTTCGTGCTGGGGGAGGCTGGGAAGATCCTCACCCCTCCCTGGTTCGAAGCCCTGCAGCCAGCAAAAGCGTTTCTTCCTTTTCTTCCAGCTCTCTGCCGATGCGTGCGTTCCCAGTCCAGACCTGCGCATCCTGAGGATGAAGGCAGGGCAAAGGGGATGGCTGTCCCTGCAGCCGTCACTACCTTTGCGGCTGTCGGGACTTCTCTGCTAAAGCAGCTGCAAGACCATGAGGTGAGGCGGTGGGGGGTGAGGGCTCCCTTTCCCCTTCCTCGCCTGGCACTCTCCCTCTGACCTCCGCCATCCCCCATCCTCAGGAATGATTTTCTAGGCTCCTGCAAGGCCTTTTACCCTGGTGGAGCCGATCTCCCTGTCTGGCTCTCTGCTAGTGTCAGAGGTGCCACGGAAGATCTTGCCGTTCCCCGTGGCTGTCCTGACCGATGCCTGCAGCTCGTGCCTCATGCCCAAGGCACACAGATGATCTGGGGGGCAGCCGGTCTCCCTGGGAACGAGGGCAAAGCAAGTCTCGTCACTCCCCTTTGTGGTCTGTCCCCAGGGTGACCGAGTGGAGACATACCGAGAGCTGGAGAGCGTCTTGCAGGGAGACGATGGCTGTTTGACGAGCGGTGTCGTGAACCGCCTGATAGCAGAGGTGTCCAGTGACATGCGAGCAGCCCAGGTGAGCTTGTTCTCTTTCAAGGCACCAAAGCGGCCTGCCTATGCCCCTGTTTTTTGGGGAAATACAGAGCAGCGCAGAGATGTTCCTCGGTCATTCAGACCCAGTGGTGGTCCTAAGGGAGAAGCTCTGGGGACTAATGGGGGCATTACAGAGAATTTGAAGAGGGGACACAGAAAGCTGTGCAGAGAGGTGGACTCGGGGTTGTTTCTAAATGAGCGAGAGCTGAGTTCAAGCTCAAGGTTATTTCTCCTGCCTTGAGGGAGCGCCATGGGAACCCACGAGTTCCACGGAGAGGCCCCGGGGGGGTCTCCTGGCATCTCCGCAGAGAGGGAGAGGAGGCAGTAGCACAGGGCTGCGCTGAGGCGGCAGACACCCGGCCCGAGCACAGCTGCCCTGAGGCGTCTTGCAGGGGAGACAGGGTCATTCAGCCTGTCCGAGTGCCTCAGCCTTTTTCTTGGGAGTGTTTAACCTGTGGCGCTTTTTCAGGGTGTGACAGATGATGTGAAGACGGCCGCTAGCGATGTCCTGGTGGCTCTGGCCCGCTCCCACTTCCACTTTGTCATGTCCGAGCTCCAGAGCCACCTGAAGGTCATGGGGAAGGTCCCTGATGAGACTGTGCTCCTCACCTTGGGCAAAATGGCCTGCAGCTACGGTATGGCACTCTCGGCATCCTGGTTTGGGGAGGGGTCTGTGATAACGGGGAGAAGGGATCCTCCCCCTTCCTAAATGTTTTGTGTTGAACTGGGGGCTATGAAGTTGCCGTGCCTCCTTGCTCCGTGCCAGGGCCGGCTGGCAGCTCTGCCTTACCAGCCCAGTCCCGGTTCCTGGAGGGTAGGAGCACATTGGAGGCAAACCCGTGGGGTCTCTTGCCCCCCGCTGTCCTCCCCATTTCCCCAAAGGGCTTTCCTGTGTCCTCCTTGGGGAAGGCAGCCCTCCACACACCCTCTGGCTTGTCCCGCGTAGCCCAGCAGCCCCAGCCTTGCCAGCAATCGACCCCAGCCTCCCGTGTCTCTCACTGACCCTCTCGGTCCCTCTGTCCCTGTCTTCTCTGCAGCTCTGTGGTGCATCCCCTTTGTGGGAATGACACTGCTCGCCCTGCGCACCATGCTGAGCCGGGTGGGGAGTGGCCGGATCCTGCGCGCCATCTGCAGTGGTGAGTGTCAGCTCCCTGGCCAGGGCCCAGGGGCAGGGGCTGGGGTGGCCTTTGATGCCTCCGTGTGATCTCAGAGGGAACGTGGTGGGTGTCAGCCCGCAGCGAGGTCAGGCCTTGGTGATCCCAAAGTGCTGTGAGTGTGCAGAAGGAGCGGGGGAAGCCTGGGAGGTTCCTGTGTGCAGGACGTGGCAGTGCTGCGTGGAGGAACTCCAGGGTCCCTTCCCATGGCTTCTGTTCCCCTGCTTTCCTCTGGGGTTTAAAGCCCCTGCACTGAAAGGGCGAGTATGTGGGAAGGGAAGGGCAGCGGCTGCAGTGGAAAATGCTGGAGGGGAACAGGGCATTGAGGAGGAAAAGGTGCGACGGGGAGAAGGAGAGAAACAGTGGGGTGATTGAATCCAGATACCTCAAGAGCACGGCTTGTCCTTGGATCCAGCTCTGGTCCTAGGCTGAGCCCTGCCGAGCCTGGGACTGCCCTTAAAGCAGGCTTGGGCGAGGGTGCAAGGAACCTTCCTTGCTGCAGACTCTCAGGTGCTCCCTTGTCCTTTCTCCTGGTGCAGTTCTGGAGCAATGGTCAAAAGGGGTCAATACCTACTTCTGCAACCGGGAGCAATGTCCCTTCCCTCGCAACGGGAAAGCGCAGCTCTGTGAAGACATTTACCCGGTCTTCCGTTACGCGGTGGTAAATTGGCTGGGCTGCGAGGAGGAAGAGGTGAGAAGTGCTGCTTTCCACGCCTGGGGCCGCAGCAGGGATGTCCACGTCAGTGGGTCCGTCTGTGCCCGGTGGGGTGCGAGCAGAGGCGGGCAGGGAAGGGAAGCGATCTGGGTGAGAAAGCACCCCAAGCCGGGAGCCTGCCAGCACATTGCCTGGGGCTGGAGGCTCCCTGGAGGGAAGCAGCCAAGTCCTGGGGCCTTTCTGCAGGGAGGGCTGGGGTACCAGCATGGGGAAATGCTCTCTCTCCTCTGGAGCGAGCCCTTCTCCTGCAGGGCAGAAGGGAAAGGGAAACCCCTCCCAGTGGGAAGGGCAGACTGGTGTCCAGGGGATGCTGAGCGCTAGGCAGACCTTCAGCCCTCCAAGCAGAGCCTCTCCCTTCCCTGTCCAGGACAAGCAGGCTGTCCTTGGGGCGGTGGCTGCCATGATGGGGGTCCTTCTGCATGAGGAGCAGCACCGAGAGCATGCCTGGGAGCAGCTCCTCTGGCTCCTGCACCAATATCAGGAGGTCCGAGACACCTCTCGGGTCACCAAGGTGAGAAGTCGCGTCGGGCCCGGCATGGCTGCTGGGGTGGGCCTGAGCGAGTGGCACAAGGCACTGGGGAGCTGTGGGGTGCCAGGGGGAGCTGGGCAGCCCTTAGAGAAGGAACAGGGAGAGCAGAGGAGGCCTGAGGCTTCCTGGGCTCTTTGGGCAAGAAAAGAGCAATGCCGGGGGGGGCGGGCAGGAGGGAGCCAAGAGTCCCCGAGGCTCATCTTCTCAGGAAGGGAGGCATTGGCACCTCCCTGGAGCTCTGTGTGCGGGAAGAGCTTTGCCCTAATGCCCAGGGCCACGTCCCGTCCCATCCAGTGAGGGGCGAGGTCTGACGAGTGGGAAGTGGTGGGAAACTGAGTTGTCAACACCGGGCTCTCTTCAGAGGAAAGAGACCCTCCCGATGCTGCTCTGAGGGGAGGGCAAACAAGAAGCCCCATGCAGGAGGGTTTGGGCTTTTCCCTGGGAGGTGGTGTTAGGGACTCCCCTTATCCCACATGTGCTGCGTTTCTCCCTTCCCAAGTGACTTTCGGTGGCTTTAGCCTCCTCTTCCTCCCCCGTTCTCTTGTAGAGCCTCATCTATGTCCTGGAGACGCTGGAGGGAGTTCAGACCCCAATCCCACAGGGCATGGCTGTTGCCATCAGCACGGCTGTGCACCGCCAGGTAAGGGGAGCCTGCGCCCTGCCACCGGCCTGGGGCCTGCACACCTGATTGCCGTGGAGGGGAAAGACCTGCCAGCTGGCAGGGAAGGGAAAGGCAGGACAGGGCAGGGCAGGGCATCCCTCCGCCAGGATTTGTGAGCTGGGTGCCACGTGGGTGCCACGTAGGTGCCTTAAGGCTGCAGGAGGCCTGATCCTGGCGGTTTGGAACGGGTCCAAGGGGCAGCCCGGTTCCCACAGCGATTTCCCTCTCAGCCAAGTCACAGGAGGACTCTGGGAGAGGAGGGCAGAGAGCACCGTCTCTTTTCAGTCCCCCTCAACGCTGACGCTAGTTTCTTTAAAACGGACCTTGTTCCCACAGCTCTCTGAGGTGACCAAAGAGCCTGGCCCGGCCCATAAGGCAGTGCTGTCCCGCTGCATCATTCTGCAGGGTAAGGAGAGGAGACTGGGCGATGCCCCGCCGTGCCATGGCAGCTCTCTCCCAGAGAGACCTCGGCGGTCGGCGGCAGCTGCCTGCTAATGCAGAACGCGATTTCTTCCCTGCAGCCCACATGTGCCCTGAGGAGACAGTCATGTTTCTGCACTCCCAGCTGAGTGGTGGGAGCGAGGCCGGCCGTGTGGCAGCCCTGGGCCTGCTGGGAGCGCTGGCCCACTCTGACGGTCAGTGCCATGGGCCAGAGACACGAGGCAGGGGTTGGGGCTACTGGGCTGAGAGCAGAAACGGGCTGAAAGTGGTACACCTGCACCCAAAAGGAGCTGCAAAGAGCAGGTCCCCCAGCTGAGCTGACGCCCTGTGACAGGGCTCGAGCTCTCCCCCGGCAGTTAGAAATGGTGGCACACCAAGGACGATGCTCCAAGCTCAGTAACACGGGTGGGCTGATGGGTGAGCGGGCGGGCTGGCACGCGCAGGAGCTGCTTGTACCCATGCCATTTCTCTCATGCTCTCTGTTACCATAGCTTTCAGTCCCTATAAAATTGCTGTGCCTCTAGAAACAGAGTTGCTCTGGGTGTGCCGCTGCCTCCTGTGAAGTCAGTCAGGCCCCGCTTTTCTGTCCCACTGGTGTATGAAAAGCTTGGAAGCTTCAAGGGATCCCTTCTGCCATCGGGGCTCTGCCTCAATGCACACTCTCTGTATCTCTTCCAGCACCTGCAACAAGAGAGAAGCTGCCCCAGGTGGTGGAGGCCGTGCGGTCGGTGTGCAACGACCCCAGTGCCCCGGTGAGCTGGTTTGGGAAGGGGCGGTGCTGCCAGGGCAGGCAGAGAAACCCTTTCCCTCGGGGCAGAGCCTGGCAAGGCCATAGCAGGAAGCAGCGGTTTGGGGTCTGACCTAGATGACCATTCCCTTTCCCCACTTCCTCGTGCTCCCCAGAGAGCTGATGGCAAGAGGTGCCGCTGCTGCTGGCGTGGGCAGGGCTGGGGTGCCTGAGGAAGCGCCGGCACGTTGCCCAGGTGGTGGGTGATGGCTCCTCACCGGGGAGAGCTGGCAGAGCAGAGTGGGGAGGTCATTGTGCTCTGCAGGGCAGATGCACGTCCAGCCTGGTGCTAAAGCCCATTCCTGAACCCAGGAGCAAAAGCTTCTGCCGTGCCCTTGTCATCCCTCCGCGAGCTACAAAGGCTGCCCCCAAGTGAAGGCAGCTTCCCTTTGGGTTTTGAACAGGAGGGTCGTAACCACACTCTCCCCCTGGCAGGTGCGGAGGGCAGTTCTGGAGTTCATCAGGGAGCTGCTCAGCTCCGGCTCCCAGAGCTGCTGGGCATGGGATGTGGTGGGGCACATCTTCAACGAGTTCAGCCGGACCTCAGGCAGACTGGTAAGGGCAGAGTGGGACACCCGGGGCTTCGGCGGGTGCCTGGACTGTGCTGAGAGCTCCTGCAGGCATCCTTGACCATGGAGAGCTCCATGCTGCAGGGCCATCAGCACCGGCACTGCCATCGGAGCGGCCTCCAAACGGCCATTCCTCCTCGTGGGTGTCTGTGCTGATGTTGGTGGAGATGTCAGTGGATGACGTGGGTTTGCACCTGGGCGTGCCACCCAGGACTGCGGGGCTGCCTGCATGCCCGACGGGCTGAGCTGTGTCCACAGGCACCTGCAGCAAAGCCGTCTTGCAAAGGGAGGGGCCTTGTAGGGACAGGACATCCTCCAGCCAATGCAGACAGGTGGGCCTGGCTAGAGGAGCTTTCTGTGGTGTTCTCGTGCTCTGGCCCTCCAAAGCACGCCCTGCCCATCCGATAGCAGTCTGGGGACCCGTGTCCCTTCTGGCAAGGGGACAGGCCATTTGGCGGTCCCTTTGGTGAGTGTTTCCAGCTGGGCGCCCAGGAGATGAAGGCTGGGGATGGCCGAGCCTCCTGCTGACTTGCCGAGGATCTTCCCTCTGGCTGGAGCTTCCTTCCAGCCAGGGGATCTGTGTGCGTCGCTTTGCTCCGGGGCTCGGGGAGGCTCTGCTTTGGGAGCAGGGCGAAGGAAAGGGCTTCTGCATTCTCCTCCACATCCGTTGGGCTGGGCGTGCCGCTGCCAGGGCTGGCGCCGAGCACGCCCTGCTGAAGGGCACGTTCCTCACCTGTTTTGGTGGCACAACAGCAGCATTTGGGCCCTGGGGGACTGTGCAGACAAGCAGCGTCTCTCTCTGCTCCCAGGCTTGCCAGTCCTTCCCAGGGTCCGGGAACTGGTCCCCGAGCTGGGTCCGGCTGTCCTTGTCCTCTGCTCCCAGCAGGTTGGCGCAGCAGCACTGGTGGGACCGTGCCTGAGCCTCGTCGGTTGGGAGCTGAGAGTAACGGGGGTTTTGCCAACTCTGTCTTACAGGTGGCAGGAGGCCTTTTTGCCTGGGAAACCCCGGAGGAAGGAGCTCTTCAAGCCCTGTGCGTGGACATTCTGGGCTCGCTGGATGTCTCTCTGAGAGGGATGGCCAAAGTAAGTTGCCCTCTGCCCTGCTGCTGTGGTCACTTCTTGCCTTCAGGGCATTTTTCGTTGCGCTTCCTCATGCCCTGAACCTCTCCCCTCACGTGCGCTGAATCAGCACACAAGGCTCAGGGAAACGCAGACCATCCTTTTTGTCTTCGAGCTGAGTGGAAGTGCCAGTGTGGCGAATTGCCTGGTTCTTCTCTGCAGCTCCTGTGGCCGAGGCTGCTGCAGTATGTGGTGCCAGCCCAGTACAGCGGCATGCTGATCCCGCTCTCCCGCTGTCTCCAAGCCCTGGCTGAGAGACGGGAGAGAGCAGGATGCGAAGAAGAAGAGGAGGAGCCTGATGCCGTGGACTCCCAGGAGCAAGGTAGGAGCCCCAGTGAGTGCTGCTGGGTTTGGCTGGGTGCCGGGCCAGTCTGTGTTTACACGTGCCCTGCCAGCCCTGAGCAGGAGCCCAGGAGAACCAAAGGCTCTGCTGCTGGGCACGAGGGACTCTTCCCTGCATTGCCTCTCGCCTGGCGCAGAGGCCTGGCTCTCCTGCTCGCAGCGTGCTCCTGGTGAGCCGGGGCTCGTTCCTGGCCATGCTGGAGCTGACTTCATCTCATGCTGGGCAGCCCTTGGGAGTCCCCCCCGAGGCCAGCGCTGTGGCAGCGCAGCTGCTCTCAGCCCTCAGCCCTCTGCGGGGGCAAGGGAGGTGCGAGGGGCAGGGCATGGCAGGGGCTCGTCGGTCACCCAGCCTTTCTTCTTCCCCGCAGCCCAGCTGCCGACTCCCCAGGCCCTGCTGGCTCGACTGCTGGTGAGTAACGGGGCTCTGAGGAGAGAGCTTTTCTGGCCAGGGGTGGTGGGAGAGCCTGGGGCAGAGGTGCTTTTGAGGCCAGTGCCAGGAGCCCGCAAGGAGAAGGCAGTGCGCCTGAACCTTCCTGGGCCCGTCGGGGATCCCACTCCTTTCTCGGGGCCAGCAGCACCCTGGGTGAAGCCATTGGATGCCCGCTGCTGGCCGGAGTGGCGCCGAGCTCCCAAGCTCCCTCCCGGGAGAAGCTGCAGCTCTGGCGGCAGGAGTGACCCTTCTCTCCTGCTCTCACCTAGGTGGTGGCGGCAGCTCCTCACAAGAGCGGCGAACGTGCAGTCACTGCATTGCAGCTGCTGCAGGCCCTCCACGGCAGGATCCACAGAGCCTTGGGGGCGGCGTGGGCGACCGAGATCCCCCTCCTGCTGCAGTACTTGGAAGGTAAAGCGCGGGAGGGGAGGGAGAGGCTATGGGGACAGAGAAGGGGCAGGGCAGCTTTCCAGTGTGACGGAGGGGAATTGTCCCCAGCTCCCCAGCACTTGCTCTGCTGCCTTTCCCCTCCCAGGGAGCCAGCACTGAGGCTGGGGGCAGCCGTTGATGTCCCCTAGGAGGGCAGGTCTTGGTGGCACCCCCATGTCCTGGCTGGGATGGTGTCTGGGGCAGGGACAGGACTGGTGCTCCTGGAGGAGGTGCAGCCCCTGGCTTTGGAGGGCCGAGTCCCCAGGCCAGGCCAGGTTTGCAGCATCTGTCCTTGGCAATAGCCTGGGAGGAGGGCTGCAAATGGGCAGAAAGTGGTGGGTCATTCAGGAGAAAATGTGTGTTGCCGGTGCGTGCTGGCACTCAGTGGTCGGCGTTGTTCTGGGAGCTGCAGTCAAGCAGTGGGGATCAGCTGCGGTCAGTGCGTCCTTCCCCAACTTGAATGCAGTGGCTCTGACAAACGCCCCTGGGCTCCCTCCTGTGTCTTTGGCCTCACAAGGGCTTTGGCGCAGGTGCTTCTAGGGCCTTTCTAGCCTGATGGCCTGGGACTTTTGGGAGGTCTGACCGCAGAGGAGACCACTGGGCTCTTCTTTGGTGTGAGCTTAAATAGCAGCAAGGGCTTTTGCTTCCTCTTGCTTTCTAGGAAAAACCGAGATCTCCCTGGACTCTGCAGAGTGGGAGCACCGTCTGCTTAAGGTATCGCATGCTTGGGGGAGAAGAGGGAGCAAACAAAATTGTGGGAGGAAGCTTGGGGCTGCCTGTGTAGGCACCAGGAGGTGGGGGCACCTCCTGAGCACCCTGCACCTCCCCCCACAGTAGGTGCCTGCCTGCTCAGAGGAGCTGCTCTCTGCACATGTGCCACGGCTGATGGCTAATGCCCTCTAACGCTGTGGCACACGCCTTAGCACTGCCTCCTCCTCCACATCTGGCGTGCCAGGGGGTCTCGCCTGAGGTGTTAGGAGAAGAGGGAGGCTGGAGAAAAGAGGGTTGGGTGGGGCAGGGGAAGAGACTGCCGTTCCCGGCAGCTCTCCCCCAGCAGTGTCCCGGGACATGTGAGTGTGGAAAGGGTCCTGGCCAAGGGCAGGGGAACACTCGGCTTCCTCTCCTGTTCCCCACAGTTCCTACAAGCGTCACTGGAGCCCATCAAGGACAAGGCTTGGACCGTGGGCCTGAGCCAGGAGCTGAGCCAGCAGCTGGGCAGCTCTGCCCCTGGTTCCTGGGAGAAGGTGTGTCTCCTGCCCCGTGCTGGGGCTGGGGCTGGTGCCGGTGCTCTGCCCATGCAGGCGGTTTTCACTGCTTCCCCTTCCTTCACCCCCAAAGGCACTTCCTCCTGGGCTGCTCCAGTGGCTGGCTACAGCCTGGCACCACGGCTGGCCTCGCCTGCTCCCAGGGGCGGTCGGGTCCACCTGGGGCCAGCCCTCTCCTGACAGGTCGAGCCGTGACCGCATCTCGGGCTCGGCCTCTTCTCTTTCAGCTTTTCCTGTACAAGGCTCTTGGGACAGCACTGGCAGCTTGTCAGGACCTCAGACACGTCCAAGAGCAGGTGCTGAGGTTCCTTCAGGAGACAAACCCTGTGGAGCTGTCTGAGGCCCAGGTGAGGTGATGCTCATGTCCTGAGCATCCCCTGCCTGTTCCTGGGGGAGAGGGAGGGCTGCTCCAGACCTCCTTGATTTCCCCGTTGCTGCCATTCCCCCCTTGCTGCAACGTCCTGCCTGGCCGTTGTCACTGGCCGCAGCTGAGTGCCTGGGCTGGAGCCGACTCCCTGTTTCTCTGTGGTTGCAGGGAATGATTTTTGTTGTGTCCCACGCTGCCAAGAGCCACTTCCACCTGGTCTTGGACACAGTGACGATGTTCACCGCCGCTTTCACTAGAGACTGGTTTTATCAGACTTCCATGGGCTGGAAGGTAAAGGATCCAGGGTTTTGCTGTTTGGCTTTCCTTTTTTGGCCTTATTTCCACTTCTACACCTGCAGCAGCCAAACCGTGGCAGCTGTGTTTAGATAAGCCCTCTTGTAAGAGCTCCCTGAGACCTGTGTTTCAGAGGGGATGTCCTGGCATTGGGGCCCCTGAGGTGTCATTGGAAAGGACGGAGTTTGACACCTCGTGGATCAGAGCCGGCCGGCTGGGGCAGCTGCAGCAGTTGCTTGCATGCAGCCACGTTGCCCGTGACTTAACTTCAGCAGGAGCTGGCAAGAAGGGGGTGGGCATGGTGCGACACTCTGCCCCTTCCCCAAAGCTGAGGGCTGGGAGCAGGAGCCTGGTGAGGTCTCGCTGGCTCTGCCCCCCACCTGGGGGCCACGGGGAAGCCTTTCAGGGCAGGGCAGGGCCCTGCAGAGAGAGCGGTGCAGCCTGGCCTGGGCGGTGGGCAGACTGGGCTGATCTGCCCACTGGCACGCGTAGGCTGCGCGTCTCTAAGCAGGACCGTGACAGGCTATTTCAGATACCTTTCCACAGAAAGCTTCCAGACAGCTCCCCAACCCCTCAAATCAGTGGTAAAACCACCAGCAGTGTGTGTGATGCTGGCTGCACCCTCCTCCTCAGTCCATGCGAGAACCCACGCTGTGGGATGGGAACAGCTCCCGGCCCCAGAGCTCGCAGCTTGAGGAGTAGCTTGGGGAGCTGCTGGGAGGTGCCCAGGTGAACGAGGAGCTGGTGAGGGTGCAGGGCAGCGGCCTGCCGCAGGAGCCTGCGGGAGTCCTGGAGCTGATGTCTTGGGGCATCTCTGTCGACACAGATACAGCGGCGGCAGAACACGGGGAGAGCCCAGGCCACTTGCGCTGCTCTCATGCGCACCTACAGCGGCATTGCGCTGCGTGCCCCCAAGGAGCAGCTGCTCACCTGCGTGGATAAAGAAATCATGGGCAACATCCTGCGGCTCTCCAGAGCCAAACAGAGGGTAGGAGCGTGGGGCGTGCAGGGGCAGGGATGCCTGGGTGCCCTCGCTCCAGCCCCTCAGGGCTGGGGCATACCGAGATGGACGGTCTCTTTCTAAAGATCCCCCAAGGAAGGGTTTGTCCTCAACGTCCAGACCCCAAACCCCCACGGGTTCCATGCTCCTCTTCCCTGCCTCAGCCCTTCAAAGAGTTCAAGGGGTGCTTTGCTCTCTTTGGCCTCAGGACTTGCAGCTCAAGCTTGCCTTGGTGCAGAGCATCACTGAGGTCAGCAGCGCCATCCGGGCTGTGGGCGACTGCGGCAGCTTTGAGCTCTCCTTGAAGCAGGAGGCGACGCGGACCCTGCTGGTGAGTGCCTGTAGCCGGGGCAGTCACACGGGGGAGTTTTGGGCTGTGCCATGAGGCTGCTTTCCCCAGAGGCACAATGGTCTCTCGGCTTCATGCGAGCTCCTGGAGCTGTGTCCCGAGCTGGTGGGGCCCTTGGGCGCTGGTGCTGGGTGGCTATGGCTGGGGAGCAGGGTCCCTCCTGCGGTGCCTTTGGGGATCCATGGGGGTGACGGGGCAGGGCCTGTCAGTGGAGCCTGTCCCCGGGGGAGGCGGGAGGGCTGTCCCGTGCCCCTGCCCACTGCCAACTGTGCGCTTGTCTCTCTGGGACTTGCAGGACTGGATAAAGGGGGAGCCCTGGGACTCCCTGGTGTATGGAGTGTTTCAGGCCCTGGAGGAGTTGAGGTGAGGTCTGTTCCCCGGGCTCCGGGGGCTCCCAGTGTGTCCCAGCCCCAGTGACCTTGAGCGTGGAGCCGGGAGCTGCTGGGGCTGTGGAGTGGGAGGGTGTTCCCCATTTCGGGTGTCTCCCGATGGAAGGGAGCCTCAGGGGTTCCTTAACCTGGGTGTGGGGGTTGCCTGCTGCCTGGGAGGAGGCAGGAATTGCTGGAGCTGAAGGCAGTGCTCGCTGGCATGGGCTGGGGATGTTGGATTTGGGGCCCTCGATTAGGAGGAACCCAGCTATGGTTTGAGCCACTCTGGAGAGGGCTAGTAAATCCCCTTTCTGTTTTCTCTTCCTTTTTCCTCTGGCCAGCAAGCTGAGGCCACCTCTGAGCAGGGAGGAAAGTCGCAACCTGCTGTCAGTGTGCTGCCAGAGTGTCTTGTCCTACCCTTCCAAGGAGCGGATGAACAAGGGAAGGAAGACAGTGAGGGCAGCTGTGAACGTGCAGGTACCCACCGGCCAGTGCCTGCCCACCTCTGGGTCAGGATCCCACCTCAGTGCGCCCTGGCAGCCCCCGTGATGCAGAACCTCAGCTCTCCTTTCCTCCTTTCAGCTTCTGCACAGGAGAGGCATGGAAGATCTGGGCCATCTCATAGAAAGCCTTCTGGAGGCAGAGGCCACCTCTGCCTGTTTTGACGATGTGGTCCACGTGAGTAGCCATGGGGCAACAGGGAAAGCGTCACAGGGGCAGGGAATCAAGGCCTTAGAGGGTGATAGGAGGTGGATACCTTTCCTATGGGAAAGTGGGGCTTTGGCTCCTCGCTCTGAGGCTGTGTGTCTGGCTGGGGCCAGGGCCTGAGCTGGGGGACAGGAGCGCCCGGCCACTGTGGCCTCAGGACAGGCAGAGAAGTGGGTCCTGCCAGAGGGAAAGCCAAGAGCCAGCCCTGAGCTGGGCGAGAGCAGCCTGGGGGAAGGCTGGAGTGGGGAGACGCTGGCAGGGAAGCAACACCTGGCTCAGGGCAGAGGCAGCTGGAGAGAGCAAGGCGGTGGAGGCAGCAGTGCCAGTGCTCGGTGGGGCTGGGGGCTGTGCCGGGAAGGGGCCAGAGAAGGAGGGAGAGGGAGAGGGATCTCAGGGAGAGAAAGATGCCTGTTGCGAGAGAGATGCACCCTGCCTCAGGTCCTGAAGGGCTGGCTCACCTCAGCCCAAGAATGGGAGCGGGAGAGAGCCCTGCGGGTTTGCGCCCACGTGCTGGGAGCTTGCAAGGAGCGGTTTGAGCTCATGGTGAGTAGGGACCCCCCGTGTGCCCCGGTGCCCCCTCCCCACCATTCATGGCCCCGGAAGGGAGCCCTGCCTGGCCAGGTGCTGGGTTTCAGGGCTCCTGGGATTATGGGGCAGCCCTCCTGCCTGCCCCTCTGCCCGGTCGCTGCTCAGGGAGCAGGACGGGCGGTAGGGGCCAGTGGGTGCTGGGGCTGCCTGCGACCCTTTTCCTGCCGCTCTCCCCTGCAGCGAGGACATCCTTGCAAGCAGTTTGGCTCTCTGGTGGGCCTGCTGGGGACTCTGACCAGCGGCTGCCTGGCCGCATCCTGCCAGAGGGCATGGGTCTGCCTTGGCTACCTTCTCCAAATGCAAGGTGAGGAGAGCGGGCGCTTCCCAGCCTTGCTCAGCCTGATCCTCCCTCCCTTCCTGGCTTGGCACCACCGGGATCCTGCAGGGCCAGGCCCCATCCCCAGGAGGGAAGGGGGAGGCAATGTGCTCCGCTGGTTTTGTGCCCCCACCCTGTTAACTCTCTGCCTCCCCGGCCATCTCAGGAAGGATCCCTGGGAAAGGGTTGCTGAGTCCCACCTCCTTGGGGCACGTGTGATGTTGGGTGGTCAGGGCCATCCCCACTGCTGTCTGAGAGCAGGATGTTGTCACTAGCGCTGGGGACTGTCCCCCTCCATGTCTGTCCCCCTCCACGTTCCAGGGAAGACAGAGGGTGGTCAGACAGCTTGCTCGGATGAGGTCCCTGACGTTTCAGAGGGTGCCTCCCCCCTTGCTCCCTGCCCTGAGCCTGGGGAGACAGGCAGCTACCCAGGCAGTGTCTCCAAACTCATCCCTGCCAGGGAAGAAGTCTCCTGCCGAGCACAAGAGAGGAAACCAATTTGCTGCCCAGAGCAAACTGGGCAGGGAGGAGGGATCTGAGCTGCAGGCCCGGAGCGTGCTGCAAAGGGTTGTGTTTGAACCCTTTCCTCTTCAGGCAGCAGGGTCTGCCTGTGCTGAGGAAGTCACAGGGAGGTTTCCCGCCTCCCAGAGATGATGGTGGCCTGTGCGGGAATAGGGGACACAGCTGCTGGGAGCAGAGGCCAGTGGCTGCTGAAACCCTGAAGCCCCAGCAAACAGTTCAAGGAGGAAGAGGGGTCTTTCCAGCCCGGGATTTGTCAGCCGTTTATCAGGCTCAGGAAATCCTGCTGCACTGAGTTCAGGAGGGCCCTGGGTTTCCCTGTGGCCTTCACTGCCGCCACTTGGGTTCTCCTGGCCCCTCTCAGTATCTGGGGCCAAAGGCTGGGTTTCTGGGTTTCTGCAGACGTGACTCCTCTTTTCTCCTGGTGTTTGTTCCAGCCAAGACCATGAAGGTGGTGCCTCAGGCAGATGAGATCAGGTGCCTGTGTGAGGAGCCGAACAGCCCAGACACCAAGACTCTGGCAGACAGCTGTGCCACAATAGCAAAGGTAACTGGCCCCAAAACAATGGCGTGGGGGCCCAGCTCCCGGACTCCTGCACGTCTCCCTGCTCCCCTCCAGAGTCTCTTGCTGTCTCCAGAGCGAGCTGTCCAGGACGGCTGTTGTTAGCAAGTAGCAGGAGGCTTTGAGACAAGACTGTCCTTTAGGCATGCTGGAGCAGATACTCTGTGTGTGTGTGTGTGTGTGTGTGTGTGAGAGAGAGAGAGAGTGCTCTTGTCAGAATACAGATTTGGTATATAAGCAAACAACATGGCGGGGAGACACTTCCAAATCAGTTACCTGCACCAGGTGTAAACAGCACTGTATGCACAGCGGGAGGATCAAGTGCTTGCCCCCTCCATGACTGCCAAACTAACAGTCCTGTCAAGTTTCCTTTCCTTTCTGAATGGCTGGAGCAGAGCTGTGACGCGGTCTCTCCTGTTCCCGACTTCTCTCCAGGCTGTTTGCAAATGCATCCCTCCAGCACAGGCCACGGACTTTCTGACTGCTCTCCTGGACAGCTTCCTGCGTGTCAGACCCACGTGTGTGAAGGCAGTGTGGAAGTGGGTGTTCGTCTTCCTGGTGGAATGCAGAAAGGAAATACTCCAGGAGGTGAAGGAGAACTTTTTTTCCATTTGACTTTGTCTTTTCTCCTGTTGGCTGTTGCACTACATACAGGTGCCCGTGTGCTGAGCTGAGGGGCTACTGATGGGTCTGAGTCGTGCATTAGCAACTGCTGCTGGCGTCTGCTCCAGCTGGTGACAAGGATATGGGCACTTCTTGTCCAAAGTGTCCCGTTGGTCCAGGTCCTTCCCACGAGTGAGGCAGTTATCACTGGGAGGCACCAACCTTGCCGTTCCTCCCCTTCCTCTGGGGTCGCTGTCAGTCCTCCCTGCCCTGGGACCCATTTCTTTCTTCACTGGTCCCCAATTCCCTCTACTCGGAGCTTTGCTGGGCACGCTAGGTTTTCCACAGGTTGGATACTTGTTCATTGCTCTTACTGCTTTCCCCGACTGTGGTGTTACCCAGCCCGCGAGGTGCTCGTCCCTTAGCGACCAGTTGCTGTCCATTTGTAGCCTGGGAGCCTCTGGCCTCATGCTGTGCCTGCCCTTTCAAGGCCTCTGTTCTCCTCCACTCGCGCTCTGCTGCGCCCCACTTGGGCTCTAGGGCTCTAGGGCTGGCGCAGCTCACTCAGCCCAGGCTAACTCCCCAGTGTGGCTGTCTGCCGCTGACAGAGGTTGTTCACAGTGACGGCAACCACGGGTTGCAGCTCACAGGATCGTGCCCAGCTGAGCTAAAGCTCACCCAGCTGTTAGGTGGCTGCTGTTTACAGCCAGGGCAGGGCGTCCCTGTGCCGTCCCTGCAGAGCCCGTGGCCGCTCCAAGCAGCGGGAGCACCGCAGCCGTGGGCTGCGGGGTCACCCCTTGCTGCTTCCCCAGGCGCAGAGCAGGTTGTGTCTGCCCCACGGGCCAGAGGCAGGCAGCTGTGGGAGAAGCTGGGATCTTCCACAGGATGAGGGACCTGGCTGCCTATTTGTCCTTGTCATGGCCACAGCTTCTAGCTGTGAAAGGCTCAAACAAACACCCCTTCCTTTGGGGGAAGGTCCTTTGTGCGGGGAAGGGGCTGGCGCTTTGGGAAAGGAGGGTAGAGGCAAGGAAAAGTGTCCCTGGAGAACTGGCTTCCCCGGGAAGGAGTCACGTGCTCTTACACAGGCCTTGCAAGGCCTCTTCAGGGTTTTGAAGAGCGCGTGTGGTTTTGCTCTTGCATTGCTACAGACACATGGGGAGAGTTATTCAGGTGTTGGGTGTGCAATGTGTCCGTGTCCTCTGTGTGCACACAGGGCACACAGCTGCTCATACGGTTGGGCCCAGGCACATGCAGTGACTGAGGCTTTGCGTGTGAGTGCGTGCATGTGTGCGTGTGTGTGCACACAGACGTGCAACTGCCAAGAGCACGCTCAGCTCCGGACGTGAGCCAGGGTCAGGCAGGGGGTGAGGTTTCGAGCTAGATCTGGACTCTGTGTCAAGGGAGCAGGCATTGCTCGTGTGCTGAATGACTGTGTCTGGGCCCCGCAGGAGGGGGTAAAGGATGCACCGAGCCCTTCTTTCTCCTCTTCTTCCATTCAGGTGCCAAAAATCCTGAACACCCTTTACAGCTCCATGCAGCAGAGCACCCACAGGCCCTTCTCTCTCCATGCGGTGTTTCTCCTCACCCGCTTTCACCGGGAGCCTGTGATCAGCAGTCTCCTCCAGAAAGGTCTGCCCATGGACAGGTACGTGCACTATCCACTTCCCCCACTGTAGTCAAAGAGAGACCCTGCAGCTTGCTTGCACCAGGGGGGTCCGGTTAAGCAGCAGGTCCTTTTTCTGCCTGAACTGTCTTGAGTGTTGCAAGACTGCGTGCTTGTGTCTCTGCTGTGAGTGGGGGGTTGTAAGCCCCATTGCAGACAAGGAGAAGGTCTGAGGGCGCTGCAGGACTGCAAGGATACGGGCTCATGGGTGAATGTCTGTTCCCTTGCAGTGACACGGTGGAGCTGTGGAGGAGCCTGGGGAGGAGCATCTTTGGGATTCAGGTCCTGAGGTGCTTAGTGGAGAAACTGAACAGAGCAGGAAACGACCGCCTGGGTTGTAAGCGGCCCAACCGTCAGACTGCTCTGGAGACTCTGACGGTATGTTCAATGGCAGACACATTTCTGCAGCTTTGCATCTGCTTTCTAACTCATACTCTGGCACGAGGGAGTCAGGTGCCCTTTGCGGATGCCCGTGGAGACTGCCAGGGTGCTGTGCTGGGCCGGCCTCAAGGAGTGTGGGGAGCCGGGACAGTTTTGTGCTCCTGAGCCACAGGGCTGTCACAGAAGTGACAATTGTGGCGAGTAACCCCCCCGCCCCAGGCAGGCCGGGGAACCCGGCTGGTGGGAAGAGGCCCTGCCTGAACAGGTGGTTCTTGGTCATGTTTCTCTGTAGATCACCCGTGCCATCTCCGAGGTGGTGCTTGCTCTGAGGAGCACAGAGGAGCTCAAGCAACTGCTTCCCCACCTCCTTCCCAGCCTCCTGAGGTGGGTCAGTGAAACGCTGGGCGAGGAGAGGCTGCTTTCCCCCGTGAGCAGCTGGAGAAGGCTGTTCCTCGAGGGCCGGGTCCTTGAGGAGAAGCCCTGCAGGTAAGGAGCTGAAGGGGCCGGCGGAGGGGTTGGCTTCAGTTCCCCTTTCCAAGACATGTGCGTTCGTGGGGCTGTGGGAGCACTTTGCCTGCCCCGCTTCCTAGATGTGCAAACCGGTCGTCGTGGTTGGTTTTACTTCTGCTCCTTCATGGAGAAATTCCAGCTCCCAGGCAAGAAGGTCTTACGCGGCTCGTACTGCGGACGGCTGTCATCTTGCCTCCTGCATACCCTTGCATGCACGATAGCATTGCACTCCTTCAACAGACCCGCGCTGTGGGGAGCATGGCTCTCACGGGCGCTGGTGTCATTCTTCGCAAAATGCTGGTGGGAAGAGGTATTAGGTGTTGCCTTGGTTATCGAGCATGGAGTCAGTCTAGGGACGTGGGTTTTCTTCTGCTTCAGTGGGTTTGGGGCACAAAGAAAATGCCAGTGCCGTTAGCTGCAGTCTTGAAGGCTATGGAGCATCATTTCAGGGGTAGTTAGCTCTGCTAAAGATAAATCTTCCCCTGATCTGTTGTGATTTGAGATTTCTTTGGTTTTGTGGTGGTGCTGGTTTTTTGATTGGCTTTGTTTTGTTTGACTGTGTTTTTATTTGTTTTGTGTTTTGTTTCTTTTGCCAGGCTTTTCCTTTTGGCTTTAGAGTTGGTGCTAGGCAGATGCATGGCAGACAAATGGATGCGGCTGCTCATGAATCGGGCAGTGTGGGCTCGCCTGGAAGACCCCCTGGCTCACCCTGAGGGGGTGTGTCTCCTGACCAGGTAAGAGCCCCAGGGAAATGGCTGCTGGGACCCTTCTGGCATGCCTGTCCTCAGCTGAAGAATAGTGCCGGCATCAGTGCAAGTGAATTTTGGAGACCTGGCCTGTGGCCGTCCTGGGTAACTCTGTGTCCCTTGCTTGTGCTCCCTTGTGCAGCGTCCTGCTCCAGGCTGGGCTCGCATCACCCTGTCTGGTGCAGAGCCTCTTGCCATGGCTGGGTTCCCGCTCAGTTAACCTGCAGGTGACAGCTAGAGCTTTCTTTGCTGAGGTAAGGTGGCGGGGGGGAGGAAGGGTTCAGAGGGGTTTTACTGAGATACTGCTGCTTGGGATGTCTTTTTTTGTGGGAAGATCCCTGGGGAAAGGGTCCCTGCAGTGGGGCGGTCAGGGGAACGCCCGGCTGGGACCAGGTCCCCATGGCACTGCCTGTGTCATTCCAGCTCTCTCGGGACGGCAGTACGGCAAGGAGCCATGCGTGAGGCAGGCACTGGAAGAGTCCCTCTGCAATACCTGGCCGCAGCCAGCACCAAGGAGTTAATTAAATAAAGCTCATCACAAAATGCCTAGGGGGAAGCATATCTTTTTTTTCCCTGATGGCATCCTCGTGGTTGGTGGGACCACGTGTGGGTTACACAGAGGCTGGGGGCTGCCAGCTGCGTGGCCCCTCTCAGATCTTCCCGGGCTGGGGATAACAGAGTCACGCCGGGACAGACCCCAGAGCAGGGGTCTCCACACAGGTCTCTCCACACAGGGAGCCCACCAGCAGAGATGTGGTTTCGACCCTCAGGCTGTTGTGCACACTGCGAGCCCTTGCGAGCCTCTGGTCCCCTGTCCTGGGGGTCCCACACCATATGTGTGATCCAAACTGAAGACTCCGCAAAGTTTGCTCAAACACAACCCGTGCTCCCGCCTTGCACAGTCATGTTCCTTGACAGAGGTGAGGATGGAGCTGTAAGAGGGAGTCGAGCCCCTTCCTGGGTTGAACACCACGCTGAGAGGGGGTCCTGCTGTGGAAGGGGCACCAGCAAGGGACAAGGGGCCGGGGCCGGGGGTTGCCCCGGGCACCTGCAGTGCTGAGGGCTCCGGCAGTCCTGGGAGCTGAGTGTGCCAGGCATGGGGCAAGCGGCTGAGCTGGAGGTGCTCCAGCGGCAGGCATTTGTATGACGTGGGCTCGGAGGGAGCCGTCCTGCCCCACCGCTGCAGGGGGTCGGTCCCAGGCACATGTGAGTCCTGGCTCCCTGCACATCGGGCTTTGCACTCTCCTCAAATGGTCTGAGCCTCCTCCCAACCCCACAGAGCTTCTCAGCCCTGCCGGTAACTCCTATTTCCCCCCGACTTGCTGCTTGCACGGACCAGGCACGTTTGTTCAGCGGCATCTCCTGAAAGAAAGCAAAGGACCAAGAAGCCAGAGACACGGGGAGAGAGGTCCCTGCAGAGTGGAGTCCCTGGAGAGAAATGTCTTTGGGGGAGGTTTCTCATGTCAGGCCAGGCCAGGAGAAGCGATGAAACTGTGGACTGGGAAGGCTCCAGGAGGCAATAGCTCGAAGGGGCCGAGCTCTGCCTGCTAGCCTGCTTTATTAGCTCTCCTGACAGCGGTAACAACAGCAACAGCAACCACAACAGCTGCTGAAGACAGGCTGTTTACAGAGCATAGTCTCCTCTGAGCAAACACAAGCATAACTCTTGACACCTCGCTTCCCCCAAGCAGCCCCCTCCCGCCCCGCTCCTGGGAGAGGAACAAGCTCTGGGCCGGGTGGGGGGCTGGAGGGAAGCCTGTGATGCTGGCCGGGAGCTCCCAGGGGCCCCGTGACCCCAGGGGCCCCAGGCCAGCATGGCCCCAATCCTGTGGCCGTGGTCTCCCAGGGCACGGCCAGGCTGCACTGACCCATTGTGCCACACCACCTCTGTGGGAGGTGAGGGGTCCCCAGGCACTCCCTGTGCATGGAGGGCTGGGGGGGCCCAGGCTCTTGGGGTGCTGGGACCCAGAGATTGGGCTGTGGGACGTTGCCTGCTCTGGGAGCAGAACAGGCACCCCGGGCGGCTCGCTCACGTGTGGCTGTCCCTGTTGCTGCTCTCAAAACTTCAATCAAAAATCCCTCCAGAGGCCAGGACAAACCCCACTTCAGTTGTGGTGCCCCCCCAATGGCCAACAGATTTCCCTGCCTTCCCACCACGGTCTGACCCCGCCACCCTGAGCCCCAAGGAGCAGAGACGGGTGAGGGCTTTCCAGCAAGGAAGGAGGGGTGAGAGGGGAAGTTTGCTCATCCAAGGGCTGAAGGAAGGCTCTGGGACGCACGGGGGCTTCCCCACGCCTTGCACCCCAAGGTGAAAGGCCAGGGGCAGAGCACAGCTGGGGCCAGAGGAGCACAGCTGGAGCTGGGGCTGCCTGACTTAGTCAGGGAGGGAGGGAGGGAAGGCTGTGGGGAGGGATGTCCATGACTTTTTCTGGGAATGCTGTCTCAGAGCCCAGCCAGAACTAGGGCCATGCCTCCCCACGCTCCTTTGCCTAAACTTCCCACCCTTTGATACAGCTCCTTGATGCTACCAGCTGGTTTCCAAGGCTGGGCCTGGCAGAGGAGGGAGGAGAGTTGGGGTCGGCCCTTTTTGGCTCCTCAGGCTAGAGAATGACATCCTTAGCTGCATCAAGAGGGCAGGCGCGGCGAGAGGGATGATACTGGAACAATCGAGGTTGGAGAGGTGTCCAAGCTCAAGCTCTGCAAGCAAGACCAAAGCAAGCCCTGCCTCTGGTGACTCGGCTTCCCAGATCACCATGGGATGGAAGGGGACCCTCTGCTGAGGAGCTCTCATGGACAGATGTCCCCACCACAGACATGTACAACTCCTCCAAGGGTCACTCCGGGAGCCTCAGTAGAAGGCAGAGGCAGCCCTAGGCAGCACTTGGACTTGAGGGACAGTTCCTCTCCCCAGGGGGAGGTGCCAGCCAAGGAGCCTTTTCCTAAGGGAGCTGGACAGACCATGGAGGCTGTTACATAAGAAAAAGCTCCAACGTGAAGATGGCTTCCAAGACCTGCGCAAGAGAACTTGACCGACAGTGACCTGCCCTGTGCAAGAGGGTCTGCTCGTAGAAGAAACCAGACCAAACCGGCTGAAAGTGGCAAAGTTGCAACAAAATAGTGCAAACTCTGCTAATAAGTATGCATTAAGCACGCTTGCACGGGGGGTCGCGTGAAGAAATACTCAAAAGCGCATGGTAACAAGCGGTGTCATGGCCAAAGCCAATAGGTTATGTAAACTGTAAAAATGAATATCTGAGTAGTCTTAAAACTGTATATAAGGAATGAAGTGTAACATGGGGTCCCTTTGGGCTCCCAGCCGAGAGGCACCTTAATGCCGGCAATAAAAGCTAGTGTGTACTTCTGCTGCCTTCTTTCCGGTACCTGTGCACAAGCTAGGGGAAAAGAAGAAAATGTGAGCAAGTCCTTTTTGCTAACGATTTGGCGACCCAGGTGGGACTCTGTGGGTTTCCGACCTGGTGAGTGTAGCTACCACATACAACACAGCTGGCGCTGGGTGAGTTCACCCCATTGTCCTTGCGGGGTCCGTGTTCACCGGGAAGGTACTGAAACCGGGGGCAGCGTAAGTCATGGGGGGTTCAATAGGTAAGGAAAAACGGGGTTCGCCGCTGGCAGAAATTCTGCAAAACTGGAAGAAAACTGATGGTACTTCAGGACTCACTAAAGCTCGAAAGCTCGAGCCATAGTTCTCTGCCAGGATGAGGGGCCAGCTGAAACTCGGGAGGAGATGCCGTTCGAGCAGTGGCCCCTGGAAGGTTCGTCTGATATGAGCAAGCTGACTTTCCTGCATCAACGCTTGGAGGATCAGAAACCTTAGCAAATGAACTACTGCTCTTAGCAAATGAACTACTGCTCTGTCTGGGATAACTGGGCTTTTAAACAACCAGGCGGATACGGGGATTTGGCTAAGGTAAGACAGATGGTAACGCACCCAATGCCGGGTGACTCAAAGTCTAAACCCTACCCTCGCTCTGCTTCACCCTGCACCTGCTCCTGCTACTCCTCAGACCCCTACGCTGTACCCGCCGCTTCCTCCTGAAAATCACGCTCCTGCTTTGCAAGCTCCTATGAGCTTGCTAGTGGCTAGTCCGGCTGCAGGAATGCCTGTGGCAGCAGGACAGAAACCACCCCCTCCAATATTACATGCCTATGTTTATCAGCCATGGGCTCCAGGAGATTTGACTCAAGGGGCGCAACAGATGCCCTGGGTACGTGAGGACCCAGAAAAGGTTGCCCAACTCTTCTCTACAATAATAGAGGGACATCACCCCTCTTGGAGGGATGTTCAAGTGCCGTTGCAGCAAATATTTTGGTTGGGAGATAGAGATCGGATTTGGGAAAAAGAGAGAGAATTAGCAAGTCGTGATGGAAACAGACAGCCTTGGCCAAGCGTGGACCCTAATTGGGATTATAAGAATGCAAATGACCGAGCTGCCTGTGAAACAGCTTGCCATAATCTGGTCCTGGCAATAAAGGCTGCAGGACAAACCGGTGTCAACTGGGAAAGAGTTCGGGAAGTGAGGCAAAGATCAGAGGAACACCCGAGCGACTTCGGGAGTCGCTTGCGGCAAGCATTGTTGCGATACGGAGGAAGGACGGAAGGTGACTTTAATGACGAATTGGCAGTGAGTGCATTTGTCCAACAGGCAGCCCCAGACATTCATAAATACTTTGTGAAGCACGCTCCAGGATGGCAGGGGGAAAAAAAATCCACAAAAGATATTGTCTCCGGCAGCGTATGTATATGACGGTAGCTCATAAAGACCAAAGAAAGAAACGGAAAGAAGAAAGTGAGAGGAAGTGAGTATGTTGGCAGTAGCGATGGGAGGAATCCCGCTGACGAGAGGAAGATGAAGGAATAGGAGAAGGGGTGTGGGAACAGCAGAAGCAATGAGAAGAGGACAACTGGACCCAAGTCGTTGCGCACGCTGTAAGAAACCAGGCCACTGGAAGAGAGATTGTCCATTTTGGCCACGAATGACCAGAGGATTTGGGTGGGAATCCCCCTGTTTGGAAGCCGCCAAGCAGAGAAAATGTTGAGGAGCTGGCAGAATTCCCTCAGTACGACTCTCAACAATGACCGGAGGTGGGAGAGCCTGTAACCCTTGCGGCGTGCGAACCACTGGTAGGAGATCGTGCTCAAGTCGTGATAAAAGTCAGTAATCACACTTTAGAATTTCTGATAGACACGGGTGCAACCGACCCTATGCTAAATCAATACTGAGGTGAATTAAGTCAGGAGAAAGTACAAGTGCAGGGAACCGAGGGGCACCCGGTGACACTGGGGATAACAATCCCTTTATTAGTAGAAGTTGGCCCACATGCATTATACCCTCAGTTTGTGATAATGGAAGGCAGTCCAATTAATTTATTGGGGAGGGATTTACTGGAAAAATTGCAGGCAGGAGTTATGTTTGAAAACAGGGGCATAGCGTTGGAACTGCCAGAAGTCATTGCTCAGATAACGATGGCTGAGGACTTCCAAGCGATACCCCAAGAATTGAAAGATGTCCATAAGCCGCCTGGAAAGAAAGAGAGTTTCTAACCATCAGCGCGACACAAAACAGCACATCGAGAACAAAGTTTTGGATCTTCTACATGCTCTAGAAAAAACAAAACAAGTAGCAGTATTACACCATAAAGCCCACCAGCGAGATACTTCTGACCTGACTGAAGGAAACAATCTTGCTGACGGTGCGGCTAAGGCAGCAGCTTTACAACCCTTTGTGGCGGCGTGCTCCCCCCACCCCACCCACCCCCCCGCGTAAGCAACGACCACCAGTGGGGGTCGTTGTGGCTGCATCCAGCTTATGCTGGACTTCGGGAATGGGTGGCAACACAGTGGCCAAGGGCTGCCTGGAGCAGTGACCCAAACGACTTGCTGATATGCAAATACGACTGTAAGTCAATCATCTTACTCCATAAATAGTGGACAGCCCAGGGCCCGTTGAGCTCTCCTGCACGGCGGGATCTCCCCTTGAGTAAGGACGCCTCTCAAGGTTACTCCTCGAGGTTGAGAGGTTCCTTGCCGCAACAGATCCTTGGTAAGTGACTCATAGCACGCTAAACTTTGAAATCTTAGCTAAGTGATATAAAGGATCGGTTGCGCATATATAATCCTTTAGACATAAACCGTTGACCGAGTCTGGGACTACGTTTGCATCCAGCCGCACCCAGACTCCTCTCTGAGAAGGAGTTTAGAAAGCAAGGGGGTCCTTTCTGAACCTCATGACTCAACGGGAGGGTCTCCCTGGCAGTTTTGTCTGACCCTGTCCTCTATGCAGTAAATAATCAAGTGTACCTTGCCATCGAATCTTGTTAAATCACTGTCACGTTTACCATTGAACTTCATTAACTCACACTTTAACTCACTGTTTTCTATCAATAAAGTGTAATTGTTGCTTCTCTCGCTTACCAGTGAAGTGCACTCTCACGCCATCTGCGACAGGCACCCAGGTTTAGTAAGAAGAATTTCTGCTCTGGCCCGGGGCTTAGTCAATGTGCAAATACAGTACTTATCCAGGTATGAAACTGAGGGTATCAGTTGATCCCAGGTGCCACATACACTGCACCTTCTTCCATTGTCTCCTGTCGATGAATTGATTTCCAGTCTCTTCCACCTCATCGCAGCTTAAATAACTGCACTCTGGCTGAGGGCTGACTGGGGGAACTTCTCAGTGCTTTAACTTTGCTTTGGGCTTGGTAGGAGCACGAGGCTTCATCCCTTTGGCTTGGCCCCCAGCAGAAGGTGGGCCAGTGGCAGGTTTCCAAGTGGTTTGGTGGAACTGAGCTTGTACCCCTACCGGAGATTAAAACCCGAAGAAACAAAAACCCAGAGAAACTGTGTTAGGAAGTAGCAGAAAAAAAAACCCTCAGGGATGACCAATGTTTAAGACACAGGGGTTTGGCATTTTGGAGACCAGAGCTCCCAACAGACATGCCTCTTCGAATAGAAACATCCTTTAGCTTTTGATCCTGACGGAACTATTACAGACTGCCCCCATCTCTACTTTGCAGTTGCCTGAAGCATTTGCTTGTCCATGTCCAGTTCGCTTCCATGCTTGCAAATTATGTTTAATCTGCAAAACAGTTAGTACTATAAACTGGCAGCCAAACGCCTCTTCTCTCAAAGACGTGAAAACTGCAGTTAAAGGTGACACAGGTACCATGACAGGCCTTCTGGTCTGGGTTAGGATTCAAAAAGCAGTGTCTTCTGAACCTCTGTTTTCCCACTGCTGCCAACAGCTGGAGAAAGGGTCTGGTTTTGATCAGCTGGATGATCAATGCTAACTACCACGATCCAGTACAGGATGTTACACCTCAGGCTTCAGATTTTGGGCCCAACACAAAGGACTGGATAACCTGCCTCCTGCCATTGGACTGACTGCCGTATGGCACATCCCCTGGCTTCTCAAGCTCTTCCCCAGCAGTCCTCTCCTGGCCACTCTGCTGTAGGCCGCTACATGGTCTCAGGGAACCACGTTCTGGGTCCACTCTGGCATCTCCCGTCAATGAGGATACAGAGATGCTCGCCCAGCACACTGTGCTCCTCTCCCCTCTTCTGGTCTCTCTGCATTGTCCTTTCCTCATCTCCAGCCACTGGTTTTGACCTTCAGGCAGATCTCCGCTGCTTGTAAAACTCCCCCGTCAACAAGATGACCACGTCCTCCTGATCCTTCTCAGTGTTGGGAACTTTGGTCTGGAAGCCAAAACAGAAAACACAGGAGGAAACAGGAGGAGGAGGAGGAGTTGGAGGCAACAGGAGGCATCAGGAGGCTTCACCAAGGGCAAGTCTTGCCTGACCAACCTAGTGGCCTTCTATGATGGACTGACTACATCCGTGGACGAGGGAAGAGCTACTGATGTCATCTATGTGGACTTCCGTAAGGCTTTTCACATGGTCCCCCACAACATCCTTCTCTCTAAATCGGAGAGATATGGATTTGATGGATGGACTATTCGGTGGATAAGGAATTGGCTGGATGGTCGCATCCAGAGGGTAGTGGTCAACGGCTCGATGTCCGGATGGAGATCAGTGGGACGAGTGGCGTCCCTCAGGAGCCCATATTGGGACCAGTACTGTTTAATGTCTTCGTCAATGACATAGACAGCGGGATCGAGTGCACCTTCAGCAAATTTGCAGATGACACCAAGCTGAGTGGCGCAGTTGACACACCTGAGGGATGGGATGCCATTCAGAGGGACCTGGACAAGCTTGAGAAGTGGGTCCTCGTGAACCTCATGAGGTTCAACAAGACTAAGTGGAAGGTCCTGCACCTGGGTCGGGGCAACCGCCAGTATCAATACAGGCTGGGGGATGAAGGGATGGAGAGCAGCCCTGCCGAGAAGGACTTGGGGGTACTGGTGGATGAAAAGCTGGACATGAGCCAGCAATGTGCACTCGCAGCCCAGAAAGCCAACCGTATCCTGGGCTGCATAAAAAAATAAGCGTGGCCAGCAGGTGGAGGGAAATAATTCTGCCCCTCTACTCCGCTCTGGTGAGACCCCACCTGGAGTACGGCATCCAGCTCTGGAGTCCTCAGCACAAGAAAGACAGTGACCTGCTGGAGCGGGTCCAGAGGAGGCCACAAAAATGATCAGAGGGATGGAACACCTCTGCTGTGAGGACAGACTGAGAGAGTTGGGGTTGTTCAGCCTGGAGAAGAGACGGCTCCAGGGAGACCTTATTGCGGCCTTTCAGTACTTAAAGGGGGCTTATAAGAAAGATGGGGACAGACTTTTTAACAGGGCCTGTAGCGACAGGACAAGGGGGAATGGCTTTAAACTAAAAGAGGGTAGATTCAGACTAGATATAAGGAAGAAATTTTTTGCCACGAGGGTGGTGAAACACTGGCACAGGTTTCCCAGAGAGGCTGTAGATGCCCCATCCCTGGAGACATTCAAGGTCAGGTTCAACGGGGCTTTGAGCAACCTGATCTAGCTGAAGATGTCCCTGCTCATTGCAGGGCGGTTGGACTAGATGACCTTTAAAGGTCCCTTCCAACCCAAACCACTCTGTGATTCTATGATTCTATGAAACAAGAGGAGGAGGAGGAAGAGAAAGAGGAGAAGGCCCCAGGAGGAAGACGAGGAGGAGGAGGAATAGGAGGCATAAGAGGGGGAGGCAGAGGAGGAGGAAGAAGAGGAAGAGAAAAAGGCAACAGGAAGCATCAGGAGGCAACAGGAGAAAGAGGCAAAAGGAGTCAGCTGGAAGAAACGGGAGGAGGAGGAGAAGGTGGAGGCAGTGGAAGAGGAGACAGAGGACGAGAAAGAGGAGGAAGAAGAGGAAGAAAGGGAGGCAACAGCAGGCAACAAGAGGCAAGAGGAGGAGGAGACAAAAGGAGGTAAAAGGAGGCAACAGCAGGAGGAGGCAACAGGAGACAAGAGGAGGAGGAGGAGGAGGAGGAGGAGAAGGTAACAGGAGGCCAGAGGAGGCAATAGGGGGTTCCTAGAAAGGCTGTCCAGTTCTGCAGCCCTTGGGGTGTTCCTGTCATGGGCTTCACCATCTAACACCAAGGCTAGGCTCTTTGGTCCCCCGGGTGCTGCATGTTGCAACAGTGTGGTTTTCCCTCCCGCTGTTGCTGGCATGGACCTCATAACCGGGGGTATAGCGCCTTCTCCATTAAGGACATCCCGGGCAGCCAGTCTTGCTGTCCACTCGGAAAGCCCGTCCGGAGCATTCCAGGGATGGGAGGGGTTAGAACCCTGTGTTCCTGGCAGCTGTCTAACAGCATGTAGTACTGGGAGGGGGTCAGGCTAGCAGGAGCATTCCCTGGGGGTTTTTGGAGGATCCCAAGGGGTTGCTAGGGAGATGGGGCTGGTGAGTGGGCATCCCAGGATGCTATTGAAGTTCTCATGCGAGGTTAGCAGGGTTGCTGGGTCATCCCAGAGAAGCCACTGGGGTCTCTAGGTCAGCCCAGAGGAGCTGTTGTGGTGTCTTGTGCATCTTGTGGAGGAGGAGGGGGCACTGTGGCCCTTGGCAGTTGCCCACAGGTCACCTTGGGAGACAGAGCCCCTCCATGTCGGTGTGGAGCCTGAGGGGCCCAGCCCCAGGCAGGATACTGCCGTCTCTGCCCGCTCCCAGAGGAACCCCCCTTCCAGCGTTGGACAAGGGAAGCCCGTTCCTACCCACAGGATCACACCCAAAGACCACCCTGTCCCACGAGTGCAAGAGCCGCCCAGCCTGCCGCAAGCCCCCCAGGCGCCCTTTGATGCCAAGGCCCCGGCTGCCCATCAATGGCACCGGCAGCTCTGCTGCCTGGACGGCCCACTGCACTGGGGGGGGGGCCAGGGGTCCGGGCAGGCCTGGGCTGCCCATGAGGAAACGGGCATCTTGTGCTCCCCTGCAAAAGCGGGTGGCATGGCTGGGAAGCTGCAGAGCCCCGCACCGCCCCAGCACAGCTTGGCCCTGCGCCAGCGTGGGGCACCCACTGGCCAGTGAGGTGGGACATGTGGGGCTGCGCTCCATATGCCCTGTGTCCCCATCCTGCCATGCTGGGACCCTGCTATGGGCCGTGCCGCCCAGTGCCCGCAGCGCAGCCTATGCCCCTGTGCAGGGACCTTCCTGGACCCTGCAGGCCACTGTAAGACAAGGAAGGGGCACACTTCCATTTCAAACTAGGGAAGTCAAGGCAGAATCAGCACGGGTGAGAAAAAAATGGTCTTTGTTAACCAGACGTACCCCTGGGCCCCTGACAGCACGTCTGGGCTACTGGGTTTTTCTTCCTGGCGTACGAAACAGTTGCAAGAGGAGAAACACTGACGGAAGCAGCTGTCCCATGGGGCGGGAGCAAAGCCCCCTTTCCAGCACCCTTTCTTGTTTCCCGGGTATGCCCAGGAAAGCTGGAACCCTGCCCGGCAGGCCAGGCCAGGCCAGGCAGCTGCCCGGCACGGGAGCGTGGCAGGGTTCGGGAGCCCACAGGCATGGGGTTCCGCCGCCTGTAAGGGCGGCAGCCGTCTTGCCCCAGGGGAGCCCACAGGGTCTCCCCGCCCTACTCAGCCCTGGGGAGCCCCAATGTGATGTCAGAGCCGCCGCTGTGAGGTCAGAGCTGGCTGCCTGCACAGCCCTGTGGCGCGTGGGGAAGGAGCCCACAGCTGCTGTGTGGCTGTTGCCCTGGGCAGGCGCGCTCCTGCTGGGGGGGGCGGCGTGGGGCTGCTGCCGGAGCTGTTTTTGCCTGGGCAGGCCACACTGCTGCGGCTGAGGGGGAAGAGCTGAGCGGGGAGCCTGTCTTTGCCCAGAGATGGCGAGGAGAAAGGGCCCCCAGAGAAGATGCCAAGGGGCCTCCAAAGGCTCCTTGGGGAACAAGGCTGACCAACAGCCAGCAGGGGAGGCAGCGGGGCCGAGCCGCTGCCAGACGAGTAGGTACGAAACGGGCTGCTCCTGCCCAGGGCGTCACGTTGGGGTGGTAGCACGGACGTGGTGTAACACGGTCAGTGGGGTGCGCAGCAGCATGGGGAAGCCAACAGAGGTTTGCTGAAGAAGAGCCCCGTGGCTTGCGAAGCCCCCCTTCTGTGGGGATGGGTCTCGGCTGAAAGCCTGGCTCGCTCTCCCGGCCAAAAGCCAGTGTGCAGCAGGGCCTTTTGGGGAGGCGGTAGCCTCGTGCTGCAGGGGTCGGAGCCCAGCCCTGCTGCACGGGGAGATTTTGCTGCGCGGGGAGTCCAAGCCCCTGGGACCTGGGACTGGCCCCCTTGGGACGTTGAGGCACAGTCCTGCCTGGCTGAGGGGGGCAGCTGAGCGGGGAGAAGAGGGGTCGGGAGACCATCAGCGCCCAGGGAAGAGGTGGGGGGCTGCGGTGGGGGACAGCAGCCTGTGCCCCCTCCCCGAACGGCCACTGAGAGGTGCCTGCCGAGGGGCAGGATGGCGCCAGGGGCCAGGGAGCAGGGAGGGACAGGGTGAGAATTGGGCTGTGCTGCCGGGTGGGCTTCCCGAGGCAGGGGACCGCTGCTGCCAGCTCGCTTCCTCTTCTCCCACTGTGGGCCTGTAAAGCAAAGGATGGGGAAAGGCGGGGGGAACCCCTGGAAGCAGCCCAGCTGTGCTGCCCTCTCTCGCTGCTGCTGGAACGGCCCATCCTCTGGCAAGGGCCTCCGCTCAGGCTACCTCTGCCCACCTCGGCTCCTGCAGCGTGGGGACAGTGGGCAACCGGCATTTGTCTTTTTCCTCCCACAGGAACCTCTGCATGGAGGTGGAGCTGGTGGAACTGTCTTCGATGTCAACCGCCGGCTCAGCCTCTCAAGGGCCTGCCAAGTGGCGTGACGAGGCCACAGAAATTGCAAGTAAGTTCAGCACTGCTGCTTGCTGTGAAGTCCTCTGGGGTGAACTTGGAGAGCTGCGCTGTGCCAGAGCTCTGGCCAAATGTCACAAGTGGCAGGAGAAGTGCAGGCTGCCCTGCTCTTTGGCCCAGGGAGGGAGAGTGTGTAGGACTCGGTGCCCGCCTCCCCACAGGGAGCTGAAACATGTGTGGCTGGGCATCCTGGAGAAGAGACCTCAAGAGACGGGCCTAACTTTTCTCTCGTTTCTTTGCCCAGGGACAGTCTTCAGCCTTACTTGCCATCTGGCAGGTGCCCTTGTCTCTCTGTGGAGACATCTGCTGAGCACGTGCATCTTCGCCGTGTACGTACTACTTGTTTCTGCTGTGGACAGGGGGGAGAAAGGGGATGTGTGAGGGCCGGTGCAAGCAAAGGGGAGAGCAGAGGGTGTTCCCCAGCCAGCAGCAGGGGGCTCCCACTCGGGCACCAAAGCTCGGGCGCTGCTCGTGCTGTGGCCATTCTCAGGGAGAGCCAAGAGCAAAGCCCCTCGGAAGTCTCACTCCCACGCATTTGCCGGAGCCCCAGACTTTGGCTGCGGTAGGACAAACTGCCACGTAGCCAGACGCTCGGGTGCAGAGCCAAGCCTCCGCAGGGGAAGGGTTTCCCCCGGCTCTGGCAAGGGAGAGTCTGGAGGTGCAGGTCTGGGAGGGCTCTGGGAGGAAAGCCAGACAAGGCTCCTGCGCTTCCCAGCTGTGCGGAAAAACACCCCCAAGAGAGATCTGTGTGATGGCAAGTGAGAACAGGCCTGCTTTCTCAGCCAAAGAGAGAGCAAGGTCCACACCAGAAAGACTGCTGAAAAGCAGTCTTCATTTGCTCGACCTCTTGGCTTCCCTGGATAGTTTTCATTCCCTTTTGGAAGGTGCTCCTGGAGCCCTTCCTTTGGGGAAGATCTGCCGGCAGTGTTGAATGGCGTGGACAGAAATCGTGTTCCTCCTGTGTGCTGCTCTGTCAGCTCTCTGTCAGCAGCAGGCTTCCAAAACGGTGGCTTTCTGGCCTGAAAAGGGAAATCCACCCGTGAAAGGGTTTGCCCACGACTTGGTTCGTTGACAGCCACAGGACTCCCTCTTTTTCAGGCAAAAGATGGCCCTCCAGAAGAAGAGGTTCTTGAAAGTCGTCTTCTTGTTGCTCCCAGTGGCTCTTGGTGAGTTTTCGTGAGCAAACATCTGAGGGCGACAGCCTGGCTGTGCTGGATGCCAGCTTTCAGCTGGCCAGCTTTCCTTTTGGGCCAGTATGTGCGGAAACTCCCGTGGCCCAAGTGCTTCCCGAGTATGTCCTTGAGTGGGACTGGCTTTCGGACTAGCAGTAAGACTGGTAGTCTCCCAGCCATGCTGCTGCTCTGGCCACTGGACCAAATGGCTTGCGTAGTCTGCAAGTCTGCGAGCGAAGGGCGTAGGTATTTCCAAGCCTGAACTGGGGATTCCCAGGGGGGAGGGGCCGTGCAGGGGGACCGATGGAGAGGTACCTCTCCTAGCCCATGCAGCCTGGTCTCGGTGCTCACTGAAGCAGTGAGGGGAAATGGGGAATAGCTCTGGGGCAGCGAGCACACCTGAAGATCACGGCTGCGCAGTCCCCTCAAGCCGGGGCTGATGGCTCCCGGTCGGAGGCGCGTCCTCTCTCTGCGCCCCCACGTTCCCCACCTCCTCAGCTAACCTGCTGCCCCACCCCCAAGGCAACAGGGAGGAGACAACGCGACTGCAGGGATCGCTAGCAACCCCAGTAAAATAACTGTCTCTTGGTGATGTGAATTGCAGCTGGTGTTTACTGCGGGACCTCGCTGCCAGCGTGGACAATGCCGGCAAAGGGACTGAGAGAGGTCGGTGACTCTTGTGGGACAGGCACCTCCGGCAACGGAGCGTGGCTGACAGTGGCTGGATAAATCACGGGCTCTTCTGCTTCCACGCAGGGTGACCCAAAGAAGCAGCAGCTTTTGCCGTCTCTTCCTAGGGAACCCTCTCCTGGGAAGCCCCGGCGGCTCTGGTAGCGGATGCTCTAACGGAGCGTTTTTCCCTTTCAGGAGCTGACAAGGGTGTCTGCAGCAGACCTCAAGACCCTGCGGTAAGAGATGTTTCCTGAGCTGGAATTGGTTCGGTGCAGAAGCCTCAGCCGACCTCGTGCTACCTGCACTCGTTTTCCTAACAGCCAGGGCTCCCGTACTTCCCTCCTGCCTTTGCCTTTTGCTCAACCTGGTGCGGAAGGGAAGCACTCGCAAAGCAGGGAAAGCACATGTGTCTCTCCTCCTTGCTGAGCTCAGGTGCTCCCCAGAGGGGATGGGCCGCTCTCTGACAAGATCTGCTTTCCTGTTCCTGCAGGCACTCGAGCGCTTTGTTGGCGGAGCAAACCCAAAAGATGCAGCTTCTGCTGGAGGAGGTGGCTCAACTGAGGGCGGAGCTCAGCAGTGTGAAGGTGATCCTGCATTTTGGGGAAGGAGGCTTGGCTGGGCAGAACCCCCGAGAAAGCACTCCTTGGGGTTGTTGGTGGGGCCGGACTGCTGACCGCCGCAACCCAGCCTTTGCCCCAGGGGCTTGCTGGCTCAGCTTCTGCGCTGCACAGGCCCTCCTCCAGCCCCAGTTTAACCGAGCTGCTTCAGGCAGCGGAGGACTCCCGACAGCCTTCCCTTGGCATGCCGACACCTCTGGCTGCTCTGGCCAGGCCCCTGAGGCAGTGGTGAGACCCAGGCACGCTCACGGCGCCAGCCATCGCTGGCAGGGCCTGAGCCCATCTCCCAGCTGACCTGGAGAGCGTGGAAGGTGGGGAGGAGGGTGTGGGGACCCTCGTCAACCCACCTCGGGGACATGGTCGTGGCCGTGGACACAGATACGGTTCCTCAGTCCTCACGGCTCACGTCAGCAGCAGAGAGTCTTGCAGCTCTGTGGACTTGAGACTGGGCTTGCCTTGCATTTCTGACACTGACCCTTTGCCTCTGCGGACGCTAGTAGCCATGCCGAACTGCCCGCTGATGTGATCCTTTTCTGTGTTTGTTTATGGCATGCCCAGGAAGTTCAGAAAGTGAACCAGGCGGCGTCCGAGATGGCTTCGGAAGTCTACGTCCAGATGTCTGACTGGGCCCTGAAAAGCTCTGGTATGGACACAAGCAGCCCAGTCTCCTTGGCCTGCGCTTGTCTGTAGCACTCCCCAAAGGAGCCTGCGCTCCAGGCGCTGCTCTCCAAAGTGGGGGAGCTTAAACGCTTCATGGGGTCCAAGAGCAAGGCTGTGGCAGAGTGGCGCTCTCAGACTCCCTCCCAGTCCTGCCCTTGGCCTTCGCAGGGCTGCCTCTGGCACTGCCCCCGCACGTGTTCCTGTGCTGATGGAGGGGCTCTCTTCCTCTCCACTGCATTTGAAAAGGGAATGGCTGGGCCGTCCTTTGCTGCCCATGCAGCAAGCCCTCAGCTTCGGTCTGCTGTCATTCACATGGGTGCCTGCTGTCTCCGAGAACCCTCAGACCTTCTCCTCGTGGCACTGTGAGAGAAGCAGCCACCAGGCACGTGGCTGCCATCATTCCCCTGAACAGCTGGGCACCCCCACCAGCGTGGTGATGAGGACAGGACTGACAGACGTGGAGCTGGCCCGCAACATCAGAAATAGTGTCTGAGCACCAAGTCCTCCTAGTCTGTGGCCTCTTGCAGTCACGTGCTCTCCCTTCCTTACAGGTGCCACCATCGACGTGCAGAGAACTTCCGAGACCTACAGCTGCAAAGAGAATTGGGGCTGCAGGGTTTTATGGTTCTTTCGCACTGCCAACCCTCCTGATACTATTTTGCAGGTATCGTAGCAGAAATCATCGGTGCCGGTTTCCTTCCTTCCTTCCTGTGAAGTTAGGGGCTGACCTCAGGGGCTCTCCCCTCAGTCCAGTGGTACTGCTCAAGCCCGCAGTGTTGATCAGGTTCCTGAAACCAAAGCTCTAACACAGGGCTGGGCTTGCTAGAAATCAGTGGTTCCCCTCAGGAGGGGAACGGAGCTGAGCTGAGCCGAGCCGCTGCATCTTGCCCACAGTCCTCTGCCACAGCTGGGTGAAAGACTTTCTCCCTGGTGACCCCGTTTCCGCGCTCATCCCTAACAGCACCTTTTTGGGGGTGGGAGGCGGGAGCCGGGGGTGTGCCCTGCAGAGCCACTGGGCAGAGACGTGTTTCTGCTAGGCCCCTGACTAGGATGGTTTCATAACCGCTATTCTCCTCTGCTCCGTAATACTGAGAGCCCCCTTTGTCAGGCAGGGAAGAAGGCCTCCTGCTTCTGTCCATTTCCTCACACGCGCCTCATTTTCGAGGCACCACAGACACACCGGCGCCTACGCTTCAAGCTGCATGGGCAGTTGTGTTGACCCCAACACTCCCTCACACTTCATTGCTCTCGCGTTCTGGTTGCAGCCGGATGTTTCCCCAGGAAACTGCTGGCCTTTACAAGGGCATCAGGGCCAGGTGGTCATCAGGTTGCCAGCACAAGTCCATCTCACTGCCGTCACTGTGCAGCACATTGCCAAAGAAGTCTCTCCATCTGGGACCGTCATCAGCGCCCCCAGAGACGTCGCTGTCTTTGTAAGTCTCTGCTGGGCGCTTCTGGCGGGGATCTGGCCCGGGGGAAAAGCCGTGACAGGGTCTTGCTCGCTTTTGTGCATCCTCTGAGGTTTGTGCCCTGCTCTCTCCTGAGCACTGCGGTGCGCTAGCAGGGTACTTGAAGGGCTCTAGAGGTTTCATCCCTCTTAAGGCTTGTTCTGACCAAGCACCTCAGGGTTCTTGACCAAAACTCAAGGCGGAGACTCAGCTCCACCGTAACCAGTGCTAGACTGCTGCTAGAGCCCCAGGAGAGGGTGGGTAGATAACAGGGCTGATGCAGCGCGTACGTTGCCTCTTTGTCGGGACGAGTCTGAGCTGCTCTCCTTGTGCTTTGCCCCTGAGGGAGTAGACGCGGACGGAGAAGAGGAGACTCTCCTTGGGACATTCACGTACAACGTGGCGAAAGAGCTCATTCAGACCTTCCCTCTGAAGGTACGGTCCACGCGCGGGGGCAAGATGCCAGGGAGCCAAAGAGGTTTGCCTGCAAGTCCATGGCAGGAAGAGCGTGAATGCTTTCTCCCTGGGCAGAGGGGCCCAGACCACCGCCGAGAGAGACCTGGCGGGCTTGGGAGGGCTGAGTAGCACACGGTGGTGGTAGCAAAAGGATAGCGAGGGCAGGGTCAGGCCCGTGGGAGCACAAGTCCCGAGAGATTCCCCGGCTGGACCCACTGCCTTCAGCAGAGCCAGCTGCACACGCAGCCACTCCACCCGAGCAATGTCTTTGTGCCGTGGAGAAACAGGGACGCCTGGCGGCGAAAGCCATTGGGCAGCACCGTCGCTCCATCCTGTGGCCTGCTGGCAGGCTGGCCAGCGTCCTCTCCTCCCAACATCGCATGCCCCTTCTCTCCTGGTGCTCTCACGCCTGCCAGGAGGAAAGCAGGCAGAGCAGACAGCGGGAGCTCGGTGGGGTTGCACACCAGCTGCCCCACGCATAGGAGCACCTCCCCGGCCTCTCTGTCAGCACAGAGCAAGCAACAGAGGGAAGGGGCAGAGGGCAGGGAGACTGAGCCCCAGCCGGGCCGGCATGCAGAGGATGCCAGGTGCCTTCCCCCTTCCCATGTCCCCAGCCTCCCCAGCAGACCCACTACCAGCAGCGAGCCTCAGATTTCCACAGCCGCTCCCACCCACTTTCAGGAGCTTGTTCCTCAGCAGGAGCAGGACTGGCAGGGGGAGAAACATTGATTGCATTGTCGCTCATAACACCCCCCGTTTCCTTTTCCCTCTTTCCTTCACAGAACGCGCCGCTTCCCAGAGCCTTTTCATACGTCAAACTTCTTGTGAAGAGCAACTGGGGAAACCCAGCGTACACCTGCATTTATCGAGTGCAGGTTCATGGGAAGATGGCAAACCAGAAAGCCTCGACTGAAACCAGAGGAAAAGAAGAGGGACAAACATAATAAAGAAGAAAAAGCGTGTGTGTGGGGAAAGATGTGGCAATTCGGATCGGTGTAGAGGATTGGTCTCCAAAGTGGGGTGCGCAAGAAGATCCATTGAGGGGAGGCCGGGCGCATGTGGAAAATGTTAGAACTTCTACTTAATTTTTTCTTAAAAATGAGGGAGATAGTAAGCGTTCCTAAGATTTAATCTAGAGAGGAGAGGCCCAGCCTGGCACCGCTCCTTCTCCCGCCGCCCCGGGAGGCTCCGCAAGTGGCACCAGCCTAGGGCACGCAGAAGGGCCCGGCTTCAGTTTACAACAGGGAGACTGCCACCCGCCGCCACAGCAGGCGCCGCAGGAGCTTTCCCAGGAGCCCGCCCACCTTCTTCCTGGCTTCTCAGCCAATGGCGCCCGCCAGGCGGTGACAGGCAGGGCCTCCCGCCAGCCACTGCAGCGCCCTTCTCTGGCCCCGCCCCACTGCTACCCCGCTGCCACGGCAACTGGGCAGCCTGCAGGCGCGGGTTGCGGGGCGAGCAACAAGCCTTGGGACAACTCTTTGGGGCTCCCAGGGCCGGGGGTGGGGAGCTCCTCCCTTACTTTCCCGATAGTGGGGCCGGAGGAGCAGATGGAACAATTTGGCCTGGCACCTTCCCAGCACCCAGGCTGTCGGTTTGTCGGTTAACCCGTAGTTTCTGTAAAACGGGTGTGGGGAGCCTGTCTGACTGGCCTGTCGGAAACCCCATGCCTCACCCCAGGAATGTCCCCGTCCTAGATCTTGCTACTCTCTGTTGGGAGGTCCTTTTGTGTCACACTGATTAGTGTCGACGGGGAATTTTCACCCCTTGTTATTCTGACCTCCCCTTGGCATTTGGACGACCCTGACCCGTCTTTCCTTTTGACGGACCAGCGTCTCTGGGGTTCCCAGGAAGGCTGGCCAGTTCTGCAGCCCTTGGGGTGTTCCTCCACCATCTAACACTAAGGCTAGGCTCTTTGGTCCCCCGGGTGCTGCATGTTGCAACACTGTGGTTTTCCCTCCCGCTGTTGCTGTCATGGACCTCATAACCGGGGTATAGCATCTTCTCCATTAAGGACATCCCGGGCAGCCAGACTGTCGCGGAGGCTCATGTCATCCAATTAGGCGGGTGATAGATTGAAAAATAAACTTTATTTTAACCAAAATTGTTTAGCAGAAAACTAACTAGAAATGAGGCGTCAACACTCCGACAACATCAGTAAACCACAGGTTCAGGATGGCGTAGGAGGGATTAATACTGCACAGCCGGCTTTAGAAATGCGGATCCAAAATGTGCACAATCACTCAGCTATAAGATGAGGGCTCTCAACCTCGAGGAGTTTCCTTGGGTGGCGTCCCGACCCAAGGGGAGAGTCCCTGACTGCAGACCCGCTGCTCCGAGGAGGACCGGCTCAACTTGCCCTCCGGCGGGGCTCCATTTATACCCTAGTCGAATCTGATCTGTGGTCAATTCGAATTGGCTGAGGGCCTTAACCTTCCTACTCCTCACCCGAGGTGTATATGATGGTCTTAATGCCCCCAGTCTTTGTCAGGGCAGGTGCACCAGCCACAGCCCCGTCCAACCTCAATGATTCTGTGAAATCCAGACACAGAGATCTACTTTGGAATCACCATGAGAAGTTTAGTTACCAAACAAACCGATGGGAAAGATGTGTGGTAATACTCATGTGCGCGCACACCACGTGCAATTCCGTGAGACTTTAAAGCACTTTGAAAACAGCAAGCTCAAATGGGTTTTGCCGTCAGCCTCAAGCCGAGAGGCAGCATTCATCAGCCAACGCAGAGGAACAGGCTGGGAGTCAGCTAGAAAACTGTTCCCAGTTCTTCCTTTGTCATCCCTGGCTCAGGTGTGCAAGCCTGTGCACTGCTTTGCCTAGTTGCCGAGTTCTCATCCCGCTGCGATTCCACAGATAATGTGAACACAAAGGAGTTAAACAGGAAGACCTCTAGTTAATGGCATGGGAACCTGAAAGCTTATGACAACTTTTCTCCAAATATGGGCAATGCTGCTTAGATTCTGTCACCTAAGGAAGAGAAGGAAGAAGACAAATGGGGCAAAGGATTACACAGGAATGAAATATCAGGAAGGTACAAGAGACATTAAAAATATTGATAGGGGCCCTGGAAGACTACGTTGTAGTCAACTGACCTGTCCATACCCGACCGTGGGCATGAGGTCGCTGCTCCGACTTCCACTCTTCTCCCCTTCCCTGTCTCTTCCGCTGCAGTACTTTCTGACATTTCATTTCTTCTCTTGACCTTCAGGACATTGCAAACTCGGTATTGACTAAATTTGATTTTGACCTTTCTGTTTTAGAACAAAATTCAGAGTCAATTACATTCCTATTTCGCAAAATTGTTCACGTTTATACAACGAAAACCAAAAAATGATTCAGGAGTAAGAGAGTAGCTTCCTTCTTCAAACAGAAGAGAGGCACTGAGAGGCCATCCAGAGAATTATGCTCAACAGTTTTAAACAAAAAGTACTGCTTTCCAGGACATCCTATTTGCTCCATCTTCAGAGGAGGGCCTAGGAATGTAATTAGCAGGAATGTAATGCTAGCAGACATAGAAGAAATTCTTTTGGGGAATTTGGACGTGACATCTTCACTAATTCACTCCCTCTTCAGACACTTACCCATACTGAAAACAAACCCACCCTGAGCTCTCATTAAACAAAAACTTTCCAAATAAGCTTAACTTTGTTGTTTATGACATATACAGTACCTAGGAAACTACTTAATTATTCAGAAATATCGACCTCATACAGACTCTCACAGTGAAGAAACCATTGGACAGCTCAGCTCAGACTTGCAGAAAATACATCTAACTGAAGCCGGCAGGGCTGTCGGGTCCTGAGGCAGGACCTCATTCAAAGTCCACTGGGATTGACAGGAAGATTTCTCGCAATTTGGAGGGTTCTAGGTGAGAATTCAGTGCCACTTTACATTGCCTGACTGACACCTAGAAACAGGAGAACTGTAGCATTGCCTATATAGATACATTCTGCTTCTCCAGACTATTTTGAATATAAATTTACAAAAAAAAATCCAAAACAACAAAACAGAAACACACACACAACTTACAAGCTCGTAACTGCCCTTGTTTACGTCTTTACCTGTAACAGAGGTATTATAAAATTTGGTGAATATTTAGACTGGACTTTCTTTAACCAACTTAAAAGTACACTTTTGCATTGCACCTCACCTTCTGAGAACAAGATAAACTACTTAGAAACAATGCTGGACTTGCATATGCTATGCTGAAATTGAAAAACAGCAAATACAGCTCTTTCAGAACTAGAATTCCTGGCTATGAATACCACATGTCGATGGGACGGGGACAATTGCTTTTCTTGAAGGAGACGAAGGAGTCTTCAGAAGAGAAGGAACCGAAGAACTGTGAGCATCACTCTGTGTTTTGGGCACCAGGTGGAAGATGCAAGGACATCTGGAGCATAGCCTCCAGCAGAGAATATTGGCCAGCTAACCTCTGACGCATGGGATCAATACGTATTTTCCTGGAGAAAAATCCCTGCCAACAGAAACTCGAAACATCAGTGCCTGAAAGTAACAGGACGTTATGCTGTGCATAATTTTAGAATAGCAACGCTGTACAACTATCTGGGGAGGGCAATTAAATACTGGAGCAAGGCGTACAGGACAGTGAGTGAATTCTCCACGTTTAGAAGTTTTTACATCCAAACATGGTATGTTTGATAGGGGACGCTACACGCAAGCAAATGGGTGAGACTAAGAAATGAATCGTGGTCCCTTTTATAAAGGAGACCAGACTAAGCAGTCGTAAGAAAAAACAGCAACTTTTCTCAGGGACCAATAATCGGAACAGGAAATAGTAAGAACAAACACTCAGTTTTCACAACAGAGGAGGTTAAATGTAGAGTCCCACAGGGGTCTCAGCTGGGGCCTGAGGCTGTTCAGGGAATTCACAGAAAACCTGGAAAATGAGACACTAGTGAGGTGAGAACATTTGCCAATTATACGAAAGACGTTACTACCATTACTACCAGTGTTACAATCAGTATTTAGAAAAACAAATGCATTCTTTCTTTAGGAAAACAGAAACAAAGAGCGTGAAGTTCAATGTCAACAAACGTAGTCGAGCACAAGGAAGAAAAACATGCATTCCATATGCATGTGCTGGCTCCAGCCTAGCTACTGACATGAAAGAATGAAGGTTGGGAGCCACTGGGCATTGCTTCATAAAAATACTAGCTGAAGAATCAGCAATGGCTGAAAAGGCAAAGAGAGATTCAGGACACTGTAGAAAAGCAATACAGGACAAAAGAGAACGCATTGTTCTGCTCTATTTCAAATCCACCGTACAGCCATACTGCACGCAGTTTTGCTCCCTCTAATTCAAAGATACAGTAGATGAAGGGAAAGTGAAAAGCAAGATACAGATCACAGATGTTTCCAGAAATCATCCAAACGTAACCATAGTGACTTACCACAAGATACGTTTTGCTGAAATGAGTTGAGTTCTCGATACACAGTGCAAATGTGTAAGGCACAAGATGGACATTCTCATGTTTCAATCTCATCTTTAATACTCTCTCCCATTTACTCAAACCTGAGAACAACGATAAGACTTAAGAACAAAGCACTGACATTTCAAAGGAGCAGGAGTCCTGACAACGTCTTCTTGTAAAGCTTCAAAAGTCACACCACACTGAACAGATGTATAAGGGAGCAAATACAACCTGTCGGTGTGAACTTTGTGAAAAAACACTAGTAACGCATTACAAGAAACACTCAGCCAGGTGACACTCTCCCATCAGTCACGTGTATTAATAGTGTTGTGTTTCCTTGACTGCATTTGCCTTCAGTCCCGACATCCTCCCACAAGAAACAACGTGCCAGGCTCTTCCAACCCGAGGAAGAAAACCTCATCAGCTTTCCTAACCAAAAAGTAATTCTTCTAAAAATTATTTTTAAAGTTGAAAAGGACTAGGATTCGTAGGAGTAGCATCAGTACATTTACCTCACAGTTCAAAATGGGAGGAAAAAACATAATTGACATGACAACCGCCACAGTTACAGACGTTACAGAACAGTTACAGTTACGGACGCTCCTTCCTGGGGGGGCAGTTCTGACACCAAGGAGCTCATGCGTGCAAGAACGGATGACGCTAGACAGCAGTCTCCTTACATGCCTCTGATCTCAGGAAGAAACAGGTAAAATGAATACTTTCAGTCCGTTTGCTAGCAGAAACTGACATCCTGAGGACTGGCGATGGAGCCCAAGACTTGCCTAGATGAAACCTGACACAATCGGTTCCTTTAAGGGATGAAATTGGTCGTTTGAGTTTGGCTTCAAGGACTCCCACAGCTGGTGATTAACTAAGATTTACGCTACAGCCCGACACACAGATTGCAGGACAACTCATCGCGCCAGGCCTCTGAGCTTGCAGTTCTCATCGGGGCCCAGTGCTGGCTGAGCATGTGGGTGGACTTCCAAGTTCCAGAAATACATACTCGTGAATCAAACGCTCCTCAAGCACGCAGGCAAAACTAGCTGAGCTTTCGAGAAGCAAAGCAACAACGAGCCTTTGTTTGTTTGGGTGCTTCCTGCCTGAAGAGGCTCTTGGCTACTTTCTCGTCCTGGCAGTAACAGGAGTAAGTTGCTATCACACATACCAGCTTCTGACAGAGGAAGAGGACGACCTCGTTCTTGCCTGTCATTACGAGGTGTGGCAATAAGGCAGTCTTCCAAGACTGGGAGGCGGAAACGCCTGGGTGTTCATTACTCCGGGGCACCCAGAATCACAGGAGATGATGCCAGAGGGCCTGATCTGATTCACAAATTGACACACCTTAGGACGGAAGAGGCCTCTCATTCAACTAACTTACTTTTCTCTTCAACAAGAGCATCAGGAGAGTAACTTCTTCTTAACCCTTTACACTACAGCAACTACAACAGAAACATTAATTAACGGTTACCATTTCTTTAATTTAATTATTGTCAATTCAAATTAATAAGCTGCAGAATATGCAGCAGACATGGCTAAATTCTGTCCAGTTGCGCAGGCAGGAAGAAAGAGATGAAGGCTAGCTGGGCCCTTGGTGCACTCTGATGAAAGAACATCTAGGAGGAGGAGCCTGTAGTAAAGCTGCCGGCCAGAATAATCCAATCTCAAATGCCTCAGCACTTACATACCAAAAGTGAAATCCCCAGGAAACTACACTCAGCAAAACCTGTGCATGCCAATATTCAAATATTAGCTTCTCTATGCCTATGCTGTGCAATGGCACAAAGCTTTTACAGCGCTGTCTTTTGAGAGCAGGCCAGACTGACGGCAGCTAAATGCCCCTGTAAACTTTAGGCTAGAAGGAAAAACTCTGGTGGCTGGTCCCAAAGGAGTAAGGGGGATGAGCAAAATAAGGGGAATACTGCGTGGAGGACATTTGCTTCACCCTTATTTCTAGACTACAAAGACTACATTGAAGACGGGACTGGGATAACTGCATGACAATCCTGCAGGCTTTGTGTGTTCAAAAGCCTGTCTAGGCTTCCGGCTACCTCACCTCAACTACTTCTCCTCGTAAAACTCACTCTGTGAGGTGCTTTTTGCTTCTCGCCGCCATCTATGTGGGTACGTAAGCACATACTCACGCTTGCTCCCACCCAAGAACAACTTTTATACTCAACATCCCTCTAGGCAACATAAGATTTCATGGGAACACTATCCTGTTCTCTCAAGTTCAAGCTCAAACTTCTTCCTATACAGACTGAAGACGGCTTTGCAGGTACAATCCGTCCCCAGAGTCTCACGGATGTGATTTAGTCCTAGTGTACCTTACAAGAAAACTACTGCGGTCTTCTCTACTAGTGGGCCAACGTTGCTGAGCCTGTAAGGAGTGTTTTACGTTTTATTAACCTTTCTGAGCAATGCGCTAGCTTTGCTTGCAATCGCACTCGGTGGCCTTCCTGGGACTTTATATAGACACGTTCATTTTCTCTGGCTAAGTCTGATTTGGAACGCAGGGGTGTTCATCTGAAAACACTGCAGAACACTCTTTTCACATCAGTTCTCTCTGGTGAAGGCAACAACTGCGGAGGATCTTCAGCTAACGTAAAGCTGCAAAGCTCAAAGGAGTTGTACTCCAGCGAAAGATCTGCACACTACTAGACATGAATGTCGAATTAAGCAATGCCCAACAGATACAAGTCATCGAATCTTTTCTTTTGTGAGTAGGAAAGAAAGGATACACAGAAAGATAGGGAAGTGGTCTGTAGAAAATGGATGTAAATCATCAAGATTTCCAGGGATTATTCGAATCGCTTCCTGGAGAGGCCAAAAAAAGGAAGGAAGGAAGAATAGTAACAATACAGCCACAATTCCACTGTCAAGTACAGTTTCAAGGCTTGGGAAAAATTTAAAATTCCTTTACAGTTTGCATGAATCATGGAAGAGCAGGTTCGCGATATTTTGCTGTTCTTCCTCCCCTTCTTCGCCCCGCTCCCTCCCATCACCTTAGAGTGCACCGCACTAACAGACTCATAGAAATTGAAGGGAATGAGCATCTTAATCTTGAATTAACATAGAAGCATTACTATGGAGAGTGGAGGTGTGCTTTTAAACTTAAGAAGTTGTAAATGTAAGAAGTCTCCTTTTTTCCAGCAAAACACATGTAGGATTGACCTGTTTCAAAAATAAACATATTCCTCTTTTTCTGAATATTGACCCAACTCAGTTACAAAGGAACTGTAATTCAGCCCCAACAAATGCCTGCTTTACGAACGGGAAACTTTTTCTCGTAACACCTTTCAAGACCTTTCTAGTAACACCATAATTTTCCATATCAATTGAAATCAGCACGTTTTCTTCAATAATATTTATAATGCCATTACTGTACTCTGAAGATTTTTTTTAAATTAAGAAACAGGAGCATTTTTAAGCAGGCAATAGATTTGTCTCATTTCCTCGGGAATGGAAGGGGCTTTCTTCTGTCTCAGGAAGAAGATGGCAACAACAGAACTCATTGTTTGTGACCAAGCACCTCTGTCTTCCAGGCTATCGCGATGCCATTCTGCTCAAGGGACTAAAAGACGGAACCGGCAGGACGTCTCCCTTAATCCCCTCCACGGTGCAAACCTGCAGAGGAACGGGCCTTCACAGCATTGGAGCTAGGCCCTGTGATGCTGGGAGTTGTGTACGGCCTGCATCAAACTGCGTTCCCAAAGAGTAACTACATCTTTTGTAAGCCATCTTCTCAAAAGTTGTTTGCTGCTAGGTATCGGCCAACAATAAAACGCACAGGGAGAGAGAAGGTCTTAAAGAAAATGCGAACCCATTAAAAAGTAAACAAATCACACAAATGTCCCTTGGAAATAAGTAAATGAAGTGGAGCGTAAGGAATTATGGCATGCAACTATTCTCTGGTCTATGCTCTGGTAGGCAGCCATTCTCATGTCCTCCACATTCAGGGGCCCCAGCCAGATCTTGCTCAGAGATGAGAACTTTCCTTCCTCTTCAGAAAGGCTCTCTCCTTGCTTGACACGGAACAAGTTAATGAAAGGAATTACACAGCGCCCCGCAGCAGAAGGACAGATACCACCCACCCAAGACTTCTGCTGTGGTCATGAAATCTTCATGAATCAGCAGGGAAACAAAAGTACGATTCAGGAAGGGACGTTGCCGTGGTGACGAGGAAACAACGGTGGAAAGAATGGAAGAAAGCAAGGCACCACCCAGGGCCTCAGGACAAGGATGTCGGAGCTGCTACCTGACTGCGGGGGGATTCATTGGTTGGGTTGGGGGGAGCTTGGGGAGGAGGGGTTGATTATTTTCTTTTAAGCCTGGAGTGTAGAGATGCAAAAACGGAGTCATCTTTGAATCGTTAAGGGAAGAACCTTCATTGTTACTTGTTTTTCTCTGGGGATTCAGGAGACCTTCAGTGAAGACGGCCTTCCTCTACCAAAAGCCTGCGCACACGGGTAGGCAATCAGCTCTACGATCAGCTGGGATCAGCTCTCGCAACTCTTTCAATGTTCTTTTGGGAACCTGTCCTCAGATCGGTCACCATCTTATTGTGGGCAAAAGGAGTTTCACTTCCCAAATCTGCAGGCTAACCGACAGCATTGCTTTGGGCATAAGGCTATGTAGGCACTTGGGACTTACTCCTTTACTCTCTCTTATGAACTGGGAGTGAATCCAGATGCTTTCAATAAGCAACCTGTATTCACCACAAACCATGACACGATGGGGAAGAGTTTCACGAGTTTCGCTGTAAAAGGAGTTGCTTTTGCTATATGTTTGACCATGTTGATCTTCCTCTCCAAAATCAACACAGAGAACAAAACAAGGAGGAAGGTTAATCCTCCTGGATCTGACGCTATTCCAGCAAAATGCTAATAAGCAAAGCTAAAGAAACAATTGCGTTTCTATTCATCCCAAAATAAAGTCATGCAGCAGAATTTCAAAGAGCCGGCCTACTGCTACAAAGGAAAAAGGAGACCAGCGTTGCACGACATTTAACGTAGCTTCAGGTCTGGAGACAGCCTAATTGGCATGATGTTCATAGCGCATTCTCTTCAGTTCTTCTGCAGCTAACAGCAGTCACTTCCAGAGTAAACCCAGGCTCTGGCAATGGCTGTGCACGTCTGGTTGCAAAAGGAAATCCACTCCCACTCATAAAGCCACTCTACAGGCAGATGCTTGAGTCATTGCCTATGGCATTTTAGTCCTGCCGCAACCTCACTGGCATGAAAACAGGGTTGTCGGGATGGCACAATGCTGGTCTGTTTCTCTTATCAGCAGGGATACTTGCTGACTCAAAAGGATCTCAGTTTCAGCATGGTTGCCACCATCTGAAAAGAGATTTAACCTCAACAAGTTTACAAGACCTTCCAAAAGCCTTTGAGGGCATCAACCTTGAACTGCTGTCTGCTGACGATCACAGCCTTGAAGGATGTACACAGGGAGCCAGATTATGCTGAGCCACTGCTTTGGGGTTTTTTTAATTACTATTTATGAATACCATCATTATTAATTATTTATCAGAGGCTGACACAGCAACAAATCCTCAACTTTCAGACCAAGTTTGAGCTCTACAGAACACTCCTTCAGCAGGACACGATCTATAAGCACCTGGTTTGGAATACTACCCTTAAACCTGAGCAGCTCCATCTTCTTGTGCCAGAGTAGCTCAAACTTCTGTGATTACTATAGCCCGCAGCCTCCAGGATTCTGAGTCCCCTCTCAAATTAAAAGCTCCAGAGCTCCTTGAGTGAGCTGGTCAAGGTTTTGCCCACTCGCAAAAGCACTTGCCCATCATCTCTGTGTTAATGTGACCAGCAGACACAAGCAGATTCCTCCAGGGCAATACCCTCAGGGAAAGTCTTTTTTTCACCTCTGAAAGATCACCCTCTTTTCTTGTTTGGCATCTCCCCCATCTCACCAGACCACTCAGCACCCTGTGCTTTCGTTACTTTGCTGGCTACTAACTAGGACTTCCTATCTGAGGCTTACCACACAACTGTTACCTCCCACAACCCTCCTATTCATTGTCCCCTGCACACCCAAAGGCTGTTTTCCTTTCTCTTCCTTGCATGCCTGTGGTACCACAGACTAAAATACGCTCCCTTCACTCTCATTTCTCAGCCTTGCCACTACAGTGCCTTCCAGAAGCTGAGACAAGCAGTTATGCGAAAAGTCCTGCTCAGCCCCTCCGCCTGCAAGGAGAGGCACGCTGTCCTGTTTCAAAACAACAGGACAGGTTTGCCACAAACACATCTGAAACAGGAGTGGCAGTGGAAAGGGAACCTTGAGAGAAAAAATCCCGAGAGCACAACAAACATCTGCTGCCAGCAGCCAGTAAGAGCTTCCAAAGACTCTTCCTACGCCCACACTCGAGTGCCAGATTGCAAGGCCAGAGAAAGGCACATCGCTAACAGCAGACAGCCCAAGAAATAAGCACATACGTTGAGTACAGAGCTCCAAGGCTGTACTGGTTTTGACTGGGATAGAGTCAATTTTCTCCACAGTAGCTAGCATGAGGCTCTGTTTTGGATTTGTGCTGAAAAGAGTGCTGATAACACAGGGATGTTTTAGTTACTGCTGAGCAGTGCTTACACAGCGTCAAGGCCTTTGCTGCTTCTCACCCCACCCCACCAGCGAGCAGGCTGGGGGGTGTCCTGGTTTCGGCAGGGATAGAGTTAATTTCCTTCCTAGTAGCTGGTACACTGCTGTGTTTTGGATTTAGGGTGAGAACAATGTTGATAACACACTGATGTTTTAGTTGTTGCTAGGTAGTGTTTACACTAGTCAAGGACTTTTCAGCTTCCCATGCTCTACCAACTGAGAAGGCTGGAGGGGCACAAGAAGCTGGGAGGGGGCACAGCCAGGACAGCTGACCCAAACTGGCCAAAGGGATATTCCATACCATGCGACGTCATGCTCAGCATATAAAGCTGGGGGAAGAAGAAGGAAGGGGGGGATGTTTGGAGCGATGGCGTTTGTCTTCCCAAGTAACCGTTACGCGTGACGGAGCCCTGCTTTCCTGGGGATGGCTCTAAACACCTGCCTGCCAGTGGAAAAGAGTGAATGAATTCCTTCTTTTGCTGCGCTTGCTTGCGTGGCTTTTGCTTTACTTGTTAAACCGTCTTCATCTCAACCCACGGGTTTTCTTACTTTTACCCTTCCGATTCTCTCCCTCATGCCACTGCGGGGCAGTGAGTGAGCGGCCGTGTGGGGCTTAGCTGCCAGCAGGGGTTAAACAACTACAAAGGCTCTGGAGCTTCCCAGTTAAACACAAAATTTCAAAATACTGTCAGCAAAAACAGCCTCTTTTTCCACTGAAGCACAAAATCCGCACATGGCAGTGAAATAGGAGTGTTTTTTACAGCTCAGATTACTCTCTTAGGCCAATGCTCAGCGTATGCAAGTGCAGTAGCAACTTTTAAGTGACCACTTTCACGGCCAGTGAAAGCAGGCAGGAAACAAGGAGCTCCCAAGATCTGAATTTAGGGTCTCCTATTAACTCCCTGCTACCTGCAGTCATCAAACTGCAGGCTGACTTTTCAGCTTTAACATGCTTACCTGCTGAAGCTGCCATACCAGATTTTACATTTGTACACAAGCCTGCCTGCGTGAAGAAAGCTTGTTTCAGGCAAGGGACAGGTAAGTGGTTTCAATGACATCGTTCTTTCTCCCTGAATGCCAGCCTAGGGAAGGAGGAGAGTCAAAGGTAAATTACTAAAACCCTTCACCACATCTCATTCTGACAGACAAGAAGAAAAGATTACACGCAGTTTTTCCTCTAGAGGACATTTGCAGAGAGAACACGTTTCCTACCAGGATCTCCCACAAGTCAGAAAACCGCTGATTCAGTGTCCGTTCCAATCAAGCAGGGTATTTTTGAGCAGGGTTAGAGGACAGACTCCGAGCTGATGGCTACCCGCCTTCAGCTGCACTGCTCCGGACATGTCACTGCCACCGTCCCTGAAGCTTTACAGGCCTCTTGCCCCGCGGGCTGGCAAGACAGCCCCGGCAGGCCTGTGTTGCAGCCCGTGACCGACACCACGCTGGGAGGGACACCCCCGGCTGCTGTGGGTCCCTGCAGCCCCTGCGGGTACAGCCAGGGGAAACGCGTTTCTCTCCGCACCCGCACATCTCCCCGGTGCCCCCCAGCCTCCGCCGGACAGCCACCGGCGGGAGGCAGTCCCCTGCTGCTCCCGCAGCGCCGGGGGCGGGAGGGCGGGGCCGGGGCTCGCCGGGCCTGCCGGGGGAAGGCCGGGACCCGCCGCGGACGCCGGCTCAGCGCCCCAGCCTGCTGAGAGGGGAGATGCCGCCGCCGCCGCCGCCGCCTCCTCAGCCCTTCTGCCGGCCTGCGAGGCCCCCGGCCAGCCCCCGCGCTGGCGACCACCGGGCAGCCCACCGCTCCAATGAAGGGGAGGAGCCCCCGCCACGGCCACCGGCTCCGCCGCGCCCGCCACCCGCCCTCGCCTCAGGCGGGGCCGGGCCGGGGCTGTGGCCGCAGCGGAGCCGAGCCGAGCCGAACGGAGCGGAGCGGAGCCGAGCCGAGCGCAGCCGAGCGGAGCCGAACGGAGCGGAGCCGAACAAAGCCGAGTGCAGCCGAGCCGAGCGCAGCCGAGCCGAGCCGAGCCGAGCGCAGCTGAGCCCAGCCGAGCCGAACAAAGCCGAGCGCAGCCGAGCCCAGCCGAACGAAGCCGAGCGGAGCCGGCAGAGGGCCGCGCCCCCCACCAGCGGCGCGGAGGTCCGCGCCCCGCCCCGCCGCTGGGCGAGGGGCCGGTGCCCGCCTGGGGCGGGGGACCCCCGCCGGGGCGGGGGGCGGCTGCAGACGAGGCCGGGCTCGCCTCGGGGTGCTGGTGGTGGCGACGGGCTGGCGGGCAGGACTGTGCTGCCCAGGGGCGCGTTGGCAGCCCTGCGTACCCGCGTCCTTCCAGCGGGCACAGCCCTGCCGCGGGTTTGGGGGAAAACGCCCCGACTGGCATGTTCGTGCCTTGAGCTGATCGGGTAGCTCCGAGCGCGACCGACTCCTGGCTGTGTGCGCCGGGACGTGGCCAAACTCTGAGCACCGGGGGCAGGGAATGGCCTCTGCGGTGTCTCTGGTGAAAGCTGCCCCGGGGGGGTGCGGGGGGGTCTCCTGGTCCAGGCAGAGATGCCTCCGTGAGGACGCCTGTGGAGGGGACCCCCGCCAGCACACCTCAGGCGGGGACGGGACAGCTTGTTGATGAGCTTTCTGACCAAGGGGGACCCCGTTTCAGAGGCCCTGGCGACGCTCGCTCAGCAGCACCTTGCTGCATCATTTGCACAACAGGACTCTGGGCAGGTCCCTGGGGACGCTGGGGACTGGCCCCAGCTGCAGGTGGGAAGGGTGGACATGGCATGGCGTGACGTGACGTGACGTGACATGGCACAAAGTGCCCCGTGTGCCCCAGCTCGGCAACCCCTTTCCAGCCCTGGCGCAGGCGTGGGAGTGGGCAGGGGGGCAGGACGTGCTGGTGGCGGGTGCTGGAGGTGGCCGGGGCTGTGCTGCAGAGGTGGCGTGGCAGCTGTGGGGGAGGCTCCAGGAGACGTCTGACCTGCCGCCAGGGAGGCTGGGGGTCGATCCTCAGCCGCTATAAGCACCTCCTTTCCTTCCCTTCCCTTTCTGCCCCACAGAGCTCCCTGCTGCACCTCTGCTCTGGGTCACCCGGGGCTGCCACCTCCCCCTGCTCCAGCTCCCCACGGCTCTGCACTGGCTCCGGCTGCTGCTGCACTTCAGAGGCAGCTGCATTTTGGGGCTTGGAGCGCCTTGGGTTCCGGTGTGAGCCCAAAGCATCAGAGGAATTGGCCTTTACCTTGTGGCAGGCCTTGCAACTGCTTTCAAAGTGGTCTGGGCTCTGCCCGGGCCTCTCAAGTCAATGTTAACTCTGGTGCCTAATGACAGTCCCTTGACAGTGGCCCTGGTAGCTCATCCCTTTCTCTCCCAAATTTCAATGATGCCGGGTTTGCCGATTCTTGTTTTAGGCACCTTTCATGCAAAGATTCCCGGAGGTTTTTTCATTCCTTCACTCCACACACACAGAGTGTGATTCCTGGAGGGCCACAGAAATGCAACAGCAGCAGCGTTCGTCTCACCTGGGTTTTCTGAGAGGAAGCTCCCTGTGAGATATCTGTCCTGAGCCTGTCGGGCAGCCACGTTTTACTTCTAAAACAGACGCAGCTGAAAAGCTCCGATGATCAGTGACCTAGCTGAGCAATGATCAAAATAAAGCCACTTTTCACCCCACGGAAGCCTAACAGTGACATTTGTAGGGAAAACAATGTCCCAACTAGTTCTCTTGTGCCAACCACAAAGACCGATTTTGGTATAAAAGAAGAGGCTTCTAATTGACTAAATAAAAACCTAAACAAACAACGAAAGCAGACACTGATCTGCCTCCTTGGGGCAGGACAGTCAGAATTTCCCTTTGCTCTGCAAAGGGCATCCTTTCCGTTAAAATGCAGAGCTCCTCCTTGACGAACCATGAGGCAGTCAGTGCTCGCTGGCTTCTGACGGCAGCCCAGCCTGGGGAACCTGGCTCAGACAAGTGCTTGCACCACTTTGGTGCTTCTAGGCAGCACCTGGACTCCTCCTGCCTCTCAGGACACATCTATAGGTCCCAAACATCGTTCTCATAAAAAAAAAAAAAAAGATGGCGTTCATGTCAATCTACAGGGAATGAGAAGGTCTTAAGCTTCTGGAGTAACAATTTGCATTTTATCATCCAAAAAACCAGTAGAGTGTAAGCAGAGTTGGGAGTCAAACAAAGTTAACGTGGAGCCTCACAAAAACTGCTCCGCCCTGGTGAGACCCCATCTGCAGTACTGTGTCCAGTTTGCGGCTCCCAAATAAATACATAAAAAACGTCACTGACACACAGAAGCAAATCAAGTGGAGGCCACCAAGGTGACCAGGGGCTGGGAGTACAGGATGCATGAGGAGAGGTGGGGGGAGCTGGGTTTATTCAGTCTGGAGTAGCAAAGGCTTGTGGGGATCCTAACTGCTGCCTTCAACTACCTAATAGGAGGGCGCAGAGGGGACAAGGCTGGGTTCTTCTTAGAGGTGCATGGTGATAGGACAAGAGGCAGTGGGCACGCGTTAAAACATAGGAAACTCCAACTAGGTACACGAGGGAGAAAAACTACCATGAGATGGGTCACGTACTGGAACAGGGTCCAGAGAGAGTGTGGGATCTCCATCCCTGGAGATACTGGAGACTCTCAAGTAGAGGAGGACCTGAGCAATCTCTTCTAACTGAACCTGCTTGGAGCGGGAGGCTGGTCTAGAGACCTCCAAAGGTCCTTCCCACCTACATCATTCTGTGATGCACTTACCAGCAGTTAACAAGAGTTATCAAGAAAACTTCTTTACGAAAACGGGGGAGGGGAGAAGCCCGGCCCGGCCCGGCCCTGTGGGAGCCCCGAGTGTCCCCAGGGAGCACAAAGCCTGGCAGCTGCCCTTCCTCACGCTCCTGTCCAGGTCCTGTCAGCTCCTCCCTGGAAAAGCAGGCACCGGCATCGTCAAACATCCTGGGGGCCAGGCCGGGAAGACCCCTGCCAGGGACAGCCCCGGGCGGTGCTGCCCAGAGCCCACCCAGCCCCGCTGTCCTCCCACGGCACCCACCCTCACACCAGCCCACCCCTTCTCCCCCGTGGGTTTGTCCCCGTGGCAGCTGCAGCAGGATCGCGCTGCTTTCCATCCCCAGCAAGCGGGGCAGGGCTGCACAAATGGAGCCCAAGGGGTCACGTCCTGTGGGCAGAGACCAGCAGAGACCTGCGAGGGAAACCGCCGCGTACATCGCACGGACGGGAGCAGCAGCAGCAGGAAAACGCTCCAGAGTTGTTCCACTTTCAGGGCAATCCCAGGCAACGCTTCACGCGTGGGATGTATCGTCTCGAGAGCGGGGCTAGCCCAGACGTGGCTGGCTAACGAGCCCGGCGGCAGGCACAGGCTGACCAGCAGCACTGAGCACAAGGCAAAGTCTGCCGTGGGTGCAGCCAAGGGCTGGCGCAGCCTCAGTGCCGGCTGGCACCATACGCCTCTAGAGAACACCGGAATCACGAGAACTGGCTGAGTCCCTTTGCGTCGGTGACACCATCATCAGGGCAGTCGCTGCCACAGACACAGGGACCCCCGGGCCAATGATGATTTTTCTCTATTGGTAGAAGCATTCTCCTCCAGGATCCACCCGAGGCTCCTGCCAGGTATCTCCCGGAGCCTTCTGACGTCCTCCTATAAGGACCTAAGATCCCAGGTAGCAGCCCCAGACTCCTCCACGGAAGCTGCCCGAGACGTTTTTTTCTCTTTTGAGGAAACTCTCTCCTCTGGAATCCACCTGAGACATGTCCCAGGCATCTCCCAGAGTCATATTTACCTCTGCTTTAGGGACCGGAGATCCTGGGTAGCAGCCCCAGACTCCTCCAAGGAAGCTGCCCGAGACGTTTTTTTCTCTTTTGAGGAAACTCTCTCCTCTGGAATCCACCTGAGACATGTCCCAGGCATCTCCCAGAGTCATATTTACCTCTGCTTTAGGGACCGGAGATCCTGGGTAGCAGCCCCAGACTCCTCCACGGAAGCTGCCCGAGACTTTTTTTCTCTTTTGGAGGAAGCTGTCACCTCCCAGATGTACCCGAGACTCCTCCCAGGCATGTCCCAGAGTCTTCTGACCTCTGAGTTAGGGACCTGAGCTCTCGAGTGGCAGCCCCAGACTCCTCCAAGGAAGATACCCGAGATGATTTGTCTCTCTTGATAGAAGCACCCTCCTCCGGGATCCACCTGAGACTCCTCCCAGGCATCTCCGAGGCTCTTTTGACCTCTGCTTTAGTGACCTTAGATTCCTGAGAGCAGCCCCAGACTCCTCCAAGGAAGATACAGAGATGATTTTTCTCACTTTGAGGAAACTCTCTCCACCAGAATTCAGCCAAGACTCCTCCCGGGCATCTCCCGGAGTCTTTTGACCTCTGCTTTGGGGACCTGAGATCCCGGGTAGCAGCCCCAGACTCCTCCAAGGAAGATACCCGAGATGATTTTTCCCTTTTGGAGGAAACTGTCACGTCCTGGATCCACCCGAGATACCTCCCAGGCATTGCCCGGAGTCTTTTGCGCTCTGCTTTAGAGACCCCCCCACAACGTTCCCCACTCGTCCCCCAGTGCCCCCCTTCCACCCCCTGCCCACACCCCTGTAAACTCCTGTGTCCCCCTCGGTTCCCCCCACCCATCCCCCAGTGCCCCCTACTCCCCCCAGTGTCCCCCTTTTCCCCTGCTACCCCCGCACTGTGTCCCTGGGCAAGTGCCGTGGGGGTCCCAGCATGGTGGGACACCGGGGGCCAAAGCCTGCTGTGGTGGTACGGTCAGGGCTGTCCTGGGCTGCTCCCTGCACCAGCCCTAGCTGGTGCTGGAGGTGGTCATGCCGTGGGGGTCGGGGGGGTGGCAAGGGGAGCCCCATGGGCAGTGGGAGGGCACGGCAAGGCCCCAGGGCCCCATGGGGAGACCCCTGCTCTGGGGTCTGTCCCGGCGTGACTCTGTTGTCTCCAGGTACAAGCAGCCGCCCTGTTTCTTGAGCGCTCCCCAGGAGCAGCACCACCAGGCAGCTCAAAAAATGTGCTGCCTGCAAAAACTTGAAACCGGCTTAATTCTGGGCAATTTTTCTTCTTTTTAGGCCTGTTGAGTCCCAGGACTGGTCTGTGTCCGGCAGCCGTCGAGAGATGGCTCAGGACCGTGTCAGGGCCGGCGGTGCTGCTTCTGAACCCCATGGCGGCCATGGGCAAATGGACAGGTTGTCAGATCCCAGGGCTGGGTACGTGTGTGAGGTGTCAGGGTCACCCCAGCTTGGTTTTTCCCAGCAAAGCCCCAGCCGGTGCCAGCCCCGTGCTGCAGCCCCGGGGCCGAGGCTCAAGGAGCCAGGCATTTCTGTGGGCGCTGCACTGTGCCGGGCCCCACTGCTGGCTGCCAGCTGCCTTGTGTCAGGGCAGCCGATCTGAGAAGACCAGCTTTGCTTTGTGTCTGCTAGAAACAGAGAATTTCTGTGTTTTTCATGCTGAAAACAGCTGTGCTACTGTTGTGGCACCATCACACTCCATGGGGAAACAGGAAAAACGGCTGCTCCTTATCTTGAGGATGTGCTGAAGCCCTGAACGCATCAGCTCAGTACAAATCTGAACTCCCAAGTCAAGCTCACCAGCAGGACAGATCATGGCATTGATCAGCTGCACACAAGCCACCTGAAAAGAAAACCCCAACCACACAAACAAAAGAGAAAACTTCTGAGCATGGACTGGAAGTCAGTGGTTCAGGACTTACTAGGAGGCCAGAGGACAACACACAAAGCTGCCGCTGTAAAAAGCAGTAAAGCCAAAGGCATTTCATCCACACCAAATTCATCCTGCTACAAGCTCTCCAGCTCCTGCACTAGATTCCAAGTGCCGTGTCCACAAAAACCTGAGGAATTAAGTACCCTCAGCACCGCTGAGGTTCCACTCTCCAGGCCGTCCAACAGGGGCTCCAGTCGCTCTCCAGGCCATCCGTTTCTGCTCTTTTAGTGAAAAGCCTCCAGAACATGCCATGAGAGATGATCAGCAGCTGCCCCACAAACCAGGACAGGAGCGCACATTTGCAGACCCATTGTAAAATGAAGAGTGAGAGTCAGAAGAGAGACTCCACTGAGAGGCCACTAACAGTCGGAAACTCAAGAGCAGCAAAAGGCAGGACTTCTACCACCATGTACGTGCCTTTGGGTTGAGGCAGAACATGGAGGGTACACAGACCCTTCGCAGCATCTATCATCATGCGAAGGACTTTGGTTTCAACAGCTCTTGCCAGGAGCAGCATCCCCTCTTTTGTACCCAGCGGTGTTTTGCTTCCAAACTAAGGAGAAAAGGAAGTTGGAATCAATGTCTGAGACCAGGCCAGCTCTAAAGAAGAGTGCAATGGGAATGCCTCATGACTGAGAATGCTCTGAGGAATAACCATGAGAAAACACTTGCTCCAAAACCTTGCCCAAACATCTGTGTTACCCTTGTTTCTCATGGGACAGAGGAGCGACAAGAAAGGGAGTGATGCATCTCAAACCACACGCTGCCAGCAAGAGAAAGGCTTTCGACAAAAATTAAGACCCCAGGAGCCACAAAAGGAACCTGTGGACTTGGGAGGAAAGAGAGACTCTCTGTTTACCCAAGGAGAGCCAGGAAGAGCACACACAGGGACAAGGAAGTGCCCCAGCTCGTTCACAGGGAAGGCAAACCAGGTGTCCACTGCACAGGAGTGTAAATTAATAAAAATACCACCCCCCCCCCTCAGATGCAGAGCAAGACAAAAAGGAAAAAATGCTGAAGTGCAGCAAGCCCTCCTAGATAAGTTAAGAGGCATAATCAGAGAGGAGCAGAGCAAGCCACAGAAGAGGGCGGAGCAGCTGAAGTCTCACAGACCTGGACAAATAGATGGAAAGTATTTTGTAAGTCCCGGAAAAAGTATATGATGGTGACGGTACCGGGAAATGTACAGTAGGGGGAAAAAGCAAAACAAGCCATGTGGCGATAACAAGGATTTACTAAAGAGCAGGAATCTTCCACCAGCAGTTTCCCTCCCCGTTCCAGCAACTGTCCTGAGATATCCGGGCAGACACCATGCGGCCGGAGCTGTGGCTGTGTGAGGTCGTCTCCGGACACCGGACAAGCCTCTTACCTCCTTGTGTATAAAAGCCTTCAGGCATCAGATGGAGTCTTGTCTGCGTTGTGTACCTTCAAAAGACAGTAGAAAAGGTTGTTTATGCAGGAAAGCACCAGACTGAATGCCGATACTTCACCTTGTTACCAGTTGACCCCTCACTCACAGGAATCCCTCAGCTCAATCCCAAACACACACAGCCCCATCTCCATCTCAGAAGAGATCTTTAAGCCCCCAAACAAACCACTGCCTCATCCCCACGTGAGCAACCTGCCCTGATCCTCTTTCCTTTCCCCTCCCTCCCTTGCCGTACCACACTGAACTGGCATTTCTTTCCCTCCTCACACAACCAGACCATGTACAGACACAGTAATAATCCTGCATATGAAAAGTGTCTGCGGTCACCAGGGACTGGTCTTCCCCAGTTGCACCACAGAGTCACGGTGTCGTCACTGATGCAGCGATGTAGGGGTGCACACCATACATCAGCCAGCAGAAAGCATAGGAGGCGTAAGTCTTTACAGACCGTTTTTTCTCCTTCACATATTCCCTTTAAATGGTGTCTTCAACTCTTCCCAATATGTATGTAGCTTTTGAAGTTTACAGCTTTATAAGAGATCTGAAGAAGTGCTTGTCTCCAAAGGCTTTTCTGCTGTTCATCTACATTCGTTGTTCATGCAATAAGACAGTAAGCAACTGTACCTAATGTCTCCTAACACGCGCATGACCTGGGTTACCCCACAGCCAAGGCCGAAGACTCACCACAGGGTGAAAGTGTGGGTGGACGGGGGACCGTGTGGGTGCAGAGGCTGGACGAGAGGGGAGGCAGAAGGGGTCTCCGGCAGAGGTCGAGGGATGACTTTTCCCTGCTGTTGCAGCCACCTTTCTCCATGAGCGGTCTGGGTCCTAGAAAGGCTGGAGCCGCATCAAGCATGGCGGGACATACTCAAGCACGTCACCGAGACCAACAGGTGGCAGCAAGAGCAGCAGAGGCAGCTCCCCTGGTAACTGCCTCCAAAAAGGGAAGGTGCTTCCCCCGGCTGCAGGGCCCATCCCTCCACTGAGGGCAGCCCTGGGGGAAAGAGGGGATTTCTCTGACACCCCTCATGAGACAGAAGCAGGTTTTGGAGACTGGCGTTGGGCTGGAGCTCCCTGACACCCGAGGGGGGCTTGCTGGGCACCCCGAATTGGCTTTTTGTGTGGGACCTGGCTGAAGAGAAAGGGATCCCTCTCATGGCTGGCTCTCCCCTTTCCAAACCAGAGTCTGTACTCCCTTTGCAGAGTCCTGGCACCAAAACGCCTTGCCCCGAGGGGGGATACCTGTTTGGGACACCCAAGGTCTCGGCCCCACCTGACGCAGCCCCAGGCTGATCCGCTGCACCTGGGACCCTCTCACAGGCTTGGGCAGAAGGGGCAGTACGGAAGATGAGCAACACAGTAACCGAGCACTTGTGAACATACTTGCAGAAGCCCCTCACTGCTCCTGGCCCACCCCCACATAACCACACGACATCACGCTGTGCCCCTGAAAGCAGGGCTGGGGCAGGGGAGGGCGCCGGCCCCAGCAGGCCCGACCCGGACCCTCTCCACAGGCCACTTCTCTGCAGGCCGAGGGCCGGGGCCCGCTCTTGCACCTGGGGGCTCCGACACCTCGGCAGGGGCTGCCGGCCGCAGCCCCAGGCCCCGGCAGCCAGTGGCTAGGCCCTGTGCTGGCACTGAGGGAGAGAGCAGGAGGGCGCCGGACCGGGCCGGGCTGCAGCAGGGCTGGGCTTGGCACCCGCCGCCGGTTCCTGCTGTGAGGCTTCAGGGCGAAGGCCGGGGCCTTCTTCTGAGAAGGCCGGAGCCAGGCCCGCAGGCCGGGGTGGGCCAGGAGCAGCTGTGCCCCGAGGGCCTGGCTAGGCTGCTCTGGACACCCCCCTCATCAATGCTGATGTTCTTGGCTGAAAAGAGGAAAACGGGGAGTAACTTTGCCATGCGTGTTTACTAGAGGCTTGTGGCCTGATCCTGTCAGGCCCCGGGTGCTGGCGGGGCTTTCCAGGTGGCTGAGTGACGCCGTGCAGCTGTAAGTGGTGACATAAATTGCTCTGGTGGCCAGTGTATGTAGCATGTCCCACCTGTGCAGTCAAGAGAGCTGGCTGGGTTTTCCTGCAGCTCCGGCCTGCGTCTCTCTCCTTCCTGCGTCACCTCTTGTCGTGACGCAGTTGGGTCTGATGGGTTGGAGGTCTCCAGTTTCTGCCCAGTTCGGTCCTGGCTGGAGAATGGGAGCCAATGTTCTTGGAGGAGACGTAGGGGAGGGCACACAGAGACACAAGCAGGAGCCTCCTCTTTGGAGAAAACCAGGGAGAGACAATGCAGAGGGAAAAGGCCAGGTCAGTCCTCTTGACACCACATTGCCCTCGGGTCCCTGGAGTGGGACATGGATGAGGGATGGGGCTGGGAAGGGCTGTCATTGCTACAACTGTTTGAGGACCATGAGCGAGTTCAAGTGATGGAGAATGGGGAAATCCTGCATTTCTGGGCTGTGGGTGTCCCCAGGGTGCTGCCGTGTCCGGTCTGCGCCCCAGGGTGTGTCCCCAGCATGTGTCCCCATGTCACAGCAGCCCTCTGTGAGGCGCCGTGCCCCGCAGGGGGGTCACAGTGGCTGGGCTCTATATTTTCCCCCTGGGGCTGGTGCTGCCCCAGTTTCTCATGGCGTTTGCGGGAGGAGCACCCGGAGGGAGCAGTGTGTCTATCCGGGGGATCCTGCTGCCATGAGGAAGATGAGAGCGCTCAGAGGTGAGGGGCTGGTGGGAGGTTGGGGGCTGATGCCTGCCGGAGGCAGTGCCCGTCCCAGCTGGGGGCTGTGTCCCTGTCCCAGCTGGGTGCTGGGGACTGCGTCCCCGTCACCTCTTATCCTGCTGCCAGGCACCTCTGAGAGGGCTCTGGCTCCATCCTCTCCCTGCCCTCCGTGGGGCAGCTGGAGACTGCTCAGAGACAACCTGGCCCGGATGGCTCTTGTTGGCTGCTCAGCCCCAGCCCTCCCGGCCTCTCCTTGCAGGGCCCCATTCCATCCCCTGCCCAGCTCGGGGCCCCCGCGCTGGACTCACTCCGGTGCGTCGCTGCTGTTCTGGCACTGGGGAGCCCGGAATGGGCCCAGTCCCCCCGGTGTGGTCTTCCCAGTGCCACAGCGTCGGGCAGAGTCCCTCCCCTCATCCCACTGACTGCCCTCTTGCCAGTACAGCCCAGCACGGGCTGTTCGTGCTGGGGGAGGCTGGGAAGATCCTCACCCCTCCCTGGTTCGAAGCCCTGCAGCCAGCAAAAGCGTTTCTTCCTTTTCTTCCAGCTCTCTGCCGATGCGTGCGTTCCCAGTCCAGACCTGCGCATCCTGAGGATGAAGGCAGGGCAAAGGGGATGGCTGTCCCTGCAGCCGTCACTACCTTTGCGGCTGTCGGGACTTCTCTGCTAAAGCAGCTGCAAGACCATGAGGTGAGGCGGTGGGGGGTGAGGGCTCCCTTTCCCCTTCCTCGCCTGGCACTCTCCCTCTGACCTCCGCCATCCCCCATCCTCAGGAATGATTTTCTAGGCTCCTGCAAGGCCTTTTACCCTGGTGGAGCCGATCTCCCTGTCTGGCTCTCTGCTAGTGTCAGAGGTGCCACGGAAGATCTTGCCGTTCCCCGTGGCTGTCCTGACCGATGCCTGCAGCTCGTGCCTCATGCCCAAGGCACACAGATGATCTGGGGGGCAGCCGGTCTCCCTGGGAACGAGGGCAAAGCAAGTCTCGTCACTCCCCTTTGTGGTCTGTCCCCAGGGTGACCGAGTGGAGACATACCGAGAGCTGGAGAGCGTCTTGCAGGGAGACGATGGCTGTTTGACGAGCGGTGTCGTGAACCGCCTGATAGCAGAGGTGTCCAGTGACATGCGAGCAGCCCAGGTGAGCTTGTTCTCTTTCAAGGCACCAAAGCGGCCTGCCTATGCCCCTGTTTTTTGGGGAAATACAGAGCAGCGCAGAGATGTTCCTCGGTCATTCAGACCCAGCGGTGGTCCTAAGGGAGAAGCTCTGGGGACTAATGGGGGCATTACAGAGAATTTGAAGAGGGGACACAGAAAGCTGTGCAGAGAGGTGGACTCGGGGTTGTTTCTAAATGAGCGAGAGCTGAGTTCAAGCTCAAGGTTATTTCTCCTGCCTTGAGGGAGCGCCATGGGAACCCACGAGTTCCACGGAGAGGCCCCGGGGGGGTCTCCTGGCATCTCCGCAGAGAGGGAGAGGAGGCAGTAGCACAGGGCTGCGCTGAGGCGGCAGACACCCGGCCCGAGCACAGCTGCCCTGAGGCGTCTTGCAGGGGAGACAGGGTCATTCAGCCTGTCCGAGTGCCTCAGCCTTTTTCTTGGGAGTGTTTAACCTGTGGCGCTTTTTCAGGGTGTGACAGATGATGTGAAGACGGCCGCTAGCGATGTCCTGGTGGCTCTGGCCCGCTCCCACTTCCACTTTGTCATGTCCGAGCTCCAGAGCCACCTGAAGGTCATGGGGAAGGTCCCTGATGAGACTGTGCTCCTCACCTTGGGCAAAATGGCCTGCAGCTACGGTATGGCACTCTCGGCATCCTGGTTTGGGGAGGGGTCTGTGATAACGGGGAGAAGGGATCCTCCCCCTTCCTAAATGTTTTGTGTTGAACTGGGGGCTATGAAGTTGCCGTGCCTCCTTGCTCCGTGCCAGGGCCGGCTGGCAGCTCTGCCTTACCAGCCCAGTCCCGGTTCCTGGAGGGTAGGAGCACATTGGAGGCAAACCCGTGGGGTCTCTTGCCCCCCGCTGTCCTCCCCATTTCCCCAAAGGGCTTTCCTGTGTCCTCCTTGGGGAAGGCAGCCCTCCACACACCCTCTGGCTTGTCCCGCGTAGCCCAGCAGCCCCAGCCTTGCCAGCAATCGACCCCAGCCTCCCGTGTCTCTCACTGACCCTCTCGGTCCCTCTGTCCCTGTCTTCTCTGCAGCTCTGTGGTGCATCCCCTTTGTGGGAATGACACTGCTCGCCCTGCGCACCATGCTGAGCCGGGTGGGGAGTGGCCGGATCCTGCGCGCCATCTGCAGTGGTGAGTGTCAGCTCCCTGGCCAGGGCCCAGGGGCAGGGGCTGGGGTGGCCTTTGATGCCTCCGTGTGATCTCAGAGGGAACGTGGTGGGTGTCAGCCCGCAGCGAGGTCAGGCCTTGGTGATCCCAAAGTGCTGTGAGTGTGCAGAAGGAGCGGGGGAAGCCTGGGAGGTTCCTGTGTGCAGGACGTGGCAGTGCTGCGTGGAGGAACTCCAGGGTCCCTTCCCATGGCTTCTGTTCCCCTGCTTTCCTCTGGGGTTTAAAGCCCCTGCACTGAAAGGGCGAGTATGTGGGAAGGGAAGGGCAGCGGCTGCAGTGGAAAATGCTGGAGGGGAACAGGGCATTGAGGAGGAAAAGGTGCGACGGGGAGAAGGAGAGAAACAGTGGGGTGATTGAATCCAGATACCTCAAGAGCACGGCTTGTCCTTGGATCCAGCTCTGGTCCTAGGCTGAGCCCTGCCGAGCCTGGGACTGCCCTTAAAGCAGGCTTGGGCGAGGGTGCAAGGAACCTTCCTTGCTGCAGACTCTCAGGTGCTCCCTTGTCCTTTCTCCTGGTGCAGTTCTGGAGCAATGGTCAAAAGGGGTCAATACCTACTTCTGCAACCGGGAGCAATGTCCCTTCCCTCGCAACGGGAAAGCGCAGCTCTGTGAAGACATTTACCCGGTCTTCCGTTACGCGGTGGTAAATTGGCTGGGCTGCGAGGAGGAAGAGGTGAGAAGTGCTGCTTTCCACGCCTGGGGCCGCAGCAGGGATGTCCACGTCAGTGGGTCCGTCTGTGCCCGGTGGGGTGCGAGCAGAGGCGGGCAGGGAAGGGAAGCGATCTGGGTGAGAAAGCACCCCAAGCCGGGAGCCTGCCAGCACATTGCCTGGGGCTGGAGGCTCCCTGGAGGGAAGCAGCCAAGTCCTGGGGCCTTTCTGCAGGGAGGGCTGGGGTACCAGCATGGGGAAATGCTCTCTCTCCTCTGGAGCGAGCCCTTCTCCTGCAGGGCAGAAGGGAAAGGGAAACCCCTCCCAGTGGGAAGGGCAGACTGGTGTCCAGGGGATGCTGAGCGCTAGGCAGACCTTCAGCCCTCCAAGCAGAGCCTCTCCCTTCCCTGTCCAGGACAAGCAGGCTGTCCTCGGGGCGGTGGCTGCCATGATGGGGGTCCTTCTGCATGAGGAGCAGCACCGAGAGCATGCCTGGGAGCAGCTCCTCTGGCTCCTGCACCAATATCAGGAGGTCCGAGACACCTCTCGGGTCACCAAGGTGAGAAGTCGCGTCGGGCCCGGCATGGCTGCTGGGGTGGGCCTGAGCGAGTGGCACAAGGCACTGGGGAGCTGTGGGGTGCCAGGGGGAGCTGGGCAGCCCTTAGAGAAGGAACAGGGAGAGCAGAGGAGGCCTGAGGCTTCCTGGGCTCTTTGGGCAAGAAAAGAGCAATGCCGGGGGGGGCGGGCAGGAGGGAGCCAAGAGTCCCCGAGGCTCATCTTCTCAGGAAGGGAGGCATTGGCACCTCCCTGGAGCTCTGTGTGCGGGAAGAGCTTTGCCCTAATGCCCAGGGCCACGTCCCGTCCCATCCAGTGAGGGGCGAGGTCTGACGAGTGGGAAGTGGTGGGAAACTGAGTTGTCAACACCGGGCTCTCTTCAGAGGAAAGAGACCCTCCCGATGCTGCTCTGAGGGGAGGGCAAACAAGAAGCCCCATGCAGGAGGGTTTGGGCTTTTCCCTGGGAGGTGGTGTTAGGGACTCCCCTTATCCCACATGTGCTGCGTTTCTCCCTTCCCAAGTGACTTTCGGTGGCTTTAGCCTCCTCTTCCTCCCCCGTTCTCTTGTAGAGCCTCATCTATGTCCTGGAGACGCTGGAGGGAGTTCAGACCCCAATCCCACAGGGCATGGCTGTTGCCATCAGCACGGCTGTGCACCGCCAGGTAAGGGGAGCCTGCGCCCTGCCACCGGCCTGGGGCCTGCACACCTGATTGCCGTGGAGGGGAAAGACCTGCCAGCTGGCAGGGAAGGGAAAGGCAGGACAGGGCAGGGCAGGGCATCCCTCCGCCAGGATTTGTGAGCTGGGTGCCACGTGGGTGCCACGTAGGTGCCTTAAGGCTGCAGGAGGCCTGATCCTGGCGGTTTGGAACGGGTCCAAGGGGCAGCCCGGTTCCCACAGCGATTTCCCTCTCAGCCAAGTCACAGGAGGACTCTGGGAGAGGAGGGCAGAGAGCACCGTCTCTTTTCAGTCCCCCTCAACGCTGACGCTAGTTTCTTTAAAACGGACCTTGTTCCCACAGCTCTCTGAGGTGACCAAAGAGCCTGGCCCGGCCCATAAGGCAGTGCTGTCCCGCTGCATCATTCTGCAGGGTAAGGAGAGGAGACTGGGCGATGCCCCGCCGTGCCATGGCAGCTCTCTCCCAGAGAGACCTCGGCGGTCGGCGGCAGCTGCCTGCTAATGCAGAACGCGATTTCTTCCCTGCAGCCCACATGTGCCCTGAGGAGACAGTCATGTTTCTGCACTCCCAGCTGAGTGGTGGGAGCGAGGCCGGCCGTGTGGCAGCCCTGGGCCTGCTGGGAGCGCTGGCCCACTCTGACGGTCAGTGCCATGGGCCAGAGACACGAGGCAGGGGTTGGGGCTACTGGGCTGAGAGCAGAAACGGGCTGAAAGTGGTACACCTGCACCCAAAAGGAGCTGCAAAGAGCAGGTCCCCCAGCTGAGCTGACGCCCTGTGACAGGGCTCGAGCTCTCCCCCGGCAGTTAGAAATGGTGGCACACCAAGGACGATGCTCCAAGCTCAGTAACACGGGTGGGCTGATGGGCGAGCGGGCGGGCTGGCACGCGCAGGAGCTGCTTGTACCCATGCCATTTCTCTCATGCTCTCTGTTACCATAGCTTTCAGTCCCTATAAAATTGCTGTGCCTCTAGAAACAGAGTTGCTCTGGGTGTGCCGCTGCCTCCTGTGAAGTCAGTCAGGCCCCGCTTTTCTGTCCCACTGGTGTATGAAAAGCTTGGAAGCTTCAAGGGATCCCTTCTGCCATCGGGGCTCTGCCTCAATGCACACTCTCTGTATCTCTTCCAGCACCTGCAACAAGAGAGAAGCTGCCCCAGGTGGTGGAGGCCGTGCGGTCGGTGTGCAACGACCCCAGTGCCCCGGTGAGCTGGTTTGGGAAGGGGCGGTGCTGCCAGGGCAGGCAGAGAAACCCTTTCCCTCGGGGCAGAGCCTGGCAAGGCCATAGCAGGAAGCAGCGGTTTGGGGTCTGACCTAGATGACCATTCCCTTTCCCCACTTCCTCGTGCTCCCCAGAGAGCTGATGGCAAGAGGTGCCGCTGCTGCTGGCGTGGGCAGGGCTGGGGTGCCTGAGGAAGCGCCGGCACGTTGCCCAGGTGGTGGGTGATGGCTCCTCACCGGGGAGAGCTGGCAGAGCAGAGTGGGGAGGTCATTGTGCTCTGCAGGGCAGATGCACGTCCAGCCTGGTGCTAAAGCCCATTCCTGAACCCAGGAGCAAAAGCTTCTGCCGTGCCCTTGTCATCCCTCCGCGAGCTACAAAGGCTGCCCCCAAGTGAAGGCAGCTTCCCTTTGGGTTTTGAACAGGAGGGTCGTAACCACACTCTCCCCCTGGCAGGTGCGGAGGGCAGTTCTGGAGTTCATCAGGGAGCTGCTCAGCTCCGGCTCCCAGAGCTGCTGGGCATGGGATGTGGTGGGGCACATCTTCAACGAGTTCAGCCGGACCTCAGGCAGACTGGTAAGGGCAGAGTGGGACACCCGGGGCTTCGGCGGGTGCCTGGACTGTGCTGAGAGCTCCTGCAGGCATCCTTGACCATGGAGAGCTCCATGCTGCAGGGCCATCAGCACCGGCACTGCCATCGGAGCGGCCTCCAAACGGCCATTCCTCCTCGTGGGTGTCTGTGCTGATGTTGGTGGAGATGTCAGTGGATGACGTGGGTTTGCACCTGGGCGTGCCACCCAGGACTGCGGGGCTGCCTGCATGCCCGACGGGCTGAGCTGTGTCCACAGGCACCTGCAGCAAAGCCGTCTTGCAAAGGGAGGGGCCTTGTAGGGACAGGACATCCTCCAGCCAATGCAGACAGGTGGGCCTGGCTAGAGGAGCTTTCTGTGGTGTTCTCGTGCTCTGGCCCTCCAAAGCACGCCCTGCCCATCCGATAGCAGTCTGGGGACCCGTGTCCCTTCTGGCAAGGGGACAGGCCATTTGGCGGTCCCTTTGGTGAGTGTTTCCAGCTGGGCGCCCAGGAGATGAAGGCTGGGGATGGCCGAGCCTCCTGCTGACTTGCCGAGGATCTTCCCTCTGGCTGGAGCTTCCTTCCAGCCAGGGGATCTGTGTGCGTCGCTTTGCTCCGGGGCTCGGGGAGGCTCTGCTTTGGGAGCAGGGCGAAGGAAAGGGCTTCTGCATTCTCCTCCACATCCGTTGGGCTGGGCGTGCCGCTGCCAGGGCTGGCGCCGAGCACGCCCTGCTGAAGGGCACGTTCCTCACCTGTTTTGGTGGCACAACAGCAGCATTTGGGCCCTGGGGGACTGTGCAGACAAGCAGCGTCTCTCTCTGCTCCCAGGCTTGCCAGTCCTTCCCAGGGTCCGGGAACTGGTCCCCGAGCTGGGTCCGGCTGTCCTTGTCCTCTGCTCCCGGCAGGTTGGCGCAGCAGCACTGGTGGGACCGTGCCTGAGCCTCGTCGGTTGGGAGCTGAGAGTAACGGGGGTTTTGCCAACTCTGTCTTACAGGTGGCAGGAGGCCTTTTTGCCTGGGAAACCCCGGAGGAAGGAGCTCTTCAAGCCCTGTGCGTGGACATTCTGGGCTCGCTGGATGTCTCTCTGAGAGGGATGGCCAAAGTAAGTTGCCCTCTGCCCTGCTGCTGTGGTCACTTCTTGCCTTCAGGGCATTTTTCGTTGCGCTTCCTCATGCCCTGAACCTCTCCCCTCACGTGCGCTGAATCAGCACACAAGGCTCAGGGAAACGCAGACCATCCTTTTTGTCTTCGAGCTGAGTGGAAGTGCCAGTGTGGCGAATTGCCTGGTTCTTCTCTGCAGCTCCTGTGGCCGAGGCTGCTGCAGTATGTGGTGCCAGCCCAGTACAGCGGCATGCTGATCCCGCTCTCCCGCTGTCTCCAAGCCCTGGCTGAGAGACGGGAGAGAGCAGGATGCGAAGAAGAAGAGGAGGAGCCTGATGCCGTGGACTCCCAGGAGCAAGGTAGGAGCCCCAGTGAGTGCTGCTGGGTTTGGCTGGGTGCCGGGCCAGTCTGTGTTTACACGTGCCCTGCCAGCCCTGAGCAGGAGCCCAGGAGAACCAAAGGCTCTGCTGCTGGGCACGAGGGACTCTTCCCTGCATTGCCTCTCGCCTGGCGCAGAGGCCTGGCTCTCCTGCTCGCAGCGTGCTCCTGGTGAGCCGGGGCTCGTTCCTGGCCATGCTGGAGCTGACTTCATCTCATGCTGGGCAGCCCTTGGGAGTCCCCCCCGAGGCCAGCGCTGTGGCAGCGCAGCTGCTCTCAGCCCTCAGCCCTCTGCGGGGGCAAGGGAGGTGCGAGGGGCAGGGCATGGCAGGGGCTCGTCGGTCACCCAGCCTTTCTTCTTCCCCGCAGCCCAGCTGCCGACTCCCCAGGCCCTGCTGGCTCGACTGCTGGTGAGTAACGGGGCTCTGAGGAGAGAGCTTTTCTGGCCAGGGGTGGTGGGAGAGCCTGGGGCAGAGGTGCTTTTGAGGCCAGTGCCAGGAGCCCGCAAGGAGAAGGCAGTGCGCCTGAACCTTCCTGGGCCCGTCGGGGATCCCACTCCTTTCTCGGGGCCAGCAGCACCCTGGGTGAAGCCATTGGATGCCCGCTGCTGGCCGGAGTGGCGCCGAGCTCCCAAGCTCCCTCCCGGGAGAAGCTGCAGCTCTGGCGGCAGGAGTGACCCTTCTCTCCTGCTCTCACCTAGGTGGTGGCGGCAGCTCCTCACAAGAGCGGCGAACGTGCAGTCACTGCATTGCAGCTGCTGCAGGCCCTCCACGGCAGGATCCACAGAGCCTTGGGGGCGGCGTGGGCGACCGAGATCCCCCTCCTGCTGCAGTACTTGGAAGGTAAAGCGCGGGAGGGGAGGGAGAGGCTATGGGGACAGAGAAGGGGCAGGGCAGCTTTCCAGTGTGACGGAGGGGAATTGTCCCCAGCTCCCCAGCACTTGCTCTGCTGCCTTTCCCCTCCCAGGGAGCCAGCACTGAGGCTGGGGGCAGCCGTTGATGTCCCCTAGGAGGGCAGGTCTTGGTGGCACCCCCATGTCCTGGCTGGGATGGTGTCTGGGGCAGGGACAGGACTGGTGCTCCTGGAGGAGGTGCAGCCCCTGGCTTTGGAGGGCCGAGTCCCCAGGCCAGGCCAGGTTTGCAGCATCTGTCCTTGGCAATAGCCTGGGAGGAGGGCTGCAAATGGGCAGAAAGTGGTGGGTCATTCAGGAGAAAATGTGTGTTGCCGGTGCGTGCTGGCACTCAGTGGTCGGCGTTGTTCTGGGAGCTGCAGTCAAGCAGTGGGGATCAGCTGCGGTCAGTGCGTCCTTCCCCAACTTGAATGCAGTGGCTCTGACAAACGCCCCTGGGCTCCCTCCTGTGTCTTTGGCCTCACAAGGGCTTTGGCGCAGGTGCTTCTAGGGCCTTTCTAGCCTGATGGCCTGGGACTTTTGGGAGGTCTGACCGCAGAGGAGACCACTGGGCTCTTCTTTGGTGTGAGCTTAAATAGCAGCAAGGGCTTTTGCTTCCTCTTGCTTTCTAGGAAAAACCGAGATCTCCCTGGACTCTGCAGAGTGGGAGCACCGTCTGCTTAAGGTATCGCATGCTTGGGGGAGAAGAGGGAGCAAACAAAATTGTGGGAGGAAGCTTGGGGCTGCCTGTGTAGGCACCAGGAGGTGGGGGCACCTCCTGAGCACCCTGCACCTCCCCCCACAGTAGGTGCCTGCCTGCTCAGAGGAGCTGCTCTCTGCACATGTGCCACGGCTGATGGCTAATGCCCTCTAACGCTGTGGCACACGCCTTAGCACTGCCTCCTCCTCCACATCTGGCGTGCCAGGGGGTCTCGCCTGAGGTGTTAGGAGAAGAGGGAGGCTGGAGAAAAGAGGGTTGGGTGGGGCAGGGGAAGAGACTGCCGTTCCCGGCAGCTCTCCCCCAGCAGTGTCCCGGGACATGTGAGTGTGGAAAGGGTCCTGGCCAAGGGCAGGGGAACACTCGGCTTCCTCTCCTGTTCCCCACAGTTCCTACAAGCGTCACTGGAGCCCATCAAGGACAAGGCTTGGACCGTGGGCCTGAGCCAGGAGCTGAGCCAGCAGCTGGGCAGCTCTGCCCCTGGTTCCTGGGAGAAGGTGTGTCTCCTGCCCCGTGCTGGGGCTGGGGCTGGTGCCGGTGCTCTGCCCATGCAGGCGGTTTTCACTGCTTCCCCTTCCTTCACCCCCAAAGGCACTTCCTCCTGGGCTGCTCCAGTGGCTGGCTACAGCCTGGCACCACGGCTGGCCTCGCCTGCTCCCAGGGGCGGTCGGGTCCACCTGGGGCCAGCCCTCTCCTGACAGGTCGAGCCGTGACCGCATCTCGGGCTCGGCCTCTTCTCTTTCAGCTTTTCCTGTACAAGGCTCTTGGGACAGCACTGGCAGCTTGTCAGGACCTCAGACACGTCCAAGAGCAGGTGCTGAGGTTCCTTCAGGAGACAAACCCTGTGGAGCTGTCTGAGGCCCAGGTGAGGTGATGCTCATGTCCTGAGCATCCCCTGCCTGTTCCTGGGGGAGAGGGAGGGCTGCTCCAGACCTCCTTGATTTCCCCGTTGCTGCCATTCCCCCCTTGCTGCAACGTCCTGCCTGGCCGTTGTCACTGGCCGCAGCTGAGTGCCTGGGCTGGAGCCGACTCCCTGTTTCTCTGTGGTTGCAGGGAATGATTTTTGTTGTGTCCCACGCTGCCAAGAGCCACTTCCACCTGGTCTTGGACACAGTGACGATGTTCACCGCCGCTTTCACTAGAGACTGGTTTTATCAGACTTCCATGGGCTGGAAGGTAAAGGATCCAGGGTTTTGCTGTTTGGCTTTCCTTTTTTGGCCTTATTTCCACTTCTACACCTGCAGCAGCCAAACCGTGGCAGCTGTGTTTAGATAAGCCCTCTTGTAAGAGCTCCCTGAGACCTGTGTTTCAGAGGGGATGTCCTGGCATTGGGGCCCCTGAGGTGTCATTGGAAAGGACGGAGTTTGACACCTCGTGGATCAGAGCCGGCCGGCTGGGGCAGCTGCAGCAGTTGCTTGCATGCAGCCACGTTGCCCGTGACTTAACTTCAGCAGGAGCTGGCAAGAAGGGGGTGGGCATGGTGCGACACTCTGCCCCTTCCCCAAAGCTGAGGGCTGGGAGCAGGAGCCTGGTGAGGTCTCGCTGGCTCTGCCCCCCACCTGGGGGCCACGGGGAAGCCTTTCAGGGCAGGGCAGGGCCCTGCAGAGAGAGCGGTGCAGCCTGGCCTGGGCGGTGGGCAGACTGGGCTGATCTGCCCACTGGCACGCGTAGGCTGCGCGTCTCTAAGCAGGACCGTGACAGGCTATTTCAGATACCTTTCCACAGAAAGCTTCCAGACAGCTCCCCAACCCCTCAAATCAGTGGTAAAACCACCAGCAGTGTGTGTGATGCTGGCTGCACCCTCCTCCTCAGTCCATGCGAGAACCCACGCTGTGGGATGGGAACAGCTCCCGGCCCCAGAGCTCGCAGCTTGAGGAGTAGCTTGGGGAGCTGCTGGGAGGTGCCCAGGTGAACGAGGAGCTGGTGAGGGTGCAGGGCAGCGGCCTGCCGCAGGAGCCTGCGGGAGTCCTGGAGCTGATGTCTTGGGGCATCTCTGTCGACACAGATACAGCGGCGGCAGAACACGGGGAGAGCCCAGGCCACTTGCGCTGCTCTCATGCGCACCTACAGCAGCATTGCGCTGCGTGCCCCCAAGGAGCAGCTGCTCACCTGCGTGGATAAAGAAATCATGGGCAACATCCTGCGGCTCTCCAGAGCCAAACAGAGGGTAGGAGCGTGGGGCGTGCAGGGGCAGGGATGCCTGGGTGCCCTCGCTCCAGCCCCTCAGGGCTGGGGCATACCGAGATGGACGGTCTCTTTCTAAAGATCCCCCAAGGAAGGGTTTGTCCTCAACGTCCAGACCCCAAACCCCCACGGGTTCCATGCTCCTCTTCCCTGCCTCAGCCCTTCAAAGAGTTCAAGGGGTGCTTTGCTCTCTTTGGCCTCAGGACTTGCAGCTCAAGCTTGCCTTGGTGCAGAGCATCACTGAGGTCAGCAGCGCCATCCGGGCTGTGGGCGACTGCGGCAGCTTTGAGCTCTCCTTGAAGCAGGAGGCGACGCGGACCCTGCTGGTGAGTGCCTGTAGCCGGGGCAGTCACACGGGGGAGTTTTGGGCTGTGCCATGAGGCTGCTTTCCCCAGAGGCACAATGGTCTCTCGGCTTCATGCGAGCTCCTGGAGCTGTGTCCCGAGCTGGTGGGGCCCTTGGGCGCTGGTGCTGGGTGGCTATGGCTGGGGAGCAGGGTCCCTCCTGCGGTGCCTTTGGGGATCCATGGGGGTGACGGGGCAGGGCCTGTCAGTGGAGCCTGTCCCCGGGGGAGGCGGGAGGGCTGTCCCGTGCCCCTGCCCACTGCCAACTGTGCGCTTGTCTCTCTGGGACTTGCAGGACTGGATAAAGGGGGAGCCCTGGGACTCCCTGGTGTATGGAGTGTTTCAGGCCCTGGAGGAGTTGAGGTGAGGTCTGTTCCCCGGGCTCCGGGGGCTCCCAGTGTGTCCCAGCCCCAGTGACCTTGAGCGTGGAGCCGGGAGCTGCTGGGGCTGTGGAGTGGGAGGGTGTTCCCCATTTCGGGTGTCTCCCGATGGAAGGGAGCCTCAGGGGTTCCTTAACCTGGGTGTGGGGGTTGCCTGCTGCCTGGGAGGAGGCAGGAATTGCTGGAGCTGAAGGCAGTGCTCGCTGGCATGGGCTGGGGATGTTGGATTTGGGGCCCTCGATTAGGAGGAACCCAGCTATGGTTTGAGCCACTCTGGAGAGGGCTAGTAAATCCCCTTTCTGTTTTCTCTTCCTTTTTCCTCTGGCCAGCAAGCTGAGGCCACCTCTGAGCAGGGAGGAAAGTCGCAACCTGCTGTCAGTGTGCTGCCAGAGTGTCTTGTCCTACCCTTCCAAGGAGCGGATGAACAAGGGAAGGAAGACAGTGAGGGCAGCTGTGAACGTGCAGGTACCCACCGGCCAGTGCCTGCCCACCTCTGGGTCAGGATCCCACCTCAGTGCGCCCTGGCAGCCCCCGTGATGCAGAACCTCAGCTCTCCTTTCCTCCTTTCAGCTTCTGCACAGGAGAGGCATGGAAGATCTGGGCCATCTCATAGAAAGCCTTCTGGAGGCAGAGGCCACCTCTGCCTGTTTTGACGATGTGGTCCACGTGAGTAGCCATGGGGCAACAGGGAAAGCGTCACAGGGGCAGGGAATCAAGGCCTTAGAGGGTGATAAGAGGTGGATACCTTTCCTATGGGAAAGTGGGGCTTTGGCTCCTCGCTCTGAGGCTGTGTGTCTGGCTGGGGCCAGGGCCTGAGCTGGGGGACAGGAGCGCCCGGCCACTGTGGCCTCAGGACAGGCAGAGAAGTGGGTCCTGCCAGAGGGAAAGCCAAGAGCCAGCCCTGAGCTGGGCGAGAGCAGCCTGGGGGAAGGCTGGAGTGGGGAGACGCTGGCAGGGAAGCAACACCTGGCTCAGGGCAGAGGCAGCTGGAGAGAGCAAGGCGGTGGAGGCAGCAGTGCCAGTGCTCGGTGGGGCTGGGGGCTGTGCCGGGAAGGGGCCAGAGAAGGAGGGAGAGGGAGAGGGATCTCAGGGAGAGAAAGATGCCTGTTGCGAGAGAGATGCACCCTGCCTCAGGTCCTGAAGGGCTGGCTCACCTCAGCCCAAGAATGGGAGCGGGAGAGAGCCCTGCGGGTTTGCGCCCACGTGCTGGGAGCTTGCAAGGAGCGGTTTGAGCTCATGGTGAGTAGGGACCCCCCGTGTGCCCCGGTGCCCCCTCCCCACCATTCATGGCCCCGGAAGGGAGCCCTGCCTGGCCAGGTGCTGGGTTTCAGGGCTCCTGGGATTATGGGGCAGCCCTCCTGCCTGCCCCTCTGCCCGGTCGCTGCTCAGGGAGCAGGATGGGCGGTAGGGGCCAGTGGGTGCTGGGGCTGCCTGCGACCCTTTTCCTGCCGCTCTCCCCTGCAGCGAGGACATCCTTGCAAGCAGTTTGGCTCTCTGGTGGGCCTGCTGGGGACTCTGACCAGCGGCTGCCTGGCCGCATCCTGCCAGAGGGCATGGGTCTGCCTTGGCTACCTTCTCCAAATGCAAGGTGAGGAGAGCGGGCGCTTCCCAGCCTTGCTCAGCCTGATCCTCCCTCCCTTCCTGGCTTGGCACCACCGGGATCCTGCAGGGCCAGGCCCCATCCCCAGGAGGGAAGGGGGAGGCAATGTGCTCCGCTGGTTTTGTGCCCCCACCCTGTTAACTCTCTGCCTCCCCGGCCATCTCAGGAAGGATCCCTGGGAAAGGGTTGCTGAGTCCCACCTCCTTGGGGCACGTGTGATGTTGGGTGGTCAGGGCCATCCCCACTGCTGTCTGAGAGCAGGATGTTGTCACTAGCGCTGGGGACTGTCCCCCTCCATGTCTGTCCCCCTCCACGTTCCAGGGAAGACAGAGGGTGGTCAGACAGCTTGCTCGGATGAGGTCCCTGACGTTTCAGAGGGTGCCTCCCCCCTTGCTCCCTGCCCTGAGCCTGGGGAGACAGGCAGCTACCCAGGCAGTGTCTCCAAACTCATCCCTGCCAGGGAAGAAGTCTCCTGCCGAGCACAAGAGAGGAAACCAATTTGCTGCCCAGAGCAAACTGGGCAGGGAGGAGGGATCTGAGCTGCAGGCCCGGAGCGTGCTGCAAAGGGTTGTGTTTGAACCCTTTCCTCTTCAGGCAGCAGGGTCTGCCTGTGCTGAGGAAGTCACAGGGAGGTTTCCCGCCTCCCAGAGATGATGGTGGCCTGTGCGGGAATAGGGGACACAGCTGCTGGGAGCAGAGGCCAGTGGCTGCTGAAACCCTGAAGCCCCAGCAAACAGTTCAAGGAGGAAGAGGGGTCTTTCCAGCCCGGGATTTGTCAGCCGTTTATCAGGCTCAGGAAATCCTGCTGCACTGAGTTCAGGAGGGCCCTGGGTTTCCCTGTGGCCTTCACTGCCGCCACTTGGGTTCTCCTGGCCCCTCTCAGTATCTGGGGCCAAAGGCTGGGTTTCTGGGTTTCTGCAGACGTGACTCCTCTTTTCTCCTGGTGTTTGTTCCAGCCAAGACCATGAAGGTGGTGCCTCAGGCAGATGAGATCAGGTGCCTGTGTGAGGAGCCGAACAGCCCAGACACCAAGACTCTGGCAGACAGCTGTGCCACAATAGCAAAGGTAACTGGCCCCAAAACAATGGCGTGGGGGCCCAGCTCCCGGACTCCTGCACGTCTCCCTGCTCCCCTCCAGAGTCTCTTGCTGTCTCCAGAGCGAGCTGTCCAGGACGGCTGTTGTTAGCAAGTAGCAGGAGGCTTTGAGACAAGACTGTCCTTTAGGCATGCTGGAGCAGATACTCTGTGTGTGTGTGTGTGTGTGTGTGTGTGAGAGAGAGAGAGAGTGCTCTTGTCAGAATACAGATTTGGTATATAAGCAAACAACATGGCGGGGAGACACTTCCAAATCAGTTACCTGCACCAGGTGTAAACAGCACTGTATGCACAGCGGGAGGATCAAGTGCTTGCCCCCTCCATGACTGCCAAACTAACAGTCCTGTCAAGTTTCCTTTCCTTTCTGAATGGCTGGAGCAGAGCTGTGACGCGGTCTCTCCTGTTCCCGACTTCTCTCCAGGCTGTTTGCAAATGCATCCCTCCAGCACAGGCCACGGACTTTCTGACTGCTCTCCTGGACAGCTTCCTGCGTGTCAGACCCACGTGTGTGAAGGCAGTGTGGAAGTGGGTGTTCGTCTTCCTGGTGGAATGCAGAAAGGAAATACTCCAGGAGGTGAAGGAGAACTTTTTTTCCATTTGACTTTGTCTTTTCTCCTGTTGGCTGTTGCACTACACACAGGTGCCCGTGTGCTGAGCTGAGGGGCTACTGATGGGTCTGAGTCGTGCATTAGCAACTGCTGCTGGCGTCTGCTCCAGCTGGTGACAAGGATATGGGCACTTCTTGTCCAAAGTGTCCCGTTGGTCCAGGTCCTTCCCACGAGTGAGGCAGTTATCACTGGGAGGCACCAACCTTGCCGTTCCTCCCCTTCCTCTGGGGTCGCTGTCAGTCCTCCCTGCCCTGGGACCCATTTCTTTCTTCACTGGTCCCCAATTCCCTCTACTCGGAGCTTTGCTGGGCACGCTAGGTTTTCCACAGGTTGGATACTTGTTCATTGCTCTTACTGCTTTCCCCGACTGTGGTGTTACCCAGCCCGCGAGGTGCTCGTCCCTTAGCGACCAGTTGCTGTCCATTTGTAGCCTGGGAGCCTCTGGCCTCATGCTGTGCCTGCCCTTTCAAGGCCTCTGTTCTCCTCCACTCGCGCTCTGCTGCGCCCCACTTGGGCTCTAGGGCTCTAGGGCTGGCGCAGCTCACTCAGCCCAGGCTAACTCCCCAGTGTGGCTGTCTGCCGCTGACAGAGGTTGTTCACAGTGACGGCAACCACGGGTTGCAGCTCACAGGATCGTGCCCAGCTGAGCTAAAGCTCACCCAGCTGTTAGGTGGCTGCTGTTTACAGCCAGGGCAGGGCGTCCCTGTGCCGTCCCTGCAGAGCCCGTGGCCGCTCCAAGCAGCGGGAGCACCGCAGCCGTGGGCTGCGGGGTCACCCCTTGCTGCTTCCCCAGGCGCAGAGCAGGTTGTGTCTGCCCCACGGGCCAGAGGCAGGCAGCTGTGGGAGAAGCTGGGATCTTCCACAGGATGAGGGACCTGGCTGCCTATTTGTCCTTGTCATGGCCACAGCTTCTAGCTGTGAAAGGCTCAAACAAACACCCCTTCCTTTGGGGGAAGGTCCTTTGTGCGGGGAAGGGGCTGGCGCTTTGGGAAAGGAGGGTAGAGGCAAGGAAAAGTGTCCCTGGAGAACTGGCTTCCCCGGGAAGGAGTCACGTGCTCTTACACAGGCCTTGCAAGGCCTCTTCAGGGTTTTGAAGAGCGCGTGTGGTTTTGCTCTTGCATTGCTACAGACACATGGGGAGAGTTATTCAGGTGTTGGGTGTGCAATGTGTCCGTGTCCTCTGTGTGCACACAGGGCACACAGCTGCTCATACGGTTGGGCCCAGGCACATGCAGTGACTGAGGCTTTGCGTGTGAGTGCGTGCATGTGTGCGTGTGTGCGCACACAGACGTGCAACTGCCAAGAGCACGCTCAGCTCCAGACGTGAGCCAGGGTCAGGCAGGGGGTGAGGTTTCGAGCTAGATCTGGACTCTGTGTCAAGGGAGCAGGCATTGCTCGTGTGCTGAATGACTGTGTCTGGGCCCCGCAGGAGGGGGTAAAGGATGCACCGAGCCCTTCTTTCTCCTCTTCTTCCATTCAGGTGCCAAAAATCCTGAACACCCTTTACAGCTCCATGCAGCAGAGCACCCACAGGCCCTTCTCTCTCCATGCGGTGTTTCTCCTCACCCGCTTTCACCGGGAGCCTGTGATCAGCAGTCTCCTCCAGAAAGGTCTGCCCATGGACAGGTACGTGCACTATCCACTTCCCCCACTGTAGTCAAAGAGAGACCCTGCAGCTTGCTTGCACCAGGGGGGTCCGGTTAAGCAGCAGGTCCTTTTTCTGCCTGAACTGTCTTGAGTGTTGCAAGACTGCGTGCTTGTGTCTCTGCTGTGAGTGGGGGGTTGTAAGCCCCATTGCAGACAAGGAGAAGGTCTGAGGGCGCTGCAGGACTGCAAGGATACGGGCTCATGGGTGAATGTCTGTTCCCTTGCAGTGACACGGTGGAGCTGTGGAGGAGCCTGGGGAGGAGCATCTTTGGGATTCAGGTCCTGAGGTGCTTAGTGGAGAAACTGAACAGAGCAGGAAACAACCGCCTGGGTTGTAAGCGGCCCAACCGTCAGACTGCTCTGGAGACTCTGACGGTATGTTCAATGGCAGACACATTTCTGCAGCTTTGCATCTGCTTTCTAACTCATACTCTGGCACGAGGGAGTCAGGTGCCCTTTGCGGATGCCCGTGGAGACTGCCAGGGTGCTGTGCTGGGCCGGCCTCAAGGAGTGTGGGGAGCCGGGACAGTTTTGTGCTCCTGAGCCACAGGGCTGTCACAGAAGTGACAATTGTGGCGAGTAACCCCCCCGCCCCAGGCAGGCCGGGGAACCCGGCTGGTGGGAAGAGGCCCTGCCTGAACAGGTGGTTCTTGGTCATGTTTCTCTGTAGATCACCCGTGCCATCTCCGAGGTGGTGCTTGCTCTGAGGAGCACAGAGGAGCTCAAGCAACTGCTTCCCCACCTCCTTCCCAGCCTCCTGAGGTGGGTCAGTGAAACGCTGGGCGAGGAGAGGCTGCTTTCCCCCGTGAGCAGCTGGAGAAGGCTGTTCCTCGAGGGCCGGGTCCTTGAGGAGAAGCCCTGCAGGTAAGGAGCTGAAGGGGCCGGCGGAGGGGTTGGCTTCAGTTCCCCTTTCCAAGACATGTGCGTTCGTGGGGCTGTGGGAGCACTTTGCCTGCCCCGCTTCCTAGATGTGCAAACCGGTCGTCGTGGTTGGTTTTACTTCTGCTCCTTCATGGAGAAATTCCAGCTCCCAGGCAAGAAGGTCTTACGCGGCTCGTACTGCGGACGGCTGTCATCTTGCCTCCTGCATACCCTTGCATGCACGATAGCATTGCACTCCTTCAACAGACCCGCGCTGTGGGGAGCATGGCTCTCACGGGCGCTGGTGTCATTCTTCGCAAAATGCTGGTGGGAAGAGGTATTAGGTGTTGCCTTGGTTATCGAGCATGGAGTCAGTCTAGGGACGTGGGTTTTCTTCTGCTTCAGTGGGTTTGGGGCACAAAGAAAATGCCAGTGCCGTTAGCTGCAGTCTTGAAGGCTATGGAGCATCATTTCAGGGGTAGTTAGCTCTGCTAAAGATAAATCTTCCCCTGATCTGTTGTGATTTGAGATTTCTTTGGTTTTGTGGTGGTGCTGGTTTTTTGATTGGCTTTGTTTTGTTTGACTGTGTTTTTATTTGTTTTGTGTTTTGTTTCTTTTGCCAGGCTTTTCCTTTTGGCTTTAGAGTTGGTGCTAGGCAGATGCATGGCAGACAAATGGATGCGGCTGCTCATGAATCGGGCAGTGTGGGCTCGCCTGGAAGACCCCCTGGCTCACCCTGAGGGGGTGTGTCTCCTGACCAGGTAAGAGCCCCAGGGAAATGGCTGCTGGGACCCTTCTGGCATGCCTGTCCTCAGCTGAAGAATAGTGCCGGCATCAGTGCAAGTGAATTTTGGAGACCTGGCCTGTGGCCGTCCTGGGTAACTCTGTGTCCCTTGCTTGTGCTCCCTTGTGCAGCGTCCTGCTCCAGGCTGGGCTCGCATCACCCTGTCTGGTGCAGAGCCTCTTGCCATGGCTGGGTTCCCGCTCAGTTAACCTGCAGGTGACAGCTAGAGCTTTCTTTGCTGAGGTAAGGTGGCGGGGGGGAGGAAGGGTTCAGAGGGGTTTTACTGAGATACTGCTGCTTGGGATGTCTTTTTTTGTGGGAAGATCCCTGGGGAAAGGGTCCCTGCAGTGGGGCGGTCAGGGGAACGCCCGGCTGGGACCAGGTCCCCATGGCACTGCCTGTGTCATTCCAGCTCTCTCGGGACGGCAGTACGGCAAGGAGCCATGCGTGAGGCAGGCACTGGAAGAGTCCCTCTGCAATACCTGGCCGCAGCCAGCACCAAGGAGTTAATTAAATAAAGCTCATCACAAAATGCCTAGGGGGAAGCATATCTTTTTTTTCCCTGATGGCATCCTCGTGGTTGGTGGGACCACGTGTGGGTTACACAGAGGCTGGGGGCTGCCAGCTGCGTGGCCCCTCTCAGATCTTCCCGGGCTGGGGATAACAGAGTCACGCCGGGACAGACCCCAGAGCAGGGGTCTCCACACAGGTCTCTCCACACAGGGAGCCCACCAGCAGAGATGTGGTTTCGACCCTCAGGCTGTTGTGCACACTGCGAGCCCTTGCGAGCCTCTGGTCCCCTGTCCTGGGGGTCCCACACCATATGTGTGATCCAAACTGAAGACTCCGCAAAGTTTGCTCAAACACAACCCGTGCTCCCGCCTTGCACAGTCATGTTCCTTGACAGAGGTGAGGATGGAGCTGTAAGAGGGAGTCGAGCCCCTTCCTGGGTTGAACACCACGCTGAGAGGGGGTCCTGCTGTGGAAGGGGCACCAGCAAGGGACAAGGGGCCGGGGCCGGGGGTTGCCCCGGGCACCTGCAGTGCTGAGGGCTCCGGCAGTCCTGGGAGCTGAGTGTGCCAGGCATGGGGCAAGCGGCTGAGCTGGAGGTGCTCCAGCGGCAGGCATTTGTATGACGTGGGCTCGGAGGGACCCGTCCTGCCCCACCGCTGCAGGGGGTCGGTCCCAGGCACATGTGAGTCCTGGCTCCCTGCACATCGGGCTTTGCACTCTCCTCAAATGGTCTGAGCCTCCTCCCAACCCCACAGAGCTTCTCAGCCCTGCCAGTAACTCCTATTTCCCCCCGACTTGCTGCTTGCACGGACCAGGCACGTTTGTTCAGCGGCATCTCCTGAAAGAAAGCAAAGGACCAAGAAGCCAGAGACACGGGGAGAGAGGTCCCTGCAGAGTGGAGTCCCTGGAGAGAAATGTCTTTGGGGGAGGTTTCTCATGTCAGGCCAGGCCAGGAGAAGCGATGAAACTGTGGACTGGGAAGGCTCCAGGAGGCAATAGCTCGAAGGGGCCGAGCTCTGCCTGCTAGCCTGCTTTATTAGCTCTCCTGACAGCGGTAACAACAGCAACAGCAACCACAACAGCTGCTGAAGACAGGCTGTTTACAGAGCATAGTCTCCTCTGAGCAAACACAAGCATAACTCTTGACACCTCGCTTCCCCCAAGCAGCCCCCTCCCGCCCCGCTCCTGGGAGAGGAACAAGCTCTGGGCCGGGTGGGGGGCTGGAGGGAAGCCTGTGATGCTGGCCGGGAGCTCCCAGGGGCCCCGTGACCCCAGGGGCCCCAGGCCAGCATGGCCCCAATCCTGTGGCCGTGGTCTCCCAGGGCACGGCCAGGCTGCACTGACCCATTGTGCCACACCACCTCTGTGGGAGGTGAGGGGTCCCCAGGCACTCCCTGTGCATGGAGGGCTGGGGGGGCCCAGGCTCTTGGGGTGCTGGGACCCAGAGATTGGGCTGTGGGACGTTGCCTGCTCTGGGAGCAGAACAGGCACCCCGGGCGGCTCGCTCACGTGTGGCTGTCCCTGTTGCTGCTCTCAAAACTTCAATCAAAAATCCCTCCAGAGGCCAGGACAAACCCCACTTCAGTTGTGGTGCCCCCCCAATGGCCAACAGATTTCCCTGCCTTCCCACCACGGTCTGACCCCGCCACCCTGAGCCCCAAGGAGCAGAGACGGGTGAGGGCTTTCCAGCAAGGAAGGAGGGGTGAGAGGGGAAGTTTGCTCATCCAAGGGCTGAAGGAAGGCTCTGGGACGCACGGGGGCTTCCCCACGCCTTGCACCCCAAGGTGAAAGGCCAGGGGCAGAGCACAGCTGGGGCCAGAGGAGCACAGCTGGAGCTGGGGCTGCCTGACTTAGTCAGGGAGGGAGGGAGGGAAGGCTGTGGGGAGGGATGTCCATGACTTTTTCTGGGAATGCTGTCTCAGAGCCCAGCCAGAACTAGGGCCATGCCTCCCCACGCTCCTTTGCCTAAACTTCCCACCCTTTGATACAGCTCCTTGATGCTACCAGCTGGTTTCCAAGGCTGGGCCTGGCAGAGGAGGGAGGAGAGTTGGGGTCAGCCCTTTTTGGCTCCTCAGGCTAGAGAATGACATCCTTAGCTGCATCAAGAGGGCAGGCGCGGCGAGAGGGATGATACTGGAACAATCGAGGTTGGAGAGGTGTCCAAGCTCAAGCTCTGCAAGCAAGACCAAAGCAAGCCCTGCCTCTGGTGACTCGGCTTCCCAGATCACCATGGGATGGAAGGGGACCCTCTGCTGAGGAGCTCTCATGGACAGATGTCCCCACCACAGACATGTACAACTCCTCCAAGGGTCACTCCGGGAGCCTCAGTAGAAGGCAGAGGCAGCCCTAGGCAGCACTTGGACTTGAGGGACAGTTCCTCTCCCCAGGGGGAGGTGCCAGCCAAGGAGCCTTTTCCTAAGGGAGCTGGACAGACCATGGAGGCTGTTACATAAGAAAAAGCTCCAACGTGAAGATGGCTTCCAAGACCTGTGCAAGAGAACTTGACCGACAGTGACCTGCCCTGTGCAAGAGGGTCTGCTCATAGAAGAAACCAGACCAAACCGGCTGAAAGTGGCAAAGTTGCAACAAAATAGTGCAAACTCTGCTAATAAGTATGCATTAAGCACGCTTGCACGGGGGGTCGCGTGAAGAAATACTCAAAAGCGCATGGTAACAAGCGGTGTCATGGCCAAAGCCAATAGGTTATGTAAACTGTAAAAATGAATATCTGAGTAGTCTTAAAACTGTATATAAGGAATGAAGTGTAACATGGGGTCCCTTTGGGCTCCCAGCCGAGAGGCACCTTAATGCCGGCAATAAAAGCTAGTGTGTACTTCTGCTGCCTTCTTTCCGGTACCTGTGCACAAGCTAGGGGAAAAGAAGAAAATGTGAGCAAGTCCTTTTTGCTAACGATTTGGCGACCCAGGTGGGACTCTGTGGGTTTCCGACCTGGTGAGTGTAGCTACCACATACAACACAGCTGGCGCTGGGTGAGTTCACCCCATTGTCCTTGCGGGGTCCGTGTTCACCGGGAAGGTACTGAAACCGGGGGCAGCGTAAGTCATGGGGGGTTCAATAGGTAAGGAAAAACGGGGTTCGCCGCTGGCAGAAATTCTGCAAAACTGGAAGAAAACTGATGGTACTTCAGGACTCACTAAAGCTCGAAAGCTCGAGCCATAGTTCTCTGCCAGGATGAGGGGCCAGCTGAAACTCGGGAGGAGATGCCGTTCGAGCAGTGGCCCCTGGAAGGTTCGTCTGATATGAGCAAGCTGACTTTCCTGCATCAACGCTTGGAGGATCAGAAACCTTAGCAAATGAACTACTGCTCTTAGCAAATGAACTACTGCTCTGTCTGGGATAACTGGGCTTTTAAACAACCAGGCGGATACGGGGATTTGGCTAAGGTAAGACAGATGGTAACGCACCCAATGCCGGGTGACTCAAAGTCTAAACCCTACCCTCGCTCTGCTTCACCCTGCACCTGCTCCTGCTACTCCTCAGACCCCTACGCTGTACCCGCCGCTTCCTCCTGAAAATCACGCTCCTGCTTTGCAAGCTCCTATGAGCTTGCTAGTGGCTAGTCCGGCTGCAGGAATGCCTGTGGCAGCAGGACAGAAACCACCCCCTCCAATATTACATGCCTATGTTTATCAGCCATGGGCTCCAGGAGATTTGACTCAAGGGGCGCAACAGATGCCCTGGGTACGTGAGGACCCAGAAAAGGTTGCCCAACTCTTCTCTACAATAATAGAGGGACATCACCCCTCTTGGAGGGATGTTCAAGTGCCGTTGCAGCAAATATTTTGGTTGGGAGATAGAGATCGGATTTGGGAAAAAGAGAGAGAATTAGCAAGTCGTGATGGAAACAGACAGCCTTGGCCAAGCGTGGACCCTAATTGGGATTATAAGAATGCAAATGACCGAGCTGCCTGTGAAACAGCTTGCCATAATCTGGTCCTGGCAATAAAGGCTGCAGGACAAACCGGTGTCAACTGGGAAAGAGTTCGGGAAGTGAGGCAAAGATCAGAGGAACACCCGAGCGACTTCGGGAGTCGCTTGCGGCAAGCATTGTTGCGATACGGAGGAAGGACGGAAGGTGACTTTAATGACGAATTGGCAGTGAGTGCATTTGTCCAACAGGCAGCCCCAGACATTCATAAATACTTTGTGAAGCACGCTCCAGGATGGCAGGGGGAAAAAAAATCCACAAAAGATATTGTCTCCGGCAGCGTATGTATATGACGGTAGCTCATAAAGACCAAAGAAAGAAACGGAAAGAAGAAAGTGAGAGGAAGTGAGTATGTTGGCAGTAGCGATGGGAGGAATCCCGCTGACGAGAGGAAGATGAAGGAATAGGAGAAGGGGTGTGGGAACAGCAGAAGCAATGAGAAGAGGACAACTGGACCCAAGTCGTTGCGCACGCTGTAAGAAACCAGGCCACTGGAAGAGAGATTGTCCATTTTGGCCACGAATGACCAGAGGATTTGGGTGGGAATCCCCCTGTTTGGAAGCCGCCAAGCAGAGAAAAGGTTGAGGAGCTGGCAGAATTCCCTCAGCACGACTCTCAACAATGACCGGAGGTGGGAGAGCCTGTAACCCTTGCGGCGTGCGAACCACTGGTAGGAGATCGTGCTCAAGTCGTGATAAAAGTCAGTAATCACACTTTAGAATTTCTGATAGACACGGGTGCAACCGACCCTATGCTAAATCAATACTGAGGTGAATTAAGTCAGGAGAAAGTACAAGTGCAGGGAACCGAGGGGCACCCGGTGACACTGGGGATAACAATCCCTTTATTAGTAGAAGTTGGCCCACATGCATTATACCCTCAGTTTGTGATAATGGAAGGCAGTCCAATTAATTTATTGGGGAGGGATTTACTGGAAAAATTGCAGGCAGGAGTTATGTTTGAAAACAGGGGCATAGCGTTGGAACTGCCAGAAGTCATTGCTCAGATAACGATGGCTGAGGACTTCCAAGCGGTACCCCAAGAATTGAAAGATGTCCATAAGCCGCCTGGAAAGAAAGAGAGTTTCTAACCATCAGCGCGACACAAAACAGCACATCGAGAACAAAGTTTTGGATCTTCTACATGCTCTAGAAAAAACAAAACAAGTAGCAGTATTACACCATAAAGCCCACCAGCGAGATACTTCTGACCTGACTGAAGGAAACAATCTTGCTGACGGTGCGGCTAAGGCAGCAGCTTTACAACCCTTTGTGGCGGCGTGCTCCCCCCACCCCACCCACCCCCCCGCGTAAGCAACGACCACCAGTGGGGGTCGTTGTGGCTGCATCCAGCTTATGCTGGACTTCGGGAATGGGTGGCAACACAGTGGCCAAGGGCTGCCTGGAGCAGTGACCCAAACGACTTGCTGATATGCAAATACGACTGTAAGTCAATCATCTTACTCCATAAATAGTGGACAGCCCAGGGCCCGTTGAGCTCTCCTGCACGGCGGGATCTCCCCTTGAGTAAGGACGCCTCTCAAGGTTACTCCTCGAGGTTGAGAGGTTCCTTGCCGCAACAGATCCTTGGTAAGTGACTCATAGCACGCTAAACTTTGAAATCTTAGCTAAGTGATATAAAGGATCGGTTGCGCATATATAATCCTTTAGACATAAACCGTTGACCGAGTCTGGGACTACGTTTGCATCCAGCCGCACCCAGACTCCTCTCTGAGAAGGAGTTTAGAAAGCAAGGGGGTCCTTTCTGAACCTCATGACTCAACGGGAGGGTCTCCCTGGCAGTTTTGTCTGACCCTGTCCTCTATGCAGTAAATAATCAAGTGTACCTTGCCATCGAATCTTGTTAAATCACTGTCACGTTTACCATTGAACTTCATTAACTCACACTTTAACTCACTGTTTTCTATCAATAAAGTGTAATTGTTGCTTCTCTCGCTTACCAGTGAAGTGCACTCTCACGCCATCTGCGACAGGCACCCAGGTTTAGTAAGAAGAATTTCTGCTCTGGCCCGGGGCTTAGTCAATGTGCAAATACAGTACTTATCCAGGTATGAAACTGAGGGTATCAGTTGATCCCAGGTGCCACATACACTGCACCTTCTTCCATTGTCTCCTGTCGATGAATTGATTTCCAGTCTCTTCCACCTCATCGCAGCTTAAATAACTGCACTCTGGCTGAGGGCTGACTGGGGGAACTTCTCAGTGCTTTAACTTTGCTTTGGGCTTGGTAGGAGCACGAGGCTTCATCCCTTTGGCTTGGCCCCCAGCAGAAGGTGGGCCAGTGGCAGGTTTCCAAGTGGTTTGGTGGAACTGAGCTTGTACCCCTACCGGAGATTAAAACCCGAAGAAACAAAAACCCAGAGAAACTGTGTTAGGAAGTAGCAGAAAAAAAAACCCTCAGGGATGACCAATGTTTAAGACACAGGGGTTTGGCATTTTGGAGACCAGAGCTCCCAACAGACATGCCTCTTCGAATAGAAACATCCTTTAGCTTTTGATCCTGACGGAACTATTACAGACTGCCCCCATCTCTACTTTGCAGTTGCCTGAAGCATTTGCTTGTCCATGTCCAGTTCGCTTCCATGCTTGCAAATTATGTTTAATCTGCAAAACAGTTAGTACTATAAACTGGCAGCCAAACGCCTCTTCTCTCAAAGACGTGAAAACTGCAGTTAAAGGTGACACAGGTACCATGACAGGCCTTCTGGTCTGGGTTAGGATTCAAAAAGCAGTGTCTTCTGAACCTCTGTTTTCCCACTGCTGCCAACAGCTGGAGAAAGGGTCTGGTTTTGATCAGCTGGATGATCAATGCTAACTACCACGATCCAGTACAGGATGTTACACCTCAGGCTTCAGATTTTGGGCCCAACACAAAGGACTGGATAACCTGCCTCCTGCCATTGGACTGACTGCCGTATGGCACATCCCCTGGCTTCTCAAGCTCTTCCCCAGCAGTCCTCTCCTGGCCACTCTGCTGTAGGCCGCTACATGGTCTCAGGGAACCACGTTCTGGGTCCACTCTGGCATCTCCCGTCAATGAGGATACAGAGATGCTCGCCCAGCACACTGTGCTCCTCTCCCCTCTTCTGGTCTCTCTGCATTGTCCTTTCCTCATCTCCAGCCACTGGTTTTGACCTTCAGGCAGATCTCCGCTGCTTGTAAAACTCCCCCATCAACAAGATGACCACGTCCTCCTGATCCTTCTCAGTGTTGGGAACTTTGGTCTGGAAGCCAAAACAGAAAACACAGGAGGAAACAGGAGGAGGAGGAGGAGTTGGAGGCAACAGGAGGCATCAGGAGGCTTCACCAAGGGCAAGTCTTGCCTGACCAACCTAGTGGCCTTCTATGATGGACTGACTACATCCGTGGACGAGGGAAGAGCTACTGATGTCATCTATGTGGACTTCCGTAAGGCTTTTCACATGGTCCCCCACAACATCCTTCTCTCTAAATCGGAGAGATATGGATTTGATGGATGGACTATTCGGTGGATAAGGAATTGGCTGGATGGTCGCATCCAGAGGGTAGTGGTCAACGGCTCGATGTCCGGATGGAGATCAGTGGGACGAGTGGCGTCCCTCAGGAGCCCATATTGGGACCAGTACTGTTTAATGTCTTCGTCAATGACATAGACAGCGGGATCGAGTGCACCTTCAGCAAATTTGCAGATGACACCAAGCTGAGTGGCGCAGTTGACACACCTGAGGGATGGGATGCCATTCAGAGGGACCTGGACAAGCTTGAGAAGTGGGTCCTCGTGAACCTCATGAGGTTCAACAAGACTAAGTGGAAGGTCCTGCACCTGGGTCGGGGCAACCGCCAGTATCAATACAGGCTGGGGGATGAAGGGATGGAGAGCAGCCCTGCCGAGAAGGACTTGGGGGTACTGGTGGATGAAAAGCTGGACATGAGCCAGCAATGTGCACTCGCAGCCCAGAAAGCCAACCGTATCCTGGGCTGCATAAAAAAATAAGCGTGGCCAGCAGGTGGAGGGAAATAATTCTGCCCCTCTACTCCGCTCTGGTGAGACCCCACCTGGAGTACGGCATCCAGCTCTGGAGTCCTCAGCACAAGAAAGACAGTGACCTGCTGGAGCGGGTCCAGAGGAGGCCACAAAAATGATCAGAGGGATGGAACACCTCTGCTGTGAGGACAGACTGAGAGAGTTGGGGTTGTTCAGCCTGGAGAAGAGACGGCTCCAGGGAGACCTTATTGCGGCCTTTCAGTACTTAAAGGGGGCTTATAAGAAAGATGGGGACAGACTTTTTAACAGGGCCTGTAGCGACAGGACAAGGGGGAATGGCTTTAAACTAAAAGAGGGTAGATTCAGACTAGATATAAGGAAGAAATTTTTTGCCACGAGGGTGGTGAAACACTGGCACAGGTTTCCCAGAGAGGCTGTAGATGCCCCATCCCTGGAGACATTCAAGGTCAGGTTCAACGGGGCTTTGAGCAACCTGATCTAGCTGAAGATGTCCCTGCTCATTGCAGGGCGGTTGGACTAGATGACCTTTAAAGGTCCCTTCCAACCCAAACCACTCTGTGATTCTATGATTCTATGAAACAAGAGGAGGAGGAGGAAGAGAAAGAGGAGAAGGCCCCAGGAGGAAGACGAGGAGGAGGAGGAATAGGAGGCATAAGAGGGGGAGGCAGAGGAGGAGGAAGAAGAGGAAGAGAAAAAGGCAACAGGAAGCATCAGGAGGCAACAGGAGAAAGAGGCAAAAGGAGTCAGCTGGAAGAAACGGGAGGAGGAGGAGAAGGTGGAGGCAGTGGAAGAGGAGACAGAGGACGAGAAAGAGGAGGAAGAAGAGGAAGAAAGGGAGGCAACAGCAGGCAACAAGAGGCAAGAGGAGGAGGAGACAAAAGGAGGTAAAAGGAGGCAACAGCAGGAGGAGGCAACAGGAGACAAGAGGAGGAGGAGGAGGAGGAGGAGGAGAAGGTAACAGGAGGCCAGAGGAGGCAATAGGGGGTTCCTAGAAAGGCTGTCCAGTTCTGCAGCCCTTGGGGTGTTCCTGTCATGGGCTTCACCATCTAACACCAAGGCTAGGCTCTTTGGTCCCCCGGGTGCTGCATGTTGCAACAGTGTGGTTTTCCCTCCCGCTGTTGCTGGCATGGACCTCATAACCGGGGGTATAGCGCCTTCTCCATTAAGGACATCCCGGGCAGCCAGTCTTGCTGTCCACTCGGAAAGCCCGTCCGGAGCATTCCAGGGATGGGAGGGGTTAGAACCCTGTGTTCCTGGCAGCTGTCTAACAGCATGTAGTACTGGGAGGGGGTCAGGCTAGCAGGAGCATTCCCTGGGGGTTTTTGGAGGATCCCAAGGGGTTGCTAGGGAGATGGGGCTGGTGAGTGGGCATCCCAGGATGCTATTGAAGTTCTCATGCGAGGTTAGCAGGGTTGCTGGGTCATCCCAGAGAAGCCACTGGGGTCTCTAGGTCAGCCCAGAGGAGCTGTTGTGGTGTCTTGTGCATCTTGTGGAGGAGGAGGGGGCACTGTGGCCCTTGGCAGTTGCCCACAGGTCACCTTGGGAGACAGAGCCCCTCCATGTCGGTGTGGAGCCTGAGGGGCCCAGCCCCAGGCAGGATACTGCCGTCTCTGCCCGCTCCCAGAGGAACCCCCCTTCCAGCGTTGGACAAGGGAAGCCCGTTCCTACCCACAGGATCACACCCAAAGACCACCCTGTCCCACGAGTGCAAGAGCCGCCCAGCCTGCCGCAAGCCCCCCAGGCGCCCTTTGATGCCAAGGCCCCGGCTGCCCATCAATGGCACCGGCAGCTCTGCTGCCTGGACGGCCCACTGCACTGGGGGGGGGGCCAGGGGTCCGGGCAGGCCTGGGCTGCCCATGAGGAAACGGGCATCTTGTGCTCCCCTGCAAAAGCGGGTGGCATGGCTGGGAAGCTGCAGAGCCCCGCACCGCCCCAGCACAGCTTGGCCCTGCGCCAGCGTGGGGCACCCACTGGCCAGTGAGGTGGGACATGTGGGGCTGCGCTCCATATGCCCTGTGTCCCCATCCTGCCATGCTGGGACCCTGCTATGGGCCGTGCCGCCCAGTGCCCGCAGCGCAGCCTATGCCCCTGTGCAGGGACCTTCCTGGACCCTGCAGGCCACTGTAAGACAAGGAAGGGGCACACTTCCATTTCAAACTAGGGAAGTCAAGGCAGAATCAGCACGGGTGAGAAAAAAATGGTCTTTGTTAACCAGACGTACCCCTGGGCCCCTGACAGCACGTCTGGGCTACTGGGTTTTTCTTCCTGGCGTACGAAACAGTTGCAAGAGGAGAAACACTGACGGAAGCAGCTGTCCCATGGGGCGGGAGCAAAGCCCCCTTTCCAGCACCCTTTCTTGTTTCCCGGGTATGCCCAGGAAAGCTGGAACCCTGCCCGGCAGGCCAGGCCAGGCCAGGCAGCTGCCCGGCACGGGAGCGTGGCAGGGTTCGGGAGCCCACAGGCATGGGGTTCCGCCGCCTGTAAGGGCGGCAGCCGTCTTGCCCCAGGGGAGCCCACAGGGTCTCCCCGCCCTACTCAGCCCTGGGGAGCCCCAATGTGATGTCAGAGCCGCCGCTGTGAGGTCAGAGCTGGCTGCCTGCACAGCCCTGTGGCGCGTGGGGAAGGAGCCCACAGCTGCTGTGTGGCTGTTGCCCTGGGCAGGCGCGCTCCTGCTGGGGGGGGCGGCGTGGGGCTGCTGCCGGAGCTGTTTTTGCCTGGGCAGGCCACACTGCTGCGGCTGAGGGGGAAGAGCTGAGCGGGGAGCCTGTCTTTGCCCAGAGATGGCGAGGAGAAAGGGCCCCCAGAGAAGATGCCAAGGGGCCTCCAAAGGCTCCTTGGGGAACAAGGCTGACCAACAGCCAGCAGGGGAGGCAGCGGGGCCGAGCCGCTGCCAGACGAGTAGGTACGAAACGGGCTGCTCCTGCCCAGGGCGTCACGTTGGGGTGGTAGCACGGACGTGGTGTAACACGGTCAGTGGGGTGCGCAGCAGCATGGGGAAGCCAACAGAGGTTTGCTGAAGAAGAGCCCCGTGGCTTGCGAAGCCCCCCTTCTGTGGGGATGGGTCTCGGCTGAAAGCCTGGCTCGCTCTCCCGGCCAAAAGCCAGTGTGCAGCAGGGCCTTTTGGGGAGGCGGTAGCCTCGTGCTGCAGGGGTCGGAGCCCAGCCCTGCTGCACGGGGAGATTTTGCTGCGCGGGGAGTCCAAGCCCCTGGGACCTGGGACTGGCCCCCTTGGGACGTTGAGGCACAGTCCTGCCTGGCTGAGGGGGGCAGCTGAGCGGGGAGAAGAGGGGTCGGGAGACCATCAGCGCCCAGGGAAGAGGTGGGGGGCTGCGGTGGGGGACAGCAGCCTGTGCCCCCTCCCCGAACGGCCACTGAGAGGTGCCTGCCGAGGGGCAGGATGGCGCCAGGGGCCAGGGAGCAGGGAGGGACAGGGTGAGAATTGGGCTGTGCTGCCGGGTGGGCTTCCCGAGGCAGGGGACCGCTGCTGCCAGCTCGCTTCCTCTTCTCCCACTGTGGGCCTGTAAAGCAAAGGATGGGGAAAGGCGGGGGGAACCCCTGGAAGCAGCCCAGCTGTGCTGCCCTCTCTCGCTGCTGCTGGAACGGCCCATCCTCTGGCAAGGGCCTCCGCTCAGGCTACCTCTGCCCACCTCGGCTCCTGCAGCGTGGGGACAGTGGGCAACCGGCATTTGTCTTTTTCCTCCCACAGGAACCTCTGCATGGAGGTGGAGCTGGTGGAACTGTCTTCGATGTCAACCGCCGGCTCAGCCACTCAAGGGCCTGCCAAGTGGCGTGACGAGGCCACAGAAATTGCAAGTAAGTTCAGCACTGCTGCTTGCTGTGAAGTCCTCTGGGGTGAACTTGGAGAGCTGCGCTGTGCCAGAGCTCTGGCCAAATGTCACAAGTGGCAGGAGAAGTGCAGGCTGCCCTGCTCTTTGGCCCAGGGAGGGAGAGTGTGTAGGACTCGGTGCCCGCCTCCCCACAGGGAGCTGAAACATGTGTGGCTGGGCATCCTGGAGAAGAGACCTCAAGAGACGGGCCTAACTTTTCTCTCGTTTCTTTGCCCAGGGACAGTCTTCAGCCTTACTTGCCATCTGGCAGGTGCCCTTGTCTCTCTGTGGAGACATCTGCTGAGCACGTGCATCTTCGCCGTGTACGTACTACTTGTTTCTGCTGTGGACAGGGGGGAGAAAGGGGATGTGTGAGGGCCGGTGCAAGCAAAGGGGAGAGCAGAGGGTGTTCCCCAGCCAGCAGCAGGGGGCTCCCACTCGGGCACCAAAGCTCGGGCGCTGCTCGTGCTGTGGCCATTCTCAGGGAGAGCCAAGAGCAAAGCCCCTCGGAAGTCTCACTCCCACGCATTTGCCGGAGCCCCAGACTTTGGCTGCGGTAGGACAAACTGCCACGTAGCCAGACGCTCGGGTGCAGAGCCAAGCCTCCGCAGGGGAAGGGTTTCCCCCGGCTCTGGCAAGGGAGAGTCTGGAGGTGCAGGTCTGGGAGGGCTCTGGGAGGAAAGCCAGACAAGGCTCCTGCGCTTCCCAGCTGTGCGGAAAAACACCCCCAAGAGAGATCTGTGTGATGGCAAGTGAGAACAGGCCTGCTTTCTCAGCCAAAGAGAGAGCAAGGTCCACACCAGAAAGACTGCTGAAAAGCAGTCTTCATTTGCTCGACCTCTTGACTTCCCTGGATAGTTTTCATTCCCTTTTGGAAGGTGCTCCTGGAGCCCTTCCTTTGGGGAAGATCTGCCGGCAGTGTTGAATGGCGTGGACAGAAATCGTGTTCCTCCTGTGTGCTGCTCTGTCAGCTCTCTGTCAGCAGCAGGCTTCCAAAACGGTGGCTTTCTGGCCTGAAAAGGGAAATCCACCCGTGAAAGGGTTTGCCCACGACTTGGTTCGTTGACAGCCACAGGACTCCCTCTTTTTCAGGCAAAAGATGGCCCTCCAGAAGAAGAGGTTCTTGAAAGTCGTCTTCTTGTTGCTCCCAGTGGCTCTTGGTGAGTTTTCGTGAGCAAACATCTGAGGGCGACAGCCTGGCTGTGCTGGATGCCAGCTTTCAGCTGGCCAGCTTTCCTTTTGGGCCAGTATGTGCGGAAACTCCCGTGGCCCAAGTGCTTCCCGAGTATGTCCTTGAGTGGGACTGGCTTTCGGACTAGCAGTAAGACTGGTAGTCTCCCAGCCATGCTGCTGCTCTGGCCACTGGACCAAATGGCTTGCGTAGTCTGCAAGTCTGCGAGCGAAGGGCGTAGGTATTTCCAAGCCTGAACTGGGGATTCCCAGGGGGGAGGGGCCGTGCAGGGGGACCGATGGAGAGGTACCTCTCCTAGCCCATGCAGCCTGGTCTCGGTGCTCACTGAAGCAGTGAGGGGAAATGGGGAATAGCTCTGGGGCAGCGAGCACACCTGAAGATCACGGCTGCGCAGTCCCCTCAAGCCGGGGCTGATGGCTCCCGGTCGGAGGCGCGTCCTCTCTCTGCGCCCCCACGTTCCCCACCTCCTCAGCTAACCTGCTGCCCCACCCCCAAGGCAACAGGGAGGAGACAACGCGACTGCAGGGATCGCTAGCAACCCCAGTAAAATAACTGTCTCTTGGTGATGTGAATTGCAGCTGGTGTTTACTGCGGGACCTCGCTGCCAGCGTGGACAATGCCGGCAAAGGGACTGAGAGAGGTCGGTGACTCTTGTGGGACAGGCACCTCCGGCAACGGAGCGTGGCTGACAGTGGCTGGATAAATCACGGGCTCTTCTGCTTCCACGCAGGGTGACCCAAAGAAGCAGCAGCTTTTGCCGTCTCTTCCTAGGGAACCCTCTCCTGGGAAGCCCCGGCGGCTCTGGTAGCGGATGCTCTAACGGAGCGTTTTTCCCTTTCAGGAGCTGACAAGGGTGTCTGCAGCAGACCTCAAGACCCTGCGGTAAGAGATGTTTCCTGAGCTGGAATTGGTTCGGTGCAGAAGCCTCAGCCGACCTCGTGCTACCTGCACTCGTTTTCCTAACAGCCAGGGCTCCCGTACTTCCCTCCTGCCTTTGCCTTTTGCTCAACCTGGTGCGGAAGGGAAGCACTCGCAAAGCAGGGAAAGCACATGTGTCTCTCCTCCTTGCTGAGCTCAGGTGCTCCCCAGAGGGGATGGGCCGCTCTCTGACAAGATCTGCTTTCCTGTTCCTGCAGGCACTCGAGCGCTTTGTTGGCGGAGCAAACCCAAAAGATGCAGCTTCTGCTGGAGGAGGTGGCTCAACTGAGGGCGGAGCTCAGCAGTGTGAAGGTGATCCTGCATTTTGGGGAAGGAGGCTTGGCTGGGCAGAACCCCCGAGAAAGCACTCCTTGGGGTTGTTGGTGGGGCCGGACTGCTGACCGCCGCAACCCAGCCTTTGCCCCAGGGGCTTGCTGGCTCAGCTTCTGCGCTGCACAGGCCCTCCTCCAGCCCCAGTTTAACCGAGCTGCTTCAGGCAGCGGAGGACTCCCGACAGACTTCCCTTGGCATGCCGACACCTCTGGCTGCTCTGGCCAGGCCCCTGAGGCAGTGGTGAGACCCAGGCACGCTCACGGCGCCAGCCATCGCTGGCAGGGCCTGAGCCCATCTCCCAGCTGACCTGGAGAGCGTGGAAGGTGGGGAGGAGGGTGTGGGGACCCTCGTCAACCCACCTCGGGGACATGGTCGTGGCCGTGGACACAGATACGGTTCCTCAGTCCTCGCGGCTCACGTCAGCAGCAGAGAGTCTTGCAGCTCTGTGGACTTGAGACTGGGCTTGCCTTGCATTTCTGACACTGACCCTTTGCCTCTGCGGATGCTAGTAGCCATGCCGAACTGCCCGCTGATGTGATCCTTTTCTGTGTTTGTTTATGGCATGCCCAGGAAGTTCAGAAAGTGAACCAGGCGGCGTCCGAGATGGCTTCGGAAGTCTACGTCCAGATGTCTGACTGGGCCCTGAAAAGCTCTGGTATGGACACAAGCAGCCCAGTCTCCTTGGCCTGCGCTTGTCTGTAGCACTCCCCAAAGGAGCCTGCGCTCCAGGCGCTGCTCTCCAAAGTGGGGGAGCTTAAACGCTTCATGGGGTCCAAGAGCAAGGCTGTGGCAGAGTGGCGCTCTCAGACTCCCTCCCAGTCCTGCCCTTGGCCTTCGCAGGGCTGCCTCTGGCACTGCCCCCGCACGTGTTCCTGTGCTGATGGAGGGGCTCTCTTCCTCTCCACTGCATTTGAAAAGGGAATGGCTGGGCCGTCCTTTGCTGCCCATGCAGCAAGCCCTCAGCTTCGGTCTGCTGTCATTCACATGGGTGCCTGCTGTCTCCGAGAACCCTCAGACCTTCTCCTCGTGGCACTGTGAGAGAAGCAGCCACCAGGCACGTGGCTGCCATCATTCCCCTGAACAGCTGGGCACCCCCACCAGCGTGGTGATGAGGACAGGACTGACAGACGTGGAGCTGGCCCGCAACATCAGAAATAGTGTCTGAGCACCAAGTCCTCCTAGTCTGTGGCCTCTTGCAGTCACGTGCTCTCCCTTCCTTACAGGTGCCACCATCGACGTGCAGAGAACTTCCGAGACCTACAGCTGCAAAGAGAATTGGGGCTGCAGGGTTTTATGGTTCTTTCGCACTGCCAACCCTCCTGATACTATTTTGCAGGTATCGTAGCAGAAATCATCGGTGCCGGTTTCCTTCCTTCCTTCCTGTGAAGTTAGGGGCCGACCTCAGGGGCTCTCCCCTCAGTCCAGTGGTACTGCTCAAGCCCGCAGTGTTGATCAGGTTCCTGAAACCAAAGCTCTAACACAGGGCTGGGCTTGCTAGAAATCAGTGGTTCCCCTCAGGAGGGGAACGGAGCTGAGCTGAGCCGAGCCGCTGCATCTTGCCCACAGTCCTCTGCCACAGCTGGGTGAAAGACTTTCTCCCTGGTGACCCCGTTTCCGCGCTCATCCCTAACAGCACCTTTTTGGGGGTGGGAGGCGGGAGCCGGGGGTGTGCCCTGCAGAGCCACTGGGCAGAGACGTGTTTCTGCTAGGCCCCTGACTAGGATGGTTTCATAACCGCTATTCTCCTCTGCTCCGTAATACTGAGAGCCCCCTTTGTCAGGCAGGGAAGAAGGCCTCCTGCTTCTGTCCATTTCCTCACACGCGCCTCATTTTCGAGGCACCACAGACACACCGGCGCCTACGCTTCAAGCTGCATGGGCAGTTGTGTTGGCCCCAACACTCCCTCACACTTCATTGCTCTCGCGTTCTGGTTGCAGCCGGATGTTTCCCCAGGAAACTGCTGGCCTTTACAAGGGCATCAGGGCCAGGTGGTCATCAGGTTGCCAGCACAAGTCCATCTCACTGCCGTCACTGTGCAGCACATTGCCAAAGAAGTCTCTCCATCTGGGACCGTCATCAGCGCCCCCAGAGACGTCGCTGTCTTTGTAAGTCTCTGCTGGGCGCTTCTGGCGGGGATCTGGCCCGGGGGGAAAGCCGTGACAGGGTCTTGCTCGCTTTTGTGCATCCTCTGAGGTTTGTGCCCTGCTCTCTCCTGAGCACTGCGGTGCGCTAGCAGGGTACTTGAAGGGCTCTAGAGGTTTCATCCCTCTTAAGGCTTGTTCTGGCCAAGCACCTCAGGGTTCTTGACCAAAACTCAAGGCGGAGACTCAGCTCCACCGTAACCAGTGCTAGACTGCTGCTAGAGCCCCAGGAGAGGGTGGGTAGATAACAGGGCTGATGCAGCGCGTAGGTTGCCTCTTTGTCGGGACGAGTCTGAGCTGCTCTCCTTGTGCTTTGCCCCTGAGGGAGTAGACGCGGACGGAGAAGAGGAGACTCTCCTTGGGACATTCACGTACAACGTGGCGAAAGAGCTCATTCAGACCTTCCCTCTGAAGGTACGGTCCACGCGCGGGGGCAAGATGCCAGGGAGCCAAAGAGGTTTGCCTGCAAGTCCATGGCAGGAAGAGCGTGAATGCTTTCTCCCTGGGCAGAGGGGCCCAGACCACCGCTGAGAGAGACCTGGCGGGCTTGGGAGGGCTGAGTAGCACACGGTGGTGGTAGCAAAAGGATAGCGAGGGCAGGGTCAGGCCCGTGGGAGCACAAGTCCCGAGAGATTCCCCGGCTGGACCCACTGCCTTCAGCAGAGCCAGCTGCACACACAGCCACTCCACCCGAGCAACGTCTTTGTGCCGTGGAGAAACAGGGACGCCTGGCGGCGAAAGCCATTGGGCAGCACCGTCGCTCCATCCTGTGGCCTGCTGGCAGGCTGGCCAGAGTCCTCTCCTCCCAACATCGCATGCCCCTTCTCTCCTGGTGCTCTCACGCCTGCCAGGAGGAAAGCAGGCAGAGCAGACAGCGGGAGCTCGGTGGGGTTGCACACCAGCTGCCCCACGCATAGGAGCACCTCCCCGGCCTCTCTGTCAGCACAGAGCAAGCAACAGAGGGAAGGGGCAGAGGGCAGGGAGACTGAGCCCCAGCCGGGCCGGCATGCAGAGGATGCCAGGTGCCTTCCCCCTTCCCGTGTCCCCAGCCTCCCCAGCAGACCCACTACCAGCAGCGAGCCTCAGATTTCCACAGCCGCTCCCACCCACTTTCAGGAGCTTGTTCCTCAGCAGGAGCAGGACTGGCAGGGGGAGAAACATTGATTGCATTGTCGCTCATAACACCCCCCGTTTCCTTTTCCCTCTTTCCTTCACAGAACGCGCCGCTTCCCAGAGCCTTTTCATACGTCAAACTTCTTGTGAAGAGCAACTGGGGAAACCCAGCGTACACCTGCATTTATCGAGTGCAGGTTCATGGGAAGATGGCAAACCAGAAAGCCTGGACTGAAACCAGAGGAAAAGAAGAGGGACAAACATAATAAAGAAGAAAAAGCGTGTGTGTGGGGAAAGATGTGGCAATTCGGATCGGTGTAGAGGATTGGTCTCCAAAGTGGGGTGCGCAAGAAGATCCATTGAGGGGAGGCCGGGCGCATGTGGAAAATGTTAGAACTTCTACTTAATTTTTTCTTAAAAATGAGGGAGATAGTAAGCGTTCCTAAGATTTAATCTAGAGAGGAGAGGCCCAGCCTGGCACCGCTCCTTCTCCCGCCGCCCCGGGAGGCTCCGCAAGTGGCACCAGCCTAGGGCACGCAGAAGGGCCCGGCTTCAGTTTACAACAGGGAGACTGCCACCCGCCGCCACAGCAGGCGCCGCAGGAGCTTTCCCAGGAGCCCGCCCACCTTCTTCCTGGCTTCTCAGCCAATGGCGCCCGCCAGGCGGTGACAGGCAGGGCCTCCCGCCAGCCACTGCAGCGCCCTTCTCTGGCCCCGCCCCACTGCTACCCCGCTGCCACGGCAACTGGGCAGCCTGCAGGCGCGGGTTGCGGGGCGAGCAACAAGCCTTGGGACAACTCTTTGGGGCTCCCAGGGCCGGGGGTGGGGAGCTCCTCCCTTACTTTCCCGATAGTGGGGCCGGAGGAGCAGATGGAACAATTTGGCCTGGCACCTTCCCAGCACCCAGGCTGTCGGTTTGTCGGTTAACCCGTAGTTTCTGTAAAACGGGTGTGGGGAGCCTGTCTGACTGGCCTGTCGGAAACCCCATGCCTCACCCCAGGAATGTCCCCGTCCTAGATCTTGCTACTCTCTGTTGGGAGGTCCTTTTGTGTCACACTGATTAGTGTCGACGGGGAATTTTCACCCCTTGTTATTCTGACCTCCCCTTGGCATTTGGACGACCCTGACCCGTCTTTCCTTTTGACGGACCAGCGTCTCTGGGGTTCCCAGGAAGGCTGGCCAGTTCTGCAGCCCTTGGGGTGTTCCTCCACCATCTAACACTAAGGCTAGGCTCTTTGGTCCCCTGGGTGCTGCATGTTGCAACACTGTGGTTTTCCCTCCCGCTGTTGCTGTCATGGACCTCATAACCGGGGTATAGCATCTTCTCCATTAAGGACATCCCGGGCAGCCAGACTGTCGCGGAGGCTCATGTCATCCAATTAGGCGGGTGATAGATTGAAAAATAAACTTTATTTTAACCAAAATTGTTTAGCAGAAAACTAACTAGAAATGAGGCGTCAACACTCCGACAACATCAGTAAACCACAGGTTCAGGATGGCGTAGGAGGGATTAATACTGCACAGCCGGCTTTAGAACTGCGGATCCAAAATGTGCACAATCACTCAGCTATAAGATGAGGGCTCTCAACCTCGAGGAGTTTCCTTGGGTGGCGTCCCGACCCAAGGGGAGAGTCCCTGACTGCAGACCCGCTGCTCCGAGGAGGACCGGCTCAACTTGCCCTCCGGTGGGGCTCCATTTATACCCTAGCCGAATCTGATCTGTGGTCAATTCGAATTGGCTGAGGGCCTTAACTTGCTTTCTCCTCGCCCGAGGTGTATACGTGACGGTAATTACTGGCCCAAGGTGTGTACGTGATGGTCAGCACTCACCACCTTAAAGGCGCGAACGTAAGGGCGTGAAAAGTAAGGACGCAGTGGTCTTAATGCCCCCAGTCTTTGTCAGGGCGGGTGCACCTGCCACACAATCCAACCCGTGACCACAGTCACGTTTCGACTGGTTTCCCTGGAGTGGTGGTACAGTCACCTCTTGCCTCCAAAGTTAAAAGGGAGCGCAGTCTTGGTGAGTTCAGTGCTCACTGTGAATCATCATTTCTCAGTTGTTTAAGGTCGTACTGGAACATCAATTATACGAATAGATTTTGAGGGAGTATACTCCATGGCTAATACAGTTTTCGTTATTGCGCACTTAACACCTTTTATAACAATACAAATCACAACAATCACAACTACAAGCATTATCAGAGATTGGAGAGGACTGGCTAGCCATCCTGACAAAGAAAACCCAAACATACCAAAAACTTTCCCCAACCAATTAGTCCCTAGTGCAGCAACACTTGCCTCTGAGTCCTTTGCTACTTTTTTTCATTTTGTTGATCTGGTCTTGAAAGGGTACCGACATGTTCAGGATGTGGACATAGCACTCATTTTCCGATAGGCTCAGGATTCCACAGACACCTTTCTTCTTTAACAGCATCAGATCTAATACGGCTCGGTTTTGAATAGGCGTTCTACTGGTATGTTGTGGTTGATTATCTAATAGCCCCAAACTATCAGACGTGGCGTTGGCCAAGGCTGACAGCTGCAGGCCCAGTTCCAGAATAGCCTGCCGGTTCCGTACCGGAGCAATTCCCATCCCAAAACCTGATTCCAGCCACCATCCTGTTTGTGTTGAGGCTTCCCGCCATTCCCCCCGCAAGCCCCTTGGGCTGTCATCCCACCACTTACGTGGCATGGATCCTTCCCAATAAATGGGACACAGAGAGAACACGGCTAATGTGCAGGCTAGTCCTGGGATGGTTGCGTAGAATCGGGAATATGTGTGGCCGTCAGAACACGCCCACGCTAAGTTAGGAGGTGCAGGGACAAAGGATGTTTGGCATGAACCTGGCACGGTAGTAAGGGGACGACAGTAATCTTTCTTACTACAGTCTAGGGCAGAGGGCCACAAGTAACTGGTAGTGCTACATAGGCAGCCCTGTATTAAAGCTTCCTGAGCAGGAGGATATAGCCGTAACGGTGGCATTTCATCTATGTCTTTGCACCTGATCTCTGCCTGACAGTTCCAGAGCGGAGATTTCCCCTACCAGGAATACCTTTTCCCGGTACCAGCTGGGCGCATAAGTGTGTCTAGCCCACATGCAGTTGAGGGGGCAGTCCCATGAATTTCGATTACACACGCTGGGACATTCGTTATTATCCTTTTCAGGGTGTTTGATGCACCATGAGGCATTCAGTGGTTTTGTATATTGTAGGGAGAGGTCATCGGTGCTCCAGCAGACACTATATTTGGTAGCTCCCCATGGAATTTCGGGGCATAGTGTAGTGCCATTCCAGCTCCAGCCCGTGGCCTCATGGGTAGGTTGAAGAACATAATCACATCTGGCATTCCATACCAAACTAGCATTTACTGTGCCCGGCTACCAACTGTAGACAATATAAGTACAGCCTCTTCCCTCGATCTCCCTAAAGCTCCTACTATAATTAGTATATTGCTCCCACGTGAGCTCGAGGGCTAGCGATATGTTCATGTCCTGCACAAAAACTGGTAAAGGGTCTTCTGCTGACTTGGGTGTGGGCAGGCAAACCGTTACAGAGGTTAAATTCATCATTCGGGCAAATCCCACTATCGTTTTGCTACCATATTGCTGTCCAGGTCCTGGTTGTTTCCATTGGTCACTGTCACCATTGCCAGTACGAGCACCAAAGCAGACTGCTTTTCCATCGTCCTGTAAGAAAACACAGAGCTGGGCCTCGGGCCTGAAACCGGGCTTCAGGGTTAGAAGTCAGGGATTATCCACCGAGCACTAATATGGTGGGGTTTTCTGCTCCCGTCCAGAGTTCCCAGGCATATAAGCCTCTGGTTTTTGCCAGGGTCATGGGTACAATGCCAATGGAGGGTAGCTTCACCATTACAGGTTGGTCCACGTCCGTCCGTGGTGGGAACTGGTCCTTTTGTATCGCCCAGTATAGGGGTCGTCACCCGTTAACAGTCTCATAGTGCAAAATGCTCGAATTCTGGGGTTTCCATAACTTCCCCAGCGGCTGTTAACAATAAAGACCGCCCGTGGTAATCATATGTCCCAGTTGTGGCATCAGACATCGGCATGTCTTTTAATCAAACCATTGGTTCGTTCGACTATACCGTTAGCCTGAGGATTATATGGTGTATGGAACACCCATTTGACGCCTTCCCCGCGAGCCCAGTCTTGCACCACTGTGGCCGTAAAATGTGACCCATTATCACTTTGATGATACACACGGGGGTGTGTAAAATACTAAACCACTTTCTTAACGCTTGGACCGTCCGATCTCCGGTGGCGGTGCTAACAGCTGTAGCCATGGTCAGTCCTGACACCACCTCTACTCCTACCAAGATGTATTTCTTCCCATGGGATGGCCGCAAAGGACCAATATAATCCATTTGCTAGGTGCTCCAAAGAGCCTTGCCTTGTTTGCTACGCTGGGCTGGAGCTTGATTTGGGTGGTTGGCCTTATCCAACGCTGTGGGCAAGCTGTAAGGACTGCTTCACATATTCTCATGGACACTGGCCATCCCTGGGACCCACACTCGTAATAGAGGTCTGCTTTCCCCGAGTGGCCTCGCTTAATGTGCAGCCACTCAGCCAACCGTCCCCAATCTTCCTTTTTGCTATCTACTACCTTAATTTGGGCTAGGTGATCTACCTGTTGACTCCATTTTGCAGCGGTGGTCCCATTTCTTGCATGGCCTTTTACCCATCCCACCTTTAGGGGTCGTGATCCGCCTATTTCTAACAATCGCTGCCGGTCTCCAGCTCTCCAGGCTTCTGTACGGCCTGCTTCCCACTGATTGGATTCCCATTGGCATATCCACTCTGTGGCACCCTTATAGGTTGCGTAGGAATCAGTGTAAATTTTGGCAGCACCATTCTCTGCTGCCAGCAGGAGGGCGCGCAACTCCCCTACCTGTGCGCTACCTTCCCGCTCCTCTGTAATCGCTTTCCCGGTACCAATTTCCAATGCCCCTGCTCTATATTGCCACCTGGATCCCACTCAGTGGGCAGGTGCATCTGTGAACCACACTCCCTGTATACCTGAGCCTGTGGTCAGTTCGGGTGCCTCTTTGATCGCGGAAGGTTTATAGGGTTGGCCCAGCAAAACCGGATCCAGATTCACAGCTTGTTGGAGCTTAGAGGCTTTGACCGGGCCCTCTCTTAATGACAGTAACTGACTAACTCCCTCCAGATAGGCATACCACTTCCGTATCGTGTGATCCCTTGAGGATAGAATTTAGCAGAGGAAAAGGGCCTCGTACTATAATGTCTTGCGAAGTACGTAACCTCTCCGCCTCCTTAACTGCCCTGGTAAGTGAGAAGAGTCCCTTCTCCCACTCTGAGTACCGTTGTTCAGCTTCCTTGAATGAGGTAGAAGAGAATAATAAAGGTCTAGCCGGCCCCCTCGGTCCCTTTTGGAATATACCGCAATAGGAGGCATGTTCTGCAGACCCCCATTCTGCCCTCAACGGGTCTTGTGAGTGTAGTGGGCCTAGCCTCCGACAGGTCTTAAGTTCATCCTTCAGGACATTAAGGGCCTCTGTATGTCGTGGAGTCCAATCCCATTCCTTATTCTTTCGGAGCAAGTCATATAAAGGGCGAGCATTCACCGAAAAACCCCGGTGTATGTTCTCTCCAATAGCCCACTGTACCCAACAGTGGCTGTAATTCTGTCTTATTGCCTGGAGTTTGCCCTTTCTCAATAGCCGGTAGAGTGGCATGGGGCATCGCAACTGCTCCAGCTATCCACCAAGCTCCTAGGAATTTAATTTCGTGTCCGGGAACTCGACATTTGGAAGGTGGAATGTCAACTCGTTCTACATGGCTTCGGCCAGTTGCTCTACCTGTTCTTTATTATCTCCACCAACTAGGATGTCGTCTACGTACTGACATATGTGGACGCCTGACAGCACCTTCACTGTGTCGGGGAGTTTGGCCAAGGCATTGTGGGCAATAGCGGGGGAGTGTTTGTATCCTTGTGGGAGTCGATTAAAGGTGTATCGCGTCCCTTCCCAAGTAAAGGCAAACTGAGGCTTATCCTCTTCTCCTAGTGGGATCATGAAAAACATACCCTTGACATCCAGGGTGGCCATCCACGGGTGGGCAGCTGCCTGTATTGCTGTTACTATGGAGGTTAGACTTGGGACGGCAGCCGTTAGCAGCGGGGTATTATTGTTTCACCTTCGCCAGTCAATCGTTAGGCACCACCGCCCATCTGGCTTTACGAACTGGCCAGACTGGAGAATTATAGGGGGAGCGTGTGCGACTTATGATCTGTCTCTTCTCGAGGTCGCTAATTACCTCTGACATGCCCCGTTTAGCTGCGGTTGGTAGCGGATATTGAGAAACATAGGTTACTTTAGATTGCGGTCGTGTGGGAGCAAGCTGCAGGGTCCTAACATGGACGGCCTCTGCTCCTCTACCTCCAGAACTCCACACCTTGCCATTAGGTAAATACCACCGCTTGCCCACTAATACATCAAATCCCAATATATTTCCCTCATAAGGGCTTGGAGCCACCTCCACGGCCATCATTCGCTTTTCTCCAGGTAGCCAAAGTTGAGTCCGAGCTATGGGACATTTTTCTGCTGCACCCGCCACCCCTATTCTGTTTATCGTCTTTCTCGATGGTTTAATTCCTAACTCATCGGCTTGTTGCTTATTTAGAACACTAATTTGGGCCCCTGTATCAATTAAGAACTCTAAACTTGTTCGCTTCAGACCCACGGGGGTACGTATATAAGGTTCCTCGTCAGCAGACCATTGGCAGGAATTCACCATGCGGAGTGGGCGGCCCGAACCCCAAACCGCGGCTTCTAGTTTTTTAACTTGTTCAGTTCCCCTTGCAGGGACGCAAAAGGGTTAATTGTGTCTGTGCTATTGTGAGGGAGGGTGGTTGCCCGCGTTTTCCCTTGATCTTTGGTTTTCCCCTCAAGCAATTCCACCAGTTTCTGGCTGTGGTTGGTGGGCTGCCCGTGCAGCATCGCCCGGGGTACTCCCAGCACCAACGCTTTTCGCCAAAGGTCGTTCCTTCCCGGATCGTGGGCTCGAGCCGGTCTATCTCGGGAAGGTGCGGGCTCCCCGCGGGGAGGCCGTCCGGGGTGGGGGTTTCGGCTGGCTTGTCGAACCCTCCTATTCCCGCCCGTCCACGCCACTGCCTGGATCAGTCCACCCCCTCTCATGCCCGTGAGGGACTATATGTCGTGTAACGTCTCCGCCCAAGTCAGCACGTGCGCGGGCGCGTTCTGAGGGTTTTGCCAATTGTGTTCTATGGCCCTCTGGATCCTTTCTCTGAGGGACTGAATGTGTATTTTTAGGGCGTCTGGTAGCCCTCTAATGAGAGGTCTAACGTGGCTGGGGTGCACCGGTGCAGCCGTCGGCACCCCTTGCTGCCCCCTCTCATACATTGCCTGGATACAAGCAGCCTTTTGTACTCCTCCCGCTAACTCCGACAGTCCTTTTACTCGGATGGTAAAAGGACTGGTAGGTAACAGGCTCCCCTCGCTCTTTGGAGTCCACACACCCAGCCCAATAAGCCACTCGGGACGTGATCGACTGGTCGCCTGCCGGCCCGTCACTCACAAACACTCCGGGTCCCCAGAATCCCCTAGCCTCGTCCTCGCTCAACAGTATCACATCCCCCCCCGTTAAAGAAACACACCACAAATACTCGGTTTCCGTTTCTCCCGTCTACACGAGAACCTGGCTTGTAATTCACTGAGCTCACGTCCCGTCCGGGGGGTGGTAGGGACAGTGGTTCGGGGGTTCCCGCCCTGCGGACCTGTATGCTTCTCTGTTTTCATAAGAGGCCGCACTTCTTTTCCCTCCAACTCCTCCGTTTCCTCAGAACTATTTTCATCAGGGTCTCCCCACATGTCCCCATCCCAATCCTCGGGATCTGCACCCGCAATTAGTTTTCGGATTTGGACAAGCTCGCTTGTGCTAGCATGATCTCAATTTTTTGTTCTAACAGAAACATCCGCTCTCTTTCTCTTTCCAGTTCTCCTTTTAAACAATCGATTTCTAACTGCTTCTTTAAATTGCTCTTTTCTAGTATTCCGGAATAATTGTAGTGATCTTGCGCTTTGAATTAGTCAGGCACCCAGAATGGCACACATGGTCCCTTTACCTTTACCATTTCGATTAATCCTGTGGCATTGTTCTACTCACTGCGACCGCTGCTGTGTCGAACCACTTCTCCTTCACCCTTTTTATACCTGGGGGAGAAGGGCTACATCCGTGCCTCCATAGTAATTCCTCTATTGACACCATCCTGCCAACTACGCCAATTTAATGTCGCGGAGGCTCACGAAATCAAATTAGGCAGGTGATAGATTCAAAACTAAACTGTATTTTAACCAAAATTGTTTAGCAGAAAACTAACTAGAAATGAGGCGTCAACACTCCGACAACATCAGTAAACCACAGGTTCAGGATGGCGTACGAGGGATTAATACTGCACAGCCGGCTTTAGAAATGCGGATCCAAAATGTGCACAATCACTCAGCTATAAGATGAAGGCTCTCAACCTCGAGGAGTTTCCTTGGGTGGCGTCCCGACCCAAGGGGAGAGTCCCTGACTGCAGACCCGCTGCTCCGAGGAGGACCGGCTCAACTTGCCCTCCGGCGGGGCTCCATTTATACCCTAGTCGAATCTGATCTGTGGTCAGTTTGAATTGGCTGAGGGCCTTAACCTTCCTACTCCTCACCCGAGGTGTATATGATGGTCTTAATGCCCCCAGTCTTTGTCAGGGCAGGTGCACCGGCCACAGCCCCGTCCAACCTCAATGATTCTGTGAAATCCAGACACAGAGATCTACTTTGGAATCACCATGAGAAGTTTAGTTACCGAACAAACCGATGGGAAAGATGTGTGGTAATACTCATGTGCGCGCACACCACGTGCAATTCCATGAGACTTTAAAGCACTTTGAAAACAGCAAGCTCAAATGGGTTTTGCCGTCAGCCTCAAGCCGAGAGGCAGCATTCATCAGCCGACGCAGAGGAACAGGCTGGGAGTCAGCTAGAAAACTGTTCCCAGTTCTTCCCTTGTCATCCCTGGCTCAGGTGTGCAAGCCTGTGCACTGCTTTGTCTAGTTGCCGAGTTCTCATCCCGCTGCGATTCCACAGATAATGTGAACACAAAGGAGTTAAACAGGAAGACCTCTAGTTAATGGCATGGGAACCTGAAAGCTTATGACAACTTTTCTCCAAATATGGGCAATGCTGCTTAGATTCTATCACCTAAGGAAGAGAAGGAAGAAGACAAATGGGGCAAAGGATTACACAGGAATGAAATATCAGGAAGGTACAAGAGACATTAAAAATATTGATAGGGGCCCTGGAAGACTACGTTGTAGTCAACTGACCTGTCCATACCCGACCGTGGGCATGAGGTCGCTGCTCCGACTTCCACTCTTCTCCCCTTCCCTGTCTCTTCCGCTGCAGTACTTTCTGACATTTCATTTCTTCTCTTGACCTTCAGGACATTGCAAACTCGGTATTGACTAAATTTGATTTTGACCTTTCTGTTTTAGAACAAAATTCAGAGTCAATTACATTCCTATTTCGCAAAATTGTTCACGTTTATACAACGAAAACCAAAAAATGATTCAGGAGTAAGAGAGTAGCTTCCTTCTTCAAACAGAAGAGAGGCACTGAGAGGCCATCCAGAGAATTATGCTCAACAGTTTTAAACAAAAAGTACTGCTTTCCAGGACATCCTATTTGCTCCATCTTCAGAGGAGGGCCTAGGAATGTAATTAGCAGGAATGTAATGCTAGCAGACATAGAAGAAATTCTTTTGGGGAATTTGGACGTGACATCTTCACTAATTCACTCCCTCTTCAGACACTTACCCATACTGAAAACAAACCCACCCTGAGCTCTCATTAAACAAAAACTTTCCAAATAAGCTTAACTTTGTTGTTTATGACATATACAGTACCTAGGAAACTACTTAATTATTCAGAAATATCGACCTCATACAGACTCTCACAGTGAAGAAACCATTGGACAGCTCAGCTCAGACTTGCAGAAAATACATCTAACTGAAGCCGGCAGGGCTGTCGGGTCCTGAGGCAGGACCTCATTCAAAGTCCACTGGGATTGACAGGAAGATTTCTCGCAATTTGGAGGGTTCTAGGTGAGAATTCAGTGCCACTTTACATTGCCTGACTGACACCTAGAAACAGGAGAACTGTAGCATTGCCTATATAGATACATTCTGCTTCTCCAGACTATTTTGAATATAAATTTACAAAAAAAAATCCAAAACAACAAAACAGAAACACACACACAACTTACAAGCTCGTAACTGCCCTTGTTTACGTCTTTACCTGTAACAGAGGTATTATAAAATTTGGTGAATATTTAGACTGGACTTTCTTTAACCAACTTAAAAGTACACTTTTGCATTGCACCTCACCTTCTGAGAACAAGATAAACTACTTAGAAACAATGCTGGACTTGCATATGCTATGCTGAAATTGAAAAACAGCAAATACAGCTCTTTCAGAACTAGAATTCCTGGCTATGAATACCACATGTCGATGGGATGGGGACAATTGCTTTTCTTGAAGGAGACGAAGGAGTCTTCAGAAGAGAAGGAACCGAAGAACTGTGAGCATCACTCTGTGTTTTGGGCACCAGGTGGAAGATGCAAGGACATCTGGAGCATAGCCTCCAGCAGAGAATATTGGCCAGCTAACCTCTGACGCATGGGATCAATACGTATTTTCCTGGAGAAAAATCCCTGCCAACAGAAACTCGAAACATCAGTGCCTGAAAGTAACAGGACGTTATGCTGTGCATAATTTTAGAATAGCAACGCTGTACAACTATCTGGGGAGGGCAATTAAATACTGGAGCAAGGCGTACAGGACAGTGAGTGAATTCTCCACGTTTAGAAGTTTTTACATCCAAACATGGTATGTTTGATAGGGGACGCTACACGCAAGCAAATGGGTGAGACTAAGAAATGAATCGTGGTCCCTTTTATAAAGGAGACCAGACTAAGCAGTCGTAAGAAAAAACAGCAACTTTTCTCAGGGACCAATAATCGGAACAGGAAATAGTAAGAACAAACACTCAGTTTTCACAACAGAGGAGGTTAAATGTAGAGTCCCACAGGGGTCTCAGCTGGGGCCTGAGGCTGTTCAGGGAATTCACAGAAAACCTGGAAAATGAGACACTAGTGAGGTGAGAACATTTGCCAATTATACGAAAGACGTTACTACCATTACTACCAGTGTTACAATCAGTATTTAGAAAAACAAATGCATTCTTTCTTTAGGAAAACAGAAACAAAGAGCGTGAAGTTCAATGTCAACAAACGTAGTCGAGCACAAGGAAGAAAAACATGCATTCCATATGCATGTGCTGGCTCCAGCCTAGCTACTGACATGAAAGAATGAAGGTTGGGAGCCACTGGGCATTGCTTCATAAAAATACTAGCTGAAGAATCAGCAATGGCTGAAAAGGCAAAGAGAGATTCAGGACACTGTAGAAAAGCAATACAGGACAAAAGAGAACGCATTGTTCTGCTCTATTTCAAATCCACCGTACAGCCATACTGCACGCAGTTTTGCTCCCTCTAATTCAAAGATACAGTAGATGAAGGGAAAGTGAAAAGCAAGATACAGATCACAGATGTTTCCAGAAATCATCCAAACGTAACCATAGTGACTTACCACAAGATACGTTTTGCTGAAATGAGTTGAGTTCTCGATACACAGTGCAAATGTGTAAGGCACAAGATGGACATTCTCATGTTTCAATCTCATCTTTAATACTCTCTCCCATTTACTCAAACCTGAGAACAACGATAAGACTTAAGAACAAAGCACTGACATTTCAAAGGAGCAGGAGTCCTGACAACGTCTTCTTGTAAAGCTTCAAAAGTCACACCACACTGAACAGATGTATAAGGGAGCAAATACAACCTGTCGGTGTGAACTTTGTGAAAAAACACTAGTAACGCATTACAAGAAACACTCAGCCAGGTGACACTCTCCCATCAGTCACGTGTATTAATAGTGTTGTGTTTCCTTGACTGCATTTGCCTTCAGTCCCGACATCCTCCCACAAGAAACAACGTGCCAGGCTCTTCCAACCCGAGGAAGAAAACCTCATCAGCTTTCCTAACCAAAAAGTAATTCTTCTAAAAATTATTTTTAAAGTTGAAAAGGACTAGGATTCGTAGGAGTAGCATCAGTACATTTACCTCACAGTTCAAAATGGGAGGAAAAAACATAATTGACATGACAACCGCCACAGTTACAGACGTTACAGAACAGTTACAGTTACGGACGCTCCTTCCTGGGGGGGCAGTTCTGACACCAAGGAGCTCATGCGTGCAAGAACGGATGACGCTAGACAGCAGTCTCCTTACATGCCTCTGATCTCAGGAAGAAACAGGTAAAATGAATACTTTCAGTCCGTTTGCTAGCAGAAACTGACATCCTGAGGACTGGCGATGGAGCCCAAGACTTGCCTAGATGAAACCTGACACAATCGGTTCCTTTAAGGGATGAAATTGGTCGTTTGAGTTTGGCTTCAAGGACTCCCACAGCTGGTGATTAACTAAGATTTACGCTACAGCCCGACACACAGATTGCAGGACAACTCATCGCGCCAGGCCTCTGAGCTTGCAGTTCTCATCGGGGCCCAGTGCTGGCTGAGCATGTGGGTGGACTTCCAAGTTCCAGAAATACATACTCGTGAATCAAACGCTCCTCAAGCACGCAGGCAAAACTAGCTGAGCTTTCGAGAAGCAAACCAACAACGAGCCTTTGTTTGTTTGGGTGCTTCCTGCCTGAAGAGGCTCTTGGCTACTTTCTCGTCCTGGCAGTAACAGGAGTAAGTTGCTATCACACATACCAGCTTCTGACAGAGGAAGAGGACGACCTCGTTCTTGCCTGTCATTACGAGGTGTGGCAATAAGGCAGTCTTCCAAGACTGGGAGGCGGAAACGCCTGGGTGTTCATTACTCCGGGGCACCCAGAATCACAGGAGATGATGCCAGAGGGCCTGATCTGATTCACAAATTGACACACCTTAGGACGGAAGAGGCCTCTCATTCAACTAACTTACTTTTCTCTTCAACAAGAGCATCAGGAGAGTAACTTCTTCTTAACCCTTTACACTACAGCAACTACAACAGAAACATTAATTAACGGTTACCATTTCTTTAATTTAATTATTGTCAATTCAAATTAATAAGCTGCAGAATATGCAGCAGACATGGCTAAATTCTGTCCAGTTGCGCAGGCAGGAAGAAAGAGATGAAGGCTAGCTGGGCCCTTGGTGCACTCTGATGAAAGAACATCTAGGAGGAGGAGCCTGTAGTAAAGCTGCCGGCCAGAATAATCCAATCTCAAATGCCTCAGCACTTACATACCAAAAGTGAAATCCCCAGGAAACTACACTCAGCAAAACCTGTGCATGCCAATATTCAAATATTAGCTTCTCTATGCCTATGCTGTGCAACGGCACAAAGCTTTTACAGCGCTGTCTTTTGAGAGCAGGCCAGACTGACGGCAGCTAAATGCCCCTGTAAACTTTAGGCTAGAAGGAAAAACTCTGGTGGCTGGTCCCAAAGGAGTAAGGGGGATGAGCAAAATAAGGGGAATACTGCGTGGAGGACATTTGCTTCACCCTTATTTCTAGACTACAAAGACTACATTGAAGACGGGACTGGGATAACTGCATGACAATCCTGCAGGCTTTGTGTGTTCAAAAGCCTGTCTAGGCTTCCAGCTACCTCACCTCAACTACTTCTCCTCGTAAAACTCACTCTGTGAGGTGCTTTTTGCTTCTCGCCGCCATCTATGTGGGTACGTAAGCACATACTCACGCTTGCTCCCACCCAAGAACAACTTTTATACTCAACATCCCTCTAGGCAACATAAGATTTCATGGGAACACTATCCTGTTCTCTCAAGTTCAAGCTCAAACTTCTTCCTATACAGACTGAAGACGGCTTTGCAGGTACAATCCGTCCCCAGAGTCTCACGGATGTGATTTAGTCCTAGTGTACCTTACAAGAAAACTACTGCGGTCTTCTCTACTAGTGGGCCAACGTTGCTGAGCCTGTAAGGAGTGTTTTACGTTTTATTAACCTTTCTGAGCAATGCGCTAGCTTTGCTTGCAATCGCACTCGGTGGCCTTCCTGGGACTTTATATAGACACGTTCATTTTCTCTGGCTAAGTCTGATTTGGAACGCAGGGGTGTTCATCTGAAAACACTGCAGAACACTCTTTTCACATCAGTTCTCTCTGGTGAAGGCAACAACTGCGGAGGATCTTCAGCTAACGTAAAGCTGCAAAGCTCAAAGGAGTTGTACTCCAGCGAAAGATCTGCACACTACTAGACATGAATGTCGAATTAAGCAATGCCCAACAGATACAAGTCATCGAATCTTTTCTTTTGTGAGTAGGAAAGAAAGGATACACAGAAAGATAGGGAAGTGGTCTGTAGAAAATGGATGTAAATCATCAAGATTTCCAGGGATTATTCGAATCGCTTCCTGGAGAGGCCAAAAAAAGGAAGGAAGGAAGAATAGTAACAATACAGCCACAATTCCACTGTCAAGTACAGTTTCAAGGCTTGGGAAAAATTTAAAATTCCTTTACAGTTTGCATGAATCATGGAAGAGCAGGTTCGCGATATTTTGCTGTTCTTCCTCCCCTTCTTCGCCCCGCTCCCTCCCATCACCTTAGAGTGCACCGCACTAACAGACTCATAGAAATTGAAGGGAATGAGCATCTTAATCTTGAATTAACATAGAAGCATTACTATGGAGAGTGGAGGTGTGCTTTTAAACTTAAGAAGTTGTAAATGTAAGAAGTCTCCTTTTTTCCAGCAAAACACATGTAGGATTGACCTGTTTCAAAAATAAACATATTCCTCTTTTTCTGAATATTGACCCAACTCAGTTACAAAGGAACTGTAATTCAGCCCCAACAAACGCCTGCTTTACGAACGGGAAACTTTTTCTCGTAACACCTTTCAAGACCTTTCTAGTAACACCATAATTTTCCATATCAATTGAAATCAGCACGTTTTCTTCAATAATATTTATAATGCCATTACTGTACTCTGAAGATTTTTTTTAAATTAAGAAACAGGAGCATTTTTAAGCAGGCAATAGATTTGTCTCATTTCCTCGGGAATGGAAGGGGCTTTCTTCTGTCTCAGGAAGAAGATGGCAACAACAGAACTCATTGTTTGTGACCAAGCACCTCTGTCTTCCAGGCTATCGCGATGCCATTCTGCTCAAGGGACTAAAAGACGGAACCGGCAGGACGTCTCCCTTAATCCCCTCCACGGTGCAAACCTGCAGAGGAACGGGCCTTCACAGCATTGGAGCTAGGCCCTGTGATGCTGGGAGTTGTGTACGGCCTGCATCAAACTGCGTTCCCAAAGAGTAACTACATCTTTTGTAAGCCATCTTCTCAAAAGTTGTTTGCTGCTAGGTATCGGCCAACAATAAAACGCACAGGGAGAGAGAAGGTCTTAAAGAAAATGCGAACCCATTAAAAAGTAAACAAATCACACAAATGTCCCTTGGAAATAAGTAAATGAAGTGGAGCGTAAGGAATTATGGCATGCAACTATTCTCTGGTCTATGCTCTGGTAGGCAGCCATTCTCATGTCCTCCACATTCAGGGGCCCCAGCCAGATCTTGCTCAGAGATGAGAACTTTCCTTCCTCTTCAGAAAGGCTCTCTCCTTGCTTGACACGGAACAAGTTAATGAAAGGAATTACACAGCGCCCCGCAGCAGAAGGACAGATACCACCCACCCAAGACTTCTGCTGTGGTCATGAAATCTTCATGAATCAGCAGGGAAACAAAAGTACGATTCAGGAAGGGACGTTGCCGTGGTGACGAGGAAACAACGGTGGAAAGAATGGAAGAAAGCAAGGCACCACCCAGGGCCTCAGGACAAGGATGTCGGAGCTGCTACCTGACTGCGGGGGGATTCATTGGTTGGGTTGGGGGGAGCTTGGGGAGGAGGGGTTGATTATTTTCTTTTAAGCCTGGAGTGTAGAGATGCAAAAACGGAGTCATCTTTGAATCGTTAAGGGAAGAACCTTCATTGTTACTTGTTTTTCTCTGGGGATTCAGGAGACCTTCAGTGAAGACGGCCTTCCTCTACCAAAAGCCTGCGCACACGGGTAGGCAATCAGCTCTACGATCAGCTGGGATCAGCTCTCGCAACTCTTTCAATGTTCTTTTGGGAACCTGTCCTCAGATCGGTCACCATCTTATTGTGGGCAAAAGGAGTTTCACTTCCCAAATCTGCAGGCTAACCGACAGCATTGCTTTGGGCATAAGGCTATGTAGGCACTTGGGACTTACTCCTTTACTCTCTCTTATGAACTGGGAGTGAATCCAGATGCTTTCAATAAGCAACCTGTATTCACCACAAACCATGACACGATGGGGAAGAGTTTCACGAGTTTCGCTGTAAAAGGAGTTGCTTTTGCTATATGTTTGACCATGTTGATCTTCCTCTCCAAAATCAACACAGAGAACAAAACAAGGAGGAAGGTTAATCCTCCTGGATCTGACGCTATTCCAGCAAAATGCTAATAAGCAAAGCTAAAGAAACAATTGCGTTTCTATTCATCCCAAAATAAAGTCATGCAGCAGAATTTCAAAGAGCCGGCCTACTGCTACAAAGGAAAAAGGAGACCAGCGTTGCACGACATTTAATGTAGCTTCAGGTCTGGAGACAGCCTAATTGGCATGATGTTCATAGCGCATTCTCTTCAGTTCTTCTGCAGCTAACAGCAGTCACTTCCAGAGTAAACCCAGGCTCTGGCAATGGCTGTGCACGTCTGGTTGCAAAAGGAAATCCACTCCCACTCATAAAGCCACTCTACAGGCAGATGCTTGAGTCATTGCCTATGGCATTTTAGTCCTGCCGCAACCTCACTGGCATGAAAACAGGGTTGTCGGGATGGCACAATGCTGGTCTGTTTCTCTTATCAGCAGGGATACTTGCTGACTCAAAAGGATCTCAGTTTCAGCATGGTTGCCACCATCTGAAAAGAGATTTAACCTCAACAAGTTTACAAGACCTTCCAAAAGCCTTTGAGGGCATCAACCTTGAACTGCTGTCTGCTGACGATCACAGCCTTGAAGGATGTACACAGGGAGCCAGATTATGCTGAGCCACTGCTTTGGGGTTTTTTTAATTACTATTTATGAATACCATCATTATTAATTATTTATCAGAGGCTGACACAGCAACAAATCCTCAACTTTCAGACCAAGTTTGAGCTCTACAGAACACTCCTTCAGCAGGACACGATCTATAAGCACCTGGTTTGGAATACTACCCTTAAACCTGAGCAGCTCCATCTTCTTGTGCCAGAGTAGCTCAAACTTCTGTGATTACTATAGCCCGCAGCCTCCAGGATTCTGAGTCCCCTCTCAAATTAAAAGCTCCAGAGCTCCTTGAGTGAGCTGGTCAAGGTTTTGCCCACTCGCAAAAGCACTTGCCCATCATCTCTGTGTTAATGTGACCAGCAGACACAAGCAGATTCCTCCAGGGCAATACCCTCAGGGAAAGTCTTTTTTTCACCTCTGAAAGATCACCCTCTTTTCTTGTTTGGCATCTCCCCCATCTCACCAGACCACTCAGCACCCTGTGCTTTCGTTACTTTGCTGGCTACTAACTAGGACTTCCTATCTGAGGCTTACCACACAACTGTTACCTCCCACAACCCTCCTATTCATTGTCCCCTGCACACCCAAAGGCTGTTTTCCTTTCTCTTCCTTGCATGCCTGTGGTACCACAGACTAAAATACGCTCCCTTCACTCTCATTTCTCAGCCTTGCCACTACAGTGCCTTCCAGAAGCTGAGACAAGCAGTTATGCGAAAAGTCCTGCTCAGCCCCTCCGCCTGCAAGGAGAGGCACGCTGTCCTGTTTCAAAACAACAGGACAGGTTTGCCACAAACACATCTGAAACAGGAGTGGCAGTGGAAAGGGAACCTTGAGAGAAAAAATCCCGAGAGCACAACAAACATCTGCTGCCAGCAGCCAGTAAGAGCTTCCAAAGACTCTTCCTACGCCCACACTCGAGTGCCAGATTGCAAGGCCAGAGAAAGGCACATCGCTAACAGCAGACAGCCCAAGAAATAAGCACATACGTTGAGTACAGAGCTCCAAGGCTGTACTGGTTTTGACTGGGATAGAGTCAATTTTCTCCATAGTAGCTAGCATGAGGCTCTGTTTTGGATTTGTGCTGAAAAGAGTGCTGATAACACAGGGATGTTTTAGTTACTGCTGAGCAGTGCTTACACAGCGTCAAGGCCTTTGCTGCTTCTCACCCCACCCCACCAGCGAGCAGGCTGGGGGGTGTCCTGGTTTCGGCAGGGATAGAGTTAATTTCCTTCCTAGTAGCTGGTACACTGCTGTGTTTTGGATTTAGGGTGAGAACAATGTTGATAACACACTGATGTTTTAGTTGTTGCTAGGTAGTGTTTACACTAGTCAAGGACTTTTCAGCTTCCCATGCTCTACCAACTGAGAAGGCTGGAGGGGCACAAGAAGCTGGGAGGGGGCACAGCCAGGACAGCTGACCCAAACTGGCCAAAGGGATATTCCATACCATGCGACGTCATGCTCAGCATATAAAGCTGGGGGAAGAAGAAGGAAGGGGGGGATGTTTGGAGCGATGGCGTTTGTCTTCCCAAGTAACCGTTACGCGTGACGGAGCCCTGCTTTCCTGGGGATGGCTCTAAACACCTGCCTGCCAGTGGAAAAGAGTGAATGAATTCCTTCTTTTGCTGCGCTTGCTTGCGTGGCTTTTGCTTTACTTGTTAAACCGTCTTCATCTCAACCCACGGGTTTTCTTACTTTTACCCTTCCGATTCTCTCCCTCATGCCACTGCAGGGCAGTGAGTGAGCGGCCGTGTGGGGCTTAGCTGCCAGCAGGGGTTAAACAACTACAAAGGCTCTGGAGCTTCCCAGTTAAACACAAAATTTCAAAATACTGTCAGCAAAAACAGCCTCTTTTTCCACTGAAGCACAAAATCCGCACATGGCAGTGAAATAGGAGTGTTTTTTACAGCTCAGATTACTCTCTTAGGCCAATGCTCAGCGTATGCAAGTGCAGTAGCAACTTTTAAGTGACCACTTTCACGGCCAGTGAAAGCAGGCAGGAAACGAGGAGCTCCCAAGATCTGAATTTAGGGTCTCCTATTAACTCCCTGCTACCTGCAGTCATCAAACTGCAGGCTGACTTTTCAGCTTTAACATGCTTACCTGCTGAAGCTGCCATACCAGATTTTACATTTGTACACAAGCCTGCCTGCGTGAAGAAAGCTTGTTTCAGGCAAGGGACAGGTAAGTGGTTTCAATGACATCGTTCTTTCTCCCTGAATGCCAGCCTAGGGAAGGAGGAGAGTCAAAGGTAAATTACTAAAACCCTTCACCACATCTCATTCTGACAGACGAGAAGAAAAGATTACACGCAGTTTTTCCTCTAGAGGACATTTGCAGAGAGAACACGTTTCCTACCAGGATCTCCCACAAGTCAGAAAACCGCTGATTCAGTGTCCGTTCCAATCAAGCAGGGTATTTTTGAGCAGGGTTAGAGGACAGACTCCGAGCTGATGGCTACCCGCCTTCAGCTGCACTGCTCCGGACATGTCACTGCCACCGTCCCTGAAGCTTTACAGGCCTCTTGCCCCGCGGGCTGGCAAGACAGCCCCGGCAGGCCTGTGTTGCAGCCCGTGACCGACACCACGCTGGGAGGGACACCCCCGGCTGCTGTGGGTCCCTGCAGCCCCTGCGGGTACAGCCAGGGGAAACGCGTTTCTCTCCGCACCCGCACATCTCCCCGGTGCCCCCCAGCCTCCGCCGGACAGCCACCGGCGGGAGGCAGTCCCCTGCTGCTCCCGCAGCGCCGGGGGCGGGAGGGCGGGGCCGGGGCTCGCCGGGCCTGCCGGGGGAAGGCCGGGACCCGCCGCGGACGCCGGCTCAGCGCCCCAGCCTGCTGAGAGGGGAGATGCCGCCGCCGCCGCCGCCGCCGCCTCAGCCCTTCTGCCGGCCTGCGAGGCCCCCGGCCAGCCCCCGCGCTGGCGACCACCGGGCAGCCCACCGCTCCAATGAAGGGGAGGAGCCCCCGCCACGGCCACCGGCTCCGCCGCGCCCGCCACCCGCCCTCGCCTCAGGCGGGGCCGGGCCGGGGCTGTGGCCGCAGCGGAGCCGAGCCGAGCCGAACGGAGCGGAGCGGAGCCGAGCCGAGCGCAGCCGAGCGGAGCCGAACGGAGCGGAGCCGAACAAAGCCGAGTGCAGCCGAGCCGAGCGCAGCCGAGCCGAGCCGAGCCGAGCGCAGCTGAGCCCAGCCGAGCCGAACAAAGCCGAGCGCAGCCGAGCCCAGCCGAACGAAGCCGAGCGGAGCCGGCAGAGGGCCGCGCCCCCCACCAGCGGCGCGGAGGTCCGCGCCCCGCCCCGCCGCTGGGCGAGGGGCCGGTGCCCGCCTGGGGCGGGGGACCCCCGCCGGGGCGGGGGGCGGCTGCAGACGAGGCCGGGCTCGCCTCGGGGTGCTGGTGGTGGCGAGGGGCTGGCGGGCAGGACTGTGCTGCCCAGGGGCGCGTTGGCAGCCCTGCGTACCCGCGTCCTTCCAGCGGGCACAGCCCTGCCGCGGGTTTGGGGGAAAACGCCCCGACTGGCATGTTCGTGCCTTGAGCTGATCGGGTAGCTCCGAGCGCGACCGACTCCTGGCTGTGTGCGCCGGGACGTGGCCAAACTCTGAGCACCGGGGGCAGGGAATGGCCTCTGCGGTGTCTCTGGTGAAAGCTGCCCCGGGGGGGTGCGGGGGGGTCTCCTGGTCCAGGCAGAGATGCCTCCGTGAGGACGCCTGTGGAGGGGACCCCCGCCAGCACACCTCAGGCGGGGACGGGACAGCTTGTTGATGAGCTTTCTGACCAAGGGGGACCCCGTTTCAGAGGCCCTGGCGACGCTCGCTCAGCAGCACCTTGCTGCATCATTTGCACAACAGGACTCTGGGCAGGTCCCTGGGGACGCTGGGGACTGGCCCCAGCTGCAGGTGGGAAGGGTGGACATGGCATGGCGTGACGTGACGTGACATGGCACAAAGTGCCCCGTGTGCCCCAGCTCGGCAACCCCTTTCCAGCCCTGGCGCAGGCGTGGGAGTGGGCAGGGGGGCAGGACGTGCTGGTGGCGGGTGCTGGAGGTGGCCGGGGCTGTGCTGCAGAGGTGGCGTGGCAGCTGTGGGGGAGGCTCCAGGAGACGTCTGACCTGCCGCCAGGGAGGCTGGGGGTCGATCCTCAGCCGCTACAAGCACCTCCTTTCCTTCCCTTCCCTTTCTGCCCCACAGAGCTCCCTGCTGCACCTCTGCTCTGGGTCACCCGGGGCTGCCACCTCCCCCTGCTCCAGCTCCCCACGGCTCTGCACTGGCTCCTGCTGCTGCTGCACTTCAGAGGCAGCTGCATTTTGGGGCTTGGAGCGCCTTGGGTTCCGGTGTGAGCCCAAAGCATCAGAGGAATTGGCCTTTACCTTGTGGCAGGCCTTGCAACTGCTTTCAAAGTGGTCTGGGCTCTGCCCGGGCCTCTCAAGTCAATGTTAACTCTGGTGCCTAATGACAGTCCCTTGACAGTGGCCCTGGTAGCTCATCCCTTTCTCTCCCAAATTTCAATGATGCCGGGTTTGCCGATTCTTGTTTTAGGCACCTTTCATGCAAAGATTCCCGGAGGTTTTTTCATTCCTTCACTCCACACACACAGAGTGTGATTCCTGGAGGGCCACAGAAATGCAACAGCAGCAGCGTTCGTCTCACCTGGGTTTTCTGAGAGGAAGCTCCCTGTGAGATATCTGTCCTGAGCCTGTCGGGCAGCCACGTTTTACTTCTAAAACAGACGCAGCTGAAAAGCTCCGATGATCAGTGACCTAGCTGAGCAATGATCAAAATAAAGCCACTTTTCACCCCACGGAAGCCTAACAGTGACATTTGTAGGGAAAACAATGTCCCAACTAGTTCTCTTGTGCCAACCACAAAGACCGATTTTGGTATAAAAGAAGAGGCTTCTAATTGACTAAATAAAAACCTAAACAAACAACGAAAGCAGACACTGATCTGCCTCCTTGGGGCAGGACAGTCAGAATTTCCCTTTGCTCTGCAAAGGGCATCCTTTCCGTTAAAATGCAGAGCTCCTCCTTGACGAACCATGAGGCAGTCAGTGCTCGCTGGCTTCTGACGGCAGCCCAGCCTGGGGAACCTGGCTCAGACAAGTGCTTGCACCACTTTGGTGCTTCTAGGCAGCACCTGGACTCCTCCTGCCTCTCAGGACACATCTATAGGTCCCAAACATCGTTCTCATAAAAAAAAAAAAAAAGATGGCGTTCATGTCAATCTACAGGGAATGAGAAGGTCTTAAGCTTCTGGAGTAACAATTTGCATTTTATCATCCAAAAAACCAGTAGAGTGTAAGCAGAGTTGGGAGTCAAACAAAGTTAACGTGGAGCCTCACAAAAACTGCTCCGCCCTGGTGAGACCCCATCTGCAGTACTGTGTCCAGTTTGCGGCTCCCAAATAAATACATAAAAAACGTCACTGACACACAGAAGCAAATCAAGTGGAGGCCACCAAGGTGACCAGGGGCTGGGAGTACAGGATGCATGAGGAGAGGTGGGGGGAGCTGGGTTTATTCAGTCTGGAGTAGCAAAGGCTTGTGGGGATCCTAACTGCTGCCTTCAACTACCTAATAGGAGGGCGCAGAGGGGACAAGGCTGGGTTCTTCTTAGAGGTGCATGGTGATAGGACAAGAGGCAGTGGGCACGCGTTAAAACATAGGAAACTCCAACTAGGTACACGAGGGAGAAAAACTACCATGAGATGGGTCACGTACTGGAACAGGGTCCAGAGAGAGTGTGGGATCTCCATCCCTGGAGATACTGGAGACTCTCAAGTAGAGGAGGACCTGAGCAATCTCTTCTAACTGAACCTGCTTGGAGCGGGAGGCTGGTCTAGAGACCTCCAAAGGTCCTTCCCACCTACATCATTCTGTGATGCACTTACCAGCAGTTAACAAGAGTTATCAAGAAAACTTCTTTACGAAAACGGGGGAGGGGAGAAGCCCGGCCCGGCCCGGCCCTGTGGGAGCCCCGAGTGTCCCCAGGGAGCACAAAGCCTGGCAGCTGCCCTTCCTCACGCTCCTGTCCAGGTCCTGTCAGCTCCTCCCTGGAAAAGCAGGCACCGGCATCGTCAAACATCCTGGGGGCCAGGCCGGGAAGACCCCTGCCAGGGACAGCCCCGGGCGGTGCTGCCCAGAGCCCACCCAGCCCCGCTGTCCTCCCACGGCACCCACCCTCACACCAGCCCACCCCTTCTCCCCCGTGGGTTTGTCCCCGTGGCAGCTGCAGCAGGATCGCGCTGCTTTCCATCCCCAGCAAGCGGGGCAGGGCTGCACAAATGGAGCCCAAGGGGTCACGTCCTGTGGGCAGAGACCAGCAGAGACCTGCGAGGGAAACCGCCGCGTACATCGCACGGACGGGAGCAGCAGCAGCAGGAAAACGCTCCAGAGTTGTTCCACTTTCAGGGCAATCCCAGGCAACGCTTCACGCGTGGGATGTATCGTCTCGAGAGCGGGGCTAGCCCAGACGTGGCTGGCTAACGAGCCCGGCGGCAGGCACAGGCTGACCAGCAGCACTGAGCACAAGGCAAAGTCTGCCGTGGGTGCAGCCAAGGGCTGGCGCAGCCTCAGTGCCGGCTGGCACCATACGCCTCTAGAGAACACCGGAATCACGAGAACTGGCTGAGTCCCTTTGCGTCGGTGACACCATCATCAGGGCAGTCGCTGCCACAGACACAGGGACCCCCGGGCCAATGATGATTTTTCTCTATTGGTAGAAGCATTCTCCTCCAGGATCCACCCGAGGCTCCTGCCAGGTATCTCCCGGAGCCTTCTGACGTCCTCCTATAAGGACCTAAGATCCCAGGTAGCAGCCCCAGACTCCTCCACGGAAGCTGCCCGAGACGTTTTTTTCTCTTTTGAGGAAACTCTCTCCTCTGGAATCCACCTGAGACATGTCCCAGGCATCTCCCAGAGTCATATTTACCTCTGCTTTAGGGACCGGAGATCCTGGGTAGCAGCCCCAGACTCCTCCACGGAAGCTGCCCGAGACTTTTTTTCTCTTTTGGAGGAAGCTGTCACCTCCCAGATGTACCCGAGACTCCTCCCAGGCATGTCCCAGAGTCTTCTGACCTCTGAGTTAGGGACCTGAGCTCTCGAGTGGCAGCCCCAGACTCCTCCAAGGAAGATACCCGAGATGATTTGTCTCTCTTGATAGAAGCACCCTCCTCCGGGATCCACCTGAGACTCCTCCCAGGCATCTCCGAGGCTCTTTTGACCTCTGCTTTAGTGACCTTAGATTCCTGAGAGCAGCCCCAGACTCCTCCAAGGAAGATACAGAGATGATTTTTCTCACTTTGAGGAAACTCTCTCCACCAGAATTCAGCCAAGACTCCTCCCGGGCATCTCCCGGAGTCTTTTGACCTCTGCTTTGGGGACCTGAGATCCCGGGTAGCAGCCCCAGACTCCTCCAAGGAAGATACCCGAGATGATTTTTCCCTTTTGGAGGAAACTGTCACGTCCTGGATCCACCCGAGATACCTCCCAGGCATTGCCCGGAGTCTTTTGCGCTCTGCTTTAGAGACCCCCCCACAACGTTCCCCACTCGTCCCCCAGTGCCCCCCTTCCACCCCCTGCCCACACCCCTGTAAACTCCTGTGTCCCCCTCGGTTCCCCCCACCCATCCCCCAGTGCCCCCTACTCCCCCCAGTGTCCCCCTTTTCCCCTGCTACCCCCGCACTGTGTCCCTGGGCAAGTGCCGTGGGGGTCCCAGCATGGTGGGACACCGGGGGCCAAAGCCTGCTGTGGTGGTACGGTCAGGGCTGTCCTGGGCTGCTCCCTGCACCAGCCCTAGCTGGTGCTGGAGGTGGTCATGCCGTGGGGGTCGGGGGGGTGGCAAGGGCAGCCCCCCATGGGCAGTGGGAGGGCACGGCAAGGCCCCAGGACCCCATGGGGAGACCCCTGCTCTGGGGTCTGTCCCGGCGTGACTCTGTTGTCTCCAGGTACAAGCAGCCGCCCTGTTTCTTGAGCGCTCCCCAGGAGCGGCACCACCAGGCAGCTCAAAAAATGTGCTGCCTGCAAAAACTTGAAAACGGCTTAATTCTGGGCAATTTTTCTTCTTTTTAGGCCTGTTGAGTCCCAGGACTGGTCCGTGTCTGGCAGCCGTTGAGAGATGGCTCAGGACTGTGTCAGGGCCGGCGGTGCTGCTTCTGAACCCCATGGCGGCCATGGGCAAATGGACAGGTTGTCAGATCCCAGGGCTGGGTACGTGTGTGAGGTGTCAGGGTCACCCCAGCTTGGTTTTTCCCAGCAAAGCCCCAGCCGGTGCCAGCCCCGTGCTGCAGCCCCGGGGCCGAGGCTCAAGGAGCCAGGCATTTCTGTGGGCGCTGCACTGTGCCGGGCCCCACTGCTGGCTGCCAGCTGCCTTGTGTCAGGGCAGCCGATCTGAGAAGACCAGCTTTGCTTTGTGTCTGCTAGAAACAGAGAATTTCTGTGTTTTTCATGCTGAAAACAGCTGTGCTACTGTTGTGGCGCCATCACACTCCATGGGGAAACAGGAAAAACGGCTGCTCCTTATCTTGAGGATGTGCTGAAGCCCTGAACGCATCAGCTCAGTACAAATCTGAACTCCCAAGTCAAGCTCACCAGCAGGACAGATCATGGCATTGATCAGCTGCACACAAGCCACCTGAAAAAAAAACCCCAACCACACAAACAAAAGAGAAAACTTCTGAGCGTGGACTGGAAGTCAGTGGTTCAGGACTTACTAGGAGGCCAGAGGACAACACACAAAGCTGCCGCTGTAAAAAGCAGTAAAGCCAAAGGCATTTCATCCACACCAAATTCATCCTGCTACAAGCTCTCCAGCTCCTGCACTAGATTCCAAGTGCCGTGTCCACAAAAACCTGAGGAATTAAGTACCCTCAGCACCGCTGAGGTTCCACTCTCCAGGCCGTCCAACAGGGGCTCCAGTCGCTCTCCAGGCCATCCGTTTCTGCTCTTTTAGTGAAAAGCCTCCAGAACATGCCATGAGAGATGATCAGCAGCTGCCCCACAAACCAGGACAGGAGCGCACATTTGCAGACCCATTGTAAAATGAAGAGTGAGAGTCAGAAGAGAGACTCCACTGAGAGGCCACTAACAGTCGGAAACTCAAGAGCAGCAAAAGGCAGGACTTCTACCACCATGTACGTGCCTTTGGGTTGAGGCAGAACATGGAGGGTACACAGACCCTTCGCAGCATCTATCATCATGCGAAGGACTTTGGTTTCAACAGCTCTTGCCAGGAGCAGCATCCCCTCTTTTGTACCCAGCGGTGTTTTGCTTCCAAACTAAGGAGAAAAGGAAGTTGGAATCAATGTCTGAGACCAGGCCAGCTCTAAAGAAGAGTGCAATGGGAATGCCTCATGACTGAGAATGCTCTGAGGAATAACCATGAGAAAACACTTGCTCCAAAACCTTGCCCAAACATCTGTGTTACCCTTGTTTCTCATGGGACAGAGGAGCGACAAGAAAGGGAGTGATGCATCTCAAACCACACGCTGCCAGCAAGAGAAAGGCTTTCGACAAAAATTAAGACCCCAGGAGCCACAAAAGGAACCTGTGGACTTGGGAGGAAAGAGAGACTCTCTGTTTACCCCAGGAGAGCCAGGAAGAGCACACACAGGGACAAGGAAGTGCCCCAGCTCGTTCACAGGGAAGGGGAACCAGGTGTCCACTGCACAGGAGTGTAAATTAATAAAAATACACACACCCCCCAGATGCAGAGCAAGACTAAAAAGAAAAAATGCTGAAGTGCAGCAAGCCCTCCTAGATAAGTTAAGAGGCATAATCAGAGAGGAGCAGAGCAAGCCACAGAAGAGGGCGGAGCAGCTGAAGTCTCACAGACCTGGACAAATAGATGGAAAGTATTTTGTAAGTCCCGGAAAAAGTATATGATGGTGACGGTACCGGGAAATGTACAGTAGGGGGAAAAAGCAAAACAAGCCATGTGGCGATAACAAGGATTTACTAAAGAGCAGGAATCTTCCACCAGCAGTTTCCCTCCCCGTTCCAGCAACTGTCCTGAGATATCCGGGCAGACACCATGCGGCCGGAGCTGTGGCTGTGTGAGGTCGTCTCCGGACACCGGACAAGCCTCTTACCTCCTTGTGTATAAAAGCCTTCAGGCATCAGATGGAGTCTTGTCTGCGTTGTGTACCTTCAAAAGACAGTAGAAAAGGTTGTTTATGCAGGAAAGCACCAGACTGAATGCCGATACTTCACCTTGTTACCAGTTGACCCCTTACTCACAGGAATCCCTCAGCTCAATCCCAAACACACACAGCCCCATCTCCATCTCAGAAGAGATCTTTAAGCCCCCAAACAAACCACTGCCTCATCCCCACGTGAGCAACCTGCCCTGATCCTCTTTCCTTTCCCCTCCCTCCCTTGCCGTACCACACTGAACTGGCATTTCTTTCCCTCCTCACACAACCAGACCATGTACAGACACAGTAATAATCCTGCATATGAAAAGTGTCTGCGGTCACCAGGGACTGGTCTTCCCCAGTTGCACCACAGAGTCACGGTGTCGTCACTGATGCAGCGATGTAGGGGTGCACACCATACATCAGCCAGCAGAAAGCATAGGAGGCGTAAGTCTTTACAGACCGTTTTTTCTCCTTCACATATTCCCTTTAAATGGTGTCTTCAACTCTTCCCAATATGTATGTAGCTTTTGAAGTTTACAGCTTTATAAGAGATCTGAAGAAGTGCTTGTCTCCAAAGGCTTTTCTGCTGTTCATCTACATTCGTTGTTCATGCAATAAGACAGTAAGCAACTGTACCTAATGTCTCCTAACACGCGCATGACCTGGGTTACCCCACAGCCAAGGCCGAAGACTCACCACAGGGTGAAAGTGTGGGTGGACGGGGGACCGTGTGGGTGCAGAGGCTGGACGAGAGGGGAGGCAGAAGGGGTCTCCGGCAGAGGTCGAGGGATGACTTTTCCCTGCTGTTGCAGCCACCTTTCTCCATGAGTGGTCTGGGTCCTAGAAAGGCTGGAGCCGCATCAAGCACGGCGGGACATACTCAAGCACGTCACCGAGACCAACAGGTGGCAGCAAGAGCAGCAGAGGCAGCTCCCCTGGTAACTGCCTCCAAAAAGGGAAGGTGCTTCCCCCGGCTGCAGGGCCCATCCCTCCACTGAGGGCAGCCCTGGGGGAAAGAGGGGATTTCTCTGACACCCCTCATGAGACAGAAGCAGGTTTTGGAGACTGGCGTTGGGCTGGAGCTCCCTGACACCCGAGGGGGGCTTGCTGGGCACCCCGAATTGGCTTTTTGTGTGGGACCTGGCTGAAGAGAAAGGGATCCCTCTCATGGCTGGCTCTCCCCTTTCCAAACCAGAGTCTGTACTCCCTTTGCAGAGTCCTGGCACCAAAACGCCTTGCCCGGAGGGGGGATACCTGTTTGGGACACCCAAGGTCTCGGCCCCACCTGACGCAGCCCCAGGCTGATCCGCTGCACCTGGGACCCTCTCACAGGCTTGGGCAGAAGGGGCAGTACGGAAGATGAGCAACACAGTAACCGAGCACTTGTGAACATACTTGCAGAAGCCCCTCACTGCTCCTGGCCCACCCCCACATAACCACACGACATCACGCTGTGCCCCTGAAAGCAGGGCTGGGGCAGGGGAGGGCGCCGGCCCCAGCAGGCCCGACCCGGACCCTCTCCACAGGCCACTTCTCTGCAGGCCGAGGGCCGGGGCCCGCTCTTGCACCTGGGGGCTCCGACACCTCGGCAGGGGCTGCCGGCCGCAGCCCCAGGCCCCGGCAGCCAGTGGCTAGGCCCCGTGCTGGCACTGAGGGAGAGAGCAGGAGGGCGCCGGACCGGGCCGGGCTGCAGCAGGGCTGGGCTTGGCACCCGCTGCCGGTTCCTGCTGTGAGGCTTCAGGGCGAAGGCCGGGGCCTTCTTCTGAGAAGGCCGGAGCCAGGCCCGCAGGCCGGGGTGGGCCAGGAGCAGCTGTGCCCCGAGGGCCTGGCTAGGCTGCTCTGGACACCCCCCTCATCAATGCTGATGTTCTTGGCTGAAAAGAGGAAAACGGGGAGTAACTTTGCCATGCGTGTTTACTAGAGGCTTGTGGCCTGATCCTGTCAGGCCCCGGGTGCTGGCGGGGCTTTCCAGGTGGCTGAGTGACGCCGTGCAGCTGTAAGTGGTGACATAAATTGCTCTGGTGGCCAGTGTATGTAGCATGTCCCACCTGTGCAGTCAAGAGAGCTGGCTGGGTTTTCCTGCAGCTCCGGCCTGCGTCTCTCTCCTTCCTGCGTCACCTCTTGTCGTGACGCAGTTGGGTCTGATGGGTTGGAGGTCTCCAGTTTCTGCCCAGTTCGGTCCTGGCTGGAGAATGGGAGCCAATGTTCTTGGAGGAGACGTAGGGGAGGGCACACAGAGACACAAGCAGGAGCCTCCTCTTTGGAGAAAACCAGGGAGAGACAATGCAGAGGGAAAAGGCCAGGTCAGTCCTCTTGACACCACATTGCCCTCGGGTCCCTGGAGTGGGACATGGATGAGGGATGGGGCTGGGAAGGGCTGTCGGGAGAAAGTCATTGCTACAACTGTTTGAGGACCATGAGCGAGTTCAAGTGATGGAGAATGGGGAAATCCTGCATTTCTGGGCTGTGGGTGTCCCCAGGGTGCTGCCGTGTCCGGTCTGCGCCCCAGGGTGTGTCCCCAGCATGTGTCCCCATGTCACAGCAGCCCTCTGTGAGGCGCCGTGCCCCGCAGGGGGGTCACAGTGGCTGGGCTCTATATTTTCCCCCTGGGGCTGGTGCTGCCCCAGTTTCTCATGGCGTTTGCGGGAGGAGCACCCGGAGGGAGCAGTGTGTCTATCCGGGGGATCCTGCTGCCATGAGGAAGATGAGAGCGCTCAGAGGTGAGGGGCTGGTGGGAGGTTGGGGGCTGATGCCTGCCGGAGGCAGTGCCCGTCCCAGCTGGGGGCTGTGTCCCTGTCCCAGCTGGGTGCTGGGGACTGCGTCCCCGTCACCTCTTATCCTGCTGCCAGGCACCTCTGAGAGGGCTCTGGCTCCATCCTCTCCCTGCCCTCCGTGGGGCAGCTGGAGACTGCTCAGAGACAACCTGGCCCGGATGGCTCTTGTTGGCTGCTCAGCCCCAGCCCTCCCGGCCTCTCCTTGCAGGGCCCCATTCCATCCCCTGCCCAGCTCGGGGCCCCCGCGCTGGACTCACTCCGGTGCGTCGCTGCTGTTCTGGCACTGGGGAGCCCGGAATGGGCCCAGTCCCCCCGGTGTGGTCTTCCCAGTGCCACAGCATCGGGCAGAGTCCCTCCCCTCATCCCACTGACTGCCCTCTTGCCAGTACAGCCCAGCACGGGCTGTTCGTGCTGGGGGAGGCTGGGAAGATCCTCACCCCTCCCTGGTTCGAAGCCCTGCAGCCAGCAAAAGCGTTTCTTCCTTTTCTTCCAGCTCTCTGCCGATGCGTGCGTTCCCAGTCCAGACCTGCGCATCCTGAGGATGAAGGCAGGGCAAAGGGGACGGCTGTCCCTGCAGCCGTCACTACCTTTGCGGCTGTCGGGACTTCTCTGCTAAAGCAGCTGCAAGACCATGAGGTGAGGCGGTGGGGGGGTGAGGGCTCCCTTTCCCCTTCCTCGCCTGGCACTCTCCCTCTGACCTCCGCCATCCCCCATCCTCAGGAATGATTTTCTAGGCTCCTGCAAGGCCTTTTACCCTGGTGGAGCCGATCTCCCTGTCTGGCTCTCTGCTAGTGTCAGAGGTGCCACGGAAGATCTTGCCATTCCCCGTGGCTGTCCTGACCGATGCCTGCAGCTCGTGCCTCATGCCCAAGGCACACAGATGATCCGGGGGGCAGCCGGTCTCCCTGGGAACGAGGGCAAAGCAAGTCTCGTCACTCCCCTTTGTGGTCTGTCCCCAGGGTGACCGAGTGGAGACATACCGAGAGCTGGAGAGCGTCTTGCAGGGAGACGACGGCTGTTTGACGAGTGGTGTCGTGAACCGCCTGATAGCAGAGGTGTCCAGTGACATGCGAGCAGCCCAGGTGAGCTTGTTCTCTTTCAAGGCACCAAAGCGGCCTGCCTATGCCCCTGTTTTTTGGGGAAATACAGAGCAGCGCAGAGATGTTCCTCGGTCATTCAGACCCAGCGGTGGTCCTAAGGGAGAAGCTCTGGGGACTAATGGGGGCATTACAGAGAATTTGAAGAGGGGACACAGAAAGCTGTGCAGAGAGGTGGACTCGGGGTTGTTTCTAAATGAGCGAGAGCTGAGTTCAAGCTCAAGGTTATTTCTCCTGCCTTGAGGGAGCGCCATGGGAACCCACGAGTTCCACGGAGAGGCCCCGGGGGGGTCTCCTGGCATCTCCGCAGAGAGGGAGAGGAGGCAGTAGCACAGGGCTGCGCTGAGGCGGCAGACACCCGGCCCGAGCACAGCTGCCCTGAGGCGTCTTGCAGGGGAGACAGGGTCATTCAGCCTGTCCGAGTGCCTCAGCCTTTTTCTTGGGAGTGTTTAACCTGTGGCGCTTTTTCAGGGTGTGACAGATGATGTGAAGACGGCCGCTAGCGATGTCCTGGTGGCTCTGGCCCGCTCCCACTTCCACTTTGTCATGTCCGAGCTCCAGAGCCACCTGAAGGTCATGGGGAAGGTCCCTGATGAGACTGTGCTCCTCACCTTGGGCAAAATGGCCTGCAGCTACGGTATGGCACTCTCGGCATCCTGGTTTGGGGAGGGGTCTGTGATAACGGGGAGAAGGGATCCTCCCCCTTCCTAAATGTTTTGTGTTGAACTGGGGGCTATGAAGTTGCCGTGCCTCCTTGCTCCGTGCCAGGGCCGGCTGGCAGCTCTTGCCTTACCAGCCCAATCCCGGTTCCTGGAGGGTTGGAGCACATTGGAGGCAAACCCGTGGGGTCTCTTGCCCCCCACTGTCCTCCCCATTTCCCCAAAGGGCTTTCCTGTGTCCTCCTTGGGGAAGGCAGCCCTCCACACACCCTCTGGCTTGTCCCGCGTAGCCCAGCAGCCCCAGCCTTGCCAGCAATCGACCCCAGCCTCCCGTGTCTCTCACTGACCCTCTCGGTCCCTCTGTCCCTGTCTTCTCTGCAGCTCTGTGGTGCATCCCCTTTGTGGGAATGACACTGCTCGCCCTGCGCACCATGCTGAGCCGGGTGGGGAGTGGCCGGATCCTGCGCGCCATCTGCAGTGGTGAGTGTCAGCTCCCTGGCCAGGGCCCAGGGGCAGGGGCTGGGGTGGCCTTTGATGCCTCCGTGTGATCTCAGAGGGAACGTGGTGGGTGTCAGCCCGCAGCGAGGTCAGGCCTTGGTGATCCCAAAGTGCTGTGAGTGTGCAGAAGGAGCGGGGGAAGCCTGGGAGGTTCCTGTGTGCAGGACGTGGCAGTGCTGCGTGGAGGAACTCCAGGGTCCCTTCCCATGGCTTCTGTTCCCCTGCTTTCCTCTGGGGTTTAAAGCCCCTGCACTGAAAGGGCGAGTATGTGGGAAGGGAAGGGCAGCGGCTGCAGTGGAAAATGCTGGAGGGGAACAGGGCATTGAGGAGGAAAAGGTGCGACGGGGAGAAGGAGAGAAACAGTGGGGTGATTGAATCCAGATACCTCAAGAGCACGGCTTGTCCTTGGATCCAGCTCTGGTCCTAGGCTGAGCCCTGCCGAGCCTGGGACTGCCCTTAAAGCAGGCTTGGGCGAGGGTGCAAGGAACCTTCCTTGCTGCAGACTCTCAGGTGCTCCCTTGTCCTTTCTCCTGGTGCAGTTCTGGAGCAATGGTCAAAAGGGGTCAATACCTACTTCTGCAACCGGGAGCAATGTCCCTTCCCTCGCAACGGGAAAGCGCAGCTCTGTGAAGACATTTACCCGGTCTTCCGTTACGCGGTGGTAAATTGGCTGGGCTGCGAGGAGGAAGAGGTGAGAAGTGCTGCTTTCCACGCCTGGGGCCGCAGCAGGGATGTCCACGTCAGTGGGTCCGTCTGTGCCCGGTGGGGTGCGAGCAGAGGCGGGCAGGGAAGGGAAGCGATCTGGGTGAGAAAGCACCCCAAGCCGGGAGCCTGCCAGCACATTGCCTGGGGCTGGAGGCTCCCTGGAGGGAAGCAGCCAAGTCCTGGGGCCTTTCTGCAGGGAGGGCTGGGGTACCAGCATGGGGAAATGCTCTCTCTCCTCTGGAGCGAGCCCTTCTCCTGCAGGGCAGAAGGGAAAGGGAAACCCCTCCCAGTGGGAAGGGCAGACTGGTGTCCAGGGGATGCTGAGCGCTAGGCAGACCTTCAGCCCTCCAAGCAGAGCCTCTCCCTTCCCTGTCCAGGACAAGCAGGCTGTCCTTGGGGCGGTGGCTGCCATGATGGGGGTCCTTCTGCATGAGGAGCAGCACCGAGAGCATGCCTGGGAGCAGCTCCTCTGGCTCCTGCACCAATATCAGGAGGTCCGAGACACCTCTCGGGTCACCAAGGTGAGAAGTCGCGTCGGGCCCGGCATGGCTGCTGGGGTGGGCCTGAGCGAGTGGCACAAGGCACTGGGGAGCTGTGGGGTGCCAGGGGGAGCTGGGCAGCCCTTAGAGAAGGAACAGGGAGAGCAGAGGAGGCCTGAGGCTTCCTGGGCTCTTTGGGCAAGAAAAGAGCAATGCCGGGGGGGCGGGCAGGAGGGAGCCAAGAGTCCCCGAGGCTCATCTTCTCAGGAAGGGAGGCATTGGCACCTCCCTGGAGCTCTGTGTGCGGGAAGAGCTTTGCCCTAATGCCCAGGGCCACGTCCCGTCCCATCCAGTGAGGGGCGAGGTCTGACGAGTGGGAAGTGGTGGGAAACTGAGTTGTCAACACCGGGCTCTCTTCAGAGGAAAGAGACCCTCCCGATGCTGCTCTGAGGGGAGGGCAAACAAGAAGCCCCATGCAGGAGGGTTTGGGCTTTTCCCTGGGAGGTGGTGTTAGGGACTCCCCTTATCCCACATGTGCTGCGTTTCTCCCTTCCCAAGTGACTTTTGGTGGCTTTAGCCTCCTCTTCCTCCCCCGTTCTCTTGTAGAGCCTCATCTATGTCCTGGAGACGCTGGAGGGAGTTCAGACCCCAATCCCACAGGGCATGGCTGTTGCCATCAGCACGGCTGTGCACCGCCAGGTAAGGGGAGCCTGCGCCCTGCCACCGGCCTGGGGCCTGCACACCTGATTGCCGTGGAGGGGAAAGACCTGCCAGCTGGCAGGGAAGGGAAAGGCAGGACAGGGCAGGGCAGGGCATCCCTCCGCCAGGATTTGTGAGCTGGGTGCCACGTGGGTGCCACGTAGGTGCCTTAAGGCTGCAGGAGGCCTGATCCTGGCGGTTTGGAACGGGTCCAAGGGGCAGCCCGGTTCCCACAGCGATTTCCCTCTCAGCCAAGTCACAGGAGGACTCTGGGAGAGGAGGGCAGAGAGCACCGTCTCTTTTCAGTCCCCCTCAACGCTGACGCTAGTTTCTTTAAAACGGACCTTGTTCCCACAGCTCTCTGAGGTGACCAAAGAGCCTGGCCCGGCCCATAAGGCAGTGCTGTCCCGCTGCATCATTCTGCAGGGTAAGGAGAGGAGACTGGGCGATGCCCCGCCGTGCCATGGCAGCTCTCTCCCAGAGAGACCTCGGCGGTCGGCGGCAGCTGCCTGCTAATGCAGAACGCGATTTCTTCCCTGCAGCCCACATGTGCCCTGAGGAGACAGTCATGTTTCTGCACTCCCAGCTGAGTGGTGGGAGCGAGGCCGGCCGTGTGGCAGCCCTGGGCCTGCTGGGAGCGCTGGCCCACTCTGACGGTCAGTGCCATGGGCCAGAGACACGAGGCAGGGGTTGGGGCTACTGGGCTGAGAGCAGAAACGGGCTGAAAGTGGTACACCTGCACCCAAAAGGAGCTGCAAAGAGCAGGTCCCCCAGCTGAGCTGACGCCCTGTGACAGGGCTCGAGCTCTCCCCCGGCAGTTAGAAATGGTGGCACACCAAGGACGATGCTCCAAGCTCAGTAACACGGGTGGGCTGATGGGCGAGCGGGCGGGCTGGCACGCGCAGGAGCTGCTTGTACCCATGCCATTTCTCTCATGCTCTCTGTTACCATAGCTTTCAGTCCCTATAAAATTGCTGTGCCTCTAGAAACAGAGTTGCTCTGGGTGTGCCGCTGCCTCCTGTGAAGTCAGTCAGGCCCCGCTTTTCTGTCCCACTGGTGTATGAAAAGCTTGGAAGCTTCAAGGGATCCCTTCTGCCATCGGGGCTCTGCCTCAATGCACACTCTCTGTATCTCTTCCAGCACCTGCAACAGGAGAGAAGCTGCCCCAGGTGGTGGAGGCCGTGCGGTCGGTGTGCAACGACCCCAGTGCCCCGGTGAGCTGGTTTGGGAAGGGGCGGTGCTGCCAGGGCAGGCAGAGAAACCCTTTCCCTCGGGGCAGAGCCTGGCAAGGCCATAGCAGGAAGCAGCGGTTTGGGGTCTGACCTAGATGACCATTCCCTTTCCCCACTTCCTCGTGCTCCCCAGAGAGCTGATGGCAAGAGGTGCCGCTGCTGCTGGCGTGGGCAGGGCTGGGGTGCCTGGGGAAGCGCCGGCACGTTGCCCAGGTGGTGGGTGATGGCTCCTCACCGGGGAGAGCTGGCAGAGCAGAGTGGGGAGGTCATTGTGCTCTGCAGGGCAGATGCACGTCCAGCCTGGTGCTAAAGCCCATTCCTGAACCCAGGAGCAAAAGCTTCTGCCGTGCCCTTGTCATCCCTCCGCGAGCTACAAAGGCTGCCCCCAAGCGAAGGCAGCTTCCCTTTGGGTTTTGAACAGGAGGGTCGTAACCACACTCTCCCCCTGGCAGGTGCGGAGGGCAGTTCTGGAGTTCATCAGGGAGCTGCTCAGCTCCGGCTCCCAGAGCTGCTGGGCATGGGATGTGGTGGGGCACATCTTCAACGAGTTCAGCCGGACCTCAGGCAGACTGGTAAGGGCAGAGTGGGACACCCGGGGCTTCGGCGGGTGCCTGGACTGTGCTGAGAGCTCCTGCAGGCATCCTTGACCATGGAGAGCTCCATGCTGCAGGGCCATCAGCACCGGCACTGCCATCGGAGCGGCCTCCAAACGGCCATTCCTCCTCGTGGGTGTCTGTGCTGATGTTGGTGGAGATGTCAGTGGATGACGTGGGTTTGCACCTGGGCGTGCCACCCAGGACTGCGGGGCTGCCTGCATGCCCGACGGGCTGAGCTGTGTCCACAGGCACCTGCAGCAAAGCCGTCTTGCAAAGGGAGGGGCCTTGTAGGGACAGGACATCCTCCAGCCAATGCAGACAGGTGGGCCTGGCTAGAGGAGCTTTCTGTGGTGTTCTCGTGCTCTGGCCCTCCAAAGCACGCCCTGCCCATCCGATAGCAGTCTGGGGACCCGTGTCCCTTCTGGCAAGGGGACAGGCCATTTGGCGGTCCCTTTGGTGAGTGTTTCCAGCTGGGCGCCCAGGAGATGAAGGCTGGGGATGGCCGAGCCTCCTGCTGACTTGCCGAGGATCTTCCCTCTGGCTGGAGCTTCCTTCCAGCCGGGGGATCTGTGTGCGTCGCTTTGCTCCGGGGCTCGGGGAGGCTCTGCTTTGGGAGCAGGGCGAAGGAAAGGGCTTCTGCGTTCTCCTCCACATCTGTTGGGCTGGGCGTGCTGCTGCCAGGGCTGGCGCCGAGCATGCCCTGCTGAAGGGCACGTTCCTCATCTGTTTTGGTGGCACAACAGCAGCATTTGGGCCCTGGGGGACTGTGCAGACAAGCAGCGTCTCTCTCTGCTCCCAGGCTTGCCAGTCCTTCCCAGGGTCCGGGAACTGGTCCCTGAGCTGGGTCCGGCTGTCCTTGTCCTCTGCTCCCAGCAGGTTGGCGCAGCAGCACTGGTGGGACCGTGCCTGAGCCTCGTCGGTTGGGAGCTGAGAGTAACTGGGGTTTTGCCAACTCTGTCTTACAGGTGGCAGGAGGCCTTTTTGCCTGGGAAACCCCGGAGGAAGGAGCTCTTCAAGCCCTGTGCGTGGACATTCTGGGCTCGCTGGATGTCTCTCTGAGAGGGATGACCAAAGTAAGTTGCCCTCTGCCCTGCTGCTGTGGTCACTTCTTGCCTTCAGGGCATTTTTCGTTGCGCTTCCTCATGCCCTGAACCTCTCCCCTCACGTGCGCTGAATCAGCACACAAGGCTCAGGGAAACGCAGACCATCCTTTTCGTCTTCGAGCTGAGTGGAAGTGCCAGTGTGGCGAATTGCCTGGTTCTTCTCTGCAGCTCCTGTGGCCGAGGCTGCTGCAGTATGTGGTGCCAGCCCAGTACAGCGGCATGCTGATCCCGCTCTCCCGCTGTCTCCAAGCCCTGGCTGAGAGACGGGAGAGAGCAGGATGCGAAGAAGAAGAGGAGGAGCCTGATGCCGTGGACTCCCAGGAGCAAGGTAGGAGCCCCAGTGAGTGCTGCTGGGTTTGGCTGGGTGCCGGGCCAGTCTGTGTTTACACGTGCCCTGCCAGCCCTGAGCAGGAGCCCAGGAGAACCAAAGGCTCTGCTGCTGGGCACGAAGGACTCTTCCCTGCATTGCCTCTCGCCTGGCGCAGAGGCCTGGCTCTCCTGCTCGCAGCGTGCTCCTGGTGAGCCGGGGCTCGTTCCTGGCCATGCTGGAGCTGACTTCATCTCATGCTGGGCAGCCCTTGGGAGTCCCCCCCGAGGCCAGCGCTGTGGCAGCGCAGCTGCTCTCAGCCCTCAGCCCTCTGCGGGGGCAAGGGAGGTGCGAGGGGCAGGGCATGGCAGGGGCTCGTCGGTCACCCAGCCTTTCTTCTTCCCCGCAGCCCAGCTGCCGACTCCCCAGGCCCTGCTGGCTCGACTGCTGGTGAGTAACGGGGCTCTGAGGAGAGAGCTTTTCTGGCCAGGGGTGGTGGGAGAGCCTGGGGCAGAGGTGCTTTTGAGGCCAGTGCCAGGAGCCCGCAAGGAGAAGGCAGTGCGCCTGAACCTTCCTGGGCCCGTCGGGGATCCCACTCCTTTCTCGGGGCCAGCAGCACCCTGGGTGAAGCCATTGGATGCCCGCTGCTGGCCGGAGTGGCGCCGAGCTCCCAAGCTCCCTCCCGGGAGAAGCTGCAGCTCTGGCGGCAGGAGTGACCCTTCTCTCCTGCTCTCGCCTAGGTGGTGGCGGCAGCTCCTCACAAGAGCGGCGAACGTGCAGTCACTGCATTGCAGCTGCTGCAGGCCCTCCACGGCAGGATCCACAGAGCCTTGGGGGCGGCGTGGGCGACCGAGATCCCCCTCCTGCTGCAGTACTTGGAAGGTAAAGCGCGGGAGGGGAGGGAGAGGCTATGGGGACAGAGAAGGGGCAGGGCAATGCAGCTTTCCAGTGTGACGGAGGGGAATTGTCCCCAGCTCCCCAGCACTTGCTCTGCTGCCTTTCCCCTCCCAGGGAGCCAGCACTGAGGCTGGGGGCAGCCGTTGATGTCCCCTAGGAGGGCAGGTCTTGGTGGCACCCCCATGTCCTGGCTGGGATGGTGTCTGGGGCAGGGACAGGACTGGTGCTCCTGGAGGAGGTGCAGCCCCTGGCTTTGGAGGGCCGAGTCCCCAGGCCAGGCCAGGTTTGCAGCATCTGTCCTTGGCAATAGCCTGGGAGGAGGGCTGCAAATGGGCAGAAAGTGGTGGGTCATTCAGGAGAAAATGTGTGTTGCCGGTGCGTGCTGGCACTCAGTGGTCGGCGTTGTTCTGGGAGCTGCAGTCAAGCAGTGGGGATCAGCTGCGGTCAGTGCGTCCTTCCCCAACTTGAATGCAGTGGCTCTGACAAACGCCCCTGGGCTCCCTCCTGTGTCTTTGGCCTCACAAGGGCTTTGGCGCAGGTGCTTCTAGGGCCTTTCTAGCCTGATGGCCTGGGACTTTTGGGAGGTCTGACCGCAGAGGAGACCACTGGGCTCTTCTTTGGTGTGAGCTTAAATAGCAGCAAGGGCTTTTGCTTCCTCTTGCTTTCTAGGAAAAACCGAGATCTCCCTGGACTCTGCAGAGTGGGAGCACCGTCTGCTTAAGGTATCGCATGCTTGGGGGAGAAGAGGGAGCAAACAAAATTGTGGGAGGAAGCTTGGGGCTGCCTGTGTAGGCACCAGGAGGTGGGGGCACCTCCTGAGCACCCTGCACCTCCCCCCACAGTAGGTGCCTGCCTGCTCAGAGGAGCTGCTCTCTGCACATGTGCCACGGCTGATGGCTAATGCCCTCTAACGCTGTGGCACACGCCTTAGCACTGCCTCCTCCTCCACATCTGGCGTGCCAGGGGGTCTCGCCTGAGGTGTTAGGAGAAGAGGGAGGCTGGAGAAAAGAGGGTTGGGTGGGGCAGGGGAAGAGACTGCCGTTCCTGGCAGCTCTCCCCCAGCAGTGTCCCGGGACATGTGAGTGTGGAAAGGGTCCTGGCCAAGGGCAGGGGAACACTCGGCTTCCTCTCCTGTTCCCCACAGTTCCTACAAGCATCACTGGAGCCCATCGAGGACAAGGCTTGGACCGTGGGCCTGAGCCAGGAGCTGAGCCAGCAGCTGGGCAGCTCTGCCCCTGGTTCCTGGGAGAAGGTGTGTCTCCTGCCCCGTGCTGGGGCTGGGGCTGGGGCTGGTGCCGGTGCTCTGCCCATGCAGGCGGTTTTCACTGCTTCCCCTTCCTTCACCCCCAAAGGCACTTCCTCCTGGGCTGCTCCAGTGGCTGGCTACAGCCTGGCACCACGGCTGGCCTCGCCTGCTCCCAGGGGCGGTCGGGTCCACCTGGGGCCAGCCCTCTCCTGACAGGTCGAGCCGTGACCGCATCTCGGGCTCGGCCTCTTCTCTTTCAGCTTTTCCTGTACAAGGCTCTTGGGACAGCACTGGCAGCTTGTCAGGACCTCAGACACGTCCAAGAGCAGGTGCTGAGGTTCCTTCAGGAGACAAACCCTGTGGAGCTGTCTGAGGCCCAGGTGAGGTGATGCTCATGTCCTGAGCATCCCCTGCCTGTTCCTGGGGGAGAGGGAGGGCTGCTCCAGACCTCCTTGATTTCCCTGTTGCTGCCATTCCCCCCTTGCTGCAACGTCCTGCCTGGCCGTTGTCACTGGCTGCAGCTGAGTGCCTGGGCTGGAGCCGACTCCCTGTTTCTCTGTGGTTGCAGGGAATGATTTTTGTTGTGTCCCACGCTGCCAAGAGCCACTTCCACCTGGTCTTGGACACAGTGACAATGTTCACCGCCACTTTCACTAGAGACTGGTTTTATCAGACTTCCATGGGCTGGAAGGTAAAGGATCCAGGGTTTTGCTGTTTGGCTTTCCTTTTTTGGCCTTATTTCCACTTCTACACCTGCAGCAGCCAAACCGTGGCAGCTGTGTTTAGATAAGCCCTCTTGTAAGAGCTCCCTGAGACCTGTGTTTCAGAGGGGATGTCCTGGCATTGGGGCCCCTGAGGTGTCATTGGAAAGGACGGAGTTTGACACCTCGTGGATCAGAGCCGGCCGGCTGGGGCAGCTGCAGCAGTTGCTTGCATGCAGCCACGTTGCCCGTGACTTAACTTCAGCAGGAGCTGGCAAGAAGGGGGTGGGCATGGTGCGACACTCTGCCCCTTCCCCAAAGCTGAGGGCTGGGAGCAGGAGCCTGGTGAGGTCTCGCTGGCTCTGCCCCCCACCTGGGGGCCACGGGGAAGCCTTTCAGGGCAGGGCAGGGCCCTGCAGAGAGAGCGGTGCAGCCTGGCCTGGGCGGTGGGCAGACTGGGCTGATCTGCCCACTGGCACGCGTAGGCTGCGCGTCTCTAAGCAGGACCGTGACAGGCTATTTCAGATACCTTTCCACAGAAAGCTTCCAGACAGCTCCCCAACCCCTCAAATCAGTGGTAAAACCACCAGCAGTGTGTGTGATGCTGGCTGCACCCTCCTCCTCAGTCCATGCGAGAACCCACGCTGTGGGATGGGAACAGCTCCCGGCCCCAGAGCTCGCAGCTTGAGGAGTAGCTTGGGGAGCTGCTGGGAGGTGCCCAGGTGAACGAGGAGCTGGTGAGGGTGCAGGGCAGCGGCCTGCCGCAGGAGCCTGCGGGAGTCCTGGAGCTGATGTCTTGGGGCATCTCTGTCGACACAGATACAGCGGCGGCAGAACACGGGGAGAGCCCAGGCCACTTGCGCTGCTCTCATGCGCACCTACAGCGGCATTGCGCTGCGTGCCCCCAAGGAGCAGCTGCTCACCTGCGTGGATAAAGAAATCATGGGCAACATCCTGCGGCTCTCCAGAGCCAAACAGAGGGTAGGAGCGTGGGGCGTGCAGGGGCAGGGATGCCTGGGTGCCCTCGCTCCAGCCCCTCAGGGCTGGGGCATACCGAGATGGACGGTCTCTTTCTAAAGATCCCCCAAGGAAGGGTTTGTCCTCAACGTCCAGACCCCAAACCCCCACGGGTTCCATGCTCCTCTTCCCTGCCTCAGCCCTTCAAAGAGTTCAAGGGGTGCTTTGCTCTCTTTGGCCTCAGGACTTGCAGCTCAAGCTTGCCTTGGTACAGAGCATCACTGAGGTCAGCAGCGCCATCCGGGCTGTGGGCGACTGCGGCAGCTTTGAGCTCTCCTTGAAGCAGGAGGCGACGCGGACCCTGCTGGTGAGTGCCTGTAGCCGGGGCAGTCACACGGGGGAGTTTTGGGCTGTGCCATGAGGCTGCTTTCCCCAGAGGCACAATGGTCTCTCGGCTTCATGCGAGCTCCTGGAGCTGTGTCCCGAGCTGGTGGGGCCCTTGGGCGCTGGTGCTGGGTGGCTATGGCTGGGGAGCAGGGTCCCTCCTGCGGTGCCTTTGGGGATCCATGGGGGTGACGGGGCAGGGCCTGTCAGTGGAGCCTGTCCCCGGGGGAGGCGGGAGGGCTGTCCCGTGCCCCTGCCCACTGCCAACTGTGCGCTTGTCTCTCTGGGACTTGCAGGACTGGATAAAGGGGGAGCCCTGGGACTCCCTGGTGTATGGAGTGTTTCAGGCCCTGGAGGAGTTGAGGTGAGGTCTGTTCCCCGGGCTCCGGGGGCTCCCAGTGTGTCCCAGCCCCAGTGACCTTGAGCGTGGAGCCGGGAGCTGCTGGGGCTGTGGAGTGGGAGGGTGTTCCCCATTTCGGGTGTCTCCCGATGGAAGGGAGCCTCAGGGGTTCCTTAACCTGGGTGTGGGGGTTGCCTGCTGCCTGGGAGGAGGCAGGAATTGCTGGAGCTGAAGGCAGTGCTCGCTGGCATGGGCTGGGGATGTTGGATTTGGGGCCCTCGATTAGGAGGAACCCAGCTATGGTTTGAGCCACTCTGGAGAGGGCTAGTAAATCCCCTTTCTGTTTTCTCTTCCTTTTTCCTCTGGCCAGCAAGCTGAGGCCACCTCTGAGCAGGGAGGAAAGTCGCAACCTGCTGTCAGTGTGCTGCCAGAGTGTCTTGTCCTACCCTTCCAAGGAGCGGATGAACAAGGGAAGGAAGACAGTGAGGGCAGCTGTGAACGTGCAGGTACCCACCGGCCAGTGCCTGCCCACCTCTGGGTCAGGATCCCACCTCAGTGCGCCCTGGCAGCCCCCGTGATGCAGAACCTCAGCTCTCCTTTCCTCCTTTCAGCTTCTGCACAGGAGAGGCGTGGAAGATCTGGGCCATCTCATAGAAAGCCTTCTGGAGGCAGAGGCCACCTCTGCCTGTTTTGACGATGTGGTCCACGTGAGTAGCCATGGGGCAACAGGGAAAGCGTCACAGGGGCAGGGAATCAAGGCCTTAGAGGGTGATAGGAGGTGGATACCTTTCCTATGGGAAAGTGGGGCTTTGGCTCCTCGCTCTGAGGCTGTGTGTCTGGCTGGGGCCAGGGCCTGAGCTGGGGGACAGGAGCGCCCGGCCACTGTGGCCTCAGGACAGGCAGAGAAGTGGGTCCTGCCAGAGGGAAAGCCAAGAGCCAGCCCTGAGCTGGGCGAGAGCAGCCTGGGGGAAGGCTGGAGTGGGGAGACGCTGGCAGGGAAGCAACACCTGGCTCAGGGCAGAGGCAGCTGGAGAGAGCAAGGCGGTGGAGGCAGCAGTGCCAGTGCTCGGTGGGGCTGGGGGCTGTGCCGGGAAGGGGCCAGAGAAGGAGGGAGAGGGAGAGGGATCTCAGGGAGAGAAAGATGCCTGTTGCGAGAGAGATGCACCCTGCCTCAGGTCCTGAAGGGCTGGCTCACCTCAGCCCAAGAATGGGAGCGGGAGAGAGCCCTGCGGGTTTGCGCCCACGTGCTGGGAGCTTGCAAGGAGCGGTTTGAGCTCATGGTGAGTAGGGACCCCCCGTGTGCCCCGGTGCCCCCTCCCCACCATTCATGGCCCCGGAAGGGAGCCCTGCCTGGCCAGGTGCTGGGTTTCAGGGCTCCTGGGATTATGGGGCAGCCCTCCTGCCTGCCCCTCTGCCCGGTCGCTGCTCAGGGAGCAGGACGGGCGGTAGGGGCCAGTGGGTGCTGGGGCTGCCTGCGACCCTTTTCCTGCCGCTCTCCCCTGCAGCGAGGACATCCTTGCAAGCAGTTTGGCTCTCTGGTGGGCCTGCTGGGGACTCTGACCAGCGGCTGCCTGGCCGCATCCTGCCAGAGGGCATGGGTCTGCCTTGGCTACCTTCTCCAAATGCAAGGTGAGGAGAGCGGGCGCTTCCCAGCCTTGCTCAGCCTGATCCTCCCTCCCTTCCTGGCTTGGCACCACCGGGATCCTGCAGGGCCAGGCCCCATCCCCAGGAGGGAAGGGGGAGGCAATGTGCTCCGCTGGTTTTGTGCCCCCACCCTGTTAACTCTCTGCCTCCCCGGCCATCTCAGGAAGGATCCCTGGGAAAGGGTTGCTGAGTCCCACCTCCTTGGGGCACGTGTGATGTTGGGTGGTCAGGGCCATCCCCACTGCTGTCTGAGAGCAGGATGTTGTCACTAGCGCTGGGGACTGTCCCCCTCCATGTCTGTCCCCCTCCACGTTCCAGGGAAGACAGAGGGTGGTCAGACAGCTTGCTCGGATGAGGTCCCTGACGTTTCAGAGGGTGCCTCCCCCCTTGCTCCCTGCCCTGAGCCTGGGGAGACAGGCAGCTACCCAGGCAGTGTCTCCAAACTCATCCCTGCCAGGGAAGAAGTCTCCTGCCGAGCACAAGAGAGGAAACCAATTTGCTGCCCAGAGCAAACTGGGCAGGGAGGAGGGATCTGAGCTGCAGGCCCGGAGCGTGCTGCAAAGGGTTGTGTTTGAACCCTTTCCTCTTCAGGCAGCAGGGTCTGCCTGTGCTGAGGAAGTCACAGGGAGGTTTCCCGCCTCCCAGAGATGATGGTGGCCTGTGCGGGAATAGGGGACACAGCTGCTGGGAGCAGAGGCCAGCGGCTGCTGAAACCCTGAAGCCCCAGCAAACAGTTCAAGGAGGAAGAGGGGTCTTTCCAGCCCGGGATTTGTCAGCCGTTTATCAGGCTCAGGAAATCCTGCTGCACTGAGTTCAGGAGGGCCCTGGGTTTCCCTGTGGCCTTCACTGCCGCCACTTGGGTTCTCCTGGCCCCTCTCAGTATCTGGGGCCAAAGGCTGGGTTTCTGGGTTTCTGCAGACGTGACTCCTCTTTTCTCCTGGTGTTTGTTCCAGCCAAGACCATGAAGGTGGTGCCTCAGGCAGATGAGATCAGGTGCCTGTGTGAGGAGCCGAACAGCCCAGACACCAAGACTCTGGCAGACAGCTGTGCCACAATAGCAAAGGTAACTGGCCCCAAAACAATGGGGTGGGGGCCCAGCTCCCGGACTCCTGCACGTCTCCCTGCTCCCCTCCAGAGTCTCTTGCTGTCTCCAGAGCGAGCTGTCCAGGACGGCTGTTGTTAGCAAGTAGCAGGAGGCTTTGAGACAAGACTGTGCTTTAGGCATGCTGGAGCAGATACTCTGTGTGTGTGTGTGTGTGTGTGTGTGTGTGTGTGTGTGTGTGTGAGAGAGAGAGAGAGAGAGAGAGAGAGAGCGAGAGAGAGAGAGAGAGAGAGAGAGCGCTCTTGTCAGAATACAGATTTGGTATATAAGCAAACAACATGGCGGGGAGACACTTCCAAATCAGTTACCTGCACCAGGTGTAAACAGCACTGTATGCACAGCGGGAGGATCAAGTGCTTGCCCCCTCCATGACTGCCAAACTAACAGTCCTGTCAAGTTTCCTTTCCTTTCTGAATGGCTGGAGCAGAGCTGTGACGCGGTCTCTCCTGTTCCCGACTTCTCTCCAGGCTGTTTGCAAATGCATCCCTCCAGCACAGGCCACGGACTTTCTGACTGCTCTCCTGGACAGCTTCCTGCGTGTCAGACCCACGTGTGTGAAGGCAGTGTGGAAGTGGGTGTTCGTCTTCCTGGTGGAATGCAGAAAGGAAATACTCCAGGAGGTGAAGGAGAACTTTTTTTCCATTTGACTTTGTCTTTTCTCCTGTTGGCTGTTGCACTACACACAGGTGCCCGTGTGCTGAGCTGAGGGGCTACTGATGGGTCTGAGTCGTGCATTAGCAACTGCTGCTGGCGTCTGCTCCAGCTGGTGACAAGGATATGGGCACTTCTTGTCCAAAGTGTCCCGTTGGTCCAGGTCCTTCCCACGAGTGAGGCAGTTATCACTGGGAGGCACCAACCTTGCCGTTCCTCCCCTTCCTCTGGGGTCGCTGTCAGTCCTCCCTGCCCTGGGACCCATTTCTTTCTTCACTGGTCCCCAATTCCCTCTACTCGGAGCTTTGCTGGGCACGCTAGGTTTTCCACAGGTTGGATACTTGTTCATTGCTCTTACTGCTTTCCCCGACTGTGGTGTTACCCAGCCCGCGAGGTGCTCGTCCCTTAGCGACCAGTTGCTGTCCATTTGTAGCCTGGGAGCCTCTGGCCTCATGCTGTGCCTGCCCTTTCAAGGCCTCTGTTCTCCTCCACTCGCGCTCTGCTGCGCCCCACTTGGGCTCTAGGGCTCTAGGGCTGGCGCAGCTCACTCAGCCCAGGCTAACTCCCCAGTGTGGCTGTCTGCCGCTGACAGAGGTTGTTCACAGTGACGGCAACCACGGGTTGCAGCTCACAGGATCGTGCCCAGCTGAGCTAAAGCTCACCCAGCTGTTAGGTGGCTGCTGTTTACAGCCAGGGCAGGGCGTCCCTGTGCCGTCCCTGCAGAGCCCGTGGCCGCTCCAAGCAGCGGGAGCACCGCAGCCGTGGGCTGCGGGGTCACCCCTTGCTGCTTCCCCAGGCGCAGAGCAGGTTGTGTCTGCCCCACGGGCCAGAGGCAGGCAGCTGTGGGAGAAGCTGGGATCTTCCACAGGATGAGGGACCTGGCTGCCTATTTGTCCTTGTCATGGCCACAGCTTCTAGCTGTGAAAGGCTCAAACAAACACCCCTTCCTTTGGGGGAAGGTCCTTTGTGCGGGGAAGGGGCTGGCGCTTTGGGAAAGGAGGGTAGAGGCAAGGAAAAGTGTCCCTGGAGAACTGGCTTCCCCGGGAAGGAGTCACGTGCTCTTACACAGGCCTTGCAAGGCCTCTTCAGGGTTTTGAAGAGCGCGTGTGGTTTTGCTCTTGCATTGCTACAGACACATGGGGAGAGTTATTCAGGTGTTGGGTGTGCAATGTGTCCGTGTCCTCTGTGTGCACACAGGGCACACAGCTGCTCATACGGTTGGGCCCAGGCACATGCAGTGACTGAGGCTTTGCGTGTGAGTGCGTGCATGTGTGCGTGTGTGCGCACACAGACGTGCAACTGCCAAGAGCACGCTCAGCTCCGGACGTGAGCCAGGGTCAGGCAGGGGGTGAGGTTTCGAGCTAGATCTGGACTCTGTGTCAAGGGAGCAGGCATTGCTCGTGTGCTGAATGACTGTGTCTGGGCCCCGCAGGAGGGGGTAAAGGATGCACCGAGCCCTTCTTTCTCCTCTTCTTCCATTCAGGTGCCAAAAATCCTGAACACCCTTTACAGCTCCATGCAGCAGAGCACCCACAGGCCCTTCTCTCTCCATGCGGTGTTTCTCCTCACCCGCTTTCACCGGGAGCCTGTGATCAGCAGTCTCCTCCAGAAAGGTCTGCCCATGGACAGGTACGTGCACTATCCACTTCCCCCACTGTAGTCAAAGAGAGACCCTGCAGCTTGCTTGCACCAGGGGGGTCCGGTTAAGCAGCAGGTCCTTTTTCTGCCTGAACTGTCTTGAGTGTTGCAAGACTGCGTGCTTGTGTCTCTGCTGTGAGTGGGGGGTTGTAAGCCCCATTGCAGACAAGGAGAAGGTCTGAGGGCGCTGCAGGACTGCAAGGATACGGGCTCATGGGTGAATGTCTGTTCCCTTGCAGTGACACGGTGGAGCTGTGGAGGAGCCTGGGGAGGAGCATCTTTGGGATTCAGGTCCTGAGGTGCTTAGTGGAGAAACTGAACAGAGCAGGAAACGACCGCCTGGGTTGTAAGCGGCCCAACCGTCAGACTGCTCTGGAGACTCTGACGGTATGTTCAATGGCAGACACATTTCTGCAGCTTTGCATCTGCTTTCTAACTCATACTCTGGCACGAGGGAGTCAGGTGCCCTTTGCGGATGCCCGTGGAGACTGCCAGGGTGCTGTGCTGGGCCGGCCTCAAGGAGTGTGGGGAGCCGGGACAGTTTTGTGCTCCTGAGCCACAGGGCTGTCACAGAAGTGACAATTGTGGCGAGTAACCCCCCCGCCCCAGGCAGGCCGGGGAACCCGGCTGGTGGGAAGAGGCCTTGCCTGAACAGGTGGTTCTTGGTCATGTTTCTCTGTAGATCACCCGTGCCATCTCCGAGGTGGTGCTTGCTCTGAGGAGCACAGAGGAGCTCAAGCAACTGCTTCCCCACCTCCTTCCCAGCCTCCTGAGGTGGGTCAGTGAAACGCTGGGCGAGGAGAGGCTGCTTTCCCCCGTGAGCAGCTGGAGAAGGCTGTTCCTCGAGGGCCGGGTCCTTGAGGAGAAGCCCTGCAGGTAAGGAGCTGAAGGGGCCGGTGGAGGGGTTGGCTTCAGTTCCCCTTTCCAAGACATGTGCGTTCATGGGGCTGTGGGAGCACTTTGCCTGCCCCGCTTCCTAGATGTGCAAACCGGTCGTCGTGGTTGGTTTTACTTCTGCTCCTTCATGGAGAAATTCCAGCTCCCAGGCAAGAAGGTCTTACGCGGCTCGTACTGCGGACGGCTGTCATCTTGCCTCCTGCATACCCTTGCATGCACGATAGCATTGCACTCCTTCAACAGACCCGCGCTGTGGGGAGCATGGCTCTCACGGGCGCTGGTGTCATTCTTCGCAAAATGCTGGTGGGAAGAGGTATTAGGTGTTGCCTTGGTTATCGAGCATGGAGTCAGTCTAGGGACGTGGGTTTTCTTCTGCTTCAGTGGGTTTGGGGCACAAAGAAAATGCCAGTGCCGTTAGCTGCAGTCTTGAAGGCTATGGAGCATCATTTCAGGGGTAGTTAGCTCTGCTAAAGATAAATCTTCCCCTGATCTGTTGTGATTTGAGATTTCTTTGGTTTTGTGGTGGTGCTGGTTTTTTGATTGGCTTTGTTTTGTTTGACTGTGTTTTTATTTGTTTTGTGTTTTGTTTCTTTTGCCAGGCTTTTCCTTTTGGCTTTAGAGTTGGTGCTAGGCAGATGCATGGCAGACAAATGGATGCGGCTGCTCATGAATCGGGCAGTGTGGGCTCGCCTGGAAGACCCCCTGGCTCACCCTGAGGGGGTGTGTCTCCTGACCAGGTAAGAGCCCCAGGGAAATGGCTGCTGGGACCCTTCTGGCATGCCTGGGGGGACGTCCTCAGCTGAAGAATAGTGCCTGCATCAGTGCAAGTGAATTTTGGAGACCTGGCCTGTGGCCGTCCTGGGTAACTCTGTGTCCCTTGCTTGTGCTCCCTTGTGCAGCGTCCTGCTCCAGGCTGGGCTCGCATCACCCTGTCTGGTGCAGAGCCTCTTGCCATGGCTGGGTTCCCGCTCAGTTAACCTGCAGGTGACAGCTAGAGCTTTCTTTGCTGAGGTAAGGTGGCGGGGGGGAGGAAGGGTTCAGAGGGGTTTTACTGAGATACTGCTGCTTGGGATGTCTTTTTTTGTGGGAAGATCCCTGGGGAAAGGGTCCCTGCAGTGGGGCGGTCAGGGGAACGCCCGGCTGGGACCAGGTCCCCATGGCACTGCCTGTGTCATTCCAGCTCTCTCGGGACGGCAGTACGGCAAGGAGCCATGCGTGAGGCAGGCACTGGAAGAGTCCCTCTGCAATACCTGGCCGCAGCCAGCACCAAGGAGTTAATTAAATAAAGCTCATCACAAAATGCCTAGGGGGAAGCATATCTTTTTTTTCCCTGATGGCATCCTCGTGGTTGGTGGGACCACGTGTGGGTTACACAGAGGCTGGGGGCTGCCAGCTGCGTGGCCCCTCTCAGATCTTCCCGGGCTGGGGATAACAGAGTCACGCCGGGACAGACCCCAGAGCAGGGGTCTCCACACAGGTCTCTCCACACAGGGAGCCCACCAGCAGAGATGTGGTTTCGACCCTCAGGCTGTTGTGCACACCGGCCCTGCTGCGAGCCCTTGCGAGCCTCTGGTCCCCTGTCCCGGGGGTCCCACACCATATGTGTGATCCAAACTGAAGACTCCGCAAAGTTTGCTCAAACACAACCCGTGCTCCTGCCTTGCACAGTCATGTTCCTTGACAGAGGTGAGGATGGAGCTGTAAGAGGGAGTCGAGCCCCTTCCTGGGTTGAACACCACGCTGAGAGGGGGTCCTGCTGTGGAAGGGGCACTAGCAAGGGACAAGGGGCCGGGGCCAGGGGTTGCCCTGGGCACCTGCAGTGCTGAGGGCTCCGGCAGTCCTGGGAGCTGAGTGTGCCAGGCACGGGGCAAGCGGCTGAGCTGGAGGTGCTCCAGCGGCAGGCATTTGTATGACGTGGGCTCGGAGGGACCCGTCTTGCCCCACCGCTGCAGGGGGTCGGTCCCAGGCACGTGTGAGTCCTGGCTCCCTGCACATCGGGCTTTGCACTCCCCTCAAATGGTCTCAGCCTCCTCCCAACCCCACAGAGCTTCTCAGCCCTGCCGGTAACTCCTATTTCCCCCTGACTTGCTGCTCGCACGGACCAGGCACGTTTGTTCAGCGGCATCTCCTGAAAGAAAGCAAAGGACCAAGAAGCCAGAGACACGGGGAGAGAGGTCCCTGCAGAGTGGAGTCCCTGGAGAGAAATGTCTTTGGGGGAGGTTTCTCATGTCAGGCCAGGCCAGGAGAAGCGATGAAACTGTGGACTGGGAAGGCTCCAGGAGGCAATAGCTCAAAGGGGCCGAGCTCTGCCTGCTAGCCTGCTTTATTAGCTCTCCTGACAGCGGTAACAACAGCAACAGCAACCACAACAGCTGCTGAAGACGGGCTGTTTACAGAGCATAGTCTCCTCTGAGCAAACACAAGCATAACTCTTGACACCTCGCTTCCCCCAAGCAGCCCCCTCCCGCCCCGCTCCTGGGAGAGGAACAAGCTCTGGGCCGGGTGGGGGGCTGGAGGGAAGCCTGTGATGCTGGCCGGGAGCTCCCAGGGGCCCCGTGACCCCAGGGGCCCCTGGGGTCAGCATGGCCCCAATCCTGTGGCCGTGGTCTCCCAGGGCATGGCCAGGCTGCACTGACCCATTGTGCCACACCACCTCTGTGGGAGGTGAGGGGTCCCCAGGCACTCCCTGTGCATGGAGGGCTGGGGGGGCCCAGGCTCTTGGGGTGCTGGGACCCAGAGATTGGGCTGTGGGACGTTGCCTGCTCTGGGAGCAGAACAGGCACCCCGGGCGACTCGCTCACATGTGGCTGTCCCTGTTGCTGCTCTCAAAACTTCAATCAAAAATCCCTCCAGAGGCCAGGACAAACCCCACTTCAGTTGTGGTGCCCCCCCAATGGCCAACAGATTTCCCTGCCTTCCCACCACGGTCTGACCCCGCCACCCTGAGCCCCAAGGAGCAGAGACGGGTGAGGGCTTTCCAGCAAGGAAGGAGGGGTGAGAGGGGAAGTTTGCTCATCCAAGGGCTGAAGGAAGGCTCTGGGACGCACGGGGGCTTCCCCACGCCTTGCACCCCAAGGTGAAAGGCCAGGGGCAGAGCACAGCTGGGGCCAGAGGAGCACAGCTGGAGCTGGGGCTGCCTGACTTAGTCAGGGAGGGAGGGAGGGAAGGCTGTGGGGAGGGATGTCCATGACTTTTTCTGGGAATGCTGTCTCAGAGCCCAGCCAGAACTAGGGCCATGCCTCCCCACGCTCCTTTGCCTAAACTTCCCACCCTTTGATACAGCTCCTTGATGCTACCAGCTGGTTTCCAAGGCTGGGCCTGGCAGAGGAGGGAGGAGAGTTGGGGTCGGCCCTTTTTGGCTCCTCAGGCTAGAGAATGACATCCTTAGCTGCATCAAGAGGGCAGGCGCGGCGAGAGGGATGATACTGGAACAATCGAGGTTGGAGAGGTGTCCAAGCTCAAGCTCTGCAAGCAAGACCAAAGCAAGCCCTGCCTCTGGTGACTCGGCTTCCCAGATCACCATGGGATGGAAGGGGACCCTCTGCTGAGGAGCTCTCATGGACAGATGTCCCCACCACAGACATGTACAACTCCTCCAAGGGTCACTCCGGGAGCCTCAGTAGAAGGCAGAGGCAGCCCTAGGCAGCACTTGGACTTGAGGGACAGTTCCTCTCCCCAGGGGGAGGTGCCAGCCAAGGAGCCTTTTCCTAAGGGAGCTGGACAGACCATGGAGGCTGTTACATAAGAAAAAGCTCCAACGTGAAGATGGCTTCCAAGACCTGCGCAAGAGAACTTGACCGACAGTGACCTGCCCTGTGCAAGAGGGTCTGCTCGTAGAAGAAACCAGACCAAACCGGCTGAAAGTGGCAAAGTTGCAACAAAATAGTGCAAACTCTGCTAATAAGTATGCATTAAGCACGCTTGCACGGGGGGTCGCGTGAAGAAATACTCAAAAGCGCATGGTAACAAGTGATGTCATGGCCAAAGCCAATAGGTTATGTAAACTGTAAAAATGAATATCTGAGTAGTCTTAAAACTGTATATAAGGAATGAAGTGTAACATGGGGTCCCTTTGGGCTCCCAGCCGAGAGGCACCTTAATGCCGGCAATAAAAGCTAGTGTGTACTTCTGCTGCCTTCTTTCCGGTACCTGTGCACAAGCTAGGGGAAAAGAAGAAAATGTGAGCAAGTCCTTTTTGCTAACGATTTGGCGACCCAGGTGGGACTCTGTGGGTTTCCGACCTGGTGAGTGTAGCTACCACATACAACACAGCTGGCGCTGGGTGAGTTCACCCCATTGTCCTTGCGGGGTCCGTGTTCACCGGGAAGGTACTGAAACCGGGGGCAGCGTAAGTCATGGGGGGTTCAATAGGTAAGGAAAAACGGGGTTCGCCGCTGGCAGAAATTCTGCAAAACTGGAAGAAAACTGATGGTACTTCAGGACTCACTAAAGCTCGAAAGCTCGAGCCATAGTTCTCTGCCAGGATGAGGGGCCAGCTGAAACTCGGGAGGAGATGCCGTTCGAGCAGTGGCCCCTGGAAGGTTCGTCTGATATGAGCAAGCTGACTTTCCTGCATCAACGCTTGGAGGATCAGAAACCTTAGCAAATGAACTACTGCTCTTAGCAAATGAACTACTGCTCTGTCTGGGATAACTGGGCTTTTAAACAACCAGGCGGATACGGGGATTTGGCTAAGGTAAGACAGATGGTAAAGCACCCAATGCCGGGAGACTCAAAGTCTAAACCCTACCCTCGCTCTGCTTCACCCTGCACCTGCTCCTGCTACTCCTCAGACCCCTATGCTGTACCCGCCGCTTCCTCCTGAAAATCACGCTCCTGCTTTGCAAGCTCCTATGAGCTTGCTAGTGGCTAGTCCGGCTGCAGGAATGCCTGTGGCAGCAGGACAGAAACCACCCCCTCCAATATTACATGCCTATGTTTATCAGCCATGGGCTCCAGGAGATTTGACTCAAGGGGCGCAACAGATGCCCTGGGTACGTGAGGACCCAGAAAAGGTTGCCCAACTCTTCTCTACAATAATAGAGGGACATCACCCCTCTTGGAGGGATGTTCAAGTGCCGTTGCAGCAAATATTTTGGTTGGGAGATAGAGATCGGATTTGGGAAAAAGAGAGAGAATTAGCAAGTCGTGATGGAAACAGACAGCCTTGGCCAAGCGTGGACCCTAATTGGGATTATAAGAATGCAAATGACCGAGCTGCCTGTGAAACAGCTTGCCATAATCTGGTCCTGGCAATAAAGGCTGCAGGACAAACCGGTGTCAACTGGGAAAGAGTTCGGGAAGTGAGGCAAAGATCAGAGGAACACCCGAGCGACTTCGGGAGTCGCTTGCGGCAAGCATTGTTGCGATACGGAGGAAGGACGGAAGGTGACTTTAATGACGAATTGGCAGTGAGTGCATTTGTCCAACAGGCAGCCCCAGACATTCATAAATACTTTGTGAAGCACGCTCCAGGATGGCAGGGGGAAAAAAAATCCACAAAAGATATTGTCTCCGGCAGCGTATGTATATGACGGTAGCTCATAAAGACCAAAGAAAGAAACGGAAAGAAGAAAGTGAGAGGAAGTGAGTATGTTGGCAGTAGCGATGGGAGGAATCCCGCTGACGAGAGGAAGATGAAGGAATAGGAGAAGGGGTGTGGGAACAGCAGAAGCAATGAGAAGAGGACAACTGGACCCAAGTCGTTGCGCACGCTGTAAGAAACCAGGCCACTGGAAGAGAGATTGTCCATTTTGGCCACGAATGACCAGAGGATTTGGGTGGGAATCCCCCTGTTTGGAAGCCGCCAAGCAGCGAAAAGGTTGAGGAGCTGGCAGAATTCCCTCAGCACGACTCTCAACAATGACCGGAGGTGGGAGAGCCTGTAACCCTTGCGGCGTGCGAACCACTGGTAGGAGATCGTGCTCAAGTCGTGATAAAAGTCAGTAATCACACTTTAGAATTTCTGATAGACACGGGTGCAACCGACCCTATGCTAAATCAATACTGAGGTGAATTAAGTCAGGAGAAAGTACAAGTGCAGGGAACCGAGGGGCACCCGGTGACACTGGGGATAACAATCCCTTTATTAGTAGAAGTTGGCCCACATGCATTATACCCTCAGTTTGTGATAATGGAAGGCAGTCCAATTAATTTATTGGGGAGGGATTTACTGGAAAAATTGCAGGCAGGAGTTATGTTTGAAAACAGGGGCATAGCGTTGGAACTGCCAGAAGTCATTGCTCAGATAACGATGGCTGAGGACTTCCAAGCGATACCCCAAGAATTGAAAGATGTCCATAAGCCGCCTGGAAAGAAAGAGAGTTTCTAACCATCAGCGCGACACAAAACAGCACATCGAGAACAAAGTTTTGGATCTTCTACATGCTCTAGAAAAAACAAAACAAGTAGCAGTATTACACCATAAAGCCCACCAGCGAGATACTTCTGACCTGACTGAAGGAAACAATCTTGCTGACGGTGCGGCTAAGGCAGCAGCTTTACAACCCTTACAGGTCCAACCAAAATACAAGAAGAAATGCTAATGACCATAACTGAAGAAGAATTAAAAAGAGAACATGAAATCCTGCCCACAGAAGAAACTGAAAAATCGAAACTTTCCGGAGCAAAACAGATAAATGGAATCTGGACATTAGAAGGAAAGCCTCTTCTCCCCAGGATTATGTTGATACCTTTGGTCAGAGAACTCCACCATCGGACACATGGAGGAGCACCTTATCTAGAAAATCAGGTCTCTCAATCATGGCAGGTGGCACCTGGATTGACCCAAGCAATATTACAAGTCACAAAAGGATGTATGAGATGTGCAGAATGTAACGCAAACTCCAAAATAGAGGCAAAACCAAAACGAGGGTGCCCTTGGGCCTGGGTGCTGTTCCAGAAACTACAGACTGACTTCCAAGTTGTGCCTCCCAAAGACAGACAAAAAAACACCTACTGGTTATAATGGATCAAGTATGCCGTTGGGTAGAGGCATTCCCTACCCAAAAAGCAACTGCTCAAGTGGTGGTTAAAGCTTTACTGAAAGATACCGTACCACATTTTGGAGTGCCTGAAGAAACAGACTTTGATAAAGGATCGCATTTTACAGCTGAAATATTAGAAAACCTATATAAAGTTTTAAGAATTTGACAAAGACTGCATACACCTTACCACCCGCAATCCTCGGGACAGGTAGAGAGAATGAACCGTACTCCGAAGAGTAAACTGGCAAAGATTTGTAGAGAAACTCAATTAAAATGGACAGAAGCTTTACCATTATCACTATGGGAATTAAGGCGATGCCCAAACTCAGGTCATAAATTAACTCCTTTTGAGACTCTCCTCGGAAGACCAGATGGAATTCCAGGAACCTTTTTCCAGCACACACAAGCCTTCTGGCAGTGGATGAAGCAGCGACCCAGTATGTCTTACAGCTACAAGATAGTTTTAAAAAGAAATGGTATCAAGCTGTAATTACGCAAACTTTACCTTTAGGAAAGCATTTGCGTCCATATCAACCCGGAGATTGTGTCATGACAGAGGTCTGTAAGACTAAAGATGCATTACAACCCAAGTGGGAGGGCCCTCTGCAAGTATTGCTATGTGCTTATTCTGCTCTCAAAGTCGCAGGTAAAGACGCAGGGATCCACCACACTCAGGTGAAAGCTGCACCGAACTCCCGGCCTTGATCCCCCTTTTGCTGCTGTTGAACACAAGCAGAGAAATTCCACTACAGCACGTAACTCCGAGTTCAAACTGGTGCCTATTATTAGCAAAGACTGCCTTCAATAATTCAGCCAAATTCTGTGTATAGAATGGGTCGGGTATCGTGAAAGTTGCAACTACATGTTTCGTAGGCCAAGCACACCTCGGTCACTCATACGTAACGACTCAAACTTGTCCAGCTTTGAGGTGAACATAACCTACAGTCAGCTTCCCAGTATAGGGAAAGTCTCAACACTGGCTGCATGGACAACTCAACATGCTATGTGATTCCAGCTTCTCAGTGTTACTCCAGTCAAATCCTGCATGTGCATGGTTGATGCTACTGCACCATCAGCACACTTGAACAACGGTGATTTAATCTGTAACACAGCAACAAAGGTTTCCTGTTATTCCACTGATATCTATCTCCCTAAAGGATGGTTTCTATTGTGTAAACTTCAGGCCTATAATTATGTACCCAAAAATGCAACCAGAGGTCCGTGCACACTTGCAAGACTTGCAGTCTCCCTACTAACAAGAAATACCTCAGCCAAATATAACACAACGAGAAGCAGAAGGAGCCTACCTCAGGCTCTACCACCGGATTGTGACTCAAATGTAAGTCTGTTCAGCAAAGCAGAAGCAGTGGCCTTAAGCATCTCATTAGTGGGAGTCCCTGCACTAGCACTAGGTGCCAGCCTCCCACTGACAAAGGTGGCCTGTACGCTAGCAAAAACTCTGAATGCCACCTCCACTTGGATTGCATTCTTACAGGAGGAAGAAGAATCGAACAGGGAAGCAATCTTACAAAATAGAGCAGCCGTAGATTACTTGTTACTGAGGGCCAACCATGGCTGTGAAGATTTTGAAGGACATGGTTGTTTCAATCTCACAGGTGACAGTAAACCTACAGAAGCCCAACTGAAAAACTTTAAAGCTTTAGTACAAAACCTAAGACAGGACCCGAAAGGAAGAGAAAGGTGGAATTGGTTGTCAAATCTATTTCCTTCTACTGCCCCAATATTGAAACAATTTATCAGTTTGATATTAATGATATTAGGAGTTTTACTTATTTTGGGGATTACGGTCTGCTGGTTCACTCAAGTATGCCCAACCTGTCTTGCTCAAATTAGTGGATACAAATACTATTCTGCTCCAATTTAAGGTGTGTAGGTATGCACGAAACAAAAGGAGGGAATGTTACCTAAGAAAAAGCCCTAATGTAAAGATGGCTTCCAAGACACGCGCAATTGAACTTGACCAACAGAGCCCTTGCCTCTCCAAGTGGGTCTACTGTTAAAGCAACCAGACCAAATGGGCTGAAAGCAGCAAAGTTGGAACAAAATCTTGCAAGCTCAGCTAGAGAAATATGCATTAAGACTGCTTGCATGGAGGGGTTGCATGTACAGATACTCAAAAGTGAAGGGCAACAGACAATATCATGGCCAAAGCCAATAGGTGGTGTAAAGGGTAAAAAGGAATAGGTGAGTAGCCTTGAGATTGTATATAAGGAATGAAGAGTTGTAATACGGGGTCCTTCTTGTGCTCCCAGCCGAGAGGCACCTTTATTGCCGGCAATAAAAAGGGGTTTTAACCAGTGTGCACTTCTGCTGCCTTCTCTCCGGTACCCATGCAAAACTAGAAGAGACGAAAATGCGAGCAAATCCATTTTGGTAACCTGTAATACTGTATAGGCACTTGGTGCTCCTGTGATGGACTGTTGCCGTTGTTGATTGTTGCTGTTAATGATTGTTGATAATTATTTGTACTAGCTGGAGAGAGATATATACACACATTTGCTTTTTCAATCCTGGGCATACTTGCTAGTGGGGATGTCGTGGCATTGGTGGCAATCTATACTACAGCAGAGAGGTTCAGAGGAGGAAGCCCCCATGGCCATGTGTCTCAGGGGATGCGAGACACCCCTGTCTGCAGTCTCGCCCCCCCGCTGGCCAGGGAGCCCTTTGGGTCTGGCCCCCGGCCGAGGAGGACAGCAGGAGGGTGCTGGGTTTCTTCTGCCAGGGGAAGGGGTGGCCAAGGGGGATGCGATGCTGTCCCCCCAGTGCCTGGAGGGGGTTGCACCCCCTCCTCCGGGGCAGCTCCCCAGGGCTTTGTGTGTGACACTGCTGTCACAGTGCCCCGGGGCAGACAGAAGGGGATCCTCCGGTACCCCCTGCCAGGCTGCCCTGCGAAAGGGGGGTTGCCGCCAGGACAGAGCCCCCCCCAGCCCAGCCCTGGGGCTCTCCCAATGCCCTTCCAGGGCACCCTGACAGGACAACGGGAACCCGAGGGACACCGAGCAGCTGCCACAGAACGGCCAGGGCACCAGGGCTGGGATCTCGGGCCACAGCAGGAGGGGAGCGCTCTGCAGCTGCGTCCCCATTTGGGTCGGACACCTCTGCCCTCCCCTTCTCAGCCCCCCCCAGTGCTCGCCTCTCCCTCACCACCCTGCCTGGGGCGAGCAGAGCAGAGCCGAGCGGAGCCGAGACAAGGCAAGCCGTGCTGATCATGCCTAGTCAAGATGAGACGAGCCCCACCCCACTACACCCCTCCTGCCAGCCCTAGCCCCACATCTCGCTGCCCCTCCCAGCATCTTCTCTGCTACCCCCCCCTTCAACCCTCCATTCCCCTTCCCTTCCCTGGGGCTGCTACACGGGATCTCCAATCCCTAAAGCAGAGTGCAAAAGACTCCGGGCAATACCTGGGAGGTATCTCGGGTGGATCCAGGACGTGACAGTTTCCTCCAAAAGGGAAAAATCATCTCGGGTATCTTCCTTGGAGGAGTCTGGGGCTGCTACCCGGGATCTCAGGTCCCCAAAGCAGAGGTCAAAAGACTCCGGGAGATGCCCGGGAGGAGTCTTGGCTGAATTCTGGTGGAGAGAGTTTCCTCAAAGTGAGAAAAATCATCTCTGTATCTTCCTTGGAGGAGTCTGGGGCTGCTCTCAGGAATCTAAGGTCACTAAAGCAGAGGTCAAAAGAGCCTCGGAGATGCCTGGGAGGAGTCTCAGGTGGATCCCGGAGGAGGGTGCTTCTATCAAGAGAGACAAATCATCTCGGGTATCTTCCTTGGAGGAGTCTGGGGCTGCCACTCGAGAGCTCAGGTCCCTAACTCAGAGGTCAGAAGACTCTGGGACATGCCTGGGAGGAGTCTCGGGTACATCTGGGAGGTGACAGCTTCCTCCAAAAGAGAAAAAAAGTCTCGGGCAGCTTCCGTGGAGGAGTCTGGGGCTGCTACCCAGGATCTCCGGTCCCTAAAGCAGAGGTAAATATGACTCTGGGAGATGCCTGGGACATGTCTCAGGTGGATTCCAGAGGAGAGAGTTTCCTCAAAAGAGAAAAAAACGTCTCGGGCAGCTTCCGTGGAGGAGTCTGGGGCTGCTACCTGGGATCTTAGGTCCTTATAGGAGGACGTCAGAAGGCTCCGGGAGATACCTGGCAGGAGCCTCGGGTGGATCCTGGAGGAGAATGCTTCTACCAATAGAGAAAAATCATCATTGGCCCGGGGGTCCCTGTGTCTGTGGCAGCGACTGCCCTGATGATGGTGTCACCGACGCAAAGGGACTCAGCCAGTTCTCGTGATTCCGGTGTTCTCTAGAGGCGTATGGTGCCAGCCGGCACTGAGGCTGCGCCAGCCCTTGGCTGCACCCACGGCAGACTTTGCCTTGTGCTCAGTGCTGCTGGTCAGCCTGTGCCTGCCGCCGGGCTCGTTAGCCAGCCACGTCTGGGCTAGCCCCGCTCTCGAGACGATACATCCCACGCGTGAAGCGTTGCCTGGGATTGCCCTGAAAGTGGAACAACTCTGGAGCGTTTTCCTGCTGCTGCTGCTCCCGTCCGTGCGATGTACGCGGCGGTTTCCCTCGCAGGTCTCTGCTGGTCTCTGCCCACAGGACGTGACCCCTTGGGCTCCATTTGTGCAGCCCTGCCCCGCTTGCTGGGGATGGAAAGCAGCGCGATCCTGCTGCAGCTGCCACGGGGACAAACCCACGGGGGAGAAGGGGTGGGCTGGTGTGAGGGTGGGTGCCGTGGGAGGACAGCGGGGCTGGGTGGGCTCTGGGCAGCACCGCCCGGGGCTGTCCCTGGCAGGGGTCTTCCCGGCCTGGCCCCCAGGATGTTTGACGATGCCGGTGCCTGCTTTTCCAGGGAGGAGCTGACAGGACCTGGACAGGAGCGTGAGGAAGGGCAGCTGCCAGGCTTTGTGCTCCCTGGGGACACTCGGGGCTCCCACAGGGCCGGGCCGGGCCGGGCTTCTCCCCTCCCCCGTTTTCGTAAAGAAGTTTTCTTGATAACTCTTGTTAACTGCTGGTAAGTGCATCACAGAATGATGTAGGTGGGAAGGACCTTTGGAGGTCTCTAGACCAGCCTCCCGCTCCAAGCAGGTTCAGTTAGAAGAGATTGCTCAGGTCCTCCTCTACTTGAGAGTCTCCAGTATCTCCAGGGATGGAGATCCCACACTCTCTCTGGACCCTGTTCCAGTACGTGACCCATCTCATGGTAGTTTTTCTCCCTCGTGTACCTAGTTGGAGTTTCCTATGTTTTAACGCGTGCCCACTGCCTCTTGTCCTATCACCATGCACCTCTAAGAAGAACCCAGCCTTGTCCCCTCTGCGCCCTCCTATTAGGTAGTTGAAGGCAGCAGTTAGGATCCCCACAAGCCTTTGCTACTCCAGACTGAATAAACCCAGCTCCCCCCACCTCTCCTCATGCATCCTGTACTCCCAGCCCCTGGTCACCTTGGTGGCCTCCACTTGATTTGCTTCTGTGTGTCAGTGACGTTTTTTATGTATTTATTTGGGAGCCGCAAACTGGACACAGTACTGCAGATGGGGTCTCACCAGGGCGGAGCAGTTTTTGTGAGGCTCCACGTTAACTTTGTTTGACTCCCAACTCTGCTTACACTCTACTGGTTTTTTGGATGATAAAATGCAAATTGTTACTCCAGAAACTTAAGACCTTCTCATTCCCTGTAGATTGACATGAACGCCATCTTTTTTTTTTTTTTTATGAGAACGATGTTTGGGACCTATAGATGTGTCCTGAGAGGCAGGAGGAGTCCAGGTGCTGCCTAGAAGCACCAAAGTGGTGCAAGCACTTGTCTGAGCCAGGTTCCCCAGGCTGGGCTGCCGTCAGAAGCCAGCGAGCACTGACTGCCTCATGGTTCGTCAAGGAGGAGCTCTGCATTTTAACGGAAAGGATGCCCTTTGCAGAGCAAAGGGAAATTCTGACTGTCCTGCCCCAAGGAGGCAGATCAGTGTCTGCTTTCGTTGTTTGTTTAGGTTTTTATTTAGTCAATTAGAAGCCTCTTCTTTTATACCAAAATCGGTCTTTGTGGTTGGCACAAGAGAACTAGTTGGGACATTGTTTTCCCTACAAATGTCACTGTTAGGCTTCCGTGGGGTGAAAAGTGGCTTTATTTTGATCATTGCTCAGCTAGGTCACTGATCATCGGAGCTTTTCAGCTGCGTCTGTTTTAGAAGTAAAACGTGGCTGCCCGACAGGCTCAGGACAGATATCTCACAGGGAGTTTCCTCTCAGAAAACCCAGGTGAGACGAACGCTGCTGCTGTTGCATTTCTGTGGCCCTCCAGGAATCACACTCTGTGTGTGTGGAGTGAAGGAATGAAAAAACCTCCGGGAATCTTTGCATGAAAGGTGCCTAAAACAAGAATCGGCAAACCCGGCATCATTGAAATTTGGGAGAGAAAGGGATGAGCTACCAGGGCCACTGTCAAGGGACTGTCATTAGGCACCAGAGTTAACATTGACTTGAGAGGCCCGGGCAGAGCCCAGACCACTTTGAAAGCAGTTGCAAGGCCTGCCACAAGGTAAAGGCCAATTCCTCTGATGCTTTGGGCTCACACCGGAACCCAAGGCGCTCCAAGCCCCAAAATGCAGCTGCCTCTGAAGTGCAGCAGCAGCCGGAGCCAGTGCAGAGCCGTGGGGAGCTGGAGCAGGGGGAGGTGGCAGCCCCGGGTGACCCAGAGCAGAGGTGCAGCAGGGAGCTCTGTGGGGCAGAAAGGGAAGGGAAGGAAAGGAGGTGCTTGTAGCGGCTGAGGATCGACCCCCAGCCTCCCTGGCGGCAGGTCAGACGTCTCCTGGAGCCTCCCCCACAGCTGCCACGCCACCTCTGCAGCACAGCCCCGGCCACCTCCAGCACCCGCCACCAGCACGTCCTGCCCCCCTGCCCACTCCCACGCCTGCGCCAGGGCTGGAAAGGGGTTGCCGAGCTGGGGCACACGGGGCACTTTGTGCCATGTCACGTCACGTCACGTCACGCCATGCCATGTCCACCCTTCCCACCTGCAGCTGGGGCCAGTCCCCAGCGTCCCCAGGGACCTGCCCAGAGTCCTGTCGTGCAAATGATGCAGCAAGGTGCTGCTGAGCGAGCGTCGCCAGGGCCTCTGAAACGGGGTCCCCCTTGGTCAGAAAGCTCATCAACAAGCTGTCCCGTCCCCGCCTGAGGTGTGCTGGCGGGGGTCCCCTCCACAGGCGTCCTCACGGAGGCATCTCTGCCTGGACCAGGAGACCCCCCCGCACCCCCCCGGGGCAGCTTTCACCAGAGACACCGCAGAGGCCATTCCCTGCCCCCGGTGCTCAGAGTTTGGCCACGTCCCGGCGCACACAGCCAGGAGTCGGTCGCGCTCGGAGCTACCCGATCAGCTCAAGGCACGAACATGCCAGTCGGGGCGTTTTCCCCCAAACCCACGGCAGGGCTGTGCCCGCTGGAAGGACGCGGGTACGCAGGGCTGCCAACGCGCCCTTGGGCAGCACAGTCCTGCCCGCCAGCCCCTCGCCACCACCAGCACCCCGAGGCGAGCCCGGCCCCGTCTGCAGCCGCCCCCCGCCCCGGCGGGGGTCCCCCGCCCCAGGCGGGCACCGGCCCCTCGCCCAGCGGCGGGGCGGGGCGCGGACCTCCGCGCCGCTGGTGGGGGGCGCGGCCCTCTGCCGGCTCCGCTCGGCTTCGTTCGGCTGGGCTCGGCTGCGCTCGGCTTTGTTCGGCTCGGCTGGGCTCAGCTGCGCTCGGCTCGGCTCGGCTCGGCTGCGCTCGGCTCGGCTGCACTCGGCTTTGTTCGGCTCCGCTCCGCTCCGCTCCGTTCGGCTCCGCTCGGCTGCGCTCGGCTCGGCTCCGCTCCGCTCCGTTCGGCTCGGCTCGGCTCCGCTGCGGCCACAGCCCCGGCCCGGCCCCGCCTGAGGCGAGGGCGGGTGGCGGGCGCGGCGGAGCTGGTGGCGGTGGCGGGGGCTCCTCCCCTTCATTGGAGCGGTGGGCTGCCCGGTGGTCGCCAGCGCGGGGGCTGGCCGGGGGCCTCGCAGGCCGGCAGAAGGGCTGAGGAGGCGGCGGCGGCGGCGGCGGCATCTCCCCTCTCAGCAGGCTGGGGCGCTGAGCCGGCGTCCGCGGCGGGTCCCGGCCTTCCCCCGGCAGGCCCGGCGAGCCCCGGCCCCGCCCTCCCGCCCCCGGCGCTGCGGGAGCAGCAGGGGACTGCCTCCCGCCGGTGGCTGTCCGGCGGAGGCTGGGGGGCACCGGGGAGATGTGCGGGTGCGGAGAGAAACGCGTTTCCCCTGGCTGTACCCGCAGGGGCTGCAGGGACCCACAGCAGCCGGGGGTGTCCCTCCCAGCGTGGTGTCGGTCACGGGCTGCAACACAGGCCTGCCGGGGCTGTCTTGCCAGCCCGCGGGGCAAGAGGCCTGTAAAGCTTCAGGGACGGTGGCAGTGACATGTCCGGAGCAGTGCAGCTGAAGGCGGGTAGCCATCAGCTCGGAGTCTGTCCTCTAACCCTGCTCAAAAATACCCTGCTTGATTGGAACGGACACTGAATCAGCGGTTTTCTGACTTGTGGGAGATCCTGGTAGGAAACGTGTTCTCTCTGCAAATGTCCTCTAGAGGAAAAACTGCGTGTAATCTTTTCTTCTCGTCTGTCAGAATGAGATGTGGTGAAGGGTTTTAGTAATTTACCTTTGACTCTCCTCCTTCCCTAGGCTGGCATTCAGGGAGAAAGAACGATGTCATTGAAACCACTTACCTGTCCCTTGCCTGAAACAAGCTTTCTTCACGCAGGCAGGCTTGTGTACAAATGTAAAATCTGGTATGGCAACTTCAGCAGGTAAGCATGTTAAAGCTGAAAAGTCAGCCTGCAGTTTGATGACTGCAGGTAGCAGGGAGTTAATAGGAGACCCTAAATTCAGATCTTGGGAGCTCCTTGTTTCCTGCCTGCTTTCACTGGCCGTGAAAGTGGTCACTTAAAAGTTGCTACTGCACTTGCATACGCTGAGCATTGGCCTAAGAGAGTAATCTGAGCTGTAAAAAACACTCCTATTTCACTGCCATGTGCGGATTTTGTGCTTCAGTGGAAAAAGAGGCTGTTTTTGCTGACAGTATTTTGAAATTTTGTGTTTAACTGGGAAGCTCCAGAGCCTTTGTAGTTGTTTAACCCCTGCTGGCAGCTAAGCCCCACACGGCCGCTCACTCACTGCCCCGCAGTGGCATGAGGGAGAGAATCGGAAGGGTAAAAGTAAGAAAACCCATGGGTTGAGATGAAGACGGTTTAACAAGTAAAGCAAAAGCCACGCAAGCAAGCGCAGCAAAAGAAGGAATTCATTCACTCTTTTCCACTGGCAGGCAGGTGTTTAGAGCCATCCCCAGGAAAGCAGGGCTCCATCACACGTAACGGTTACTTGGGAAGACAAACGCCATCGCTCCGAACGTCCTCCCCTTCCTTCTTCTTCCCCCAGCTTTATATGCTGAGCATGACGTCATACGGTGTGGAATATCCCTTGGGTCAGTTGGGGTCAGCCGTCCCAGCCGTGTCCCCTCCCAACTTCTTGTGCCCCCTGTCGTGGTTTAACCTCAGTCGGCAACTGAGCACCACGCAGCCGCTCGCTCACTCCCCCCCGGTGGGATGGGGGAGAGAATCGGAAGGGTAAAAGTGAGAAAACTCGTGGGTTGAGATAAAGACAGTTTAATAGGTAAAGCAAAAGCCACGCATGCAAGCAAAGCAAAACAAGGAATTCATTCACTACTTCCCATGGGCAGGCAGGTGTTCAGCCATCTCCAGGACAGCAGGGCTCCATCACGCGTAACGGTTACTTGGGAAGACAAACGCCATCGCTCCAAACATCCCCCCCTTCCTTCTTCTTCCCCCAGCTTTATATGCTGAGCATGACGTCGCATGGTATGGAATATCCCTTTGGCCAGTTTGGGTCAGCTGTCCTGGCTGTGCCCCCTCCCAGCTTCTTGTGCCCCTCCAGCCTTCTCAGTTGGTAGAGCATGGGAAGCTGAAAAGTCCTTGACTAGTGTAAACACTACCTAGCAACAACTAAAACATCAGTGTGTTATCAACATTGTTCTCACCCTAAATCCAAAACACAGCAGTGTACCAGCTACTAGGAAGGAAATTAACTCTATCCCTGCCGAAACCAGGACACCCCCCAGCCTGCTCGCTGGTGGGGTGGGGTGAGAAGCAGCAAAGGCCTTGACGCTGTGTAAGCACTGCTCAGCAGTAACTAAAACATCCCTGTGTTATCAGCACTCTTTTCAGCACAAATCCAAAACAGAGCCTCATGCTAGCTACTGTGGAGAAAATTGACTCTATCCCAGTCAAAACCAGTACAGCCTTGGAGCTCTGTACTCAACGTATGTGCTTATTTCTTGGGCTGTCTGCTGTTAGCGATGTGCCTTTCTCTGGCCTTGCAATCTGGCACTCGAGTGTGGGCGTAGGAAGAGTCTTTGGAAGCTCTTACTGGCTGCTGGCAGCAGATGTTTGTTGTGCTCTCGGGATTTTTTCTCTCAAGGTTCCCTTTCCACTGCCACTCCTGTTTCAGATGTGTTTGTGGCAAACCTGTCCTGTTGTTTTGAAACAGGACAGCGTGCCTCTCCTTGCAGGCGGAGGGGCTGAGCAGGACTTTTCGCATAACTGCTTGTCTCAGCTTCTGGAAGGCACTGTAGTGGCAAGGCTGAGAAATGAGAGTGAAGGGAGCGTATTTTAGTCTGTGGTACCACAGGCATGCAAGGAAGAGAAAGGAAAACAGCCTTTGGGTGTGCAGGGGACAATGAATAGGAGGGTTGTGGGAGGTAACAGTTGTGTGGTAAGCCTCAGATAGGAAGTCCTAGTTAGTAGCCAGCAAAGTAACGAAAGCACAGGGTGCTGAGTGGTCTGGTGAGATGGGGGAGATGCCAAACAAGAAAAGAGGGTGATCTTTCAGAGGTGAAAAAAAGACTTTCCCTGAGGGTATTGCCCTGGAGGAATCTGCTTGTGTCTGCTGGTCACATTAACACAGAGATGATGGGCAAGTGCTTTTGCGAGTGGGCAAAACCTTGACCAGCTCACTCAAGGAGCTCTGGAGCTTTTAATTTGAGAGGGGACTCAGAATCCTGGAGGCTGCGGGCTATAGTAATCACAGAAGTTTGAGCTACTCTGGCACAAGAAGATGGAGCTGCTCAGGTTTAAGGGTAGTATTCCAAACCAGGTGCTTATAGATCGTGTCCTGCTGAAGGAGTGTTCTGTAGAGCTCAAACTTGGTCTGAAAGTTGAGGATTTGTTGCTGTGTCAGCCTCTGATAAATAATTAATAATGATGGTATTCATAAATAGTAATTAAAAAAACCCCAAAGCAGTGGCTCAGCATAATCTGGCTCCCTGTGTACATCCTTCAAGGCTGTGATCGTCAGCAGACAGCAGTTCAAGGTTGATGCCCTCAAAGGCTTTTGGAAGGTCTTGTAAACTTGTTGAGGTTAAATCTCTTTTCAGATGGTGGCAACCATGCTGAAACTGAGATCCTTTTGAGTCAGCAAGTATCCCTGCTGATAAGAGAAACAGACCAGCATTGTGCCATCCCGACAACCCTGTTTTCATGCCAGTGAGGTTGCGGCAGGACTAAAATGCCATAGGCAATGACTCAAGCATCTGCCTGTAGAGTGGCTTTATGAGTGGGAGTGGATTTCCTTTTGCAACCAGACGTGCACAGCCATTGCCAGAGCCTGGGTTTACTCTGGAAGTGACTGCTGTTAGCTGCAGAAGAACTGAAGAGAATGCGCTATGAACATCATGCCAATTAGGCTGTCTCCAGACCTGAAGCTACGTTAAATGTCGTGCAACGCTGGTCTCCTTTTTCCTTTGTAGCAGTAGGCCGGCTCTTTGAAATTCTGCTGCATGACTTTATTTTGGGATGAATAGAAACGCAATTGTTTCTTTAGCTTTGCTTATTAGCATTTTGCTGGAATAGCGTCAGATCCAGGAGGATTAACCTTCCTCCTTGTTTTGTTCTCTGTGTTGATTTTGGAGAGGAAGATCAACATGGTCAAACATATAGCAAAAGCAACTCCTTTTACAGCGAAACTCGTGAAACTCTTCCCCATCGTGTCATGGTTTGTGGTGAATACAGGTTGCTTATTGAAAGCATCTGGATTCACTCCCAGTTCATAAGAGAGAGTAAAGGAGTAAGTCCCAAGTGCCTACATAGCCTTATGCCCAAAGCAATGCTGTCGGTTAGCCTGCAGATTTGGGAAGTGAAACTCCTTTTGCCCACAATAAGATGGTGACCGATCTGAGGACAGGTTCCCAAAAGAACATTGAAAGAGTTGCGAGAGCTGATCCCAGCTGATCGTAGAGCTGATTGCCTACCCGTGTGCGCAGGCTTTTGGTAGAGGAAGGCCGTCTTCACTGAAGGTCTCCTGAATCCCCAGAGAAAAACAAGTAACAATGAAGGTTCTTCCCTTAACGATTCAAAGATGACTCCGTTTTTGCATCTCTACACTCCAGGCTTAAAAGAAAATAATCAACCCCTCCTCCCCAAGCTCCCCCCAACCCAACCAATGAATCCCCCCGCAGTCAGGTAGCAGCTCCGACATCCTTGTCCTGAGGCCCTGGGTGGTGCCTTGCTTTCTTCCATTCTTTCCACCGTTGTTTCCTCGTCACCACGGCAACGTCCCTTCCTGAATCGTACTTTTGTTTCCCTGCTGATTCATGAAGATTTCATGACCACAGCAGAAGTCTTGGGTGGGTGGTATCTGTCCTTCTGCTGCGGGGCGCTGTGTAATTCCTTTCATTAACTTGTTCCGTGTCAAGCAAGGAGAGAGCCTTTCTGAAGAGGAAGGAAAGTTCTCATCTCTGAGCAAGATCTGGCTGGGGCCCCTGAATGTGGAGGACATGAGAATGGCTGCCTACCAGAGCACAGACCAGAGAATAGTTGCATGCCATAATTCCTTACGCTCCACTTCATTTACTTATTTCCAAGGGACATTTGTGTGATTTGTTTACTTTTTAATGGGTTCGCATTTTCTTTAAGACCTTCTCTCTCCCTGTGCGTTTTATTGTTGGCCGATACCTAGCAGCAAACAACTTTTGAGAAGATGGCTTACAAAAGATGTAGTTACTCTTTGGGAACGCAGTTTGATGCAGGCCGTACACAACTCCCAGCATCACAGGGCCTAGCTCCAATGCTGTGAAGGCCCGTTCCTCTGCAGGTTTGCACCGTGGAGGGGATTAAGGGAGACGTCCTGCCGGTTCCGTCTTTTAGTCCCTTGAGCAGAATGGCATCGCGATAGCCTGGAAGACAGAGGTGCTTGGTCACAAACAATGAGTTCTGTTGTTGCCATCTTCTTCCTGAGACAGAAGAAAGCCCCTTCCATTCCCGAGGAAATGAGACAAATCTATTGCCTGCTTAAGAATGCTCCTGTTTCTTAATTTAAAAAAAATCTTCAGAGTACAGTAATGGCATTATAAATATTATTGAAGAAAACGTGCTGATTTCAATTGATATGGAAAATTATGGTGTTACTAGAAAGGTCTTGAAAGGTGTTACGAGAACAAGTTTCCCGTTCGTAAAGCAGGCGTTTGTTGGGGCTGAATTACAGTTCCTTTGTAACTGAGTTGGGTCAATATTCAGAAAAAGAGGAATATGTTTATTTTTGAAACAGGTCAATCCTACATGTGTTTTGCTGGAAAAAAGGAGACTTCTTACATTTACAACTTCTTAAGTTTAAAAGCACACCTCCACTCTCCATAGTAATGCTTCTATGTTAATTCAAGATTAAGATGCTCATTCCCTTCAATTTCTATGAGTCTGTTAGTGCGGTGCACTCTAAGGTGATGGGAGGGAGCGGGGCGAAGAAGGGGAGGAAGAACAGCAAAATATCGCGAACCTGCTCTTCCATGATTCATGCAAACTGTAAAGGAATTTTAAATTTTTCCCAAGCCTTGAAACTGTACTTGACAGTGGAATTGTGGCTGTATTGTTACTATTCTTCCTTCCTTCCTTTTTTTGGCCTCTCCAGGAAGCGATTCGAATAATCCCTGGAAATCTTGATGATTTACATCCATTTTCTACAGACCACTTCCCTATCTTTCTGTGTATCCTTTCTTTCCTACTCACAAAAGAAAAGATTCGATGACTTGTATCTGTTGGGCATTGCTTAATTCGACATTCATGTCTAGTAGTGTGCAGATCTTTCGCTGGAGTACAACTCCTTTGAGCTTTGCAGCTTTACGTTAGCTGAAGATCCTCCGCAGTTGTTGCCTTCACCAGAGAGAACTGATGTGAAAAGAGTGTTCTGCAGTGTTTTCAGATGAACACCCCTGCGTTCCAAATCAGACTTAGCCAGAGAAAATGAACGTGTCTATATAAAGTCCCAGGAAGGCCACCGAGTGCGATTGCAAGCAAAGCTAGCGCATTGCTCAGAAAGGTTAATAAAACGTAAAACACTCCTTACAGGCTCAGCAACGTTGGCCCACTAGTAGAGAAGACTGCAGTAGTTTTCTTGTAAGGTACACTAGGACTAAATCACATCCGTGAGACTCTGGGGACGGATTGTACCTGCAAAGCCGTCTTCAGTCTGTATAGGAAGAAGTTTGAGCTTGAACTTGAGAGAACAGGATAGTGTTCCCATGAAATCTTATGTTGCCTAGAGGGATGTTGAGTATAAAAGTTGTTCTTGGGTGGGAGCAAGCGTGAGTATGTGCTTACGTACCCACATAGATGGCGGCGAGAAGCAAAAAGCACCTCACAGAGTGAGTTTTACGAGGAGAAGTAGTTGAGGTGAGGTAGCTGGAAGCCTAGACAGGCTTTTGAACACACAAAGCCTGCAGGATTGTCATGCAGTTATCCCAGTCCCGTCTTCAATGTAGTCTTTGTAGTCTAGAAATAAGGGTGAAGCAAATGTCCTCCACGCAGTATTCCCCTTATTTTGCTCATCCCCCTTACTCCTTTGGGACCAGCCACCAGAGTTTTTCCTTCTAGCCTAAAGTTTACAGGGGCATTTAGCTGCCGTCAGTCTGGCCTGCTCTCAAAAGACAGCGCTGTAAAAGCTTTGTGCCATTGCACAGCATAGGCATAGAGAAGCTAATATTTGAATATTGGCATGCACAGGTTTTGCTGAGTGTAGTTTCCTGGGGATTTCACTTTTGGTATGTAAGTGCTGAGGCATTTGAGATTGGATTATTCTGGCCGGCAGCTTTACTACAGGCTCCTCCTCCTAGATGTTCTTTCATCAGAGTGCACCAAGGGCCCAGCTAGCCTTCATCTCTTTCTTCCTGCCTGCGCAACTGGACAGAATTTAGCCATGTCTGCTGCATATTCTGCAGCTTATTAATTTGAATTGACAATAATTAAATTAAAGAAATGGTAACCGTTAATTAATGTTTCTGTTGTAGTTGCTGTAGTGTAAAGGGTTAAGAAGAAGTTACTCTCCTGATGCTCTTGTTGAAGAGAAAAGTAAGTTAGTTGAATGAGAGGCCTCTTCCGTCCTAAGGTGTGTCAATTTGTGAATCAGATCAGGCCCTCTGGCATCATCTCCTGTGATTCTGGGTGCCCCGGAGTAATGAACACCCAGGCGTTTCCGCCTCCCAGTCTTGGAAGACTGCCTTATTGCCACACCTCGTAATGACAGGCAAGAACGAGGTCGTCCTCTTCCTCTGTCAGAAGCTGGTATGTGTGATAGCAACTTACTCCTGTTACTGCCAGGACGAGAAAGTAGCCAAGAGCCTCTTCAGGCAGGAAGCACCCAAACAAACAAAGGCTCGTTGTTGCTTTGCTTCTCGAAAGCTCAGCTAGTTTTGCCTGCGTGCTTGAGGAGCGTTTGATTCACGAGTATGTATTTCTGGAACTTGGAAGTCCACCCACATGCTCAGCCAGCACTGGGCCCCGATGAGAACTGCAAGCTCAGAGGCCTGGCGCGATGAGTTGTCCTGCAATCTGTGTGTCGGGCTGTAGCGTAAATCTTAGTTAATGACCAGCTGTGGGAGTCCTTGAAGCCAAACTCAAACGACCAATTTCATCCCTTAAAGGAACCGATTGTGTCAGGTTTCATCTAGGCAAGTCTTGGGCTCCATCGCCAGTCCTCAGGATGTCAGTTTCTGCTAGCAAACGGACTGAAAGTATTCATTTTACCTGTTTCTTCCTGAGATCAGAGGCATGTAAGGAGACTGCTGTCTAGCGTCATCCGTTCTTGCACGCATGAGCTCCTTGGTGTCAGAACTGCCCCCCCAGGAAGGAGCGTCCGTAACTGTAACTGTTCTGTAACGTCTGTAACTGTGGCGGTTGTCATGTCAATTATGTTTTTTCCTCCCATTTTGAACTGTGAGGTAAATGTACTGATGCTACTCCTACGAATCCTAGTCCTTTTCAACTTTAAAAATAATTTTTAGAAGAATTACTTTTTGGTTAGGAAAGCTGATGAGGTTTTCTTCCTCGGGTTGGAAGAGCCTGGCACGTTGTTTCTTGTGGGAGGATGTCGGGACTGAAGGCAAATGCAGTCAAGGAAACACAACACTATTAATACACGTGACTGATGGGAGAGTGTCACCTGGCTGAGTGTTTCTTGTAATGCGTTACTAGTGTTTTTTCACAAAGTTCACACCGACAGGTTGTATTTGCTCCCTTATACATCTGTTCAGTGTGGTGTGACTTTTGAAGCTTTACAGGAAGACGTTGTCAGGACTCCTGCTCCTTTGAAATGTCAGTGCTTTGTTCTTAAGTCTTATCGTTGTTCTCAGGTTTGAGTAAATGGGAGAGAGTATTAAAGATGAGATTGAAACATGAGAATGTCCATCTTGTGCCTTACACATTTGCACTGTGTATCGAGAACTCAACTCATTTCAGCAAAACGTATCTTGTGGTAAGTCACTATGGTTACGTTTGGATGATTTCTGGAAACATCTGTGATCTGTATCTTGCTTTTCACTTTCCCTTCATCTACTGTATCTTTGAATTAGAGGGAGCAAAACTGCGTGCAGTATGGCTGTACGGTGGATTTGAAATAGAGCAGAACAATGCGTTCTCTTTTGTCCTGTATTGCTTTTCTACAGTGTCCTGAATCTCTCTTTGCCTTTTCAGCCATTGCTGATTCTTCAGCTAGTATTTTTATGAAGCAATGCCCAGTGGCTCCCAACCTTCATTCTTTCATGTCAGTAGCTAGGCTGGAGCCAGCACATGCATATGGAATGCATGTTTTTCTTCCTTGTGCTCGACTACGTTTGTTGACATTGAACTTCACGCTCTTTGTTTCTGTTTTCCTAAAGAAAGAATGCATTTGTTTTTCTAAATACTGATTGTAACACTGGTAGTAATGGTAGTAACGTCTTTCGTATAATTGGCAAATGTTCTCACCTCACTAGTGTCTCATTTTCCAGGTTTTCTGTGAATTCCCTGAACAGCCTCAGGCCCCAGCTGAGACCCCTGTGGGACTCTACATTTAACCTCCTCTGTTGTGAAAACTGAGTGTTTGTTCTTACTATTTCCTGTTCCGATTATTGGTCCCTGAGAAAAGTTGCTGTTTTTTCTTACGACTGCTTAGTCTGGTCTCCTTTATAAAAGGGACCACGATTCATTTCTTAGTCTCACCCATTTGCTTGCGTGTAGCGTCCCCTATCAAACATACCATGTTTGGATGTAAAAACTTCTAAACGTGGAGAATTCACTCACTGTCCTGTACGCCTTGCTCCAGTATTTAATTGCCCTCCCCAGATAGTTGTACAGCGTTGCTATTCTAAAATTATGCACAGCATAACGTCCTGTTACTTTCAGGCACTGATGTTTCGAGTTTCTGTTGGCAGGGATTTTTCTCCAGGAAAATACGTATTGATCCCATGCGTCAGAGGTTAGCTGGCCAATATTCTCTGCTGGAGGCTATGCTCCAGATGTCCTTGCATCTTCCACCTGGTGCCCAAAACACAGAGTGATGCTCACAGTTCTTCGGTTCCTTCTCTTCTGAAGACTCCTTCGTCTCCTTCAAGAAAAGCAATTGTCCCCGTCCCATCGACATGTGGTATTCATAGCCAGGAATTCTAGTTCTGAAAGAGCTGTATTTGCTGTTTTTCAATTTCAGCATAGCATATGCAAGTCCAGCATTGTTTCTAAGTAGTTTATCTTGTTCTCAGAAGGTGAGGTGCAATGCAAAAGTGTACTTTTAAGTTGGTTAAAGAAAGTCCAGTCTAAATATTCACCAAATTTTATAATACCTCTGTTACAGGTAAAGACGTAAACAAGGGCAGTTACGAGCTTGTAAGTTGTGTGTGTGTTTCTGTTTTGTTGTTTTGGATTTCTTTTTGTAAATTTATATTCAAAATAGTCTGGAGAAGCAGAATGTATCTATATAGGCAATGCTACAGTTCTCCTGTTTCTAGGTGTCAGTCAGGCAATGTAAAGTGGCACTGAATTCTCACCTAGAACCCTCCAAATTGCGAGAAATCTTCCTGTCAATCCCAGTGGACTTTGAATGAGGTCCTGCCTCAGGACCCGACAGCCCTGCCGGCTTCAGTTAGATGTATTTTCTGCAAGTCTGAGCTGAGCTGTCCAATGGTTTCTTCACTGTGAGAGTCTGTATGAGGTCGATATTTCTGAATAATTAAGTAGTTTCCTAGGTACTGTATATGTCATAAACAACAAAGTTAAGCTTATTTGGAAAGTTTTTGTTTAATGAGAGCTCAGGGTGGGTTTGTTTTCAGTATGGGTAAGTGTCTGAAGAGGGAGTGAATTAGTGAAGATGTCACGTCCAAATTCCCCAAAAGAATTTCTTCTATGTCTGCTAGCATTACATTCCTGCTAATTACATTCCTAGGCCCTCCTCTGAAGATGGAGCAAATAGGATGTCCTGGAAAGCAGTACTTTTTGTTTAAAACTGTTGAGCATAATTCTCTGGATGGCCTCTCAGTGCCTCTCTTCTGTTTGAAGAAGGAAGCTACTCTCTTACTCCTGAATCATTTTTTGGTTTTCGTTGTATAAACGTGAACAATTTTGCGAAATAGGAATGTAATTGACTCTGAATTTTGTTCTAAAACAGAAAGGTCAAAATCAAATTTAGTCAATACCGAGTTTGCAATGTCCTGAAGGTCAAGAGAAGAAATGAAATGTCAGAAAGTACTGCAGTGGAAGAGACAGGGAAGGGGAGAAGAGTGGAAGTCGGAGCAGCGACCTCATGCCCACGGTCGGGTATGGACAGGTCAGTTGACTACAACGTAGTCTTCCAGGGCCCCTATCAATATTTTTAATGTCTCTTGTACCTTCCTGATATTTCATTCCTGTGTAATCCTTTGCCCCATTTGTCTTCTTCCTTCTCTTCCTTAGGTGACAGAATCTAAGCAGCATTGCCCATATTTGGAGAAAAGTTGTCATAAGCTTTCAGGTTCCCATGCCATTAACTAGAGGTCTTCCTGTTTAACTCCTTTGTGTTCACATTATCTGTGGAATCGCAGCGGGATGAGAACTCGGCAACTAGACAAAGCAGTGCACAGGCTTGCACACCTGAGCCAGGGATGACAAGGGAAGAACTGGGAACAGTTTTCTAGCTGACTCCCAGCCTGTTCCTCTGCGTTGGCTGATGAATGCTGCCTCTCGGCTTGAGGCTGACGGCAAAACCCATTTGAGCTTGCTGTTTTCAAAGTGCTTTAAAATCTCACGGAATTGCACGTGGTGTGCGCGCACATGAGTATTACCACACATCTTTCCCATCGGTTTGTTTGGTAACTAAACTTCTCATGGTGATTCCAAAGTAGATCTCTGTGTCTGGATTTCACAGAATCATTGAGGTTGGACGGGGCTGTGGCCGGTGCACCTGCCCTGACAAAGACTGGGGGCATTAAGACCATCATATACACCTCGGGTGAGGAGTAGGAAGGTTAAGGCCCTCAGCCAATTCAAATTGTCCACAGATCAGATTCGACTAGGGTATAAATGGAGCCCCGCCGGAGGGCAAGTTGAGCCGGTCCTCCTCGGAGCAGCAGGTCTGCAGTCAGGGACTCTCCCCTTGGGTCGGGACGCCACCCAAGGAAACTCCTCGAGGTTGAGAGCCCTCATCTTATAGCTGAGTGATTGTGCACATTTTGGATCCGCATTTCTAAAGCCGGCTGTGCAGTATTAATCCCTCCTACGCCATCCTGAACCTGTGGTTTACTGATGTTGTCGGAGTGTTGACGCCTCATTTCTAGTTAGTTTTCTGCTAAACAATTTTGGTTAAAATACAGTTTAGTTTTGAATCTATCACCTGCCTAATTTGATTTCGTGAGCCTCCGCGACATTAAATTGGCGTAGTTGGCAGGATGGTGTCAATAGAGGAATTACTATGGAGGCACGGATGTAGCCCTTCTCCCCCAGGTATAAAAAGGGTGAAGGAGAAGTGGTTCGACGCAGCAGCGGTCGCAGTGAGTAGAACAATGCCACAGGATTAATCGAAATGGTAAAGGTAAAGGGACCATGTGTGCCATTCTGGGTGCCTGACTAATTCAAAGCGCAAGATCACTACAATTATTCCGGAATACTAGAAAAGAGCAATTTAAAGAAGCAGTTAGAAATCGATTGTTTAAAAGGAGAACTGGAAAGAGAAAGAGAGCGGATGTTTCTGTTAGAACAAAAAATTGAGATCATGCTAGCACAAGCGAGCTTGTCCAAATCCGAAAACTAATTGCGGGAGCAGATCCCGAGGATTGGGATGGGGACATGTGGGGAGACCCTGATGAAAATAGTTCTGAGGAAACGGAGGAGTTGGAGGGAAAAGAAGTGCGGCCTCTTATGAAAACAGAGAAGCATACAGGTCCGCAGGGCGGGAACCCCCGAACCACTGTCCCTACCACCCCCCGGACGGGACGTGAGCTCAGTGAATTACAAGCCAGGTTCTCGTGTAGACGGGAGAAACGGAAACCGAGTATTTGTGGTGTGTCTCTTTAACGGGGGGGGATGTGATACTGTTGAGCGAGGACGAGGCTAGGGGATTCTGGGGACCCGGAGTGTTTGTGAGTGACGGGCCGGCAGGCGACCAGTCGATCACGTCCCGAGTGGCTTATTGGGCTGGGGGTGTGGACTCCAAAGAGCGAGGGGAGCCTGTTACCTACCAGTCCTTTTACCATCCGAGTAAAAGGACTGTCGGAGTTAGCGGGAGGAGTACAAAAGGCTGCTTGTATCCAGGCAATGTATGAGAGGGGGCAGCAAGGGGTGCCGACGGCTGCACCGGTGCACCCCAGCCACGTTAGACCTCTCATTAGAGGGCTACCAGACGCCCTAAAAATACACATTCAGTCCCTCAGAGAAAGGATCCAGAGGGCCATAGAACACAATTGGCAAAACCCTCAGAACGCGCCCGCGCACGTGCTGACTTGGGCGGAGACGTTACACGACATATAGTCCCTCACGGGCATGAGAGGGGGTGGACTGATCCAGGCAGTGGCGTGGACGGGCGGGAATAGGAGGGTTCGACAAGCCAGCCGAAACCCCCACCCTGGACGGCCTCCCCACGGGGAGCCCGCACCTTCCCGAGATAGACCGGCTCGAGCCCACGATCTGGGAAGGAACGACCTTTGGCGAAAAGCGTTGGTGCTGGGAGTACCCCGGGCGATGCTGCACGGGCAGCCCACCAACCACAGCCAGAAACTGGTGGAATTGCTTGAGGGGAAAACCAAAGATCAAAGGAAAACCACCCTCCCTCACAATAGCACAGACACAATTAACCCTTTTGCGTCCCTGCAAGGGGAACTGAACAAGTTAAAAAACTAGAAGCCGCGGTTTGGGGTTCGGGCCGCCCACTCCGCATGGTGAATTCCTGCCAATGGTCTGCTGACGAGGAACCTTATATACGTACCCCCGTGGGTCTGAAGCGAACAAGTTTAGAGTTCTTAATTGATACAGGGGCCCAAATTAGTGTTCTAAATAAGCAACAAGCCGATGAGTTAGGAATTAAACCATCGAGAAAGACGATAAACAGAATAGGGGTGGCGGGTGCAGCAGAAAAATGTCCCATAGCTCGGACTCAACTTTGGCTACCTGGAGAAAAGCGAATGATGGCCGTGGAGGTGGCTCCAAGCCCTTATGAGGGAAATATATTGGGATTTGATGTATTAGTGGGCAAGCGGTGGTATTTACCTAATGGCAAGGTGTGGAGTTCTGGAGGTAGAGGAGCAGAGGCCGTCCATGTTAGGACCCTGCAGCTTGCTCCCACACGACCGCAATCTAAAGTAACCTATGTTTCTCAATATCCGCTACCAACCGCAGCTAAACGGGGCATGTCAGAGGTAATTAGCGACCTCGAGAAGAGACAGATCATAAGTCGCACACGCTCCCCCTATAATTCTCCAGACTGGCCAGTTCGTAAAGCCAGATGGGCGGTGGTGCCTAACGATTGACTGGCGAAGGTGAAACAATAATACCCCGCTGCTAACGGCTGCCGTCCCAAGTCTAACCTCCATAGTAACAGCAATACAGGCAGCTGCCCACCCGTGGATGGCCACCCTGGATGTCAAGGGTATGTTTTTCATGATCCCACTAGGAGAAGAGGATAAGCCTCAGTTTGCCTTTACTTGGGAAGGGACGCGATACACCTTTAATCGACTCCCACAAGGATACAAACACTCCCCCGCTATTGCCCACAATGCCTTGGCCAAACTCCCCGACACAGTGAAGGTGCTGTCAGGCGTCCACATATGTCAGTACGTAGACGACATCCTAGTTGGTGGAGATAATAAAGAACAGGTAGAGCAACTGGCCGAAGCCATGTAGAACGAGTTGACATTCCACCTTCCAAATGTCGAGTTCCCGGACACGAAATTAAATTCCTAGGAGCTTGGTGGATAGCTGGAGCAGTTGCGATGCCCCATGCCACTCTACCGGCTATTGAGAAAGGGCAAACTCCAGGCAATAAGACAGAATTACAGCCACTGTTGGGTACAGTGGGCTATTGGAGAGAACATACACCGGGGTTTTTCGGTGAATGCTCGCCCTTTATATGACTTGCTCCGAAAGAATAAGGAATGGGATTGGACTCCACGACATACAGAGGCCCTTAATGTCCTGAAGGATGAACTTAAGACCTGTCGGAGGCTAGGCCCACTACACTCACAAGACCCGTTGAGGGCAGAATGGGGGTCTGCAGAACATGCCTCCTATTGCGGTATATTCCAAAAGGGACCGAGGGGGCCGGCTAGACCTTTATTATTCTCTTCTACCTCATTCAAGGAAGCTGAACAACGGTACTCAGAGTGGGAGAAGGGACTCTTCTCACTTACCAGGGCAGTTAAGGAGGCGGAGAGGTTACGTACTTCGCAAGACATTATAGTACGAGGCCCTTTTCCTCTGCTAAATTCTATCCTCAAGGGATCACACGATACGGAAGTGGTATGCCTATCTGGAGGGAGTTAGTCAGTTACTGTCATTAAGAGAGGGCCCGGTCAAAGCCTCCTAGCTCCAACAAGCTGTGAATCTGGATCCGGTTTTGCTGGGCCAACCCTATAAACCTTCCGCGATCAAAGAGGCACCCGAACTGACCACAGGCTCAGGTATACAGGGAGTGTGGTTCACAGATGCACCTGCCCACTGAGTGGGATCCAGGTGGCAATATAGAGCAGGGGCATTGGAAATTGGTACCGGGAAAGCGATTACAGAGGAGCGGGAAGGTAGCGCACAGGTAGGGGAGTTGCGCGCCCTCCTGCTGGCAGCAGAGAATGGTGCTGCCAAAATTTACACTGATTCCTACGCAACCTATAAGGGTGCCACAGAGTGGATATGCCAATGGGAATCCAATCAGTGGGAAGCAGGCCGTACAGAAGCCTGGAGAGCTGGAGACCGGCAGCGATTGTTAGAAATAGGCGGATCACGACCCCTAAAGGTGGGATGGGTAAAAGGCCATGCAAGAAATGGGACCACCGCTGCAAAATGGAGTCAACAGGTAGATCACCTAGCCCAAATTAAGGTAGTAGATAGCAAAAAGGAAGATTGGGGACGGTTGGCTGAGTGGCTGCACATTAAGCGAGGCCACTCGGGGAAAGCAGACCTCTATTACGAGTGTGGGTCCCAGGGATGGCCAGTGTCCATGAGAATATGTGAAGCAGTCCTTACAGCTTGCCCACAGCGTTGGATAAGGCCAACCACCCAAATCAAGCTCCAGCCCAGCATAGCAAACAAGGCAAGGCTCTTTGGAGCACCTAGCAAATGGATTATATTGGTCCTTTGCGGCCATCCCATGGGAAGAAATACATCTTGGTAGGAGTAGAGGTGGTGTCAGGACTGACCATGGCTACAGCTGTTAGCACCGCCACCGGAGATCGGACGGTCCAAGCGTTAAGAAAGTGGTTTAGTATTTTACACACCCCCGTGTGTATCATCAAAGTGATAATGGGTCACATTTTACGGCCACAGTGGTGCAAGACTGGGCTCGCGGGGAAGGCGTCAAATGGGTGTTCCATACACCATATTATCCTCAGGCTAACGGTATAGTCGAACGAACCAATGGTTTGATTAAAAGACATGCCGATGTCTGATGCCACAACTGGGACATATGATTACCACGGGCGGTCTTTATTGTTAACAGCCGCTGGGGAAGTTATGGAAACCCCAGAATTCGAGCATTTTGCACTATGAGACTGTTAACGGGTGACGACCCCTATACTGGGCGATACAAAAGGACCAGTTCCCACCACGGACGGACGTGGACCAACCTGTAATGGTGAAGCTACCCTCCATTGGCATTGTACCCCTGACCCTGGCAAAAACCAGAGGCTTATATGCCTGGGAACTCTGGACGGGAGCAGAAAACCCCACCATATTAGTGCTCGGTGGATAATCCCTGACTTCTAACCCTGAAGCCCGGTTTCAGGCCCGAGGCCCAGCTCTGTGTTTTCTTACAGGACGATGGAAAAGCAGTCTGCTTTGGTGCTCGTACTGGCAATGGTGACAGTGACCAATGGAAACAACCAGGACCTGGACAGCAATATGGTAGCAAAACGATAGTGGGATTTGCCCGAATGATGAATTTAACCTCTGTAACGGTTTGCCTGCCCACACCCAAGTCAGCAGAAGACCCTTTACCAATTTTTGTGCAGGACATGAACATATCGCTAGCCCTCGAGCTCACGTGGGAGCAATAATATATAATTAATAATAATTATAGTAGGAGCTTTAGGGAGATCGAGGGAAGAGGCTGTACTTATATTGTCTACAGTTGGTAGCCGGGCACAGTAAATGCTAGTTTGGTATGGAATGCCAGATGTGATTATGTTCTTCAACCTACCCATGAGGCCACGGGCTGGAGCTGGAATGGCACTACACTATGCCCCGAAATTCCATGGGGAGCTACCAAATATAGTGTCTGCTGGAGCACCGATGACCTCTCCCTACAATATACAAAACCACTGAATGCCTCATGGTGCATCAAACACCCTGAAAAGGATAATAACGAATGTCCCAGCGTGTGTAATCGAAATTCATGGGACTGCCCCCTCAACTGCACGTGGGCTAGACACACTTATGCGCCCAGCTGGTACCGGGAAAAGGTATTCCTGGTAGGGAAATCTCCGCTCTGGAACTGTCAGGCAGAGATCAGGTGCAAAGACATAGATGAAATGCCACCGTTACGGCTATATCCTCCTGCTCAGGAAGCTTTAATACAGGGCTGCCTATGTAGCACTACCAGTTACTTGTGGCCCTCTGCCCTAGACTGTAGTAAGAAAGATTACTGTCGTCCCCTTACTACCGTGCCAGGTTCATGCCAAACATCCTTTGTCCCTGCACCTCCTAACTTAGCGTGGGCATGTTCTGACGGCCACACATATTCCCGATTCTACGCAACCATCCCAGGACTAGCCTGCACATTAGCCGTGTTCTCTCTGTGTCCCATTTATTGGGAAGGATCCATGCCACGTAAGTGGTGGGATGACAGCCCAAGGGGCTTGCGGGGGGAATGGCGGGAAGCCTCAACACAAACAGGATGGTGGCTGGAATCAGGTTTTGGGATGGGAATTGCTCCGGTACGGAACCGGCAGGCTATTCTGGAACTGGGCCTGCAGCTGTCAGCCTTGGCCAACGCCACGTCTGATAGTTTGGGGCTATTAGATAATCAACCACAACATACCAGTAGAACGCCTATTCAAAACCGAGCCGTATTAGATCTGATGCTGTTAAAGAAGAAAGGTGTCTGTGGAATCCTGAGCCTATCGGAAAATGAGTGCTATGTCCACATCCTGAACATGTCGGTACCCTTTCAAGACCAGATCAACAAAATGAAAAAAAGTAGCAAAGGACTCAGAGGCAAGTGTTGCTGCACTAGGGACTAATTGGTTGGGGAAAGTTTTTGGTATGTTTGGGTTTTCTTTGTCAGGATGGCTAGCCAGTCCTCTCCAATCTCTGATAATGCTTGTAGTTGTGATTGTTGTGATTTGTATTGTTATAAAAGGTGTTAAGCGCGCAATAACGAAAACTGTATTAGCCATGGAGTATACTCCCTCAAAATCTATTCGTATAATTGATGTTCCAGTACGACCTTAAACAACTGAGAAATGATGATTCACAGTGAGCACTGAACTCACCAAGACTGCGCTCCCTTTTAACTTTGGAGGCAAGAGGTGACTGTACCACCACTCCAGGGAAACCAGTCGAAACGTGACTGTGGTCACGGGTTGGATTGTGTGGCAGGTGCACCCGCCCTGACAAAGACTGGGGGCATTAAGACCACTGCGTCCTTACTTTTCACGCCCTTACGTTCACGCCTTTAAGGTGATGAGTGCTGACCATCACGTACACACCTTGGGCCAGTAATTACCGTCACGTATACACCTCGGGCGAGGAGAAAGCAAGTTAAGGCCCTCAGCCAATTCGAATTGACCACAGATCAGATTCGGCTAGGGTATAAATGGAGCCCCACCGGAGGGCAAGTTGAGCCGGTCCTCCTCGGAGCAGCGGGTCTGCAGTCAGGGACTCTCCCCTTGGGTCGGGACGCCACCCAAGGAAACTCCTCGAGGTTGAGAGCCCTCATCTTATAGCTGAGTGATTGTGCACATTTTGGATCCGCATTTCTAAAGCCGGCTGTGCAGTATTAATCCCTCCTACGCCATCCTGAACCTGTGGTTTACTGATGTTGTCGGAGTGTTGACGCCTCATTTCTAGTTAGTTTTCTGCTAAACAATTTTGGTTAAAATAAAGTTTATTTTTCAATCTATCACCCGCCTAATTGGATGACATGAGCCTCCGCGACAGTCTGGCTGCCCGGGATGTCCTTAATGGAGAAGATGCTATACCCCGGTTATGAGGTCCATGACAGCAACAGCGGGAGGGAAAACCACAGTGTTGCAACATGCAGCACCCGGGGGACCAAAGAGCCTAGCCTTAGTGTTAGATGGTGGAGGAACACCCCAAGGGCTGCAGAACTGGCCAGCCTTCCTGGGAACCCCAGAGACGCTGGTCCGTCAAAAGGAAAGATGGGTCAGGGTCGTCCAAATGCCAAGGGGAGGTCAGAATAACAAGGGGTGAAAATTCCCCGTCGACACTAATCAGTGTGACACAAAAGGACCTCCCAACAGAGAGTAGCAAGATCTAGGACGGGGACATTCCTGGGGTGAGGCATGGGGTTTCCGACAGGCCAGTCAGACAGGCTCCCCACACCCGTTTTACAGAAACTACGGGTTAACCGACAAACCGACAGCCTGGGTGCTGGGAAGGTGCCAGGCCAAATTGTTCCATCTGCTCCTCCGGCCCCGCTATCGGGAAAGTAAGGGAGGAGCTCCCCACCCCCGGCCCTGGGAGCCCCAAAGAGTTGTCCCAAGGCTTGTTGCTCGCCCCGCAACCCGCGCCTGCAGGCTGCCCAGTTGCCGTGGCAGCGGGGTAGCAGTGGGGCGGGGCCAGAGAAGGGCGCTGCAGTGGCTGGCGGGAGGCCCTGCCTGTCACCGCCTGGCGGGCGCCATTGGCTGAGAAGCCAGGAAGAAGGTGGGCGGGCTCCTGGGAAAGCTCCTGCGGCACCTGCTGTGGCGGCGGGTGGCAGTCTCCCTGTTGTAAACTGAAGCCGGGCCCTTCTGCGTGCCCTAGGCTGGTGCCACTTGCGGAGCCTCCCGGGGCGGCGGGAGAAGGAGCGGTGCCAGGCTGGGCCTCTCCTCTCTAGATTAAATCTTAGGAACGCTTACTATCTCCCTCATTTTTAAGAAAAAATTAAGTAGAAGTTCTAACATTTTCCACATGCGCCCGGCCTCCCCTCAATGGATCTTCTTGCGCACCCCACTTTGGAGACCAATCCTCTACACCGATCCGAATTGCCACATCTTTCCCCACACACACGCTTTTTCTTCTTTATTATGTTTGTCCCTCTTCTTTTCCTCTGGTTTCAGTCCAGGCTTTCTGGTTTGCCATCTTCCCATGAACCTGCACTCGATAAATGCAGGTGTACGCTGGGTTTCCCCAGTTGCTCTTCACAAGAAGTTTGACGTATGAAAAGGCTCTGGGAAGCGGCGCGTTCTGTGAAGGAAAGAGGGAAAAGGAAACGGGGGGTGTTATGAGCGACAATGCAATCAATGTTTCTCCCCCTGCCAGTCCTGCTCCTGCTGAGGAACAAGCTCCTGAAAGTGGGTGGGAGCGGCTGTGGAAATCTGAGGCTCGCTGCTGGTAGTGGGTCTGCTGGGGAGGCTGGGGACACGGGAAGGGGGAAGGCACCTGGCATCCTCTGCATGCCGGCCCGGCTGGGGCTCAGTCTCCCTGCCCTCTGCCCCTTCCCTCTGTTGCTTGCTCTGTGCTGACAGAGAGGCCGGGGAGGTGCTCCTATGCATGGGGCAGCTGGTGTGCAACCCCACCGAGCTCCCGCTGTCTGCTCTGCCTGCTTTCCTCCTGGCAGGCGTGAGAGCACCAGGAGAGAAGGGGCATGCGATGTTGGGAGGAGAGGACGCTGGCCAGCCTGCCAGCAGGCCACAGGATGGAGCGACGGTGCTGCCCAATGGCTTTCGCCGCCAGGCGTCCCTGTTTCTCCACGGCACAAAGACGTTGCTTGGGTGGAGTGGCTGCGTGTGCAGCTGGCTCTGCTGAAGGCAGTGGGTCCAGCCGGGGAATCTCTTGGGACTTGTGCTCCCACGGGCCTGACCCTGCCCTCGCTATCCTTTTGCTACCACCACCGTGTGCTACTCAGCCCTCCCAAGCCCGCCAGGTCTCTCTCGGCGGTGGTCTGGGCCCCTCTGCCCAGGGAGAAAGCATTCACGCTCTTCCTGCCATGGACTTGCAGGCAAACCTCTTTGGCTCCCTGGCATCTTGCCCCCGCGCGTGGACCGTACCTTCAGAGGGAAGGTCTGAATGAGCTCTTTCGCCACGTTGTACGTGAATGTCCCAAGGAGAGTCTCCTCTTCTCCGTCCGCGTCTACTCCCTCAGGGGCAAAGCACAAGGAGAGCAGCTCAGACTCGTCCCGACAAAGAGGCAACGTACGCGCTGCATCAGCCCTGTTATCTACCCACCCTCTCCTGGGGCTCTAGCAGCAGTCTAGCACTGGTTACGGTGGAGCTGAGTCTCTGCCTTGAGTTTTGGTCAAGAACCCTGAGGTGCTTGGCCAGAACAAGCCTTAAGAGGGATGAAACCTCTAGAGCCCTTCAAGTACCCTGCTAGCGCACCGCAGTGCTCAGGAGAGAGCAGGGCACAAACCTCAGAGGATGCACAAAAGCGAGCAAGACCCTGTCACGGCTTTCCCCCCGGGCCAGATCCCCGCCAGAAGTGCCCAGCAGAGACTTACAAAGACAGCGACGTCTCTGGGGGCGCTGATGACGGTCCCAGATGGAGAGACTTCTTTGGCAATGTGCTGCACAGTGACGGCAGTGAGATGGACTTGTGCTGGCAACCTGATGACCACCTGGCCCTGATGCCCTTGTAAAGGCCAGCAGTTTCCTGGGGAAACATCCGGCTGCAACCAGAACGCGAGAGCAATGAAGTGTGAGGGAGTGTTGGGGCCAACACAACTGCCCATGCAGCTTGAAGCGTAGGCGCCGGTGTGTCTGTGGTGCCTCGAAAATGAGGCGCATGTGAGGAAATGGACAGAAGCAGGAGGCCTTCTTCCCTGCCTGACAAAGGGGGCTCTCAGTATTACGGAGCAGAGGAGAATAGCGGTTATGAAACCATCCTAGTCAGGGGCCTAGCAGAAACACGTCTCTGCCCAGTGGCTCTGCAGGGCACACCCCCGGCTCCCGCCTCCCACCCCCAAAAAGGTGCTGTTAGGGATGAGCACGGAAACGGGGTCACCAGGGAGAAAGTCTTTCACCCAGCTGTGGCAGAGGACTGTAGGCAAGATGCAGCGGCTCGGCTCGGCTCAGCTCCGTTCCCCTCCTGAGGGGAACCACTGATTTCTAGCAAGCCCAGCCCTGTGTTAGAGCTTTGGTTTCAGGAACCTGATCAACACTGCGGGCTTGAGCAGTACCACTGGACTGAGGGGAGAGCCCCTGAGGTCGGCCCCTAACTTCACAGGAAGGAAGGAAGGAAACCGGCACCGATGATTTCTGCTACGATACCTGCAAAATAGTATCAGGAGGGTTGGCAGTGCGAAAGAACCATAAAACCCTGCAGCCCCAATTCTCTTTGCAGCTGTAGGTCTCGGAAGTTCTCTGCACGTCGATGGTGGCACCTGTAAGGAAGGGAGAGCACGTGACTGCAAGAGGCCACAGACTAGGAGGACTTGATGCTCAGACACTATTTCTGATGTTGCGGGCCAGCTCCACGTCTGTCAGTCCTGTCCTCATCACCACGCTGGTGGGGGTGCCCAGCTGTTCAGGGGAATGATGGCAGCCACGTGCCTGGTGGCTGCTTCTCTCACAGTGCCACGAAGAGAAGGTCTGAGGGTTCTCGGAGACAGCAGGCACCCACGTGAATGACAGCAGACTGAAGCTGAGGGCTTGCTGCATGGGCAGCAAAGGACAGCCCAGCCATTCCCTTTTTAAATGCAGTGGAGAGGAAGAGAGCCCCTCCATCAGCACAGGAACACGTGCGGGGGCAGTGCCAGAGGCAGCCCTGCGAAGGCCAAGGGCAGGACTGGGAGGGAGTCTGAGAGCGCCACTCTGCCACAGCCTTGCTCTTGGACCCCATGAAGCGTTTAAGCTCCCCCACTTTGGAGAGCAGCGCCTGGAGCGCAGGCTCCTTTGGGGAGTGCTACAGACAAGCGCAGGCCAAGGAGACTGGGCTGCTTGTGTCCATACCAGAGCTTTTCAGGGCCCAGTCAGACATCTGGACGTAGACTTCCGAAGCCATCTCGGACGCCGCCTGGTTCACTTTCTGAACTTCCTGGGCATGCCATAAACAAACACAGAAAAGGATCACATCAGCGGGCAGTTCGGCATGGCTACTAGCGTCCGCAGAGGCAAAGGGTCAGTGTCAGAAATGCAAGGCAAGCCCAGTCTCAAGTCCACAGAGCTGCAAGACTCTCTGCTGCTGACGTGAGCCGTGAGGACTGAGGAACCGTATCTGTGTCCACGGCCACGACCATGTCCCCGAGGTGGGTTGACGAGGGTCCCCACACCCTCCTCCCCACCTTCCACGCTCTCCAGGTCAGCTGGGAGATGGGCTCAGGCCCTGCCAGCGATGGCTGGCGCCGTGAGCGTGCCTGGGTCTCACCACTGCCTCAGGGGCCTGGCCAGAGCAGCCAGAGGTGTCGGCATGCCAAGGGAAGGCTGTCGGGAGTCCTCCGCTGCCTGAAGCAGCTCGGTTAAACTGGGGCTGGAGGAGGGCCTGTGCAGCGCAGAAGCTGAGCCAGCAAGCCCCTGGGGCAAAGGCTGGGTTGCGGCGGTCAGCAGTCCGGCCCCACCAACAACCCCAAGGAGTGCTTTCTCGGGGGTTCTGCCCAGCCAAGCCTCCTTCCCCAAAATGCAGGATCACCTTCACACTGCTGAGCTCCGCCCTCAGTTGAGCCACCTCCTCCAGCAGAAGCTGCATCTTTTGGGTTTGCTCCGCCAACAAAGCGCTCGAGTGCCTGCAGGAACAGGAAAGCAGATCTTGTCAGAGAGCGGCCCATCCCCTCTGGGGAGCACCTGAGCTCAGCAAGGAGGAGAGACACATGTGCTTTCCCTGCTTTGCGAGTGCTTCCCTTCCGCACCAGGTTGAGCAAAAGGCAAAGGCAGGAGGGAAGTACGGGAGCCCTGGCTGTTAGGAAAACGAGTGCAGGTAGCACGAGGTCGGCTGAGGCTTCTGCACCGAACCAATTCCAGCTCAGGAAACATCTCTTACCGCAGGGTCTTGAGGTCTGCTGCAGACACCCTTGTCAGCTCCTGAAAGGGAAAAACGCTCCGTTAGAGCATCCGCTACCAGAGCCGCCGGGGCTTCCCAGGAGAGGGTTCCCTAGGAAGAGACGGCAAAAGCTGCTGCTTCTTTGGGTCACCCTGCGTGGAAGCAGAAGAGCCCGTGATTTATCCAGCCACTGTCAGCCACGCTCCGTTGCCGGAGGTGCCTGTCCCACAAGAGTCACCGACCTCTCTCAGTCCCTTTGCCGGCATTGTCCACGCTGGCAGCGAGGTCCCGCAGTAAACACCAGCTGCAATTCACATCACCAAGAGACAGTTATTTTACTGGGGTTGCTAGCGATCCCTGCAGTCGCGTTGTCTCCTCCCTGTTGCCTTGGGGGTGGGGCAGCAGGTTAGCTGAGGAGGTGGGGAACGTGGGGGCGCAGAGAGAGGACGCGCCTCCGACCGGGAGCCATCAGCCCCGGCTTGAGGGGACTGCGCAGCCGTGATCTTCAGGTGTGCTCGCTGCCCCAGAGCTATTCCCCATTTCCCCTCACTGCTTCAGTGAGCACCGAGACCAGGCTGCATGGGCTAGGAGAGGTACCTCTCCATCGGTCCCCCTGCACGGCCCCTCCCCCCTGGGAATCCCCAGTTCAGGCTTGGAAATACCTACGCCCTTCGCTCGCAGACTTGCAGACTACGCAAGCCATTTGGTCCAGTGGCCAGAGCAGCAGCATGGCTGGGAGACTACCAGTCTTACTGCTAGTCCGAAAGCCAGTCCCACTCAAGGACATACTCGGGAAGCACTTGGGCCACGGGAGTTTCCGCACATACTGGCCCAAAAGGAAAGCTGGCCAGCTGAAAGCTGGCATCCAGCACAGCCAGGCTGTCGCCCTCAGATGTTTGCTCACGAAAACTCACCAAGAGCCACTGGGAGCAACAAGAAGACGACTTTCAAGAACCTCTTCTTCTGGAGGGCCATCTTTTGCCTGAAAAAGAGGGAGTCCTGTGGCTGTCAACGAACCAAGTCGTGGGCAAACCCTTTCACGGGTGGATTTCCCTTTTCAGGCCAGAAAGCCACCGTTTTGGAAGCCTGCTGCTGACAGAGAGCTGACAGAGCAGCACACAGGAGGAACACGATTTCTGTCCACGCCATTCAACACTGCCGGCAGATCTTCCCCAAAGGAAGGGCTCCAGGAGCACCTTCCAAAAGGGAATGAAAACTATCCAGGGAAGTCAAGAGGTCGAGCAAATGAAGACTGCTTTTCAGCAGTCTTTCTGGTGTGGACCTTGCTCTCTCTTTGGCTGAGAAAGCAGGCCTGTTCTCACTTGCCATCACACAGATCTCTCTTGGGGGTGTTTTTCCGCACAGCTGGGAAGCGCAGGAGCCTTGTCTGGCTTTCCTCCCAGAGCCCTCCCAGACCTGCACCTCCAGACTCTCCCTTGCCAGAGCCGGGGGAAACCCTTCCCCTGCGGAGGCTTGGCTCTGCACCCGAGCGTCTGGCTACGTGGCAGTTTGTCCTACCGCAGCCAAAGTCTGGGGCTCCGGCAAATGCGTGGGAGTGAGACTTCCGAGGGGCTTTGCTCTTGGCTCTCCCTGAGAATGGCCACAGCACGAGCAGCGCCCGAGCTTTGGTGCCCGAGTGGGAGCCCCCTGCTGCTGGCTGGGGAACACCCTCTGCTCTCCCCTTTGCTTGCACCGGCCCTCACACATCCCCTTTCTCCCCCCTGTCCACAGCAGAAACAAGTAGTACGTACACGGCGAAGATGCACGTGCTCAGCAGATGTCTCCACAGAGAGACAAGGGCACCTGCCAGATGGCAAGTAAGGCTGAAGACTGTCCCTGGGCAAAGAAACGAGAGAAAAGTTAGGCCCGTCTCTTGAGGTCTCTTCTCCAGGATGCCCAGCCACACATGTTTCAGCTCCCTGTGGGGAGGCGGGCACCGAGTCCTACACACTCTCCCTCCCTGGGCCAAAGAGCAGGGCAGCCTGCACTTCTCCTGCCACTTGTGACATTTGGCCAGAGCTCTGGCACAGCGCAGCTCTCCAAGTTCACCCCAGAGGACTTCACAGCAAGCAGCAGTGCTGAACTTACTTGCAATTTCTGTGGCCTCGTCACGCCACTTGGCAGGCCCTTGAGTGGCTGAGCCGGCGGTTGACATCGAAGACAGTTCCACCAGCTCCACCTCCATGCAGAGGTTCCTGTGGGAGGAAAAAGACAAATGCCGGTTGCCCACTGTCCCCACGCTGCAGGAGCCGAGGTGGGCAGAGGTAGCCTGAGCGGAGGCCCTTGCCAGAGGATGGGCCGTTCCAGCAGCAGCGAGAGAGGGCAGCACAGCTGGGCTGCTTCCAGGGGTTCCCCCCGCCTTTCCCCATCCTTTGCTTTACAGGCCCACAGTGGGAGAAGAGGAAGCGAGCTGGCAGCAGCGGTCCCCTGCCTCGGGAAGCCCACCCGGCAGCACAGCCCAATTCTCACCCTGTCCCTCCCTGCTCCCTGGCCCCTGGCGCCATCCTGCCCCTCGGCAGGCACCTCTCAGTGGCCGTTCGGGGAGGGGGCACAGGCTGCTGTCCCCCACCGCAGCCCCCCACCTCTTCCCTGGGCGCTGATGGTCTCCCGACCCCTCTTCTCCCCGCTCAGCTGCCCCCCTCAGCCAGGCAGGACTGTGCCTCAACGTCCCAAGGGGGCCAGTCCCAGGTCCCAGGGGCTTGGACTCCCCGCGCAGCAAAATCTCCCCGTGCAGCAGGGCTGGGCTCCGACCCCTGCAGCACGAGGCTACCGCCTCCCCAAAAGGCCCTGCTGCACACTGGCTTTTGGCCGGGAGAGCGAGCCAGGCTTTCAGCCGAGACCCATCCCCACAGAAGGGGGGCTTCGCAAGCCACGGGGCTCTTCTTCAGCAAACCTCTGTTGGCTTCCCCATGCTGCTGCGCACCCCACTGACCGTGTTACACCACGTCCGTGCTACCACCCCAACATGACGCCCTGGGCAGGAGCAGCCCGTTTCGTACCTACTCGTCTGGCAGCGGCTCGGCCCCGCTGCCTCCCCTGCTGGCTGTTGGTTAGCCTTGTTCCCCAAGGAGCCTTTGGAGGCCCCTTGGCATCTTCTCTGGGGGCCCTTTCTCCTCGCCATCTCTGGGCAAAGACAGGCTCCCCGCTCAGCTCTTCCCCCTCAGCCGCAGCAGTGTGGCCTGCCCAGGCAAAAACAGCTCCGGCAGCAGCCCCACGCCGCCCCCCCCAGCAGGAGCGCGCCTGCCCAGGGCAACAGCCACACAGCAGCTGTGGGCTCCTTCCCCACGCGCCACAGGGCTGTGCAGGCAGCCAGCTCTGACCTCACAGCGGCGGCTCTGACATCACATTGGGGCTCCCCAGGGCTGAGTAGGGCGGGGAGACCCTGTGGGCTCCCCTGGGGCAAGACGGCTGCCGCCCTTCCAGGCGGCGGAACCCCATGCCTGTGGGCTCCCGAACCCTGCCACGCTCCCGTGCCGGGCAGCTGCCTGGCCTGGCCTGGCCTGCCGGGCAGGGTTCCAGCTCTCCTGGGCATACCCGGGAAACAAGAAAGGGTGCTGGAAAGGGGGCTTTGCTCCCGCCCCATGGGACAGCTGCTTCCGTCAGTGTTTCTCCTCTTGCAACTGTTTCGTACGCCAGGAAGAAAAACCCAGTAGCCCAGACGTGCTGTCAGGGGCCCAGGGGTACGTCTGGTTAACAAAGACCATTTTTTTCTCACCCGTGCTGATTCTGCCTTGACTTCCCTAGTTTGAATGGAAGTGTACCCCTTCCTTGTCTTACAGTGGCCTGCAGGGTCCAGGAAGGTCCCTGCACAGGGGCATAGGCTGCGCTGCGGGCACTGGGCAGCACGGCCCATAGCAGGGTCCCAGCATGGCAGGATGGGGACACAGGGCATATGGAGCACAGCCCCACATGTCCCACCTCACTGGCCAGTGGGTGCCCCACGCTGGCGCAGGGCCAAGCTGTGCTGGGGCGGTGCGGGGCTCTGCAGCTTCCCAGCCATGCCACCCGCTTTTGCAGGGGAGCACAAGATGCCCGTTTCCTCATGGGCAGCCCAGGCCTGCCCGGACCCCTGGCCCCCCCCCCAGTGCAGTGGGCCGTCCAGGCAGCAGAGCTGCCGGTGCCATTGATGGGCAGCCGGGGCCTTGGCATCAAAGGGCGCCTGGGGGGCTTGCGGCAGGCTGGGCGGCTCTTGCACTCGTGGGACAGGGTGGTCTTTGGGTGTGATCCTGTGGGTAGGAACGGGCTTCCCTTGTCCAACGCTGGAAGGGGGGTTCCTCTGGGAGCGGGCAGAGACGGCAGTATCCTGCCTGGGGCTGGGCCCCTCAGGCTCCACACCGACATGGAGGGGCTCTGTCTCCCAAGGTGACCTGTGGGCAACTGCCAAGGGCCACAGTGCCCCCTCCTCCTCCACAAGATGCACAAGACACCACAACAGCTCCTCTGGGCTGACCTAGAGACCCCAGTGGCTTCTCTGGGATGACCCAGCAACCCTGCTAACCTCGCATGAGAACTTCAATAGCATCCTGGGATGCCCACTCACCAGCCCCATCTCCCTAGCAACCCCTTGGGATCCTCCAAAAACCCCCAGGGAATGCTCCTGCTAGCCTGACCCCCTCCCAGTACTACATGCTGTTAGACAGCTGCCAGGAACACAGGGTTCTAACCCCTCCCATCCCTGGAATGCTCCGGACGGGCTTTCCGAGTGGACAGCAAGACTGGCTGCCCGGGATGTCCTTAATGGAGAAGGCGCTATACCCCCGGTTATGAGGTCCATGCCAGCAACAGCGGGAGGGAAAACCACACTGTTGCAACATGCAGCACCCGGGGGACCAAAGAGCCTAGCCTTAGTGTTAGATGGTGAAGCCCATGACAGGAACACCCCAAGGGCTGCAGAACTGGACAGCCTTTCTAGGAACCCCCTATTGCCTCCTCTGGCCTCCTGTTACCTTCTCCTCCTCCTCCTCCTCCTCCTCCTCTTGTCTCCTGTTGCCTCCTCCTGCTGTTGCCTCCTTTTACCTCCTTTTGTCTCCTCCTCCTCTTGCCTCTTGTTGCCTGCTGTTGCCTCCCTTTCTTCCTCTTCTTCCTCCTCTTTCTCGTCCTCTGTCTCCTCTTCCACTGCCTCCACCTTCTCCTCCTCCTCCCGTTTCTTCCAGCTGACTCCTTTTGCCTCTTTCTCCTGTTGCCTCCTGATGCTTCCTGTTGCCTTTTTCTCTTCCTCTTCTTCCTCCTCCTCTGCCTCCCCCTCTTATGCCTCCTATTCCTCCTCCTCCTCGTCTTCCTCCTGGGGCCTTCTCCTCTTTCTCTTCCTCCTCCTCCTCTTGTTTCATAGAATCATAGAATCACAGAGTGGTTTGGGTTGGAAGGGACCTTTAAAGGTCATCTAGTCCAACCGCCCTGCAATGAGCAGGGACATCTTCAGCTAGATCAGGTTGCTCAAAGCCCCGTTGAACCTGACCTTGAATGTCTCCAGGGATGGGGCATCTACAGCCTCTCTGGGAAACCTGTGCCAGTGTTTCACCACCCTCGTGGCAAAAAATTTCTTCCTTATATCTAGTCTGAATCTACCCTCTTTTAGTTTAAAGCCATTCCCCCTTGTCCTGTCGCTACAGGCCCTGTTAAAAAGTCTGTCCCCATCTTTCTTATAAGCCCCCTTTAAGTACTGAAAGGCCGCAACAAGGTCTCCCTGGAGCCGTCTCTTCTCCAGGCTGATCAACCCCAACTCTCTCAGTCTGTCCTCACAGCAGAGGTGTTCCATCCCTCTGATCATTTTTGTGGCCTCCTCTGGACCCGCTCCAGCAGGTCACTGTCTTTCTTGTGCTGAGGACTCCAGAGCTGGATGCTGTACTCCAGGTGGGGTCTCACCAGAGCGGAGTAGAGGGGCAGAATTATTTCCCTCCACCTGCTGGCCACGCTTATTTTTTTATGCAGCCCAGGATACGGTTGGCTTTCTGGGCTGCGAGTGCACGTTGTCGGCTCATGTCCAGCTTTTCATCCACCAGTACCCCCAAGTCCTTCTCGGCAGGGCTGCTCTCCATCCCTTCATCCCCCAGCCTGTATTGATACTGGCGGTTTGCCCCGACCCAGGTGCAGGACCTTCCACTTAGTCTTGTTGAACCTCATGAGGTTCACGAGGACCCACTTCTCAAGCTTGTCCAGGTCCCTCTGAATGGCATCCCATCCCTCAGGTGTGTCAACTGCGCCACTCAGCTTGGTGTCATCTGCAAATTTGCTGAAGGTGCACTCGATCCCGCTGTCTATGTCATTGACGAAGACATTAAACAGTACTGGTCCCAATATGGGCTCCTGAGGGACGCCACTCGTCCCACTGATCTCCATCCGGACATCGAGCCGTTGACCACTACCCTCTGGATGCGACCATCCAGCCAATTCCTTATCCACCGAATAGTCCATCCATCAAATCCATATCTCTCCGATTTAGAGAGAAGGATGTTGTGGGGGACCATGTGAAAAGCCTTACGGAAGTCCACATAGATGACATCAGTAGCTCTTCCCTCGTCCACGGATGTAGTCAGTCCATCATAGAAGGCCACTAGGTTGGTCAGGCAAGACTTGCCCTTGGTGAAGCCTCCTGATGCCTCCTGTTGCCTCCAACTCCTCCTCCTCCTCCTGTTTCCTCCTGTGTTTTCTGTTTTGGCTTCCAGACCAAAGTTCCCAACACTGAGAAGGATCAGGAGGACGTGGTCATCTTGTTGACGGGGGAGTTTTACAAGCAGCGGAGATCTGCCTGAAGGTCAAAACCAGTGGCTGGAGATGAGGAAAGGACAATGCAGAGAGACCAGAAGAGGGGAGAGGAGCACAGTGTGCTGGGCGAGCATCTCTGTATCCTCATTGACGGGAGATGCCAGAGTGGACCCAGAACGTGGTTCCCTGAGACCATGTAGCAGCCTACAGCAGAGTGGCCAGGAGAGGACTGCTGGGGAAGAGCTTGAGAAGCCAGGGGATGTGCCATACGGCAGTCAGTCCAATGGCAGGAGGCAGGTTATCCAGTCCTTTGTGTTGGGCCCAAAATCTGAAGCCTGAGGTGTAACATCCTGTACTGGATCGTGGTAGTTAGCATTGATCATCCAGCTGATCAAAACCAGACCCTTTCTCCAGCTGTTGGCAGCAGTGGGAAAACAGAGGTTCAGAAGACACTGCTTTTTGAATCCTAACCCAGACCAGAAGGCCTGTCATGGTACCTGTGTCACCTTTAACTGCAGTTTTCACGTCTTTGAGAGAAGAGGCGTTTGGCTGCCAGTTTATAGTACTAACTGTTTTGCAGATTAAACATAATTTGCAAGCATGGAAGCGAACTGGACATGGACAAGCAAATGCTTCAGGCAACTGCAAAGTAGAGATGGGGGCAGTCTGTAATAGTTCCGTCAGGATCAAAAGCTAAAGGATGTTTCTATTCGAAGAGGCATGTCTGTTGGGAGCTCTGGTCTCCAAAATGCCAAACCCCTGTGTCTTAAACATTGGTCATCCCTGAGGGTTTTTTTTCTGCTACTTCCTAACACAGTTTCTCTGGGTTTTTGTTTCTTCGGGTTTTAATCTCCGGTAGGGGTACAAGCTCAGTTCCACCAAACCACTTGGAAACCTGCCACTGGCCCACCTTCTGCTGGGGGCCAAGCCAAAGGGATGAAGCCTCGTGCTCCTACCAAGCCCAAAGCAAAGTTAAAGCACTGAGAAGTTCCCCCAGTCAGCCCTCAGCCAGAGTGCAGTTATTTAAGCTGCGATGAGGTGGAAGAGACTGGAAATCAATTCATCGACAGGAGACAATGGAAGAAGGTGCAGTGTATGTGGCACCTGGGATCAACTGATACCCTCAGTTTCATACCTGGATAAGTACTGTATTTGCACATTGACTAAGCCCCGGGCCAGAGCAGAAATTCTTCTTACTAAACCTGGGTGCCTGTCGCAGATGGCGTGAGAGTGCACTTCACTGGTAAGCGAGAGAAGCAACAATACACTTTATTGATAGAAAACAGTGAGTTAAAGTGTGAGTTAATGAAGTTCAATGGTAAACGTGACAGTGATTTAACAAGATTCGATGGCAAGGTACACTTGATTATTTACTGCATAGAGGACAGGGTCAGACAAAACTGCCAGGGAGACCCTCCCGTTGAGTCGTGAGGTTCAGAAAGGACCCCCTTGCTTTCTAAACTCCTTCTCAGAGAGGAGTCTGGGTGCGGCTGGATGCAAACGTAGTCCCAGACTCGGTCAACGGTTTATGTCTAAAGGATTATATATGCGCAACCGATCCTTTATATCACTTAGCTAAGATTTCAAAGTTTAGCGTGCTATGAGTCACTTACCAAGGATCTGTTGCGGCAAGGAACCTCTCAACCTCGAGGAGTAACCTTGAGAGGCGTCCTTACTCAAGGGGAGATCCCGCCGTGCAGGAGAGCTCAACGGGCCCTGGGCTGTCCACTATTTATGGAGTAAGATGATTGACTTACAGTCGTATTTGCATATCAGCAAGTCGTTTGGGTCACTGCTCCAGGCAGCCCTTGGCCACTGTGTTGCCACCCATTCCCGAAGTCCAGCATAAGCTGGATGCAGCCACAACGACCCCCACTGGTGGTCGTTGCTTACGCGGGGGGGTGGGTGGGGTGGGGGGAGCACGCCGCCACAAAGGGTTGTAAAGCTGCTGCCTTAGCCGCACCGTCAGCAAGATTGTTTCCTTCAGTCAGGTCAGAAGTATCTCGCTGGTGGGCTTTATGGTGTAATACTGCTACTTGTTTTGTTTTTTCTAGAGCATGTAGAAGATCCAAAACTTTGTTCTCGATGTGCTGTTTTGTGTCGCGCTGATGGTTAGAAACTCTCTTTCTTTCCAGGCGGCTTATGGACATCTTTCAATTCTTGGGGTATCGCTTGGAAGTCCTCAGCCATCGTTATCTGAGCAATGACTTCTGGCAGTTCCAACGCTATGCCCCTGTTTTCAAACATAACTCCTGCCTGCAATTTTTCCAGTAAATCCCTCCCCAATAAATTAATTGGACTGCCTTCCATTATCACAAACTGAGGGTATAATGCATGTGGGCCAACTTCTACTAATAAAGGGATTGTTATCCCCAGTGTCACCGGGTGCCCCTCGGTTCCCTGCACTTGTACTTTCTCCTGACTTAATTCACCTCAGTATTGATTTAGCATAGGGTCGGTTGCACCCGTGTCTATCAGAAATTCTAAAGTGTGATTACTGACTTTTATCACGACTTGAGCACGATCTCCTACCAGTGGTTCGCACGCCGCAAGGGTTACAGGCTCTCCCACCTCCGGTCATTGTTGAGAGTCGTGCTGAGGGAATTCTGCCAGCTCCTCAACCTTTTCGCTGCTTGGCGGCTTCCAAACAGGGGGATTCCCACCCAAATCCTCTGGTCATTCGTGGCCAAAATGGACAATCTCTCTTCCAGTGGCCTGGTTTCTTACAGCGTGCGCAACGACTTGGGTCCAGTTGTCCTCTTCTCATTGCTTCTGCTGTTCCCACACCCCTTCTCCTATTCCTTCATCTTCCTCTCGTCAGCGGGATTCCTCCCATCGCTACTGCCAACATACTCACTTCCTCTCACTTTCTTCTTTCCGTTTCTTTCTTTGGTCTTTATGAGCTACCGTCATATACATACGCTGCCGGAGACAATATCTTTTGTGGATTTTTTTTCCCCCTGCCATCCTGGAGCGTGCTTCACAAAGTATTTATGAATGTCTGGGGCTGCCTGTTGGACAAATGCACTCACTGCCAATTCGTCATTAAAGTCACCTTCCGTCCTTCCTCCGTATCGCAACAATGCTTGCCGCAAGCGACTCCCGAAGTCGCTCGGGTGTTCCTCTGATCTTTGCCTCACTTCCCGAACTCTTTCCCAGTTGACACCGGTTTGTCCTGCAGCCTTTATTGCCAGGACCAGATTATGGCAAGCTGTTTCACAGGCAGCTCGGTCATTTGCATTCTTATAATCCCAATTAGGGTCCACGCTTGGCCAAGGCTGTCTGTTTCCATCACGACTTGCTAATTCTCTCTCTTTTTCCCAAATCCGATCTCTATCTCCCAACCAAAATATTTGCTGCAACGGCACTTGAACATCCCTCCAAGAGGGGTGATGTCCCTCTATTATTGTAGAGAAGAGTTGGGCAACCTTTTCTGGGTCCTCACGTACCCAGGGCATCTGTTGCGCCCCTTGAGTCAAATCTCCTGGAGCCCATGGCTGATAAACATAGGCATGTAATATTGGAGGGGGTGGTTTCTGTCCTGCTGCCACAGGCATTCCTGCAGCCGGACTAGCCACTAGCTAGCTCATAGGAGCTTGCAAAGCAGGAGCGTGATTTTCAGGAGGAAGCGGCGGGTACAGCATAAGGGTCTGAGGAGTAGCAGGAGCAGGTGCAGGGTGAAGCAGAGCGAGGGTAGGGTTTAGACTTTGAGTCTCCCGGCATTGGGTGCGTTATCATCTGTCTTACCTTAGCCAAATCCCCGTATCCGCCTGGTTGTTTAAAAGCCCAGTTATCCCAGACAAAGCAGTAGTTCATTTGCTAAGAGCAGTAGTTCATTTGCTAAGGTTTCTGATCCTCCAAGCGTTGATGCAGGAAAGTCAGCTTGCTCATATCAGACGAACCTTCCAGGGGCCACTGCTCGAACGGCATCTCCTCCCGAGTTTCAGCTGGCCCCTCATCCTGGCAGAGAACTATGGCTCGAGCTTTCGAGCTTTAGTGAGTCCTGAAGTACCATCAGTTTTCTTCCAGTTTTGCAGAATTTCTGCCAGCGGCGAACCCCGTTTTTCCTTACCTATTGAACCCCCCATGACTTACGCTGCCCCCGGTTTCAGTACCTTCCCGGTGAACACGGACCCCGCAAGGACAATGGGGTGAACTCACCCAGCGCCAGCTGTGTTGTATGTGGTAGCTACACTCACCAGGTCGGAAACCCACAGAGTCCCACCTGGGTCGCCAAATCGTTAGCAAAAAGGACTTGCTCACATTTTCTTCTTTTCCCCTAGCTTGTGCACAGGTACCGGAAAGAAGGCAGCAGAAGTACACACTAGCTTTTATTGCCGGCATTAAGGTGCCTCTCGGCTGGGAGCCCAAAGGGACCCCATGTTACACTTCATTCCTTATATACAGTTTTAAGACTACTCAGATATTCATTTTTACAGTTTACATAACCTATTGGCTTTGGCCATGACACCGCTTGTTACCATGCGCTTTTGAGTATTTCTTCACGCGACCCCCCGTGCAAGCGTGCTTAATGCATACTTATTAGCAGAGTTTGCACTATTTTGTTGCAACTTTGCCACTTTCAGCCGGTTTGGTCTGGTTTCTTCTACGAGCAGACCCTCTTGCACAGGGCAGGTCACTGTCGGTCAAGTTCTCTTGCGCAGGTCTTGGAAGCCATCTTCACGTTGGAGCTTTTTCTTATGTAACAGCCTCCATGGTCTGTCCAGCTCCCTTAGGAAAAGGCTCCTTGGCTGGCACCTCCCCCTGGGGAGAGGAACTGTCCCTCAAGTCCAAGTGCTGCCTAGGGCTGCCTCTGCCTTCTACTGAGGCTCCCGGAGTGACCCTTGGAGGAGTTGTACATGTCTGTGGTGGGGACATCTGTCCATGAGAGCTCCTCAGCAGAGGGTCCCCTTCCATCCCATGGTGATCTGGGAAGCCGAGTCACCAGAGGCAGGGCTTGCTTTGGTCTTGCTTGCAGAGCTTGAGCTTGGACACCTCTCCAACCTCGATTGTTCCAGTATCATCCCTCTCGCCGCGCCTGCCCTCTTGATGCAGCTAAGGATGTCATTCTCTAGCCTGAGGAGCCAAAAAGGGCCGACCCCAACTCTCCTCCCTCCTCTGCCAGGCCCAGCCTTGGAAACCAGCTGGTAGCATCAAGGAGCTGTATCAAAGGGTGGGAAGTTTAGGCAAAGGAGCGTGGGGAGGCATGGCCCTAGTTCTGGCTGGGCTCTGAGACAGCATTCCCAGAAAAAGTCATGGACATCCCTCCCCACAGCCTTCCCTCCCTCCCTCCCTGACTAAGTCAGGCAGCCCCAGCTCCAGCTGTGCTCCTCTGGCCCCAGCTGTGCTCTGCCCCTGGCCTTTCACCTTGGGGTGCAAGGCGTGGGGAAGCCCCCGTGCGTCCCAGAGCCTTCCTTCAGCCCTTGGATGAGCAAACTTCCCCTCTCACCCCTCCTTCCTTGCTGGAAAGCCCTCACCCGTCTCTGCTCCTTGGGGCTCAGGGTGGCGGGGTCAGACCGTGGTGGGAAGGCAGGGAAATCTGTTGGCCATTGGGGGGGCACCACAACTGAAGTGGGGTTTGTCCTGGCCTCTGGAGGGATTTTTGATTGAAGTTTTGAGAGCAGCAACAGGGACAGCCACACGTGAGCGAGCCGCCCGGGGTGCCTGTTCTGCTCCCAGAGCAGGCAACGTCCCACAGCCCAATCTCTGGGTCCCAGCACCCCAAGAGCCTGGGCCCCCCCAGCCCTCCATGCACAGGGAGTGCCTGGGGACCCCTCACCTCCCACAGAGGTGGTGTGGCACAATGGGTCAGTGCAGCCTGGCCGTGCCCTGGGAGACCACGGCCACAGGATTGGGGCCATGCTGGCCTGGGGCCCCTGGGGTCACGGGGCCCCTGGGAGCTCCCGGCCAGCATCACAGGCTTCCCTCCAGCCCCCCACCCGGCCCAGAGCTTGTTCCTCTCCCAGGAGCGGGGCGGGAGGGGGCTGCTTGGGGGAAGCGAGGTGTCAAGAGTTATGCTTGTGTTTGCTCAGAGGAGACTATGCTCTGTAAACAGCCTGTCTTCAGCAGCTGTTGTGGTTGCTGTTGCTGTTGTTACCGCTGTCAGGAGAGCTAATAAAGCAGGCTAGCAGGCAGAGCTCGGCCCCTTCGAGCTATTGCCTCCTGGAGCCTTCCCAGTCCACAGTTTCATCGCTTCTCCTGGCCTGGCCTGACATGAGAAACCTCCCCCAAAGACATTTCTCTCCAGGGACTCCACTCTGCAGGGACCTCTCTCCCCATGTCTCTGGCTTCTTGGTCCTTTGCTTTCTTTCAGGAGATGCCGCTGAACAAACGTGCCTGGTCCGTGCGAGCAGCAAGTCGGGGGGAAATAGGAGTTACTGGCAGGGCTGAGAAGCTCTGTGGGGTTGGGAGGAGGCTGAGACCATTTGAGGGGAGTGCAAAGCCCGATGTGCAAGGAGCCAGGACTCACACGTGCCTGGGACCGACCCCCTGCAGCGGTGGGGCAAGACGGGTCCCTCTGAGCCCACGTCATACAAATGCCTGCCGCTGGAGCACCTCCAGCTCAGCCGCTTGCCCCGTGCCTGGCACACTCAGCTCCCAGGACTGCCGGAGCCCTCAGCACTGCAGGTGCCCGGGGCAACCCCCGGCCCCGGCCCCTTGGCCCTTGCTGGTGCCCCTTCCACAGCAGGACCCCCTCTCAGCGTGGTGTTCAACCCAGGAAGGGGCTCGACTCCCTCTTACAGCTCCATCCTCACCTCTGTCAAGGAACATGACTGTGCAAGGCGGGAGCACGGGTTGTGTTTGAGCAAACTTTGCGGAGTCTTCAGTTTGGATCACACATATGGTGTGGGACCCCCGGGACAGGGGACCAGAGGCTCGCAAGGGCTCGCAGCGGGGCCGGTGTGCACAACAGCCTGAGGGTCGAAACCACATCTCTGCTGGTGGGCTCCCTGTGTGGAGAGACCTGTGTGGAGACCCCTGCTCTGGGGTCTGTCCCGGCGTGACTCTGTTATCCCCAGCCCGGGAAGATCTGAGAGGGGCCACGCAGCTGGCAGCCCCCAGCCTCTGTGTAACCCACACGTCCCACCAACCACGAGGATGCCATCAGGGAAAAAAAAGATATGCTTCCCCCTAGGCATTTTGTGATGAGCTTTATTTAATTAACTCCTTGGTGCTGGCTGCGGCCAGGTATTGCAGAGGGACTCTTCCAGTGCCTGCCTCACGCATGGCTCCTTGCCGTACTGCCGTCCCGAGAGAGCTGGAATGACACAGGCAGTGCCATGGGGACCTGGTCCCAGCCGGGCGTTCCCCTGACCGCCCCACTGCAGGGACCCTTTCCTCAGGGATCTTCCCACAAAAAAAAGACATCCCAAGCAGCAGTATCTCAGTAAAACTCCTCTGAACCCTTCCTCCCCCCCGCCACCTTACCTCAGCAAAGAAAGCTCTAGCTGTCACCTGCAGGTTAACTGAGCGGGAACCCAGCCATGGCAAGAGGCTCTGCACCAGACAGGGTGATGCGAGCCCAGCCTGGAGCAGGACGCTGCACAAGGGAGCACAAGCAAGGGACACAGAGTTACCCAGGACGGCCACAGGCCAGGTCTCCAAAATTCACTTGCACTGATGCAGGCACTATTCTTCAGCTGAGGACGTCCCCCCAGGCATGCCAGAAGGGTCCCAGCAGCCATTTCCCTGGGGCTCTTACCTGGTCAGGAGACACACCCCCTCAGGGTGAGCCAGGGGGTCTTCCAGGCGAGCCCACACTGCCCGATTCATGAGCAGCCGCATCCATTTGTCTGCCATGCATCTGCCTAGCACCAACTCTAAAGCCAAAAGGAAAAGCCTGGCAAAAGAAACAAAACACAAAACAAATAAAAACACAGTCAAACAAAACAAAGCCAATCAAAAAACCAGCACCACCACAAAACCAAAGAAATCTCAAATCACAACAGATCAGGGGAAGATTTATCTTTAGCAGAGCTAACTACCCCTGAAATGATGCTCCATAGCCTTCAAGACTGCAGCTAACGGCACTGGCATTTTCTTTGTGCCCCAAACCCACTGAAGCAGAAGAAAACCCACGTCCCTAGACTGACTCCATGCTCGATAACCAAGGCAACACCTAATACCTCTTCCCACCAGCATTTTGCGAAGAATGACACCAGCGCCCGTGAGAGCCATGCTCCCCACAGCGCGGGTCTGTTGAAGGAGTGCAATGCTATCGTGCATGCAAGGGTATGCAGGAGGCAAGATGACAGCCGTCCGCAGTACGAGCCGCGTAAGACCTTCTTGCCTGGGAGCTGGAATTTCTCCATGAAGGAGCAGAAGTAAAACCAACCACGACGACCGGTTTGCACATCTAGGAAGCGGGGCAGGCAAAGTGCTCCCACAGCCCCACGAACGCACATGTCTTGGAAAGGGGAACTGAAGCCAACCCCTCCGCCGGCCCCTTCAGCTCCTTACCTGCAGGGCTTCTCCTCAAGGACCCGGCCCTCGAGGAACAGCCTTCTCCAGCTGCTCACGGGGGAAAGCAGCCTCTCCTCGCCCAGCGTTTCACTGACCCACCTCAGGAGGCTGGGAAGGAGGTGGGGAAGCAGTTGCTTGAGCTCCTCTGTGCTCCTCAGAGCAAGCACCACCTCGGAGATGGCACGGGTGATCTACAGAGAAACATGACCAAGAACCACCTGTTCAGGCAGGGCCTCTTCCCACCAGCCGGGTTCCCCGGCCTGCCTGGGGCGGGGGGGTTACTCGCCACAATTGTCACTTCTGTGACAGCCCTGTGGCTCAGGAGCACAAAACTGTCCCGGCTCCCCACACTCCTTGAGGCCGGCCCAGCACAGCACCCTGGCAGTCTCCACGGGCATCCGCAAAGGGCACCTGACTCCCTCGTGCCAGAGTATGAGTTAGAAAGCAGATGCAAAGCTGCAGAAATGTGTCTGCCATTGAACATACCGTCAGAGTCTCCAGAGCAGTCTGACGGTTGGGCCGCTTACAACCCAGGCGGTCGTTTCCTGCTCTGTTCAGTTTCTCCACTAAGCACCTCAGGACCTGAATCCCAAAGATGCTCCTCCCCAGGCTCCTCCACAGCTCCACCGTGTCACTGCAAGGGAACAGACATTCACCCATGAGCCCGTATCCTTGCAGTCCTGCAGCGCCCTCAGACCTTCTCCTTGTCTGCAATGGGGCTTACAACCCCCCACTCACAGCAGAGACACAAGCACGCAGTCTTGCAACACTCAAGACAGTTCAGGCAGAAAAAGGACCTGCTGCTTAACCGGACCCCCCTGGTGCAAGCAAGCTGCAGGGTCTCTCTTTGACTACAGTGGGGGAAGTGGATAGTGCACGTACCTGTCCATGGGCAGACCTTTCTGGAGGAGACTGCTGATCACAGGCTCCCGGTGAAAGCGGGTGAGGAGAAACACCGCATGGAGAGAGAAGGGCCTGTGGGTGCTCTGCTGCATGGAGCTGTAAAGGGTGTTCAGGATTTTTGGCACCTGAATGGAAGAAGAGGAGAAAGAAGGGCTCGGTGCATCCTTTACCCCCTCCTGCGGGGCCCAGACACAGTCATTCAGCACACGAGCAATGCCTGCTCCCTTGACACAGAGTCCAGATCTAGCTCGAAACCTCACCCCCTGCCTGACCCTGGCTCACGTCCGGAGCTGAGCGTGCTCTTGGCAGTTGCACGTCTGTGTGCACACACACGCACACATGCACGCACTCACACGCAAAGCCTCAGTCACTGCATGTGCCTGGGCCCAACCGTATGAGCAGCTGTGTGCCCTGTGTGCACACAGAGGACACGGACACATTGCACACCCAACACCTGAATAACTCTCCCCATGTGTCTGTAGCAATGCAAGAGCAAAACCACACGCGCTCTTCAAAACCCTGAAGAGGCCTTGCAAGGCCTGTGTAAGAGCACGTGACTCCTTCCCGGGGAAGCCAGTTCTCCAGGGACACTTTTCCTTGCCTCTACCCTCCTTTCCCAAAGCGCCAGCCCCTTCCCCGCACAAAGGACCTTCCCCCAAAGGAAGGGGTGTTTGTTTGAGCCTTTCACAGCTAGAAGCTGTGGCCATGACAAGGACAAATAGGCAGCCAGGTCCCTCATCCTGTGGAAGATCCCAGCTTCTCCCACAGCTGCCTGCCTCTGGCCCGTGGGGCAGACACAACCTGCTCTGCGCCTGGGGAAGCAGCAAGGGGTGACCCCGCAGCCCACGGCTGCGGTGCTCCCGCTGCTTGGAGCGGCCACGGGCTCTGCAGGGACGGCACAGGGACGCCCTGCCCTGGCTGTAAACAGCAGCCACCTAACAGCTGGGTGAGCTTTAGCTCAGCTGGGCACGATCCTGTGAGCTGCAACCCGTGGTTGCCGTCACTGTGAACAACCTCTGTCAGCGGCAGACAGCCACACTGGGGAGTTAGCCTGGGCTGAGTGAGCTGCGCCAGCCCTAGAGCCCTAGAGCCCAAGTGGGGCGCAGCAGAGCGCGAGTGGAGGAGAACAGAGGCCTTGAAAGGGCAGGCACAGCATGAGGCCAGAGGCTCCCAGGCTACAAATGGACAGCAACTGGTCGCTAAGGGAAGAGCACCTCGCGGGCTGGGTAACACCACAGTCGGGGAAAGCAGTAAGAGCAATGAACAAGTATCCAACCTGTGGAAAACCTAGCGTGCCCAGCAAAGCTCCGAGTAGAGGGAATTGGGGACCAGTGAAGAAAGAAATGGGTCCCAGGGCAGGGAGGACTGACAGCGACCCCAGAGGAAGGGGAGGAACGGCAAGGTTGGTGCCTCCCAGTGATAACTGCCTCACTCGTGGGAAGGACCTGGACCAACGGGACACTTTGGACAAGAAGTGCCCATATCCTTGTCACCAGCTGGAGCAGACGCCAGCAGCAGTTGCTAATGCACGACTCAGACCCATCAGTAGCCCCTCAGCTCAGCACACGGGCACCTGTGTGTAGTGCAACAGCCAACAGGAGAAAAGACAAAGTCAAATGGAAAAAAAGTTCTCCTTCACCTCCTGGAGTATTTCCTTTCTGCATTCCACCAGGAAGACGAACACCCACTTCCACACTGCCTTCACACACGTGGGTCTGACACGCAGGAAGCTGTCCAGGAGAGCAGTCAGAAAGTCCGTGGCCTGTGCTGGAGGGATGCATTTGCAAACAGCCTGGAGAGAAGTCGGGAACAGGAGAGACTGCGTCACAGCTCTGCTCCAGCCATTCAGAAAGGAAAGGAAACTTGACAGGACTGTTAGTTTGGCAGTCATGGAGGGGGCAATCACTTGATCCTCCCGCTGTGCATACAGTGCTGTTTACACCTGGTGCAGGTAACTGATTTGGAAGTGTCTCCCCGCCATGTTGTTTGCTTATATACCAAATCTGTATTCTGACAAGAGCGCTCTCTCTCTCTCTCTCTCACACACACACACACACACACACACAGAGTATCTGCTCCAGCATGCCTAAAGGACAGTCTTGTCTCAAAGCCTCCTGCTACTTGCTAACAACAGCCGTCCTGGACAGCTCGCTCTGGAGACAGCAAGAGACTCTGGAGGGGAGCAGGGAGACGTGCAGGAGTCCGGGAGCTGGGCCCCCACGCCATTGTTTTGGGGCCAGTTACCTTTGCTATTGTGGCACAGCTGTCTGCCAGAGTCTTGGTGTCTGGGCTGTTCGGCTCCTCACACAGGCACCTGATCTCATCTGCCTGAGGCACCACCTTCATGGTCTTGGCTGGAACAAACACCAGGAGAAAAGAGGAGTCACGTCTGCAGAAACCCAGAAACCCAGCCTTTGGCCCCAGATACTGAGAGGGGCCAGGAGAACCCAAGTGGCGGCAGTGAAGGCCACAGGGAAACCCAGGGCCCTCCTGAACTCAGTGCAGCAGGATTTCCTGAGCCTGATAAACGGCTGACAAATCCCGGGCTGGAAAGACCCCTCTTCCTCCTTGAACTGTTTGCTGGGGCTTCAGGGTTTCAGCAGCCACTGGCCTCTGCTCCCAGCAGCTGTGTCCCCTATTCCCGCACAGGCCACCATCATCTCTGGGAGGCGGGAAACCTCCCTGTGACTTCCTCAGCACAGGCAGACCCTGCTGCCTGAAGAGGAAAGGGTTCAAACACAACCCTTTGCAGCACGCTCCGGGCCTGCAGCTCAGATCCCTCCTCCCTGCCCAGTTTGCTCTGGGCAGCAAATTGGTTTCCTCTCTTGTGCTCGGCAGGAGACTTCTTCCCTGGCAGGGATGAGTTTGGAGACACTGCCTGGGTAGCTGCCTGTCTCCCCAGGCTCAGGGCAGGGAGCAAGGGGGGAGGCACCCTCTGAAACGTCAGGGACCTCATCCGAGCAAGCTGTCTGACCACCCTCTGTCTTCCCTGGAACGTGGAGGGGGACAGACATGGAGGGGGACAGTCCCCAGCGCTAGTGACAACATCCTGCTCTCAGACAGCAGTGGGGATGGCCCTGACCACCCAACATCACACGTGCCCCAAGGAGGTGGGACTCAGCAACCCTTTCCCAGGGATCCTTCCTGAGATGGCCGGGGAGGCAGAGAGTTAACAGGGTGGGGGCACAAAACCAGCGGAGCACATTGCCTCCCCCTTCCCTCCTGGGGATGGGGCCTGGCCCTGCAGGATCCCGGTGGTGCCAAGCCAGGAAGGGAGGGAGGATCAGGCTGAGCAAGGCTGGGAAGCGCCCGCTCTCCTCACCTTGCATTTGGAGAAGGTAGCCAAGGCAGACCCATGCCCTCTGGCAGGATGCGGCCAGGCAGCCGCTGGTCAGAGTCCCCAGCAGGCCCACCAGAGAGCCAAACTGCTTGCAAGGATGTCCTCGCTGCAGGGGAGAGCGGCAGGAAAAGGGTCGCAGGCAGCCCCAGCACCCACTGGCCCCTACCGCCCGTCCTGCTCCCTGAGCAGCGACCGGGCAGAGGGGCAGGCAGGAGGGCTGCCCCATAATCCCAGGAGCCCTGAAACCCAGCACCTGGCCAGGCAGGGCTCCCTTCCGGGGCCATGAATGGTGGGCAGGGGGCACCGGGGCACACGGGGGGTCCCTACTCACCATGAGCTCAAACCGCTCCTTGCAAGCTCCCAGCACGTGGGCGCAAACCCGCAGGGCTCTCTCCCGCTCCCATTCTTGGGCTGAGGTGAGCCAGCCCTTCAGGACCTGAGGCAGGGTGCATCTCTCTCGCAACAGGCATCTTTCTCTCCCTGAGATCCCTCTCCCTCTCCCTCCTTCTCTGGCCCCTTCCCGGCACAGCCCCCAGCCCCACCGAGCACTGGCACTGCTGCCTCCACCGCCTTGCTCTCTCCAGCTGCCTCTGCCCTGAGCCAGGTGTTGCTTCCCTGCCAGCGTCTCCCCACTCCAGCCTTCCCCCAGGCTGCTCTCGCCCAGCTCAGGGCTGGCTCTTGGCTTTCCCTCTGGCAGGACCCACTTCTCTGCCTGTCCTGAGGCCACAGTGGCCGGGCGCTCCTGTCCCCCAGCTCAGGCCCTGGCCCCAGCCAGACACACAGCCTCAGAGCGAGGAGCCAAAGCCCCACTTTCCCATAGGAAAGGTATCCACCTCCTATCACCCTCTAAGGCCTTGATTCCCTGCCCCTGTGACGCTTTCCCTGTTGCCCCATGGCTACTCACGTGGACCACATCGTCAAAACAGGCAGAGGTGGCCTCTGCCTCCAGAAGGCTTTCTATGAGATGGCCCAGATCTTCCACGCCTCTCCTGTGCAGAAGCTGAAAGGAGGAAAGGAGAGCTGAGGTTCTGCATCACGGGGGCTGCCAGGGCGCACTGACGTGGGATCCTGACCCAGAGGTGGGCAGGCACTGGCCGGTGGGTACCTGCACGTTCACAGCTGCCCTCACTGTCTTCCTTCCCTTGTTCATCCGCTCCTTGGAAGGGTAGGACAAGACACTCTGGCAGCACACTGACAGCAGGTTGCGACTTTCCTCCCTGCTCAGAGGTGGCCTCAGCTTGCTGGCCAGAGGAAAAAGGAAGAGAAAACAGAAAGGGGATTTACTAGCCCTCTCCAGAGTGGCTCAAACCATAGCTGGGTTCCTCCTAATCGAGGGCCCCAAATCCAACATCCCCAGCCCATGCCAGCGAGCACTGCCTTCAGCTCCAGCAATTCCTGCCTCCTCCCAGGCAGCAGGCAACCCCCACACCCAGGTTAAGGAACCCCTGAGGCTCCCTTCCATCGGGAGACACCCGAAATGGGGAACACCCTCCCACTCCACAGCCCCAGCAGCTCCCGGCTCCACGCTCAAGGTCACTGGGGCTGGGACACACTGGGAGCCCCCGGAGCCCGGGGAACAGACCTCACCTCAACTCCTCCAGGGCCTGAAACACTCCATACACCAGGGAGTCCCAGGGCTCCCCCTTTATCCAGTCCTGCAAGTCCCAGAGAGACAAGCGCACAGTTGGCAGTGGGCAGGGGCACGGGACAGCCCTCCCGCCTCCCCCGGGGACAGGCTCCACTGACAGGCCCTGCCCCGTCACCCCCATGGATCCCCAAAGGCACCGCAGGAGGGACCCTGCTCCCCAGCCATAGCCACCCAGCACCAGCGCCCAAGGGCCCCACCAGCTCGGGACACAGCTCCAGGAGCTCGCATGAAGCCGAGAGACCATTGTGCCTCTGGGGAAAGCAGCCTCATGGCACAGCCCAAAACTCCCCCGTGTGACTGCCCCGGCTACAGGCACTCACCAGCAGGGTCCGCGTCGCCTCCTGCTTCAAGGAGAGCTCAAAGCTGCCGCAGTCGCCCACAGCCCGGATGGCGCTGCTGACCTCAGTGATGCTCTGCACCAAGGCAAGCTTGAGCTGCAAGTCCTGAGGCCAAAGAGAGCAAAGCACCCCTTGAACTCTTTGAAGGGCTGAGGCAGGGAAGAGGAGCATGGAACCCGTGGGGGTTTGGGGTCTGGACGTTGAGGACAAACCCTTCCTTGGGGGATCTTTAGAAAGAGACCGTCCATCTCGGTATGCCCCAGCCCTGAGGGGCTGGAGCGAGGGCACCCAGGCATCCCTGCCCCTGCATGCCCCACGCTCCTACCCTCTGTTTGGCTCTGGAGAGCCGCAGGATGTTGCCCATGATTTCTTTATCCACGCAGGTGAGCAGCTGCTCCTTGGGGGCACGCAGCGCAATGCCGCTGTAGGTGCGCATGAGAGCAGCGCAAGTGGCCTGGGCTCTCCCCGTGTTCTGCCGCCGCTGTATCTGTGTCGACAGAGATGCCCCAAGACATCAGCTCCAGGACTCCCGCAGGCTCCTGCGGCAGGCCGCTGCCCTGCACCCTCACCAGCTCCTCGTTCACCTGGGCACCTCCCAGCAGCTCCCCAAGCTACTCCTCAAGCTGCGAGCTCTGGGGCCGGGAGCTGTTCCCATCCCACAGCGTGGGTTCTCGCATGGACTGAGGAGGAGGGTGCAGCCAGCATCACACACACTGCTGGTGGTTTTACCACTGATTTGAGGGGTTGGGGAGCTGTCTGGAAGCTTTCTGTGGAAAGGTATCTGAAATAGCCTGTCACGGTCCTGCTTAGAGACGCGCAGCCTACGCGTGCCAGTGGGCAGATCAGCCCAGTCTGCCCACCGCCCAGGCCAGGCTGCACCGCTCTCTCTGCAGGGCCCTGCCCTGCCCTGAAAGGCTTCCCCGTGGCCCCCAGGTGGGGGGCAGAGCCAGCGAGACCTCACCAGGCTCCTGCTCCCAGCCCTCAGCTTTGGGGAAGGGGCAGAGTGTCGCACCATGCCCACCCCCTTCTTGCCAGCTCCTGCTGAAGTTAAGTCACGGGCAACGTGGCTGCATGCAAGCAACTGCTGCAGCTGCCCCAGCCGGCCGGCTCTGATCCACGAGGTGTCAAACTCCGTCCTTTCCAATGACACCTCAGGGGCCCCAATGCCAGGACATCCCCTCTGAAACACAGGTCTCAGGGAGCTCTTACAAGAGGGCTTATCTAAACACAGCTGCCACGGTTTGGCTGCTGCAGGTGTAGAAGTGGAAATAAGGCCAAAAAAGGAAAGCCAAACAGCAAAACCCTGGATCCTTTACCTTCCAGCCCATGGAAGTCTGATAAAACCAGTCTCTAGTGAAAGCGGCGGTGAACATCGTCACTGTGTCCAAGACCAGGTGGAAGTGGCTCTTGGCAGCGTGGGACACAACAAAAATCATTCCCTGCAACCACAGAGAAACAGGGAGTCGGCTCCAGCCCAGGCACTCAGCTGCGGCCAGTGACAACGGCCAGGCAGGACGTTGCAGCAAGGGGGGAATGGCAGCAACGGGGAAATCAAGGAGGTCTGGAGCAGCCCTCCCTCTCCCCCAGGAACAGGCAGGGGATGCTCAGGACATGAGCATCACCTCACCTGGGCCTCAGACAGCTCCACAGGGTTTGTCTCCTGAAGGAACCTCAGCACCTGCTCTTGGACGTGTCTGAGGTCCTGACAAGCTGCCAGTGCTGTCCCAAGAGCCTTGTACAGGAAAAGCTGAAAGAGAAGAGGCCGAGCCCGAGATGCGGTCACGGCTCGACCTGTCAGGAGAGGGCTGGCCCCAGGTGGACCCGACCGCCCCTGGGAGCAGGCGAGGCCAGCCGTGGTGCCAGGCTGTAGCCAGCCACTGGAGCAGCCCAGGAGGAAGTGCCTTTGGGGGTGAAGGAAGGGGAAGCAGTGAAAACCGCCTGCATGGGCAGAGCACCGGCACCAGCCCCAGCCCCAGCACGGGGCAGGAGACACACCTTCTCCCAGGAACCAGGGGCAGAGCTGCCCAGCTGCTGGCTCAGCTCCTGGCTCAGGCCCACGGTCCAAGCCTTGTCCTTGATGGGCTCCAGTGACGCTTGTAGGAACTGTGGGGAACAGGAGAGGAAGCCGAGTGTTCCCCTGCCCTTGGCCAGGACCCTTTCCACACTCACATGTCCCGGGACACTGCTGGGGGAGAGCTGCCGGGAACGGCAGTCTCTTCCCCTGCCCCACCCAACCCTCTTTTCTCCAGCCTCCCTCTTCTCCTAACACCTCAGGCGAGACCCCCTGGCACGCCAGATGTGGAGGAGGAGGCAGTGCTAAGGCGTGTGCCACAGCGTTAGAGGGCATTAGCCATCAGCCGTGGCACATGTGCAGAGAGCAGCTCCTCTGAGCAGGCAGGCACCTACTGTGGGGGGAGGTGCAGGGTGCTCAGGAGGTGCCCCCACCTCCTGGTGCCTACACAGGCAGCCCCAAGCTTCCTCCCACAATTTTGTTTGCTCCCTCTTCTCCCCCAAGCATGCGATACCTTAAGCAGACGGTGCTCCCACTCTGCAGAGTCCAGGGAGATCTCGGTTTTTCCTAGAAAGCAAGAGGAAGCAAAAGCCCTTGCTGCTATTTAAGCTCACACCAAAGAAGAGCCCAGTGGTCTCCTCTGCGGTCAGACCTCCCAAAAGTCCCAGGCCATCAGGCTAGAAAGGCCCTAGAAGCACCTGCGCCAAAGCCCTTGTGAGGCCAAAGACACAGGAGGGAGCCCAGGGGCGTTTGTCAGAGCCACTGCATTCAAGTTGGGGAAGGACGCACTGACCGCAGCTGATCCCCACTGCTTGACTGCAGCTCCCAGAACAACGCCGACCACTGAGTGCCAGCATGCACCGGCAACACACATTTTCTCCTGAATGACCCACCACTTTCTGCCCATTTGCAGCCCTCCTCCCAGGCTATTGCCAAGGACAGATGCTGCAAACCTGGCCTGGCCTGGGGACTCGGCCCTCCAAAGCCAGGGGCTGCACCTCCTCCAGGAGCACCAGTCCTGTCCCTGCCCCAGACACCATCCCAGCCAGGACATGGGGGTGCCACCAAGACCTGCCCTCCTAGGGGACATCAACGGCTGCCCCCAGCCTCAGTGCTGGCTCCCTGGGAGGGGAAAGGCAGCAGAGCAAGTGCTGGGGAGCTGGGGACAATTCCCCTCCGTCACACTGGAAAGCTGCATTGCCCTGCCCCTTCTCTGTCCCCATAGCCTCTCCCTCCCCTCCCGCGCTTTACCTTCCAAGTACTGCAGCAGGAGGGGGATCTCGGTCGCCCACGCCGCCCCCAAGGCTCTGTGGATCCTGCCGTGGAGGGCCTGCAGCAGCTGCAATGCAGTGACTGCACGTTCGCCGCTCTTGTGAGGAGCTGCCGCCACCACCTAGGCGAGAGCAGGAGAGAAGGGTCACTCCTGCCGCCAGAGCTGCAGCTTCTCCCGGGAGGGAGCTTGGGAGCTCGGCGCCACTCCGGCCAGCAGCGGGCATCCAATGGCTTCACCCAGGGTGCTGCTGGCCCCGAGAAAGGAGTGGGATCCCCGACGGGCCCAGGAAGGTTCAGGCGCACTGCCTTCTCCTTGCGGGCTCCTGGCACTGGCCTCAAAAGCACCTCTGCCCCAGGCTCTCCCACCACCCCTGGCCAGAAAAGCTCTCTCCTCAGAGCCCCGTTACTCACCAGCAGTCGAGCCAGCAGGGCCTGGGGAGTCGGCAGCTGGGCTGCGGGGAAGAAGAAAGGCTGGGTGACCGACGAGCCCCTGCCATGCCCTGCCCCTCGCACCTCCCTTGCCCCCGCAGAGGGCTGAGGGCTGAGAGCAGCTGCGCTGCCACAGCGCTGGCCTCGGGGGGGACTCCCAAGGGCTGCCCAGCATGAGATGAAGTCAGCTCCAGCATGGCCAGGAACGAGCCCCGGCTCACCAGGAGCACGCTGCGAGCAGGAGAGCCAGGCCTCTGCGCCAGGCGAGAGGCAATGCAGGGAAGAGTCCCTCGTGCCCAGCAGCAGAGCCTTTGGTTCTCCCGGGCTCCTGCTCAGGGCTGGCAGGGCACGTGTAAACACAGACTGGCCCGGCACCCAGCCAAACCCAGCAGCACTCACTGGGGCTCCTACCTTGCTCCTGGGAGTCCACGGCATCAGGCTCCTCCTCTTCTTCTTCGCATCCTGCTCTCTCCCGTCTCTCAGCCAGGGCTTGGAGACAGCGGGAGAGCGGGATCAGCATGCCGCTGTACTGGGCTGGCACCACATACTGCAGCAGCCTCGGCCACAGGAGCTGCAGAGAAGAACCAGGCAATTCGCCACACTGGCACTTCCACTCAGCTCGAAGACAAAAAGGATGGTCTGCGTTTCCCTGAGCCTTGTGTGCTGATTCAGCGCACGTGAGGGGAGAGGTTCAGGGCATGAGGAAGCGCAACGAAAAATGCCCTGAAGGCAAGAAGTGACCACAGCAGCAGGGCAGAGGGCAACTTACTTTGGCCATCCCTCTCAGAGAGACATCCAGCGAGCCCAGAATGTCCACGCACAGGGCTTGAAGAGCTCCTTCCTCCGGGGTTTCCCAGGCAAAAAGGCCTCCTGCCACCTGTAAGACAGAGTTGGCAAAACCCCCGTTACTCTCAGCTCCCAACCGACGAGGCTCAGGCACGGTCCCACCAGTGCTGCTGCGCCAACCTGCCGGGAGCAGAGGACAAGGACAGCCGGACCCAGCTCGGGGACCAGTTCCCGGACCCTGGGAAGGACTGGCAAGCCTGGGAGCAGAGAGAGACGCTGCTTGTCTGCACAGTCCCCCAGGGCCCAAATGCTGCTGTTGTGCCACCAAAACAGGTGAGGAACGTGCCCTTCAGCAGGGCGTGCTCGGCGCCAGCCCTGGCAGCGGCACGCCCAGCCCAACGGATGTGGAGGAGAACGCAGAAGCCCTTTCCTTCGCCCTGCTCCCAAAGCAGAGCCTCCCCGAGCCCCGGAGCAAAGCGACGCACACAGATCCCCTGGCTGGAAGGAAGCTCCAGCCAGAGGGAAGATCCTCGGCAAGTCAGCAGGAGGCTCGGCCATCCCCAGCCTTCATCTCCTGGGCGCCCAGCTGGAAACACTCACCAAAGGGACCGCCAAATGGCCTGTCCCCTTGCCAGAAGGGACACGGGTCCCCAGACTGCTATCGGATGGGCAGGGCGTGCTTTGGAGGGCCAGAGCATGAGAACACCACAGAAAGCTCCTCTAGCCAGGCCCACCTGTTTGCATTGGCTGGAGGATGTCCTGTCCCTACAAGGCCCCTCCCTTTGCAAGACGGCTTTGCTGCAGGTGCCTGTGGACACAGCTCAGCCCGTCGGGCATGCAGGCAGCCCCGCAGTCCTGGGTGGCACGCCCAGGTGCAAACCCACGTCATCCACTGACATCTCCACCAACATCAGCACAGACACCCACGAGGAGGAATGGCCGTTTGGAGGCCGCTCCGATGGCAGTGCCGGTGCTGATGGCCCTGCAGCATGGAGCTCTCCATGGTCAAGGATGCCTGCAGGAGCTCTCAGCACAGTCCAGGCACCCGCCGAAGCCCCGGGTGTCCCACTCTGCCCTTACCAGTCTGCCTGAGGTCCGGCTGAACTCGTTGAAGATGTGCCCCACCACATCCCATGCCCAGCAGCTCTGGGAGCCGGAGCTGAGCAGCTCCCTGATGAACTCCAGAACTGCCCTCCGCACCTGCCAGGGGGAGAGTGTGGTTACGACCCTCCTGTTCAAAACCCAAAGGGAAGCTGCCTTCGCTTGGGGGCAGCCTTTGTAGCTCGCGGAGGGATGACAAGGGCACGGCAGAAGCTTTTGCTCCTGGGTTCAGGAATGGGCTTTAGCACCAGGCTGGACGTGCATCTGCCCTGCAGAGCACAATGACCTCCCCACTCTGCTCTGCCAGCTCTCCCCGGTGAGGAGCCATCACCCACCACCTGGGCAACGTGCCGGCGCTTCCCCAGGCACCCCAGCCCTGCCCACGCCAGCAGCAGCGGCACCTCTTGCCATCAGCTCTCTGGGGAGCACGAGGAAGTGGGGAAAGGGAATGGTCATCTAGGTCAGACCCCAAACCGCTGCTTCCTGCTATGGCCTTGCCAGGCTCTGCCCCGAGGGAAAGGGTTTCTCTGCCTGCCCTGGCAGCACCGCCCCTTCCCAAACCAGCTCACCAGGGCACTGGGGTCGTTGCACACCGACCGCACGGCCTCCACCACCTGGGGCAGCTTCTCTCTTGTTGCAGGTGCTGGAAGAGATACAGAGAGTGTGCATTGAGGCAGAGCCCCGATGGCAGAAGGGATCCCTTGAAGCTTCCAAGCTTTTCATACACCAGTGGGACAGAAAAGCGGGGCCTGACTGACTTCACAGGAGGCAGCGGCACACCCAGAGCAACTCTGTTTCTAGAGGCACAGCAATTTTATAGGGACTGAAAGCTATGGTAACAGAGAGCATGAGAGAAATGGCATGGGTACAAGCAGCTCCTGCGCGTGCCAGCCCGCCCGCTCGCCCATCAGCCCACCCGTGTTACTGAGCTTGGAGCATCGTCCTTGGTGTGCCACCATTTCTAACTGCCGGGGGAGAGCTCGAGCCCTGTCACAGGGCGTCAGCTCAGCTGGGGGACCTGCTCTTTGCAGCTCCTTTTGGGTGCAGGTGTACCACTTTCAGCCCGTTTCTGCTCTCAGCCCAGTAGCCCCAACCCCTGCCTCGTGTCTCTGGCCCATGGCACTGACCGTCAGAGTGGGCCAGCGCTCCCAGCAGGCCCAGGGCTGCCACACGGCCGGCCTCGCTCCCACCACTCAGCTGGGAGTGCAGAAACATGACTGTCTCCTCAGGGCACATGTGGGCTGCAGGGAAGAAATCGCGTTCTGCATTAGCAGGCAGCTGCCGCCGACCGCCGAGGTCTCTCTGGGAGAGAGCTGCCATGGCACGGCGGGGCATCGCCCAGTCTCCTCTCCTTACCCTGCAGAATGATGCAGCGGGACAGCACTGCCTTATGGGCCGGGCCAGGCTCTTTGGTCACCTCAGAGAGCTGTGGGAACAAGGTCCGTTTTAAAGAAACTAGCGTCAGCGTTGAGGGGGACTGAAAAGAGACGGTGCTCTCTGCCCTCCTCTCCCAGAGTCCTCCTGTGACTTGGCTGAGAGGGAAATCGCTGTGGGAACCGGGCTGCCCCTTGGACCCGTTCCAAACCGCCAGGATCAGGCCTCCTGCAGCCTTAAGGCACCTACGTGGCACCCACGTGGCACCCAGCTCACAAATCCTGGCGGAGGGATGCCCTGCCCTGCCCTGTCCTGCCTTTCCCTTCCCTGCCAGCTGGCAGGTCTTTCCCCTCCACGGCAATCAGGTGTGCAGGCCCCAGGCCGGTGGCAGGGCGCAGGCTCCCCTTACCTGGCGGTGCACAGCCGTGCTGATGGCAACAGCCATGCCCTGTGGGATTGGGGTCTGAACTCCCTCCAGCGTCTCCAGGACATAGATGAGGCTCTACAAGAGAACGGGGGAGGAAGAGGAGGCTAAAGCCACCAAAAGTCACTTGGGAAGGGAGAAACGCAGCACATGTGGGATAAGGGGAGTCCCTAACACCACCTCCCAGGGAAAAGCCCAAACCCTCCTGCATGGGGCTTCTTGTTTGCCCTCCCCTCAGAGCAGCATCGGGAGGGTCTCTTTCCTCTGAAGAGAGCCCGGTGTTGACAACTCAGTTTCCCACCACTTCCCACTTGTCAGACCTCGCCCCTCACTGGATGGGACGGGACGTGGCCCTGGGCATTAGGGCAAAGCTCTTCCCGCACACAGAGCTCCAGGGAGGTGCCAATGCCTCCCTTCCTGAGAAGATGAGCCTCGGGGACTCTTGGCTCCCTCCTGCCCGCCCCCCCCGGCATTGCTCTTTTCTTGCCCAAAGAGCCCAGGAAGCCTCAGGCCTCCTCTGCTCTCCCTGTTCCTTCTCTAAGGGCTGCCCAGCTCCCCCTGGCACCCCACAGCTCCCCAGTGCCTTGTGCCACTCGCTCAGGCCCACCCCAGCAGCCATGCCGGGCCCGACGCGACTTCTCACCTTGGTGACCCGAGAGGTGTCTCGGACCTCCTGATATTGGTGCAGGAGCCAGAGGAGCTGCTCCCAGGCATGCTCTCGGTGCTGCTCCTCATGCAGAAGGACCCCCATCATGGCAGCCACCGCCCCGAGGACAGCCTGCTTGTCCTGGACAGGGAAGGGAGAGGCTCTGCTTGGAGGGCTGAAGGTCTGCCTAGCGCTCAGCATCCCCTGGACACCAGTCTGCCCTTCCCACTGGGAGGGGTTTCCCTTTCCCTTCTGCCCTGCAGGAGAAGGGCTCGCTCCAGAGGAGAGAGAGCATTTCCCCATGCTGGTACCCCAGCCCTCCCTGCAGAAAGGCCCCAGGACTTGGCTGCTTCCCTCCAGGGAGCCTCCAGCCCCAGGCAATGTGCTGGCAGGCTCCCGGCTTGGGGTGCTTTCTCACCCAGATCGCTTCCCTTCCCTGCCCGCCTCTGCTCGCACCCCACCGGGCACAGACGGACCCACTGACGTGGACATCCCTGCTGCGGCCCCAGGCGTGGAAAGCAGCACTTCTCACCTCTTCCTCCTCGCAGCCCAGCCAATTTACCACCGCGTAACGGAAGACCGGGTAAATGTCTTCACAGAGCTGCGCTTTCCCGTTGCGAGGGAAGGGACATTGCTCCCGGTTGCAGAAGTAGGTATTGACCCCTTTTGACCATTGCTCCAGAACTGCACCAGGAGAAAGGACAAGGGAGCACCTGAGAGTCTGCAGCAAGGAAGGTTCCTTGCACCCTCGCCCAAGCCTGCTTTAAGGGCAGTCCCAGGCTCGGCAGGGCTCAGCCTAGGACCAGAGCTGGATCCAAGGACAAGCCGTGCTCTTGAGGTATCTGGATTCAATCACCCCACTGTTTCTCTCCTTCTCCCCGTCGCACCTTTTCCTCCTCAATGCCCTGTTCCCCTCCAGCATTTTCCACTGCAGCCGCTGCCCTTCCCTTCCCACATACTCGCCCTTTCAGTGCAGGGGCTTTAAACCCCAGAGGAAAGCAGGGGAACAGAAGCCATGGGAAGGGACCCTGGAGTTCCTCCACGCAGCACTGCCACGTCCTGCACACAGGAACCTCCCAGGCTTCCCCCGCTCCTTCTGCACACTCACAGCACTTTGGGATCACCAAGGCCTGACCTCGCTGCGGGCTGACACCCACCACGTTCCCTCTGAGATCACACGGAGGCATCAAAGGCCACCCCAGCCCCTGCCCCTGGGCCCTGGCCAGGGAGCTGACACTCACCACTGCAGATGGCGCGCAGGATCCGGCCACTCCCCACCCGGCTCAGCATGGTGCGCAGGGCGAGCAGTGTCATTCCCACAAAGGGGATGCACCACAGAGCTGCAGAGAAGACAGGGACAGAGGGACCGAGAGGGTCAGTGAGAGACACGGGAGGCTGGGGTCGATTGCTGGCAAGGCTGGGGCTGCTGGGCTACGCGGGACAAGCCAGAGGGTGTGTGGAGGGCTGCCTTCCCCAAGGAGGACACAGGAAAGCCCTTTGGGGAAATGGGGAGGACAGCGGGGGGCAAGAGACCCCACGGGTTTGCCTCCAATGTGCTCCTACCCTCCAGGAACCGGGACTGGGCTGGTAAGGCAGAGCTGCCAGCCGGCCCTGGCACGGAGCAAGGAGGCACGGCAACTTCATAGCCCCCAGTTCAACACAAAACATTTAGGAAGGGGGAGGATCCCTTCTCCCCGTTATCACAGACCCCTCCCCAAACCAGGATGCCGAGAGTGCCATACCGTAGCTGCAGGCCATTTTGCCCAAGGTGAGGAGCACAGTCTCATCAGGGACCTTCCCCATGACCTTCAGGTGGCTCTGGAGCTCGGACATGACAAAGTGGAAGTGGGAGCGGGCCAGAGCCACCAGGACATCGCTAGCGGCCGTCTTCACATCATCTGTCACACCCTGAAAAAGCGCCACAGGTTAAACACTCCCAAGAAAAAGGCTGAGGCACTCGGACAGGCTGAATGACCCTGTCTCCCCTGCAAGACGCCTCAGGGCAGCTGTGCTCGGGCCGGGTGTCTGCCGCCTCAGCGCAGCCCTGTGCTACTGCCTCCTCTCCCTCTCTGCGGAGATGCCAGGAGACCCCCCCGGGGCCTCTCCGTGGAACTCGTGGGTTCCCATGGCGCTCCCTCAAGGCAGGAGAAATAACCTTGAGCTTGAACTCAGCTCTCGCTCATTTAGAAACAACCCCGAGTCCACCTCTCTGCACAGCTTTCTGTGTCCCCTCTTCAAATTCTCTGTAATGCCCCCATTAGTCCCCAGAGCTTCTCCCTTAGGACCACCGCTGGGTCTGAATGACCGAGGAACATCTCTGCGCTGCTCTGTATTTCCCCAAAAAACAGGGGCATAGGCAGGCCGCTTTGGTGCCTTGAAAGAGAACAAGCTCACCTGGGCTGCTCGCATGTCACTGGACACCTCTGCTATCAGGCGGTTCACGACACCACTCGTCAAACAGCCGTCGTCTCCCTGCAAGATGCTCTCCAGCTCTCGGTATGTCTCCACTCGGTCACCCTGGGGACAGACCACAAAGGGGAGTGACGAGACTTGCTTTGCCCTCGTTCCCAGGGAGACCGGCTGCCCCCCGGATCATCTGTGTGCCTTGGGCATGAGGCACGAGCTGCAGGCATCGGTCAGGACAGCCACGGGGAACGGCAAGATCTTCCGTGGCACCTCTGACACTAGCAGAGAGCCAGACAGGGAGATCGGCTCCACCAGGGTAAAAGGCCTTGCAGGAGCCTAGAAAATCATTCCTGAGGATGGGGGATGGCGGAGGTCAGAGGGAGAGTGCCAGGCGAGGAAGGGGAAAGGGAGCCCTCACCCCCCACCGCCTCACCTCATGGTCTTGCAGCTGCTTTAGCAGAGAAGTCCCGACAGCCGCAAAGGTAGTGACGGCTGCAGGGACAGCCGTCCCCTTTGCCCTGCCTTCATCCTCAGGATGCGCAGGTCTGGACTGGGAACGCACGCATCGGCAGAGAGCTGGAAGAAAAGGAAGAAACGCTTTTGCTGGCTGCAGGGCTTCGAACCAGGGAGGGGTGAGGATCTTCCCAGCCTCCCCCAGCACGAACAGCCCGTGCTGGGCTGTACTGGCAAGAGGGCAGTCAGTGGGATGAGGGGAGGGACTCTGCCCGACGCTGTGGCACTGGGAAGACCACACCGGGGGGACTGGGCCCATTCCGGGCTCCCCAGTGCCAGAACAGCAGCGACGCACCGGAGTGAGTCCAGCGCGGGGGCCCCGAGCTGGGCAGGGGATGGAATGGGGCCCTGCAAGGAGAGGCCGGGAGGGCTGGGGCTGAGCAGCCAACAAGAGCCATCCGGGCCAGGTTGTCTCTGAGCAGTCTCCAGCTGCCCCACGGAGGGCAGGGAGAGGATGGAGCCAGAGCCCTCTCAGAGGTGCCTGGCAGCAGGATAAGAGGTGACGGGGACGCAGTCCCCAGCACCCAGCTGGGACAGGGACACAGCCCCCAGCTGGGACGGGCACTGCCTCCGGCAGGCATCAGCCCCCAACCTCCCACCAGCCCCTCACCTCTGAGCGCTCTCATCTTCCTCATGGCAGCAGGATCCCCCGGATAGACACACTGCTCCCTCCGGGTGCTCCTCCCGCAAACGCCATGAGAAACTGGGGCAGCACCAGCCCCAGGGGGAAAATATAGAGCCCAGCCACTGTGACCCCCCTGCGGGGCACGGCGCCTCACAGAGGGCTGCTGTGACATGGGGACACATGCTGGGGACACACCCTGGGGCGCAGACCGGACACGGCAGCACCCTGGGGACACCCACAGCCCAGAAATGCAGGATTTCCCCATTCTCCATCACTTGAACTCGCTCATGGTCCTCAAACAGTTGTAGCAATGACTTTCTCCCGACAGCCCTTCCCAGCCCCATCCCTCATCCATGTCCCACTCCAGGGACCCGAGGGCAATGTGGTGTCAAGAGGACTGACCTGGCCTTTTCCCTCTGCATTGTCTCTCCCTGGTTTTCTCCAAAGAGGAGGCTCCTGCTTGTGTCTCTGTGTGCCCTCCCCTACGTCTCCTCCAAGAACATTGGCTCCCATTCTCCAGCCAGGACCGAACTGGGCAGAAACTGGAGACCTCCAACCCATCAGACCCAACTGCGTCACGACAAGAGGTGACGCAGGAAGGAGAGAGACGCAGGCCGGAGCTGCAGGAAAACCCAGCCAGCTCTCTTGACTGCACAGGTGGGACATGCTACATACACTGGCCACCAGAGCAATTTATGTCACCACTTACAGCTGCACGGCGTCACTCAGCCACCTGGAAAGCCCCGCCAGCACCCGGGGCCTGACAGGATCAGGCCACAAGCCTCTAGTAAACACGCATGGCAAAGTTACTCCCCGTTTTCCTCTTTTCAGCCAAGAACATCAGCATTGATGAGGGGGGTGTCCAGAGCAGCCTAGCCAGGCCCTCGGGGCACAGCTGCTCCTGGCCCACCCCGGCCTGCGGGCCTGGCTCCGGCCTTCTCAGAAGAAGGCCCCGGCCTTCGCCCTGAAGCCTCACAGCAGGAACCGGCGGCGGGTGCCAAGCCCAGCCCTGCTGCAGCCCGGCCCGGTCCGGCGCCCTCCTGCTCTCTCCCTCAGTGCCAGCACGGGGCCTAGCCACTGGCTGCCGGGGCCTGGGGCTGCGGCCGGCAGCCCCTGCCGAGGTGTCGGAGCCCCCAGGTGCAAGAGCGGGCCCCGGCCCTCGGCCTGCAGAGAAGTGGCCTGTGGAGAGGGTCCGGGTCGGGCCTGCTGGGGCCGGCGCCCTCCCCTGCCCCAGCCCTGCTTTCAGGGGCACAGCGTGATGTCGTGTGGTTATGTGGGGGTGGGCCAGGAGCAGTGAGGGGCTTCTGCAAGTATGTTCACAAGTGCTCGGTTACTGTGTTGCTCATCTTCCGTACTGCCCCTTCTGCCCAAGCCTGTGAGAGGGTCCCAGGTGCAGCGGATCAGCCTGGGGCTGCGTCAGGTGGGGCCGAGACCTTGGGTGTCCCAAACAGGTATCCCCCCTCGGGGCAAGGCGTTTTGGTGCCAGGACTCTGCAAAGGGAGTACAGACTCTGGTTTGGAAAGGGGAGAGCCAGCCATGAGAGGGATCCCTTTCTCTTCAGCCAGGTCCCACACAAAAAGCCAATTCGGGGTGCCCAGCAAGCCCCCCTCGGGTGTCAGGGAGCTCCAGCCCAACGCCAGTCTCCAAAACCTGCTTCTGTCTCATGAGGGGTGTCAGAGAAATCCCCTCTTTCCCCCAGGGCTGCCCTCAGTGGAGGGATGGGCCCTGCAGCCGGGGGAAGCACCTTCCCTTTTTGGAGGCAGTTACCAGGGGAGCTGCCTCTGCTGCTCTTGCTGCCACCTGTTGGTCTCGGTGACGTGCTTGAGTATGTCCCGCCGTGCTTGATGCGGCTCCAGCCTTTCTAGGACCCAGACCGCTCATGGAGAAAGGTGGCTGCAACAGCAGGGAAAAGTCATCCCTCGACCTCTGCCGGAGACCCCTTCTGCCTCCCCTCTCGTCCAGCCTCTGCACCCACACGGTCCCCCGTCCACCCACACTTTCACCCTGTGGTGAGTCTTCGGCCTTGGCTGTGGGGTAACCCAGGTCATGCGCGTGTTAGGAGACATTAGGTACAGTTGCTTACTGTCTTATTGCATGAACAACGAATGTAGATGAACAGCAGAAAAGCCTTTGGAGACAAGCACTTCTTCAGATCTCTTATAAAGCTGTAAACTTCAAAAGCTACATACATATTGGGAAGAGTTGAAGACACCATTTAAAGGGAATATGTGAAGGAGAAAAAACGGTCTGTAAAGACTTACGCCTCCTATGCTTTCTGCTGGCTGATGTATGGTGTGCACCCCTACATCGCTGCATCAGTGACGACACCGTGACTCTGTGGTGCAACTGGGGAAGACCAGTCCCTGGTGACCGCAGACACTTTTCATATGCAGGATTATTACTGTGTCTGTACATGGTCTGGTTGTGTGAGGAGGGAAAGAAATGCCAGTTCAGTGTGGTACGGCAAGGGAGGGAGGGGAAAGGAAAGAGGATCAGGGCAGGTTGCTCACGTGGGGATGAGGCAGTGGTTTGTTTGGGGGCTTAAAGATCTCTTCTGAGATGGAGATGGGGCTGTGTGTGTTTGGGATTGAGCTGAGGGATTCCTGTGAGTAAGGGGTCAACTGGTAACAAGGTGAAGTATCGGCATTCAGTCTGGTGCTTTCCTGCATAAACAACCTTTTCTACTGTCTTTTGAAGGTACACAACGCAGACAAGACTCCATCTGATGCCTGAAGGCTTTTATACACAAGGAGGTAAGAGGCTTGTCCGGTGTCCGGAGACGACCTCACACAGCCACAGCTCCGGCCGCATGGTGTCTGCCCGGATATCTCAGGACAGTTGCTGGAACGGGGAGGGAAACTGCTGGTGGAAGATTCCTGCTCTTTAGTAAATCCTTGTTATCGCCACATGGCTTGTTTTGCTTTTTCCCCCTACTGTACATTTCCCGGTACCGTCACCATCATATACTTTTTCCGGGACTTACAAAATACTTTCCATCTATTTGTCCAGGTCTGTGAGACTTCAGCTGCTCCGCCCTCTTCTGTGGCTTGCTCTGCTCCTCTCTGATTATGCCTCTTAACTTATCTAGGAGGGCTTGCTGCACTTCAGCATTTTTTCCTTTTTGTCTTGCTCTGCATCTGAGGGGGGGGGGTGGTATTTTTATTAATTTACACTCCTGTGCAGTGGACACCTGGTTTGCCTTCCCTGTGAACGAGCTGGGGCACTTCCTTGTCCCTGTGTGTGCTCTTCCTGGCTCTCCTTGGGTAAACAGAGAGTCTCTCTTTCCTCCCAAGTCCACAGGTTCCTTTTGTGGCTCCTGGGGTCTTAATTTTTGTCGAAAGCCTTTCTCTTGCTGGCAGCGTGTGGTTTGAGATGCATCACTCCCTTTCTTGTCGCTCCTCTGTCCCATGAGAAACAAGGGTAACACAGATGTTTGGGCAAGGTTTTGGAGCAAGTGTTTTCTCATGGTTATTCCTCAGAGCATTCTCAGTCATGAGGCATTCCCATTGCACTCTTCTTTAGAGCTGGCCTGGTCTCAGACATTGATTCCAACTTCCTTTTCTCCTTAGTTTGGAAGCAAAACACCGCTGGGTACAAAAGAGGGGATGCTGCTCCTGGCAAGAGCTGTTGAAACCAAAGTCCTTCGCATGATGATAGATGCTGCGAAGGGTCTGTGTACCCTCCATGTTCTGCCTCAACCCAAAGGCACGTACATGGTGGTAGAAGTCCTGCCTTTTGCTGCTCTTGAGTTTCCGACTGTTAGTGGCCTCTCAGTGGAGTCTCTCTTCTGACTCTCACTCTTCATTTTACAATGGGTCTGCAAATGTGCGCTCCTGTCCTGGTTTGTGGGGCAGCTGCTGATCATCTCTCATGGCATGTTCTGGAGGCTTTTCACTAAAAGAGCAGAAACGGATGGCCTGGAGAGCGACTGGAGCCCCTGTTGGACGGCCTGGAGAGTGGAACCTCAGCGGTGCTGAGGGTACTTAATTCCTCAGGTTTTTGTGGACACGGCACTTGGAATCTAGTGCAGGAGCTGGAGAGCTTGTAGCAGGATGAATTTGGTGTGGATGAAATGCCTTTGGCTTTACTGCTTTTTACAGCGGCAGCTTTGTGTGTTGTCCTCTGGCCTCCTAGTAAGTCCTGAACCACTGACTTCCAGTCCACGCTCAGAAGTTTTCTCTTTTGTTTGTGTGGTTGGGGTTTTCTTTTCAGGTGGCTTGTGTGCAGCTGATCAATGCCATGATCTGTCCTGCTGGTGAGCTTGACTTGGGAGTTCAGATTTGTACTGAGCTGATGCGTTCAGGGCTTCAGCACATCCTCAAGATAAGGAGCAGCCGTTTTTCCTGTTTCCCCATGGAGTGTGATGGCGCCACAACAGTAGCACAGCTGTTTTCAGCATGAAAAACACAGAAATTCTCTGTTTCTAGCAGACACAAAGCAAAGCTGGTCTTCTCAGATCGGCTGCCCTGACACAAGGCAGCTGGCAGCCAGCAGTGGGGCCCGGCACAGTGCAGCGCCCACAGAAATGCCTGGCTCCTTGAGCCTCGGCCCCGGGGCTGCAGCACGGGGCTGGCACCGGCTGGGGCTTTGCTGGGAAAAACCAAGCTGGGGTGACCCTGACACCTCACACACGTACCCAGCCCTGGGATCTGACAACCTGTCCATTTGCCCATGGCCGCCATGGGGTTCAGAAGCAGCACCGCCGGCCCTGACACGGTCCTGAGCCATCTCTCGACGGCTGCCGGACACAGACCAGTCCTGGGACTCAACAGGCCTAAAAAGAAGAAAAATTGCCCAGAATTAAGCCGTTTTCAAGTTTTTGCAGGCAGCACATTTTTTGAGCTGCCTGGTGGTGCCGCTCCTGGGGAGCGCTCAAGAAACAGGGCGGCTGCTTGTACCTGGAGACAACAGAGTCACGCCGGGACAGACCCCAGAGCAGGGGTCTCCCCATGGGGTCCTGGGGCCTTGCCGTGCCCTCCCACTGCCCATGGGGGGCTGCCCTTGCCACCCCCCCGACCCCCACGGCATGACCACCTCCAGCACCAGCTAGGGCTGGTGCAGGGAGCAGCCCAGGACAGCCCTGACCGTACCACCACAGCAGGCTTTGGCCCCCGGTGTCCCACCATGCTGGGACCCCCACGGCACTTGCCCAGGGACACAGTGCGGGGGTAGCAGGGGAAAAGGGGGACACTGGGGGGAGTAGGGGGCACTGGGGGATGGGTGGGGGGAACCGAGGGGGACACAGGAGTTTACAGGGGTGTGGGCAGGGGGTGGAAGGGGGGCACTGGGGGACGAGTGGGGAACGTTGTGGGGGGGTCTCTAAAGCAGAGCGCAAAAGACTCCGGGCAATGCCTGGGAGGTATCTCGGGTGGATCCAGGACGTGACAGTTTCCTCCAAAAGGGAAAAATCATCTCGGGTATCTTCCTTGGAGGAGTCTGGGGCTGCTACCCGGGATCTCAGGTCCCCAAAGCAGAGGTCAAAAGACTCCGGGAGATGCCCGGGAGGAGTCTTGGCTGAATTCTGGTGGAGAGAGTTTCCTCAAAGTGAGAAAAATCATCTCTGTATCTTCCTTGGAGGAGTCTGGGGCTGCTCTCAGGAATCTAAGGTCACTAAAGCAGAGGTCAAAAGAGCCTCGGAGATGCCTGGGAGGAGTCTCAGGTGGATCCCGGAGGAGGGTGCTTCTATCAAGAGAGACAAATCATCTCGGGTATCTTCCTTGGAGGAGTCTGGGGCTGCCACTCGAGAGCTCAGGTCCCTAACTCAGAGGTCAGAAGACTCTGGGACATGCCTGGGAGGAGTCTCGGGTACATCTGGGAGGTGACAGCTTCCTCCAAAAGAGAAAAAAAGTCTCGGGCAGCTTCCGTGGAGGAGTCTGGGGCTGCTACCCAGGATCTCCGGTCCCTAAAGCAGAGGTAAATATGACTCTGGGAGATGCCTGGGACATGTCTCAGGTGGATTCCAGAGGAGAGAGTTTCCTCAAAAGAGAAAAAAAAGTCTCGGGCAGCTTCCTTGGAGGAGTCTGGGGCTGCTACCTGGGATCTTAGGTCCTTATAGGAGGACGTCAGAAGGCTCCGGGAGATACCTGGCAGGAGCCTCGGGTGGATCCTGGAGGAGAATGCTTCTACCAATAGAGAAAAATCATCATTGGCCCGGGGGTCCCTGTGTCTGTGGCAGCGACTGCCCTGATGATGGTGTCACCGACGCAAAGGGACTCAGCCAGTTCTCGTGATTCCGGTGTTCTCTAGAGGCGTATGGTGCCAGCCGGCACTGAGGCTGCGCCAGCCCTTGGCTGCACCCACGGCAGACTTTGCCTTGTGCTCAGTGCTGCTGGTCAGCCTGTGCCTGCCGCCGGGCTCGTTAGCCAGCCACGTCTGGGCTAGCCCCGCTCTCGAGACGATACATCCCACGCGTGAAGCGTTGCCTGGGATTGCCCTGAAAGTGGAACAACTCTGGAGCGTTTTCCTGCTGCTGCTGCTCCCGTCCGTGCGATGTACGCGGCGGTTTCCCTCGCAGGTCTCTGCTGGTCTCTGCCCACAGGACGTGACCCCTTGGGCTCCATTTGTGCAGCCCTGCCCCGCTTGCTGGGGATGGAAAGCAGCGCGATCCTGCTGCAGCTGCCACGGGGACAAACCCACGGGGGAGAAGGGGTGGGCTGGTGTGAGGGTGGGTGCCGTGGGAGGACAGCGGGGCTGGGTGGGCTCTGGGCAGCACCGCCCGGGGCTGTCCCTGGCAGGGGTCTTCCCGGCCTGGCCCCCAGGATGTTTGACGATGCCGGTGCCTGCTTTTCCAGGGAGGAGCTGACAGGACCTGGACAGGAGCGTGAGGAAGGGCAGCTGCCAGGCTTTGTGCTCCCTGGGGACACTCGGGGCTCCCACAGGGCCGGGCCGGGCCGGGCTTCTCCCCTCCCCCGTTTTCGTAAAGAAGTTTTCTTGATAACTCTTGTTAACTGCTGGTAAGTGCATCACAGAATGATGTAGGTGGGAAGGACCTTTGGAGGTCTCTAGACCAGCCTCCCGCTCCAAGCAGGTTCAGTTAGAAGAGATTGCTCAGGTCCTCCTCTACTTGAGAGTCTCCAGTATCTCCAGGGATGGAGATCCCACACTCTCTCTGGACCCTGTTCCAGTACGTGACCCATCTCATGGTAGTTTTTCTCCCTCGTGTACCTAGTTGGAGTTTCCTATGTTTTAACGCGTGCCCACTGCCTCTTGTCCTATCACCATGCACCTCTAAGAAGAACCCAGCCTTGTCCCCTCTGCGCCCTCCTATTAGGTAGTTGAAGGCAGCAGTTAGGATCCCCACAAGCCTTTGCTACTCCAGACTGAATAAACCCAGCTCCCCCCACCTCTCCTCATGCATCCTGTACTCCCAGCCCCTGGTCACCTTGGTGGCCTCCACTTGATTTGCTTCTGTGTGTCAGTGACGTTTTTTATGTATTTATTTGGGAGCCGCAAACTGGACACAGTACTGCAGATGGGGTCTCACCAGGGCGGAGCAGTTTTTGTGAGGCTCCACGTTAACTTTGTTTGACTCCCAACTCTGCTTACACTCTACTGGTTTTTTGGATGATAAAATGCAAATTGTTACTCCAGAAGCTTAAGACCTTCTCATTCCCTGTAGATTGACATGAACGCCATCTTTTTTTTTTTTTTTATGAGAACGATGTTTGGGACCTATAGATGTGTCCTGAGAGGCAGGAGGAGTCCAGGTGCTGCCTAGAAGCACCAAAGTGGTGCAAGCACTTGTCTGAGCCAGGTTCCCCAGGCTGGGCTGCCGTCAGAAGCCAGCGAGCACTGACTGCCTCATGGTTCGTCAAGGAGGAGCTCTGCATTTTAACGGAAAGGATGCCCTTTGCAGAGCAAAGGGAAATTCTGACTGTCCTGCCCCAAGGAGGCAGATCAGTGTCTGCTTTCGTTGTTTGTTTAGGTTTTTATTTAGTCAATTAGAAGCCTCTTCTTTTATACCAAAATCGGTCTTTGTGGTTGGCACAAGAGAACTAGTTGGGACATTGTTTTCCCTACAAATGTCACTGTTAGGCTTCCGTGGGGTGAAAAGTGGCTTTATTTTGATCATTGCTCAGCTAGGTCACTGATCATCGGAGCTTTTCAGCTGCGTCTGTTTTAGAAGTAAAACGTGGCTGCCCGACAGGCTCAGGACAGATATCTCACAGGGAGCTTCCTCTCAGAAAACCCAGGTGAGACGAACGCTGCTGCTGTTGCATTTCTGTGGCCCTCCAGGAATCACACTCTGTGTGTGTGGAGTGAAGGAATGAAAAAACCTCCGGGAATCTTTGCATGAAAGGTGCCTAAAACAAGAATCGGCAAACCCGGCATCATTGAAATTTGGGAGAGAAAGGGATGAGCTACCAGGGCCACTGTCAAGGGACTGTCATTAGGCACCAGAGTTAACATTGACTTGAGAGGCCCGGGCAGAGCCCAGACCACTTTGAAAGCAGTTGCAAGGCCTGCCACAAGGTAAAGGCCAATTCCTCTGATGCTTTGGGCTCACACCGGAACCCAAGGCGCTCCAAGCCCCAAAATGCAGCTGCCTCTGAAGTGCAGCAGCAGCCGGAGCCAGTGCAGAGCCGTGGGGAGCTGGAGCAGGGGGAGGTGGCAGCCCCGGGTGACCCAGAGCAGAGGTGCAGCAGGGAGCTCTGTGGGGCAGAAAGGGAAGGGAAGGAAAGGAGGTGCTTGTAGCGGCTGAGGATCGACCCCCAGCCTCCCTGGCGGCAGGTCAGACGTCTCCTGGAGCCTCCCCCACAGCTGCCACGCCACCTCTGCAGCACAGCCCCGGCCACCTCCAGCACCCGCCACCAGCACGTCCTGCCCCCCTGCCCACTCCCACGCCTGCGCCAGGGCTGGAAAGGGGTTGCCGAGCTGGGGCACACGGGGCACTTTGTGCCATGTCACGTCACGTCACGTCACGCCATGCCATGTCCACCCTTCCCACCTGCAGCTGGGGCCAGTCCCCAGCGTCCCCAGGGACCTGCCCAGAGTCCTGTTGTGCAAATGATGCAGCAAGGTGCTGCTGAGCGAGCGTCGCCAGGGCCTCTGAAACGGGGTCCCCCTTGGTCAGAAAGCTCATCAACAAGCTGTCCCGTCCCCGCCTGAGGTGTGCTGGCGGGGGTCCCCTCCACAGGCGTCCTCACGGAGGCATCTCTGCCTGGACCAGGAGACCCCCCCGCACCCCCCCGGGGCAGCTTTCACCAGAGACACCGCAGAGGCCATTCCCTGCCCCCGGTGCTCAGAGTTTGGCCACGTCCCGGCGCACACAGCCAGGAGTCGGTCGCGCTCGGAGCTACCCGATCAGCTCAAGGCACGAACATGCCAGTCGGGGCGTTTTCCCCCAAACCCACGGCAGGGCTGTGCCCGCTGGAAGGACGCGGGTACGCAGGGCTGCCAACGCGCCCTTGGGCAGCACAGTCCTGCCCGCCAGCCCCTCGCCACCACCAGCACCCCGAGGCGAGCCCGGCCTCGTCTGCAGCCGCCCCCCGCCCCGGCGGGGGTCCCCCGCCCCAGGCGGGCACCGGCCCCTCGCCCAGCGGCGGGGCGGGGCGCGGACCTCCGCGCCGCTGGTGGGGGGCGCGGCCCTCTGCCGGCTCCGCTCGGCTTCGTTCGGCTGGGCTCGGCTGCGCTCGGCTTTGTTCGGCTCGGCTGGGCTCAGCTGCGCTCGGCTCGGCTCGGCTGCGCTCGGCTCGGCTGCACTCGGCTTTGTTCGGCTCCGCTCCGCTCCGCTCCGTTCGGCTCCGCTCGGCTGCGCTCGGCTCGGCTCCGCTCCGCTCCGTTCGGCTCGGCTCGGCTCCGCTGCGGCCACAGCCCCGGCCCGGCCCCGCCTGAGGCGAGGGCGGGTGGCGGGCGCGGCGGAGCCGGTGGCCGTGGCGGGGGCTCCTCCCCTTCATTGGAGCGGTGGGCTGCCCGGTGGTCGCCAGCGCGGGGGCTGGCCGGGGGCCTCGCAGGCCGGCAGAAGGGCTGAGGCGGCGGCGGCGGCGGCGGCGGCATCTCCCCTCTCAGCAGGCTGGGGCGCTGAGCCGGCGTCCGCGGCGGGTCCCGGCCTTCCCCCGGCAGGCCCGGCGAGCCCCGGCCCCGCCCTCCCGCCCCCGGCGCTGCGGGAGCAGCAGGGGACTGCCTCCCGCCGGTGGCTGTCCGGCGGAGGCTGGGGGGCACCGGGGAGATGTGCGGGTGCGGAGAGAAACGCGTTTCCCCTGGCTGTACCCGCAGGGGCTGCAGGGACCCACAGCAGCCGGGGGTGTCCCTCCCAGCGTGGTGTCGGTCACGGGCTGCAACACAGGCCTGCCGGGGCTGTCTTGCCAGCCCGCGGGGCAAGAGGCCTGTAAAGCTTCAGGGACGGTGGCAGTGACATGTCCGGAGCAGTGCAGCTGAAGGCGGGTAGCCATCAGCTCGGAGTCTGTCCTCTAACCCTGCTCAAAAATACCCTGCTTGATTGGAACGGACACTGAATCAGCGGTTTTCTGACTTGTGGGAGATCCTGGTAGGAAACGTGTTCTCTCTGCAAATGTCCTCTAGAGGAAAAACTGCGTGTAATCTTTTCTTCTTGTCTGTCAGAATGAGATGTGGTGAAGGGTTTTAGTAATTTACCTTTGACTCTCCTCCTTCCCTAGGCTGGCATTCAGGGAGAAAGAACGATGTCATTGAAACCACTTACCTGTCCCTTGCCTGAAACAAGCTTTCTTCACGCAGGCAGGCTTGTGTACAAATGTAAAATCTGGTATGGCAACTTCAGCAGGTAAGCATGTTAAAGCTGAAAAGTCAGCCTGCAGTTTGATGACTGCAGGTAGCAGGGAGTTAATAGGAGACCCTAAATTCAGATCTTGGGAGCTCCTCGTTTCCTGCCTGCTTTCACTGGCCGTGAAAGTGGTCACTTAAAAGTTGCTACTGCACTTGCATACGCTGAGCATTGGCCTAAGAGAGTAATCTGAGCTGTAAAAAACACTCCTATTTCACTGCCATGTGCGGATTTTGTGCTTCAGTGGAAAAAGAGGCTGTTTTTGCTGACAGTATTTTGAAATTTTGTGTTTAACTGGGAAGCTCCAGAGCCTTTGTAGTTGTTTAACCCCTGCTGGCAGCTAAGCCCCACACGGCCGCTCACTCACTGCCCCGCAGTGGCATGAGGGAGAGAATCGGAAGAGTAAAAGTAAGAAAACCCGTGGGTTGAGATGAAGACGGTTTAACAAGTAAAGCAAAAGCCACGCAAGCAAGCGCAGCAAAAGAAGGAATTCATTCACTACTTCCCATGGGCAGGCAGGTGTTCAGCCATCTCCAGGACAGCAGGGCTCCATCACGCGTAACGGTTACTTGGGAAGACAAACGCCATCACTCCAAACATCCCCCCCTTCCTTCTTCTTCCCCCAGCTTTATATGCTGAGCATGACGTCGCATGGTATGGAATATCCCTTTGGCCAGTTTGGGTCAGCTGTCCTGGCTGTGCCCCCTCCCAGCTTCTTGTGCCCCTCCAGCCTTCTCAGTTGGTAGAGCATGGGAAGCTGAAAAGTCCTTGACTAGTGTAAACACTACCTAGCAACAACTAAAACATCAGTGTGTTATCAACATTGTTCTCACCCTAAATCCAAAACACAGCAGTGTACCAGCTACTAGGAAGGAAATTAACTCTATCCCTGCCGAAACCAGGACACCCCCCAGCCTGCTCGCTGGTGGGGTGGGGTGAGAAGCAGCAAAGGCCTTGACGCTGTGTAAGCACTGCTCAGCAGTAACTAAAACATCCCTGTGTTATCAGCACTCTTTTCAGCACAAATCCAAAACAGAGCCTCATGCTAGCTACTGTGGAGAAAATTGACTCTATCCCAGTCAAAACCAGTACAGCCTTGGAGCTCTGTACTCAACGTATGTGCTTATTTCTTGGGCTGTCTGCTGTTAGCGATGTGCCTTTCTCTGGCCTTGCAATCTGGCACTCGAGTGTGGGCGTAGGAAGAGTCTTTGGAAGCTCTTACTGGCTGCTGGCAGCAGATGTTTGTTGTGCTCTCGGGATTTTTTCTCTCAAGGTTCCCTTTCCACTGCCACTCCTGTTTCAGATGTGTTTGTGGCAAACCTGTCCTGTTGTTTTGAAACAGGACAGCGTGCCTCTCCTTGCAGGCGGAGGGGCTGAGCAGGACTTTTCGCATAACTGCTTGTCTCAGCTTCTGGAAGGCACTGTAGTGGCAAGGCTGAGAAATGAGAGTGAAGGGAGCGTATTTTAGTCTGTGGTACCACAGGCATGCAAGGAAGAGAAAGGAAAACAGCCTTTGGGTGTGCAGGGGACAATGAATAGGAGGGTTGTGGGAGGTAACAGTTGTGTGGTAAGCCTCAGATAGGAAGTCCTAGTTAGTAGCCAGCAAAGTAACGAAAGCACAGGGTGCTGAGTGGTCTGGTGAGATGGGGGAGATGCCAAACAAGAAAAGAGGGTGATCTTTCAGAGGTGAAAAAAAGACTTTCCCTGAGGGTATTGCCCTGGAGGAATCTGCTTGTGTCTGCTGGTCACATTAACACAGAGATGATGGGCAAGTGCTTTTGCGAGTGGGCAAAACCTTGACCAGCTCACTCAAGGAGCTCTGGAGCTTTTAATTTGAGAGGGGACTCAGAATCCTGGAGGCTGCGGGCTATAGTAATCACAGAAGTTTGAGCTACTCTGGCACAAGAAGATGGAGCTGCTCAGGTTTAAGGGTAGTATTCCAAACCAGGTGCTTATAGATTGTGTCCTGCTGAAGGAGTGTTCTGTAGAGCTCAAACTTGGTCTGAAAGTTGAGGATTTGTTGCTGTGTCAGCCTCTGATAAATAATTAATAATGATGGTATTCATAAATAGTAATTAAAAAAACCCCAAAGCAGTGGCTCAGCATAATCTGGCTCCCTGTGTACATCCTTCAAGGCTGTGATCGTCAGCAGACAGCAGTTCAAGGTTGATGCCCTCAAAGGCTTTTGGAAGGTCTTGTAAACTTGTTGAGGTTAAATCTCTTTTCAGATGGTGGCAACCATGCTGAAACTGAGATCCTTTTGAGTCAGCAAGTATCCCTGCTGATAAGAGAAACAGACCAGCATTGTGCCATCCCGACAACCCTGTTTTCATGCCAGTGAGGTTGCGGCAGGACTAAAATGCCATAGGCAATGACTCAAGCATCTGCCTGTAGAGTGGCTTTATGAGTGGGAGTGGATTTCCTTTTGCAACCAGACGTGCACAGCCATTGCCAGAGCCTGGGTTTACTCTGGAAGTGACTGCTGTTAGCTGCAGAAGAACTGAAGAGAATGCGCTATGAACATCATGCCAATTAGGCTGTCTCCAGACCTGAAGCTACATTAAATGTCGTGCAACGCTGGTCTCCTTTTTCCTTTGTAGCAGTAGGCCGGCTCTTTGAAATTCTGCTGCATGACTTTATTTTGGGATGAAGAGAAACGCAATTGTTTCTTTAGCTTTGCTTATTAGCATTTTGCTGGAATAGCGTCAGATCCAGGAGGATTAACCTTCCTCCTTGTTTTGTTCTCTGTGTTGATTTTGGAGAGGAAGATCAACATGGTCAAACATATAGCAAAAGCAACTCCTTTTACAGCGAAACTCGTGAAACTCTTCCCCATCGTGTCATGGTTTGTGGTGAATACAGGTTGCTTATTGAAAGCATCTGGATTCACTCCCAGTTCATAAGAGAGAGTAAAGGAGTAAGTCCCAAGTGCCTACATAGCCTTATGCCCAAAGCAATGCTGTCGGTTAGCCTGCAGATTTGGGAAGTGAAACTCCTTTTGCCCACAATAAGATGGTGACCGATCTGAGGACAGGTTCCCAAAAGAACATTGAAAGAGTTGCGAGAGCTGATCCCAGCTGATCGTAGAGCTGATTGCCTACCCGTGTGCGCAGGCTTTTGGTAGAGGAAGGCCGTCTTCACTGAAGGTCTCCTGAATCCCCAGAGAAAAACAAGTAACAATGAAGGTTCTTCCCTTAACGATTCAAAGATGACTCCGTTTTTGCATCTCTACACTCCAGGCTTAAAAGAAAATAATCAACCCCTCCTCCCCAAGCTCCCCCCAACCCAACCAATGAATCCCCCCGCAGTCAGGTAGCAGCTCCGACATCCTTGTCCTGAGGCCCTGGGTGGTGCCTTGCTTTCTTCCATTCTTTCCACCGTTGTTTCCTCGTCACCACGGCAACGTCCCTTCCTGAATCCTACTTTTGTTTCCCTGCTGATTCATGAAGATTTCATGACCACAGCAGAAGTCTTGGGTGGGTGGTATCTGTCCTTCTGCTGCGGGGCGCTGTGTAATTCCTTTCATTAACTTGTTCCGTGTCAAGCAAGGAGAGAGCCTTTCTGAAGAGGAAGGAAAGTTCTCATCTCTGAGCAAGATCTGGCTGGGGCCCCTGAATGTGGAGGACATGAGAATGGCTGCCTACCAGAGCACAGACCAGAGAATAGTTGCATGCCATAATTCCTTACGCTCCACTTCATTTACTTATTTCCAAGGGACATTTGTGTGATTTGTTTACTTTTTAATGGGTTCGCATTTTCTTTAAGACCTTCTCTCTCCCTGTGCGTTTTATTGTTGGCCGATACCTAGCAGCAAACAACTTTTGAGAAGATGGCTTACAAAAGATGTAGTTACTCTTTGGGAACGCAGTTTGATGCAGGCCGTACACAACTCCCAGCATCACAGGGCCTAGCTCCAATGCTGTGAAGGCCCGTTCCTCTGCAGGTTTGCACCGTGGAGGGGATTAAGGGAGACGTCCTGCCGGTTCCGTCTTTTAGTCCCTTGAGCAGAATGGCATCGCGATAGCCTGGAAGACAGAGGTGCTTGGTCACAAACAATGAGTTCTGTTGTTGCCATCTTCTTCCTGAGACAGAAGAAAGCCCCTTCCATTCCCGAGGAAATGAGACAAATCTATTGCCTGCTTAAGAATGCTCCTGTTTCTTAATTTAAAAAAAATCTTCAGAGTACAGTAATGGCATTATAAATATTATTGAAGAAAACGTGCTGATTTCAATTGATATGGAAAATTATGGTGTTACTAGAAAGGTCTTGAAAGGTGTTACGAGAACAAGTTTCCCGTTCGTAAAGCAGGCGTTTGTTGGGGCTGAATTACAGTTCCTTTGTAACTGAGTTGGGTCAATATTCAGAAAAAGAGGAATATGTTTATTTTTGAAACAGGTCAATCCTACATGTGTTTTGCTGGAAAAAAGGAGACTTCTTACATTTACAACTTCTTAAATTTAAAAGCACACCTCCACTCTCCATAGTAATGCTTCTATGTTAATTCAAGATTAAGATGCTCATTCCCTTCAATTTCTATGAGTCTGTTAGTGCGGTGCACTCTAAGGTGATGGGAGGGAGCGGGGCGAAGAAGGGGAGGAAGAACAGCAAAATATCGCGAACCTGCTCTTCCATGATTCATGCAAACTGTAAAGGAATTTTAAATTTTTCCCAAGCCTTGAAACTGTACTTGACAGTGGAATTGTGGCTGTATTGTTACTATTCTTCCTTCCTTCCTTTTTTTGGCCTCTCCAGGAAGCGATTCGAATAATCCCTGGAAATCTTGATGATTTACATCCATTTTCTACAGACCACTTCCCTATCTTTCTGTGTATCCTTTCTTTCCTACTCACAAAAGAAAAGATTCGATGACTTGTATCTGTTGGGCATTGCTTAATTCGACATTCATGTCTAGTAGTGTGCAGATCTTTCGCTGGAGTACAACTCCTTTGAGCTTTGCAGCTTTACGTTAGCTGAATGTCGTGGTTTAACCTCAGCCGGCAACTAAGCACCACGCAGCCGCTCGCTCACTCCCCCCTGGTGGGATGGGGGAGAGAATCGGAAGGGTAAAAGTGAGAAAACTCATGGGTTGAGATAAAGGCAGTTTAATAGGGAAAGCAAAAGCCACACATGCAAGCAAAGCAAAACAAGGAATTCATTCACTACTTCCCATGGGCAGGCAGGTGTTCAGCCATCTCCAGGAAAGCAGGGCTCCATCACGCGTAACGGTTACTTGGGAAGACAAACGCCATCACTCCAAACGTCCCCCCCTTCCTTCTTCTTCCCCCAGCTTTATATACTGAGCATGACGTCCCATGGTATGGAATATCCCTTTGGCCAGTTTGGGTCAGCTGTCCTGGCTGTGCCCCCTCCCAGCTTCTTGGGCACCTCCAGCCTGTTCAGTCAGTAGAGCATGGGAAGCTGAAAAGTCCTTGACTAGTGTAAACACTACCTAGCAACAACTAAAACATCGGTGAGTTATCAACATTGTTCTCACCCTAAATCCAAAACACAGCACTGTACCAGCTACTAGGAAGGAAATTAACTCTATCCCTGCTGAAACCAGGACAGTATCCACCCCTTATTCTATACCATCTACGTCATGCTCAAGTCCCATATTTTCCAGTGCAACCTCATTAACCACCCACCCCGCTTTCCATCCTTTGATATAACACACAGATATCATTCCCTTAGTCTATGGACCACCCTTGTGGAATGTCTGTAAAATGTCCAGAAATGTCCATGAAATATCCATTGAGTTCATTTAGTCCGTGACTTTGGGCTCCATCTGTGATGGTGGTCACTCAGGACAGGAGAGGTGGTGTGTTGCGTGGAGTTACTGGGTACCAAAGCCAGCTCAGGTCAGGTCACTGCTGCACTTGCACTGCTTCTTGTAAGGCTTGTCCTCCACTTGTTCGGGTGGTTCCTGCTCTAGTAATTCCTATAACACGCAACTCAAATCATGGGTTACAACAATTTAAAGGTATTTCCATTACAGTCTCCACCCCCGGTCCCTTTGGGCCAGGTTATAGGGTTTAACATTGCAATGAACTCCTCCCCTTGCTCCTAGCCTGGCTAGCAACAAGGGGTTTCTGCTATAGTAATTCCTATAACATGCAACTCAAATCATGGGTTACAACAATTTAAAGGTGTTTCCATTACAATCTCCACCCCTGGTCCCTTCAGATTAAACCATAGGGTTTAACATTGCAATAAACTCCTCCCCTTGCCCCTGCTCTGGCTTGGACTTATCCACAGACTGCAGTCCCTTAGGGTAGTACCTGCTCCAAGTGGAGCCTTATCTATGAGCCACAGTCTCTCCAGGGATACGCCTGCTGCGGCATAGACTTATCCACAGTCACTTTGAGATGCACCTGTTCCAGCACGGCCTTCTCCATGGGCCACAATGTCTTCAGAGATATACCTGCTCCAGCGTGGCCTTACTCGCAGCCACAGTCCCTTCAGAAGTAAACCTGCTGTAGCACAAACATAACCGCGGCCACACACGCTTCGAGATGTACCTGCTCTGGCATGGGCTTATCCACGGCCACAGACGCTTTGGGGTGTCCTGCTCCTGCATGGACTCATCCACAGGTCACAGCCCCTTCGACTCGAGTTCACACTGGAGTTCCAGCCTGTCCAGTACAGCAGCACAGAAACAGCAGCGATGCCCTGGCCATCTGCCAGCCCAGGCGCATCGCCATTGCGTTATCAAAATGTTCCCAGGCACAGCAGAATATGATGATAAGCAGTACAGCAGTACAGCAAGCAGTGAAAGCAAAAAACAGCCACTAACGAGCATTGGACTCTAATATACAGTAAGGCAAGCAAGCCCCATGGCAAGCACAGGAGCCTGCCAATTAATAGCTAAACAGCTATAACAGGTATAAACTCGATCTAGCACATTCCAATCAAACCTGTCATTATCTCGAACCCTTCGAGCCCCACGTTGGGCGCCAAAAAGGACTGTCGTGGTTTAACCTCAGCCGGCAACTAAGCACCACGCAGCCGCTCGCTCACTCCCCCCTGGTGGGATGGGGGAGAGAATCGGAAGGGTAAAAGTGAGAAAACTCATGGGTTGAGATAAAGGCAGTTTAATAGGGAAAGCAAAAGCCACACATGCAAGCAAAGCAAAACAAGGAATTCATTCACTACTTCCCATGGGCAGGCAGGTGTTCAGCCATCTCCAGGAAAGCAGGGCTCCATCACGCGTAACGGTTACTTGGGAAGACAAACGCCATCACTCCAAACGTCCCCCCCTTCCTTCTTCTTCCCCCAGCTTTATATACTGAGCATGACGTCCCATGGTATGGAATATCCCTTTGGCCAGTTTGGGTCAGCTGTCCTGGCTGTGCCCCCTCCCAGCTTCTTGGGCACCTCCAGCCTGTTCAGTCAGTAGAGCATGGGAAGCTGAAAAGTCCTTGACTAGTGTAAACACTACCTAGCAACAACTAAAACATCGGTGAGTTATCAACATTGTTCTCACCCTAAATCCAAAACACAGCACTGTACCAGCTACTAGGAAGGAAATTAACTCTATCCCTGCTGAAACCAGGACACTGAAGATCCTCCGCAGTTGTTGCCTTCACCAGAGAGAACTGATGTGAAAAGAGTGTTCTGCAGTGTTTTCAGATGAACACCCCTGTGTTCCAAATCAGACTTAGCCAGAGAAAATGAACGTGTCTATATAAAGTCCCAGGAAGGCCACCGAGTGCGATTGCAAGCAAAGCTAGCGCATTGCTCAGAAAGGTTAATAAAACGTAAAACACTCCTTACAGGCTCAGCAACGTTGGCCCACTAGTAGAGAAGACCGCAGTAGTTTTCTTGTAAGGTACACTAGGACTAAATCACATCCGTGAGACTCTGGGGACGGATTGTACCTGCAAAGCCGTCTTCAGTCTGTATAGGAAGAAGTTTGAGCTTGAACTTGAGAGAACAGGATAGTGTTCCCATGAAATCTTATGTTGCCTAGAGGGATGTTGAGTATAAAAGTTGTTCTTGGGTGGGAGCAAGCGTGAGTATGTGCTTACGTACCCACATAGATGGCGGCGAGAAGCAAAAAGCACCTCACAGAGTGAGTTTTACGAGGAGAAGTAGTTGAGGTGAGGTAGCTGGAAGCCTAGACAGGCTTTTGAACACACAAAGCCTGCAGGATTGTCATGCAGTTATCCCAGTCCCGTCTTCAATGTAGTCTTTGTAGTCTAGAAATAAGGGTGAAGCAAATGTCCTCCACGCAGTATTCCCCTTATTTTGCTCATCCCCCTTACTCCTTTGGGACCAGCCACCAGAGTTTTTCCTTCTAGCCTAAAGTTTACAGGGGCATTTAGCTGCCGTCAGTCTGGCCTGCTCTCAAAAGACAGCGCTGTAAAAGCTTTGTGCCGTTGCACAGCATAGGCATAGAGAAGCTAATATTTGAATATTGGCATGCACAGGTTTTGCTGAGTGTAGTTTCCTGGGGATTTCACTTTTGGTATGTAAGTGCTGAGGCATTTGAGATTGGATTATTCTGGCCGGCAGCTTTACTACAGGCTCCTCCTCCTAGATGTTCTTTCATCAGAGTGCACCAAGGGCCCAGCTAGCCTTCATCTCTTTCTTCCTGCCTGCGCAACTGGACAGAATTTAGCCATGTCTGCTGCATATTCTGCAGCTTATTAATTTGAATTGACAATAATTAAATTAAAGAAATGGTAACCGTTAATTAATGTTTCTGTTGTAGTTGCTGTAGTGTAAAGGGTTAAGAAGAAGTTACTCTCCTGATGCTCTTGTTGAAGAGAAAAGTAAGTTAGTTGAATGAGAGGCCTCTTCCGTCCTAAGGTGTGTCAATTTGTGAATCAGATCAGGCCCTCTGGCATCATCTCCTGTGATTCTGGGTGCCCCGGAGTAATGAACACCCAGGCGTTTCCGCCTCCCAGTCTTGGAAGACTGCCTTATTGCCACACCTCGTAATGACAGGCAAGAACGAGGTCGTCCTCTTCCTCTGTCAGAAGCTGGTATGTGTGATAGCAACTTACTCCTGTTACTGCCAGGACGAGAAAGTAGCCAAGAGCCTCTTCAGGCAGGAAGCACCCAAACAAACAAAGGCTCGTTGTTGCTTTGCTTCTCGAAAGCTCAGCTAGTTTTGCCTGCGTGCTTGAGGAGCGTTTGATTCACGAGTATGTATTTCTGGAACTTGGAAGTCCACCCACATGCTCAGCCAGCACTGGGCCCCGATGAGAACTGCAAGCTCAGAGGCCTGGCGCGATGAGTTGTCCTGCAATCTGTGTGTCGGGCTGTAGCGTAAATCTTAGTTAATCACCAGCTGTGGGAGTCCTTGAAGCCAAACTCAAACGACCAATTTCATCCCTTAAAGGAACCGATTGTGTCAGGTTTCATCTAGGCAAGTCTTGGGCTCCATCGCCAGTCCTCAGGATGTCAGTTTCTGCTAGCAAACGGACTGAAAGTATTCATTTTACCTGTTTCTTCCTGAGATCAGAGGCATGTAAGGAGACTGCTGTCTAGCGTCATCCGTTCTTGCACGCATGAGCTCCTTGGTGTCAGAACTGCCCCCCCAGGAAGGAGCGTCCGTAACTGTAACTGTTCTGTAACGTCTGTAACTGTGGCGGTTGTCATGTCAATTATGTTTTTTCCTCCCATTTTGAACTGTGAGGTAAATGTACTGATGCTACTCCTACGAATCCTAGTCCTTTTCAACTTTAAAAATAATTTTTAGAAGAATTACTTTTTGGTTAGGAAAGCTGATGAGGTTTTCTTCCTCGGGTTGGAAGAGCCTGGCACGTTGTTTCTTGTGGGAGGATGTCGGGACTGAAGGCAAATGCAGTCAAGGAAACACAACACTATTAATACACGTGACTGATGGGAGAGTGTCACCTGGCTGAGTGTTTCTTGTAATGCGTTACTAGTGTTTTTTCACAAAGTTCACACCGACAGGTTGTATTTGCTCCCTTATACATCTGTTCAGTGTGGTGTGACTTTTGAAGCTTTACAAGAAGACGTTGTCAGGACTCCTGCTCCTTTGAAATGTCAGTGCTTTGTTCTTAAGTCTTATCGTTGTTCTCAGGTTTGAGTAAATGGGAGAGAGTATTAAAGATGAGATTGAAACATGAGAATGTCCATCTTGTGCCTTACACATTTGCACTGTGTATCGAGAACTCAACTCATTTCAGCAAAACGTATCTTGTGGTAAGTCACTATGGTTACGTTTGGATGATTTCTGGAAACATCTGTGATCTGTATCTTGCTTTTCACTTTCCCTTCATCTACTGTATCTTTGAATTAGAGGGAGCAAAACTGCGTGCAGTATGGCTGTACGGTGGATTTGAAATAGAGCAGAACAATGCGTTCTCTTTTGTCCTGTATTGCTTTTCTACAGTGTCCTGAATCTCTCTTTGCCTTTTCAGCCATTGCTGATTCTTCAGCTAGTATTTTTATGAAGCAATGCCCAGTGGCTCCCAACCTTCATTCTTTCATGTCAGTAGCTAGGCTGGAGCCAGCACATGCATATGGAATGCATGTTTTTCTTCCTTGTGCTCGACTACGTTTGTTGACATTGAACTTCACGCTCTTTGTTTCTGTTTTCCTAAAGAAAGAATGCATTTGTTTTTCTAAATACTGATTGTAACACTGGTAGTAATGGTAGTAACGTCTTTCGTATAATTGGCAAATGTTCTCACCTCACTAGTGTCTCATTTTCCAGGTTTTCTGTGAATTCCCTGAACAGCCTCAGGCCCCAGCTGAGACCCCTGTGGGACTCTACATTTAACCTCCTCTGTTGTGAAAACTGAGTGTTTGTTCTTACTATTTCCTGTTCCGATTATTGGTCCCTGAGAAAAGTTGCTGTTTTTTCTTACGACTGCTTAGTCTGGTCTCCTTTATAAAAGGGACCACGATTCATTTCTTAGTCTCACCCATTTGCTTGCGTGTAGCGTCCCCTATCAAACATACCATGTTTGGATGTAAAAACTTCTAAACGTGGAGAATTCACTCACTGTCCTGTACGCCTTGCTCCAGTATTTAATTGCCCTCCCCAGATAGTTGTACAGCGTTGCTATTCTAAAATTATGCACAGCATAACGTCCTGTTACTTTCAGGCACTGATGTTTCGAGTTTCTGTTGGCAGGGATTTTTCTCCAGGAAAATACGTATTGATCCCATGCGTCAGAGGTTAGCTGGCCAATATTCTCTGCTGGAGGCTATGCTCCAGATGTCCTTGCATCTTCCACCTGGTGCCCAAAACACAGAGTGATGCTCACAGTTCTTCGGTTCCTTCTCTTCTGAAGACTCCTTCGTCTCCTTCAAGAAAAGCAATTGTCCCCGTCCCATCGACATGTGGTATTCATAGCCAGGAATTCTAGTTCTGAAAGAGCTGTATTTGCTGTTTTTCAATTTCAGCATAGCATATGCAAGTCCAGCATTGTTTCTAAGTAGTTTATCTTGTTCTCAGAAGGTGAGGTGCAATGCAAAAGTGTACTTTTAAGTTGGTTAAAGAAAGTCCAGTCTAAATATTCACCAAATTTTATAATACCTCTGTTACAGGTAAAGACGTAAACAAGGGCAGTTACGAGCTTGTAAGTTGTGTGTGTGTTTCTGTTTTGTTGTTTTGGATTTCTTTTTGTAAATTTATATTCAAAATAGTCTGGAGAAGCAGAATGTATCTATATAGGCAATGCTACAGTTCTCCTGTTTCTAGGTGTCAGTCAGGCAATGTAAAGTGGCACTGAATTCTCACCTAGAACCCTCCAAATTGCGAGAAATCTTCCTGTCAATCCCAGTGGACTTTGAATGAGGTCCTGCCTCAGGACCCGACAGCCCTGCCGGCTTCAGTTAGATGTATTTTCTGCAAGTCTGAGCTGAGCTGTCCAATGGTTTCTTCACTGTGAGAGTCTGTATGAGGTCGATATTTCTGAATAATTAAGTAGTTTCCTAGGTACTGTATATGTCATAAACAACAAAGTTAAGCTTATTTGGAAAGTTTTTGTTTAATGAGAGCTCAGGGTGGGTTTGTTTTCAGTATGGGTAAGTGTCTGAAGAGGGAGTGAATTAGTGAAGATGTCACGTCCAAATTCCCCAAAAGAATTTCTTCTATGTCTGCTAGCATTACATTCCTGCTAATTACATTCCTAGGCCCTCCTCTGAAGATGGAGCAAATAGGATGTCCTGGAAAGCAGTACTTTTTGTTTAAAACTGTTGAGCATAATTCTCTGGATGGCCTCTCAGTGCCTCTCTTCTGTTTGAAGAAGGAAGCTACTCTCTTACTCCTGAATCATTTTTTGGTTTTCGTTGTATAAACGTGAACAATTTTGCGAAATAGGAATGTAATTGACTCTGAATTTTGTTCTAAAACAGAAAGGTCAAAATCAAATTTAGTCAATACCGAGTTTGCAATGTCCTGAAGGTCAAGAGAAGAAATGAAATGTCAGAAAGTACTGCAGCGGAAGAGACAGGGAAGGGGAGAAGAGTGGAAGTCGGAGCAGCGACCTCATGCCCACGGTCGGGTATGGACAGGTCAGTTGACTACAACGTAGTCTTCCAGGGCCCCTATCAATATTTTTAATGTCTCTTGTACCTTCCTGATATTTCATTCCTGTGTAATCCTTTGCCCCATTTGTCTTCTTCCTTCTCTTCCTTAGGTGATAGAATCTAAGCAGCATTGCCCATATTTGGAGAAAAGTTGTCATAAGCTTTCAGGTTCCCATGCCATTAACTAGAGGTCTTCCTGTTTAACTCCTTTGTGTTCACATTATCTGTGGAATCGCAGCGGGATGAGAACTCGGCAACTAGACAAAGCAGTGCACAGGCTTGCACACCTGAGCCAGGGATGACAAGGGAAGAACTGGGAACAGTTTTCTAGCTGACTCCCAGCCTGTTCCTCTGCGTCGGCTGATGAATGCTGCCTCTCGGCTTGAGGCTGACGGCAAAACCCATTTGAGCTTGCTGTTTTCAAAGTGCTTTAAAGTCTCACGGAATTGCACGTGGTGTGCGCGCACATGAGTATTACCACACATCTTTCCCATCGGTTTGTTCGGTAACTAAACTTCTCATGGTGATTCCAAAGTAGATCTCTGTGTCTGGATTTCACAGAATCATTGAGGTTGGACGGGGCTGTGGCCGGTGCACCTGCCCTGACAAAGACTGGGGGCATTAAGACCATCATATACACCTCGGGTGAGGAGTAGGAAGGTTAAGGCCCTCAGCCAATTCAAATTGTCCACAGATCAGATTCGACTAGGGTATAAATGGAGCCCCGCCGGAGGGCAAGTTGAGCCGGTCCTCCTCGGAGCAGCAGGTCTGCAGTCAGGGACTCTCCCCTTGGGTCGGGACGCCACCCAAGGAAACTCCTCGAGGTTGAGAGCCTTCATCTTATAGCTGAGTGATTGTGCACATTTTGGATCCGCATTTCTAAAGCCGGCTGTGCAGTATTAATCCCTCGTACGCCATCCTGAACCTGTGGTTTACTGATGTTGTCGGAGTGTTGACGCCTCATTTCTAGTTAGTTTTCTGCTAAACAATTTTGGTTAAAATACAGTTTAGTTTTGAATCTATCACCTGCCTAATTTGATTTCGTGAGCCTCCGCGACATTAAATTGGCGTAGTTGGCAGGATGGTGTCAATAGAGGAATTACTATGGAGGCACGGATGTAGCCCTTCTCCCCCAGGTATAAAAAGGGTGAAGGAGAAGTGGTTCGACACAGCAGCGGTCGCAGTGAGTAGAACAATGCCACAGGATTAATCGAAATGGTAAAGGTAAAGGGACCATGTGTGCCATTCTGGGTGCCTGACTAATTCAAAGCGCAAGATCACTACAATTATTCCGGAATACTAGAAAAGAGCAATTTAAAGAAGCAGTTAGAAATCGATTGTTTAAAAGGAGAACTGGAAAGAGAAAGAGAGCGGATGTTTCTGTTAGAACAAAAAATTGAGATCATGCTAGCACAAGCGAGCTTGTCCAAATCCGAAAACTAATTGCGGGTGCAGATCCCGAGGATTGGGATGGGGACATGTGGGGAGACCCTGATGAAAATAGTTCTGAGGAAACGGAGGAGTTGGAGGGAAAAGAAGTGCGGCCTCTTATGAAAACAGAGAAGCATACAGGTCCGCAGGGCGGGAACCCCCGAACCACTGTCCCTACCACCCCCCGGACGGGACGTGAGCTCAGTGAATTACAAGCCAGGTTCTCGTGTAGACGGGAGAAACGGAAACCGAGTATTTGTGGTGTGTCTCTTTAACGGGGGGGGATGTGATACTGTTGAGCGAGGACAAGGCTAGGGGATTCTGGGGACCCGGAGTGTTTGTGAGTGACGGGCCGGCAGGCGACCAGTCGATCACGTCCCGAGTGGCTTATTGGGCTGGGGGTGTGGACTCCAAAGAGCGAGGGGAGCCTGTTACCTACCAGTCCTTTTACCATCCGAGTAAAAGGACTGTCGGAGTTAGCGGGAGGAGTACAAAAGGCTGCTTGTATCCAGGCAATGTATGAGAGGGGGCAGCAAGGGGTGCCGACGGCTGCACCGGTGCACCCCAGCCACGTTAGACCTCTCATTAGAGGGCTACCAGACGCCCTAAAAATACACATTCAGTCCCTCAGAGAAAGGATCCAGAGGGCCATAGAACACAATTGGCAAAACCCTCAGAACGCGCCCGCGCACGTGCTGACTTGGGCGGAGACGTTACACGACATATAGTTCCTCACGGGCATGAGAGGGGGTGGACTGATCCAGGCAGTGGCGTGGACGGGCGGGAATAGGAGGGTTCGACAAGCCAGCCGAAACCCCCACCCCGGACGGCCTCCCCGCGGGGAGCCCGCACCTTCCCGAGATAGACCGGCTCGAGCCCACGATCTGGGAAGGAACGACCTTTGGCGAAAAGCGTTGGTGCTGGGAGTACCCTGGGCGATGCTGCACGGGCAGCCCACCAACCACAGCCAGAAACTGGTGGAATTGCTTGAGGGGAAAACCAAAGATCAAAGGAAAACCACCCTCCCTCACAATAGCACAGACACAATTAACCCTTTTGCGTCCCTGCAAGGGGAACTGAACAAGTTAAAAAACTAGAAGCCGCGGTTTGGGGTTCGGGCCGCCCACTCCGCATGGTGAATTCCTGCCAATGGTCTGCTGACGAGGAACCTTATATACGTACCCCCGTGGGTCTGAAGCGAACAAGTTTAGAGTTCTTAATTGATACAGGGGCCCAAATTAGTGTTCTAAATAAGCAACAAGCCGATGAGTTAGGAATTAAACCATCGAGAAAGACGATAAACAGAATAGGGGTGGCGGGTGCAGCAGAAAAATGTCCCATAGCTCGGACTCAACTTTGGCTACCTGGAGAAAAGCGAATGATGGCCGTGGAGGTGGCTCCAAGCCCTTATGAGGGAAATATATTGGGATTTGATGTATTAGTGGGCAAGCGGTGGTATTTACCTAATGGCAAGGTGTGGAGTTCTGGAGGTAGAGGAGCAGAGGCCGTCCATGTTAGGACCCTGCAGCTTGCTCCCACACGACCGCAATCTAAAGTAACCTATGTTTCTCAATATCCGCTACCAACCGCAGCTAAACGGGGCATGTCAGAGGTAATTAGCGACCTCGAGAAGAGACAGATCATAAGTCGCACACGCTCCCCCTATAATTCTCCAGTCTGGCCAGTTCGTAAAGCCAGATGGGCGGTGGTGCCTAACGATTGACTGGCGAAGGTGAAACAATAATACCCCGCTGCTAACGGCTGCCGTCCCAAGTCTAACCTCCATAGTAACAGCAATACAGGCAGCTGCCCACCCGTGGATGGCCACCCTGGATGTCAAGGGTATGTTTTTCATGATCCCACTAGGAGAAGAGGATAAGCCTCAGTTTGCCTTTACTTGGGAAGGGACGCGATACACCTTTAATCGACTCCCACAAGGATACAAACACTCCCCCGCTATTGCCCACAATGCCTTGGCCAAACTCCCCGACACAGTGAAGGTGCTGTCAGGCGTCCACATATGTCAGTACGTAGACGACATCCTAGTTGGTGGAGATAATAAAGAACAGGTAGAGCAACTGGCCGAAGCCATGTAGAACGAGTTGACATTCCACCTTCCAAATGTCGAGTTCCCGGACACGAAATTAAATTCCTAGGAGCTTGGTGGATAGCTGGAGCAGTTGCGATGCCCCATGCCACTCTACCGGCTATTGAGAAAGGGCAAACTCCAGGCAATAAGACAGAATTACAGCCACTGTTGGGTACAGTGGGCTATTGGAGAAAACATACACCGGGGTTTTTCGGTGAATGCTCGCCCTTTATATGACTTGCTCCGAAAGAATAAGGAATGGGATTGGACTCCACGACATACAGAGGCCCTTAATGTCCTGAAGGATGAACTTAAGACCTGTCGGAGGCTAGGCCCACTACACTCACAAGACCCGTTGAGGGCAGAATGGGGGTCTGCAGAACATGCCTCCTATTGCGGTATATTCCAAAAGGGACCGAGGGGGCCGGCTAGACCTTTATTATTCTCTTCTACCTCATTCAAGGAAGCTGAACAACGGTACTCAGAGTGGGAGAAGGGACTCTTCTCACTTACCAGGGCAGTTAAGGAGGCGGAGAGGTTACGTACTTCGCAAGACATTATAGTACGAGGCCCTTTTCCTCTGCTAAATTCTATCCTCAAGGGATCACACGATACGGAAGTGGTATGCCTATCTGGAGGGAGTTAGTCAGTTACTGTCATTAAGAGAGGGCCCGGTCAAAGCCTCCTAGCTCCAACAAGCTGTGAATCTGGATCCGGTTTTGCTGGGCCAACCCTATAAACCTTCCGCGATCAAAGAGGCACCCGAACTGACCACAGGCTCAGGTATACAGGGAGTGTGGTTCACAGATGCACCTGCCCACTGAGTGGGATCCAGGTGGCAATATAGAGCAGGGGCATTGGAAATTGGTACCGGGAAAGCGATTACAGAGGAGCGGGAAGGTAGCGCACAGGTAGGGGAGTTGCGCGCCCTCCTGCTGGCAGCAGAGAATGGTGCTGCCAAAATTTACACTGATTCCTACGCAACCTATAAGGGTGCCACAGAGTGGATATGCCAATGGGAATCCAATCAGTGGGAAGCAGGCCGTACAGAAGCCTGGAGAGCTGGAGACCGGCAGCGATTGTTAGAAATAGGCGGATCACGACCCCTAAAGGTGGGATGGGTAAAAGGCCATGCAAGAAATGGGACCACCGCTGCAAAATGGAGTCAACAGGTAGATCACCTAGCCCAAATTAAGGTAGTAGATAGCAAAAAGGAAGATTGGGGACGGTTGGCTGAGTGGCTGCACATTAAGCGAGGCCACTCGGGGAAAGCAGACCTCTATTACGAGTGTGGGTCCCAGGGATGGCCAGTGTCCATGAGAATATGTGAAGCAGTCCTTACAGCTTGCCCACAGCGTTGGATAAGGCCAACCACCCAAATCAAGCTCCAGCCCAGCGTAGCAAACAAGGCAAGGCTCTTTGGAGCACCTAGCAAATGGATTATATTGGTCCTTTGCGGCCATCCCATGGGAAGAAATACATCTTGGTAGGAGTAGAGGTGGTGTCAGGACTGACCATGGCTACAGCTGTTAGCACCGCCACCGGAGATCGGACGGTCCAAGCGTTAAGAAAGTGGTTTAGTATTTTACACACCCCCGTGTGTATCATCAAAGTGATAATGGGTCACATTTTACGGCCACAGTGGTGCAAGACTGGGCTTGCGGGGAAGGCGTCAAATGGGTGTTCCATACACCATATTATCCTCAGGCTAACGGTATAGTCGAACGAACCAATGGTTTGATTAAAAGACATGCCGATGTCTGATGCCACAACTGGGACATATGATTACCACGGGCGGTCTTTATTGTTAACAGCCGCTGGGGAAGTTATGGAAACCCCAGAATTCGAGCATTTTGCACTATAAGACTGTTAACGGGTGACGACCCCTATACTGGGCGATACAAAAGGACCAGTTCCCACCACGGACGGACGTGGACCAACCTGTAATGGTGAAGCTACCCTCCATTGGCATTGTACCCCTGACCCTGGCAAAAACCAGAGGCTTATATGCCTGGGAACTCTGGACGGGAGCAGAAAACCCCACCATATTAGTGCTCGGTGGATAATCCCTGACTTCTAACCCTGAAGCCCGGTTTCAGGCCCGAGGCCCAGCTCTGTGTTTTCTTACAGGACGATGGAAAAGCAGTCTGCTTTGGTGCTCGTACTGGCAATGGTGACAGTGACCAATGGAAACAACCAGGACCTGGACAGCAATATGGTAGCAAAACGATAGTGGGATTTGCCCGAATGATGAATTTAACCTCTGTAACGGTTTGCCTGCCCACACCCAAGTCAGCAGAAGACCCTTTACCAATTTTTGTGCAGGACATGAACATATCGCTAGCCCTCGAGCTCACGTGGGAGCAATAATATATAATTAATAATAATTATAGTAGGAGCTTTAGGGAGATCGAGGGAAGAGGCTGTACTTATATTGTCTACAGTTGGTAGCCGGGCACAGTAAATGCTAGTTTGGTATGGAATGCCAGATGTGATTATGTTCTTCAACCTACCCATGAGGCCACGGGCTGGAGCTGGAATGGCACTACACTATGCCCCGAAATTCCATGGGGAGCTACCAAATATAGTGTCTGCTGGAGCACCGATGACCTCTCCCTACAATATACAAAACCACTGAATGCCTCATGGTGCATCAAACACCCTGAAAAGGATAATAACGAATGTCCCAGCGTGTGTAATCGAAATTCATGGGACTGCCCCCTCAACTGCACGTGGGCTAGACACACTTATGCGCCCAGCTGGTACCGGGAAAAGGTATTCCTGGTAGGGAAATCTCCGCTCTGGAACTGTCAGGCAGAGATCAGGTGCAAAGACATAGATGAAATGCCACCGTTACGGCTATATCCTCCTGCTCAGGAAGCTTTAATACAGGGCTGCCTATGTAGCACTACCAGTTACTTGTGGCCCTCTGCCCTAGACTGTAGTAAGAAAGATTACTGTCGTCCCCTTACTACCGTGCCAGGTTCATGCCAAACATCCTTTGTCCCTGCACCTCCTAACTTAGCGTGGGCATGTTCTGACGGCCACACATATTCCCGATTCTACGCAACCATCCCAGGACTAGCCTGCACATTAGCCGTGTTCTCTCTGTGTCCCATTTATTGGGAAGGATCCATGCCACGTAAGTGGTGGGATGACAGCCCAAGGGGCTTGCGGGGGGAATGGCGGGAAGCCTCAACACAAACAGGATGGTGGCTGGAATCAGGTTTTGGGATGGGAATTGCTCCGGTACGGAACCGGCAGGCTATTCTGGAACTGGGCCTGCAGCTGTCAGCCTTGGCCAACGCCACGTCTGATAGTTTGGGGCTATTAGATAATCAACCACAACATACCAGTAGAACGCCTATTCAAAACCGAGCCGTATTAGATCTGATGCTGTTAAAGAAGAAAGGTGTCTGTGGAATCCTGAGCCTATCGGAAAATGAGTGCTATGTCCACATCCTGAACATGTCGGTACCCTTTCAAGACCAGATCAACAAAATGAAAAAAAGTAGCAAAGGACTCAGAGGCAAGTGTTGCTGCACTAGGGACTAATTGGTTGGGGAAAGTTTTTGGTATGTTTGGGTTTTCTTTGTCAGGATGGCTAGCCAGTCCTCTCCAATCTCTGATAATGCTTGTAGTTGTGATTGTTGTGATTTGTATTGTTATAAAAGGTGTTAAGCGCGCAATAACGAAAACTGTATTAGCCATGGAGTATACTCCCTCAAAATCTATTCGTATAATTGATGTTCCAGTACGACCTTAAACAACTGAGAAATGATGATTCACAGTGAGCACTGAACTCACCAAGACTGCGCTCCCTTTTAACTTTGGAGGCAAGAGGTGACTGTACCACCACTCCAGGGAAACCAGTCGAAACGTGACTGTGGTCACGGGTTGGATTGTGTGGCAGGTGCACCCGCCCTGACAAAGACTGGGGGCATTAAGACCACTGCGTCCTTACTTTTCACGCCCTTACGTTCACGCCTTTAAGGTGGTGAGTGCTGACCATCACGTACACACCTTGGGCCAGTAATTACCGTCACGTATACACCTCGGGCGAGGAGAAAGCAAGTTAAGGCCCTCAGCCAATTCGAATTGACCACAGATCAGATTCGGCTAGGGTATAAATGGAGCCCCACCGGAGGGCAAGTTGAGCCGGTCCTCCTCGGAGCAGCGGGTCTGCAGTCAGGGACTCTCCCCTTGGGTCGGGACGCCACCCAAGGAAACTCCTCGAGGTTGAGAGCCCTCATCTTATAGCTGAGTGATTGTGCACATTTTGGATCCGCATTTCTAAAGCCGGCTGTGCAGTATTAATCCCTCCTACGCCATCCTGAACCTGTGGTTTACTGATGTTGTCGGAGTGTTGACGCCTCATTTCTAGTTAGTTTTCTGCTAAACAATTTTGGTTAAAATAAAGTTTATTTTTCAATCTATCACCCGCCTAATTGGATGACATGAGCCTCCGCGACAGTCTGGCTGCCCGGGATGTCCTTAATGGAGAAGATGCTATACCCCGGTTATGAGGTCCATGACAGCAACAGCGGGAGGGAAAACCACAGTGTTGCAACATGCAGCACCCGGGGGACCAAAGAGCCTAGCCTTAGTGTTAGATGGTGGAGGAACACCCCAAGGGCTGCAGAACTGGTCAGCCTTCCTGGGAACCCCAGAGACGCTGGTCCGTCAAAAGGAAAGACGGGTCAGGGTCGTCCAAATGCCAAAGGGAGGTCAGAATAACAAGGGGTGAAAATTCCCCGTCGACACTAATCAATGTGACACAAAAGGACCTCCCAACAGAGAGTAGCAAGATCTAGGACGGGGACATTCCTGGGGTGAGGCATGGGGTTTCCGACAGGCCAGTCAGACAGGCTCCCCACACCCGTTTTACAGAAACTACGGGTTAACCGACAAACCGACAGCCTGGGTGCTGGGAAGGTGCCAGGCCAAATTGTTCCATCTGCTCCTCCGGCCCCACTATCGGGAAAGTAAGGGAGGAGCTCCCCACCCCCGGCCCTGGGAGCCCCAAAGAGTTGTCCCAAGGCTTGTTGCTCGCCCCGCAACCCGCGCCTGCAGGCTGCCCAGTTGCCGTGGCAGCGGGGTAGCAGTGGGGCGGGGCCAGAGAAGGGCGCTGCAGTGGCTGGCGGGAGGCCCTGCCTGTCACCGCCTGGCGGGCGCCATTGGCTGAGAAGCCAGGAAGAAGGTGGGCGGGCTCCTGGGAAAGCTCCTGCGGCGCCTGCTGTGGCGGCGGGTGGCAGTCTCCCTGTTGTAAACTGAAGCCGGGCCCTTCTGCGTGCCCTAGGCTGGTGCCACTTGCGGAGCCTCCCGGGGCGGCGGGAGAAGGAGCGGTGCCAGGCTGGGCCTCTCCTCTCTAGATTAAATCTTAGGAACGCTTACTATCTCCCTCATTTTTAAGAAAAAATTAAGTAGAAGTTCTAACATTTTCCACATGCGCCCGGCCTCCCCTCAATGGATCTTCTTGCGCACCCCACTTTGGAGACCAATCCTCTACACCGATCCGAATTGCCACATCTTTCCCCACACACACGCTTTTTCTTCTTTATTATGTTTGTCCCTCTTCTTTTCCTCTGGTTTCAGTCCAGGCTTTCTGGTTTGCCATCTTCCCATGAACCTGCACTCGATAAATGCAGGTGTACGCTGGGTTTCCCCAGTTGCTCTTCACAAGAAGTTTGACGTATGAAAAGGCTCTGGGAAGCGGCGCGTTCTGTGAAGGAAAGAGGGAAAAGGAAACGGGGGGTGTTATGAGCGACAATGCAATCAATGTTTCTCCCCCTGCCAGTCCTGCTCCTGCTGAGGAACAAGCTCCTGAAAGTGGGTGGGAGCGGCTGTGGAAATCTGAGGCTCGCTGCTGGTAGCGGGTCTGCTGGGGAGGCTGGGGACACGGGAAGGGGGAAGGCACCTGGCATCCTCTGCATGCCGGCCCGGCTGGGGCTCAGTCTCCCTGCCCTCTGCCCCTTCCCTCTGTTGCTTGCTCTGTGCTGACAGAGAGGCCGGGGAGGTGCTCCTATGCGTGGGGCAGCTGGTGTGCAACCCCACCGAGCTCCCGCTGTCTGCTCTGCCTGCTTTCCTCCTGGCAGGCGTGAGAGCACCAGGAGAGAAGGGGCATGCGATGTTGGGAGGAGAGGACGCTGGCCAGCCTGCCAGCAGGCCACAGGATGGAGCGACGGTGCTGCCCAATGGCTTTCGCCGCCAGGCGTCCCTGTTTCTCCACGGCACAAAGACGTTGCTCGGGTGGAGTGGCTGCGTGTGCAGCTGGCTCTGCTGAAGGCAGTGGGTCCAGCCGGGGAATCTCTCGGGACTTGTGCTCCCACGGGCCTGACCCTGCCCTCGCTATCCTTTTGCTACCACCACCGTGTGCTACTCAGCCCTCCCAAGCCCGCCAGGTCTCTCTCGGCGGTGGTCTGGGCCCCTCTGCCCAGGGAGAAAGCATTCACGCTCTTCCTGCCATGGACTTGCAGGCAAACCTCTTTGGCTCCCTGGCATCTTGCCCCCGCGCGTGGACCGTACCTTCAGAGGGAAGGTCTGAATGAGCTCTTTCGCCACGTTGTACGTGAATGTCCCAAGGAGAGTCTCCTCTTCTCCGTCCGCGTCTACTCCCTCAGGGGCAAAGCACAAGGAGAGCAGCTCAGACTCGTCCCGACAAAGAGGCAACGTACGCGCTGCATCAGCCCTGTTATCTACCCACCCTCTCCTGGGGCTCTAGCAGCAGTCTAGCACTGGTTACGGTGGAGCTGAGTCTCTGCCTTGAGTTTTGGTCAAGAACCCTGAGGTGCTTGGCCAGAACAAGCCTTAAGAGGGATGAAACCTCTAGAGCCCTTCAAGTACCCTGCTAGCGCACCGCAGTGCTCAGGAGAGAGCAGGGCACAAACCTCAGAGGATGCACAAAAGCGAGCAAGACCCTGTCACGGCTTTCCCCCCGGGCCAGATCCCCGCCAGAAGCGCCCAGCAGAGACTTACAAAGACAGCGACGTCTCTGGGGGCGCTGATGACGGTCCCAGATGGAGAGACTTCTTTGGCAATGTGCTGCACAGTGACGGCAGTGAGATGGACTTGTGCTGGCAACCTGATGACCACCTGGCCCTGATGCCCTTGTAAAGGCCAGCAGTTTCCTGGGGAAACATCCGGCTGCAACCAGAACGCGAGAGCAATGAAGTGTGAGGGAGTGTTGGGGCCAACACAACTGCCCATGCAGCTTGAAGCGTAGGCGCCGGTGTGTCTGTGGTGCCTCGAAAATGAGGCGCATGTGAGGAAATGGACAGAAGCAGGAGGCCTTCTTCCCTGCCTGACAAAGGGGGCTCTCAGTATTACGGAGCAGAGGAGAATAGCGGTTATGAAACCATCCTAGTCAGGGGCCTAGCAGAAACACGTCTCTGCCCAGTGGCTCTGCAGGGCACACCCCCGGCTCCCGCCTCCCACCCCCAAAAAGGTGCTGTTAGGGATGAGCACGGAAACGGGGTCACCAGGGAGAAAGTCTTTCACCCAGCTGTGGCAGAGGACTGTAGGCAAGATGCAGCGGCTCGGCTCAGCTCAGCTCCGTTCCCCTCCTGAGGGGAACCACTGATTTCTAGCAAGCCCAGCCCTGTGTTAGAGCTTTGGTTTCAGGAACCTGATCAACACTGCGGGCTTGAGCAGTACCACTGGACTGAGGGGAGAGCCCCTGAGGTCGGCCCCTAACTTCACAGGAAGGAAGGAAGGAAACCGGCACCGATGATTTCTGCTACGATACCTGCAAAATAGTATCAGGAGGGTTGGCAGTGCGAAAGAACCATAAAACCCTGCAGCCCCAATTCTCTTTGCAGCTGTAGGTCTCGGAAGTTCTCTGCACGTCGATGGTGGCACCTGTAAGGAAGGGAGAGCACGTGACTGCAAGAGGCCACAGACTAGGAGGACTTGGTGCTCAGACACTATTTCTGATGTTGCGGGCCAGCTCCACGTCTGTCAGTCCTGTCCTCATCACCACGCTGGTGGGGGTGCCCAGCTGTTCAGGGGAATGATGGCAGCCACGTGCCTGGTGGCTGCTTCTCTCACAGTGCCACGAGGAGAAGGTCTGAGGGTTCTCGGAGACAGCAGGCACCCATGTGAATGACAGCAGACCGAAGCTGAGGGCTTGCTGCATGGGCAGCAAAGGACGGCCCAGCCATTCCCTTTTCAAATGCAGTGGAGAGGAAGAGAGCCCCTCCATCAGCACAGGAACACGTGCGGGGGCAGTGCCAGAGGCAGCCCTGCGAAGGCCAAGGGCAGGACTGGGAGGGAGTCTGAGAGCGCCACTCTGCCACAGCCTTGCTCTTGGACCCCATGAAGCGTTTAAGCTCCCCCACTTTGGAGAGCAGCGCCTGGAGCGCAGGCTCCTTTGGGGAGTGCTACAGACAAGCGCAGGCCAAGGAGACTGGGCTGCTTGTGTCCATACCAGAGCTTTTCAGGGCCCAGTCAGACATCTGGACGTAGACTTCCGAAGCCATCTCGGACGCCGCCTGGTTCACTTTCTGAACTTCCTGGGCATGCCATAAACAAACACAGAAAAGGATCACATCAGCGGGCAGTTCGGCATGGCTACTAGCGTCCGCAGAGGCAAAGGGTCAGTGTCAGAAATGCAAGGCAAGCCCAGTCTCAAGTCCACAGAGCTGCAAGACTCTCTGCTGCTGACGTGAGCCATGAGGACTGAGGAACCGTATCTGTGTCCACGGCCACGACCATGGCCCCGAGGTGGGTTGACGAGGGTCCCCACACCCTCCTCCCCACCTTCCACGCTCTCCAGGTCAGCTGGGAGATGGGCTCAGGCCCTGCCAGCGATGGCTGGCGCCGTGAGCGTGCCTGGGTCTCACCACTGCCTCAGGGGCCTGGCCAGAGCAGCCAGAGGTGTCGGCATGCCAAGGGAAGGCTGTCGGGAGTCCTCCGCTGCCTGAAGCAGCTCGGTTAAACTGGGGCTGGAGGAGGGCCTGTGCAGCGCAGAAGCTGAGCCAGCAAGCCCCTGGGGCAAAGGCTGGGTTGCGGCGGTCAGCAGTCCGGCCCCACCAACAACCCCAAGGAGTGCTTTCTCGGGGGTTCTGCCCAGCCAAGCCTCCTTCCCCAAAATGCAGGATCACCTTCACACTGCTGAGCTCCGCCCTCAGTTGAGCCACCTCCTCCAGCAGAAGCTGCATCTTTTGGGTTTGCTCCGCCAACAAAGCGCTCGAGTGCCTGCAGGAACAGGAAAGCAGATCTTGTCAGAGAGCGGCCCATCCCCTCTGGGGAGCACCTGAGCTCAGCAAGGAGGAGAGACACATGTGCTTTCCCTGCTTTGCGAGTGCTTCCCTTCCGCACCAGGTTGAGCAAAAGGCAAAGGCAGGAGGGAAGTACGGGAGCCCTGGCTGTTAGGAAAACGAGTGCAGGTAGCACGAGGTCGGCTGAGGCTTCTGCACCGAACCAATTCCAGCTCAGGAAACATCTCTTACCGCAGGGTCTTGAGGTCTGCTGCAGACACCCTTGTCAGCTCCTGAAAGGGAAAAACGCTCCATTAGAGCATCCGCTACCAGAGCCGCCGGGGCTTCCCAGGAGAGGGTTCCCTAGGAAGAGACGGCAAAAGCTGCTGCTTCTTTGGGTCACCCTGCGTGGAAGCAGAAGAGCCCGTGATTTATCCAGCCACTGTCAGCCACGCTCCGTTGCCGGAGGTGCCTGTCCCACAAGAGTCACCGACCTCTCTCAGTCCCTTTGCCGGCATTGTCCACGCTGGCAGCGAGGTCCCGCAGTAAACACCAGCTGCAATTCACATCACCAAGAGACAGTTATTTTACTGGGGTTGCTAGCGATCCCTGCAGTCGCGTTGTCTCCTCCCTGTTGCCTTGGGGGTGGGGCAGCAGGTTAGCTGAGGAGGTGGGGAACGTGGGGGCGCAGAGAGAGGACGCGCCTCCGACCGGGAGCCATCAGCCCCGGCTTGAGGGGACTGCGCAGCCGTGATCTTCAGGTGTGCTCGCTGCCCCAGAGCTATTCCCCATTTCCCCTCACTGCTTCAGTGAGCACCGAGACCAGGCTGCATGGGCTAGGAGAGGTACCTCTCCATCGGTCCCCCTGCACGGCCCCTCCCCCCTGGGAATCCCCAGTTCAGGCTTGGAAATACCTACGCCCTTCGCTCACAGACTTGCAGACTACGCAAGCCATTTGGTCCAGTGGCCAGAGCAGCAGCATGGCTGGGAGACTACCAGTCTTACTGCTAGTCCGAAAGCCAGTCCCACTCAAGGACATACTCGGGAAGCACTTGGGCCACGGGAGTTTCCGCACATACTGGCCCAAAAGGAAAGCTGGCCAGCTGAAAGCTGGCATCCAGCACAGCCAGGCTGTCGCCCTCAGATGTTTGCTCACGAAAACTCACCAAGAGCCACTGGGAGCAACAAGAAGAAGACTTTCAAGAACCTCTTCTTCTGGAGGGCCATCTTTTGCCTGAAAAAGAGGGAGTCCTGTGGCTGTCAACGAACCAAGTCGTGGGCAAACCCTTTCACGGGTGGATTTCCCTTTTCAGGCCAGAAAGCCACCGTTTTGGAAGCCTGCTGCTGACAGAGAGCTGACAGAGCAGCACACAGGAGGAACACGATTTCTGTCCACGCCATTCAACACTGCCGGCAGATCTTCCCCAAAGGAAGAGCTCCAGGAGCACCTTCCAAAAGGGAATGAAAACTATCCAGGGAAGTCAAGAGGTCGAGCAAATGAAGACTGCTTTTCAGCAGTCTTTCTGGTGTGGACCTTGCTCTCTCTTTGGCTGAGAAAGCAGGCCTGTTCTCACTTGCCATCACACAGATCTCTCTTGGGGGTGTTTTTCCGCACAGCTGGGAAGCGCAGGAGCCTTGTCTGGCTTTCCTCCCAGAGCCCTCCCAGACCTGCACCTCCAGACTCTCCCTTGCCAGAGCCGGGGGAAACCCTTCCCCTGCGGAGGCTTGGCTCTGCACCCGAGCGTCTGGCTACGTGGCAGTTTGTCCTACCGCAGCCAAAGTCTGGGGCTCCGGCAAATGCGTGGGAGTGAGACTTCCGAGGGGCTTTGCTCTTGGCTCTCCCTGAGAATGGCCACAGCACGAGCAGCGCCCGAGCTTTGGTGCCCGAGTGGGAGCCCCCTGCTGCTGGCTGGGGAACACCCTCTGCTCTCCCCTTTGCTTGCACCGGCCCTCACACATCCCCTTTCTCCCCCCTGTCCACAGCAGAAACAAGTAGTACGTACACGGCGAAGATGCACGTGCTCAGCAGATGTCTCCACAGAGAGACAAGGGCACCTGCCAGATGGCAAGTAAGGCTGAAGACTGTCCCTGGGCAAAGAAACGAGAGAAAAGTTAGGCCCGTCTCTTGAGGTCTCTTCTCCAGGATGCCCAGCCACACGTTTCAGCTCCCTGTGGGGAGGCGGGCACCGAGTCCTACACACTCTCCCTCCCTGGGCCAAAGAGCAGGGCAGCCTGCACTTCTCCTGCCACTTGTGACATTTGGCCAGAGCTCTGGCACAGCGCAGCTCTCCAAGTTCACCCCAGAGGACTTCACAGCAAGCAGCAGTGCTGAACTTACTTGCAATTTCTGTGGCCTCGTCACGCCACTTGGCAGGCCCTTGAGAGGCTGAGCCGGCGGTTGACATCGAAGACAGTTCCACCAGCTCCACCTCCATGCAGAGGTTCCTGTGGGAGGAAAAAGACAAATGCCGGTTGCCCACTGTCCCCACGCTGCAGGAGCCGAGGTGGGCAGAGGTAGCCTGAGCGGAGGCCCTTGCCAGAGGATGGGCCGTTCCAGCAGCAGCGAGAGAGGGCAGCACAGCTGGGCTGCTTCCAGGGGTTCCCCCCGCCTTTCCCCATCCTTTGCTTTACAGGCCCACAGTGGGAGAAGAGGAAGCGAGCTGGCAGCAGCGGTCCCCTGCCTCGGGAAGCCCACCCGGCAGCACAGCCCAATTCTCACCCTGTCCCTCCCTGCTCCCTGGCCCCTGGCGCCATCCTGCCCCTCGGCAGGCACCTCTCAGTGGCCGTTCGGGGAGGGGGCACAGGCTGCTGTCCCCCACCGCAGCCCCCCACCTCTTCCCTGGGCGCTGATGGTCTCCCGACCCCTCTTCTCCCCGCTCAGCTGCCCCCCTCAGCCAGGCAGGACTGTGCCTCAACGTCCCAAGGGGGCCAGTCCCAGGTCCCAGGGGCTTGGACTCCCCGCGCAGCAAAATCTCCCCGTGCAGCAGGGCTGGGCTCCGACCCCTGCAGCACGAGGCTACCGCCTCCCCAAAAGGCCCTGCTGCACACTGGCTTTTGGCCGGGAGAGCGAGCCAGGCTTTCAGCCGAGACCCATCCCCACAGAAGGGGGGCTTCGCAAGCCACGGGGCTCTTCTTCAGCAAACCTCTGTTGGCTTCCCCATGCTGCTGCGCACCCCACTGACCGTGTTACACCACGTCCGTGCTACCACCCCAACATGACGCCCTGGGCAGGAGCAGCCCGTTTCGTACCTACTCGTCTGGCAGCGGCTCGGCCCCGCTGCCTCCCCTGCTGGCTGTTGGTTAGCCTTGTTCCCCAAGGAGCCTTTGGAGGCCCCTTGGCATCTTCTCTGGGGGCCCTTTCTCCTCGCCATCTCTGGGCAAAGACAGGCTCCCCGCTCAGCTCTTCCCCCTCAGCCGCAGCAGTGTGGCCTGCCCAGGCAAAAACAGCTCCGGCAGCAGCCCCACGCCGCCCCCCCCAGCAGGAGCGCGCCTGCCCAGGGCAACAGCCACACAGCAGCTGTGGGCTCCTTCCCCACGCGCCACAGGGCTGTGCAGGCAGCCAGCTCTGACCTCACAGCGGCGGCTCTGACATCACATTGGGGCTCCCCAGGGCTGAGTAGGGCGGGGAGACCCTGTGGGCTCCCCTGGGGCAAGACGGCTGCCGCCCTTCCAGGCGGCGGAACCCCATGCCTGTGGGCTCCCGAACCCTGCCACGCTCCCGTGCCGGGCAGCTGCCTGGCCTGGCCTGGCCTGCCGGGCAGGGTTCCAGCTCTCCTGGGCATACCCGGGAAACAAGAAAGGGTGCTGGAAAGGGGGCTTTGCTCCCGCCCCATGGGACAGCTGCTTCCGTCAGTGTTTCTCCTCTTGCAACTGTTTCGTACGCCAGGAAGAAAAACCCAGTAGCCCAGACGTGCTGTCAGGGGCCCAGGGGTACGTCTGGTTAACAAAGACCATTTTTTTCTCACCCGTGCTGATTCTGCCTTGACTTCCCTAGTTTGAATGGAAGTGTACCCCTTCCTTGTCTTACAGTGGCCTGCAGGGTCCAGGAAGGTCCCTGCACAGGGGCATAGGCTGCGCTGCGGGCACTGGGCAGCACGGCCCATAGCAGGGTCCCAGCATGGCAGGATGGGGACACAGGGCATATGGAGCGCAGCCCCACATGTCCCACCTCACTGGCCAGTGGGTGCCCCACGCTGGCGCAGGGCCAAGCTGTGCTGGGGCGGTGCGGGGCTCTGCAGCTTCCCAGCCATGCCACCCGCTTTTGCAGGGGAGCACAAGATGCCCGTTTCCTCATGGGCAGCCCAGGCCTGCCCGGACCCCTGGCCCCCCCCCCAGTGCAGTGGGCCGTCCAGGCAGCAGAGCTGCCGGTGCCATTGATGGGCAGCCGGGGCCTTGGCATCAAAGGGCGCCTGGGGGGCTTGCGGCAGGCTGGGCGGCTCTTGCACTCGTGGGACAGGGTGGTCTTTGGGTGTGATCCTGTGGGTAGGAACGGGCTTCCCTTGTCCAACGCTGGAAGGGGGGTTCCTCTGGGAGCAGGCAGTGACGGCAGTATCCTGCCTGGGGCTGGGCCCCTCAGGCTCCACACCGACATGGAGGGGCTCTGTCTCCCAAGGTGACCTGTGGGCAACTGCCAAGGGCCACAGTGCCCCCTCCTCCTCCACAAGATGCACAAGACACCACAACAGCTCCTCTGGGCTGACCTAGAGACCCCAGTGGCTTCTCTGGGATGACCCAGCAACCCTGCTAACCTCGCATGAGAACTTCAATAGCATCCTGGGACGCCCACTCACCAGCCCCATCTCTCAGCAACCCCTTGGGATCCTCCAAAAACCCCCAGGGAATGCTCCTGCTAGCCTGACCCCCTCCCAGTACTACATGCTGTTAGACAGCTGCCAGGAACACAGGGTTCTAACCCCTCCCATCCCTGGAATGCTCCGGATGGGCTTTCCGAGTGGACAGCAAGACTGGCTGCCCGGGATGTCCTTAATGGAGAAGGCGCTATACCCCCGGTTATGAGGTCCATGCCAGCAAGAGCGGGAGGGAAAACCACACTGTTGCAACATGCAGCACCCGGGGCACCAAAGAGCCTAGCCTTGGTGTTAGATGGTGAAGCCCATGACAGGAACACCCCAAGGGCTGCAGAACTGGACAGCCTTTCTAGGAACCCCCTATTGCCTCCTCTGGCCTCCTGTTACCTTCTCCTCCTCCTCCTCCTCCTCCTCCTCTTGTCTCCTGTTGCCTCCTCCTGCTGTTGCCTCCTTTTACCTCCTTTTGTCTCCTCCTCCTCTTGCCTCTTGTTGCCTGCTGTTGCCTCCCTTTCTTCCTCTTCTTCCTCCTCTTTCTCGTCCTCTGTCTCCTCTTCCACTGCCTCCACCTTCTCCTCCTCCTCCCGTTTCTTCCAGCTGACTCCTTTTGCCTCTTTCTCCTGTTGCCTCCTGATGCTTCCTGTTGCCTTTTTCTCTTCCTCTTCTTCCTCCTCCTCTGCCTCCCCCTCTTATGCCTCCTATTCCTCCTCCTCCTCGTCTTCCTCCTGGGGCCTTCTCCTCTTTCTCTTCCTCCTCCTCCTCTTGTTTCATAGAATCATAGAATCACAGAGTGGTTTGGGTTGGAAGGGACCTTTAAAGGTCATCTAGTCCAACCGCCCTGCAATGAGCAGGGACATCTTCAGCTAGATCAGGTTGCTCAAAGCCCCGTTGAACCTGACCTTGAATGTCTCCAGGGATGAGGCATCTACAGCCTCTCTGGGAAACCTGTGCCAGTGTTTCACCACCCTCGTGGCAAAAAATTTCTTCCTTATATCTAGTCTGAATCTACCCTCTTTTAGTTTAAAGCCATCCCCCCTTGTCCTGTTGCTACAGGCCCTGTTAAAAAGTCTGTCCCCATCTTTCTTATAAGCCCCCTTTAAGTACTGAAAGGCCGCAACAAGGTCTCCCTGGAGCCGTCTCTTCTCCAGGCTGAACAACCCCAACTCTCTCAGTCTGTCCTCACAGCAGAGGTGTTCCATCCCTCTGATCATTTTTGTGGCCTCCTCTGGACCCGCTCCAGCAGGTCACTGTCTTTCTTGTGCTGAGGACTCCAGAGCTGGATGCCGTACTCCAGGTGGGGTCTCACCAGAGCGGAGTAGAGGGGCAGAATTATTTCCCTCCACCTGCTGGCCACGCTTATTTTTTTATGCAGCCCAGGATACGGTTGGCTTTCTGGGCTGCAAGTGCACGTTGTCGGCTCATGTCCAGCTTTTCATCCACCAGTACCCCCAAGTCCTTCTCGGCAGGGCTGCTCTCCATCCCTTCATCCCCCAGCCTGTATTGATACTGGCGGTTGCCCCAACCCAGGTGCAGGACCTTCCACTTGGTCTTGTTGAACCTCATGAGGTTCACGAGGACCCACTTCTCAAGCTTGTCCAGGTCCCTCTGAATGGCATCCCATCCCTCAGGTGTGTCAACTGCGCCACTCAGCTTGGTGTCATCTGCAAATTTGCTGAAGGTGCACTCGATCCCGCTGTCTATGTCATTGACGAAGACATTAAACAGTACTGGTCCCAATATGGGCTCCTGAGGGACGCCACTCGTCCCACTGATCTCCATCCGGACATCGAGCCGTTGACCACTACCCTCTGGATGCGACCATCCAGCCAATTCCTTATCCACCGAATAGTCCATCCATCAAATCCATATCTCTCCGATTTAGAGAGAAGGATGTTGTGGGGGACCATGTGAAAAGCCTTACGGAAGTCCACATAGATGACATCAGTAGCTCTTCCCTCGTCCACGGATGTAGTCAGTCCATCATAGAAGGCCACTAGGTTGGTCAGGCAAGACTTGCCCTTGGTGAAGCCTCCTGATGCCTCCTGTTGCCTCCAACTCCTCCTCCTCCTCCTGTTTCCTCCTGTGTTTTCTGTTTTGGCTTCCAGACCAAAGTTCCCAACACTGAGAAGGATCAGGAGGACGTGGTCATCTTGTTGACGGGGGAGTTTTACAAGCAGCGGAGATCTGCCTGAAGGTCAAAACCAGTGGCTGGAGATGAGGAAAGGACAATGCAGAGAGACCAGAAGAGGGGAGAGGAGCACAGTGTGCTGGGCGAGCATCTCTGTATCCTCATTGACGGGAGATGCCAGAGTGGACCCAGAACGTGGTTCCCTGAGACCATGTAGCAGCCTACAGCAGAGTGGCCAGGAGAGGACTGCCGGGGAAGAGCTTGAGAAGCCAGGGGATGTGCCATACGGCAGTCAGTCCAATGGCAGGAGGCAGGTTATCCAGTCCTTTGTGTTGGGCCCAAAATCTGAAGCCTGAGGTGTAACATCCTGTACTGGATCGTGGTAGTTAGCATTGATCATCCAGCTGATCAAAACCAGACCCTTTCTCCAGCTGTTGGCAGCAGTGGGAAAACAGAGGTTCAGAAGACACTGCTTTTTGAATCCTAACCCAGACCAGAAGGCCTGTCATGGTACCTGTGTCACCTTTAACTGCAGTTTTCACGTCTTTGAGAGAAGAGGCGTTTGGCTGCCAGTTTATAGTACTAACTGTTTTGCAGATTAAACATAATTTGCAAGCATGGAAGCGAACTGGACATGGACAAGCAAATGCTTCAGGCAACTGCAAAGTAGAGATGGGGGCAGTCTGTAATAGTTCCGTCAGGATCAAAAGCTAAAGGATGTTTCTATTCGAAGAGGCATGTCTGTTGGGAGCTCTGGTCTCCAAAATGCCAAACCCCTGTGTCTTAAACATTGGTCATCCCTGAGGGTTTTTTTTTCTGCTACTTCCTAACACAGTTTCTCTGGGTTTTTGTTTCTTCGGGTTTTAATCTCCGGTAGGGGTACAAGCTCAGTTCCACCAAACCACTTGGAAACCTGCCACTGGCCCACCTTCTGCTGGGGGCCAAGCCAAAGGGATGAAGCCTCGTGCTCCTACCAAGCCCAAAGCAAAGTTAAAGCACTGAGAAGTTCCCCCAGTCAGCCCTCAGCCAGAGTGCAGTTATTTAAGCTGCGATGAGGTGGAAGAGACTGGAAATCAATTCATCGACAGGAGACAATGGAAGAAGGTGCAGTGTATGTGGCACCTGGGATCAACTGATACCCTCAGTTTCATACCTGGATAAGTACTGTATTTGCACATTGACTAAGCCCCGGGCCAGAGCAGAAATTCTTCTTACTAAACCTGGGTGCCTGTCGCAGATGGCGTGAGAGTGCACTTCACTGGTAAGCGAGAGAAGCAACAATACACTTTATTGATAGAAAACAGTGAGTTAAAGTGTGAGTTAATGAAGTTCAATGGTAAACGTGACAGTGATTTAACAAGATTCGATGGCAAGGTACACTTGATTATTTACTGCATAGAGGACAGGGTCAGACAAAACTGCCAGGGAGACCCTCCCGTTGAGTCGTGAGGTTCAGAAAGGACCCCCTTGCTTTCTAAACTCCTTCTCAGAGAGGAGTCTGGGTGCGGCTGGATGCAAACGTAGTCCCAGACTCGGTCAACGGTTTATGTCTAAAGGATTATATATGCGCAACCGATCCTTTATATCACTTAGCTAAGATTTCAAAGTTTAGCGTGCTATGAGTCACTTACCAAGGATCTGTTGCGGCAAGGAACCTCTCAACCTCGAGGAGTAACCTTGAGAGGCGTCCTTACTCAAGGGGAGATCCCGCCGTGCAGGAGAGCTCAACGGGCCCTGGGCTGTCCACTATTTATGGAGTAAGATGATTGACTTACAGTCGTATTTGCATATCAGCAAGTCGTTTGGGTCACTGCTCCAGGCAGCCCTTGGCCACTGTGTTGCCACCCATTCCCGAAGTCCAGCATAAGCTGGATGCAGCCACAACGACCCCCACTGGTGGTCGTTGCTTACGCGGGGGGGTGGGTGGGGTGGGGGGAGCACGCCGCCACAAAGGGTTGTAAAGCTGCTGCCTTAGCCGCACCGTCAGCAAGATTGTTTCCTTCAGTCAGGTCAGAAGTATCTCGCTGGTGGGCTTTATGGTGTAATACTGCTACTTGTTTTGTTTTTTCTAGAGCATGTAGAAGATCCAAAACTTTGTTCTCGATGTGCTGTTTTGTGTCGCGCTGATGGTTAGAAACTCTCTTTCTTTCCAGGCGGCTTATGGACATCTTTCAATTCTTGGGGTATCGCTTGGAAGTCCTCAGCCATCGTTATCTGAGCAATGACTTCTGGCAGTTCCAACGCTATGCCCCTGTTTTCAAACATAACTCCTGCCTGCAATTTTTCCAGTAAATCCCTCCCCAATAAATTAATTGGACTGCCTTCCATTATCACAAACTGAGGGTATAATGCATGTGGGCCAACTTCTACTAATAAAGGGATTGTTATCCCCAGTGTCACCGGGTGCCCCTCGGTTCCCTGCACTTGTACTTTCTCCTGACTTAATTCACCTCAGTATTGATTTAGCATAGGGTCGGTTGCACCCGTGTCTATCAGAAATTCTAAAGTGTGATTACTGACTTTTATCACGACTTGAGCACGATCTCCTACCAGTGGTTCGCACGCCGCAAGGGTTACAGGCTCTCCCACCTCCGGTCATTGTTGAGAGTCGTGCTGAGGGAATTCTGCCAGCTCCTCAACCTTTTCGCTGCTTGGCGGCTTCCAAACAGGGGGATTCCCACCCAAATCCTCTGGTCATTCGTGGCCAAAATGGACAATCTCTCTTCCAGTGGCCTGGTTTCTTACAGCGTGCGCAACGACTTGGGTCCAGTTGTCCTCTTCTCATTGCTTCTGCTGTTCCCACACCCCTTCTCCTATTCCTTCATCTTCCTCTCGTCAGCGGGATTCCTCCCATCGCTACTGCCAACATACTCACTTCCTCTCACTTTCTTCTTTCCGTTTCTTTCTTTGGTCTTTATGAGCTACCGTCATATACATACGCTGCCGGAGACAATATCTTTTGTGGATTTTTTTTCCCCCTGCCATCCTGGAGCGTGCTTCACAAAGTATTTATGAATGTCTGGGGCTGCCTGTTGGACAAATGCACTCACTGCCAATTCGTCATTAAAGTCACCTTCCGTCCTTCCTCCGTATCGCAACAATGCTTGCCGCAAGCGACTCCCGAAGTCGCTCGGGTGTTCCTCTGATCTTTGCCTCACTTCCCGAACTCTTTCCCAGTTGACACCGGTTTGTCCTGCAGCCTTTATTGCCAGGACCAGATTATGGCAAGCTGTTTCACAGGCAGCTCGGTCATTTGCATTCTTATAATCCCAATTAGGGTCCACGCTTGGCCAAGGCTGTCTGTTTCCATCACGACTTGCTAATTCTCTCTCTTTTTCCCAAATCCGATCTCTATCTCCCAACCAAAATATTTGCTGCAACGGCACTTGAACATCCCTCCAAGAGGGGTGATGTCCCTCTATTATTGTAGAGAAGAGTTGGGCAACCTTTTCTGGGTCCTCACGTACCCAGGGCATCTGTTGCGCCCCTTGAGTCAAATCTCCTGGAGCCCATGGCTGATAAACATAGGCATGTAATATTGGAGGGGGTGGTTTCTGTCCTGCTGCCACAGGCATTCCTGCAGCCGGACTAGCCACTAGCTAGCTCATAGGAGCTTGCAAAGCAGGAGCGTGATTTTCAGGAGGAAGCGGCGGGTACAGCATAAGGGTCTGAGGAGTAGCAGGAGCAGGTGCAGGGTGAAGCAGAGCGAGGGTAGGGTTTAGACTTTGAGTCTCCCGGCATTGGGTGCGTTATCATCTGTCTTACCTTAGCCAAATCCCCGTATCCGCCTGGTTGTTTAAAAGCCCAGTTATCCCAGACAAAGCAGTAGTTCATTTGCTAAGAGCAGTAGTTCATTTGCTAAGGTTTCTGATCCTCCAAGCGTTGATGCAGGAAAGTCAGCTTGCTCATATCAGACGAACCTTCCAGGGGCCACTGCTCGAACGGCATCTCCTCCCGAGTTTCAGCTGGCCCCTCATCCTGGCAGAGAACTATGGCTCGAGCTTTCGAGCTTTAGTGAGTCCTGAAGTACCATCAGTTTTCTTCCAGTTTTGCAGAATTTCTGCCAGCGGCGAACCCCGTTTTTCCTTACCTATTGAACCCCCCATGACTTACGCTGCCCCCGGTTTCAGTACCTTCCCGGTGAACACGGACCCCGCAAGGACAATGGGGTGAACTCACCCAGCGCCAGCTGTGTTGTATGTGGTAGCTACACTCACCAGGTCGGAAACCCACAGAGTCCCACCTGGGTCGCCAAATCGTTAGCAAAAAGGACTTGCTCACATTTTCTTCTTTTCCCCTAGCTTGTGCACAGGTACCGGAAAGAAGGCAGCAGAAGTACACACTAGCTTTTATTGCCGGCATTAAGGTGCCTCTCGGCTGGGAGCCCAAAGGGACCCCATGTTACACTTCATTCCTTATATACAGTTTTAAGACTACTCAGATATTCATTTTTACAGTTTACATAACCTATTGGCTTTGGCCATGACACCGCTTGTTACCATGCGCTTTTGAGTATTTCTTCACGCGACCCCCCGTGCAAGCGTGCTTAATGCATACTTATTAGCAGAGTTTGCACTATTTTGTTGCAACTTTGCCACTTTCAGCCGGTTTGGTCTGGTTTCTTCTACGAGCAGACCCTCTTGCACAGGGCAGGTCACTGTCGGTCAAGTTCTCTTGCGCAGGTCTTGGAAGCCATCTTCACGTTGGAGCTTTTTCTTATGTAACAGCCTCCATGGTCTGTCCAGCTCCCTTAGGAAAAGGCTCCTTGGCTGGCACCTCCCCCTGGGGAGAGGAACTGTCCCTCAAGTCCAAGTGCTGCCTAGGGCTGCCTCTGCCTTCTACTGAGGCTCCCGGAGTGACCCTTGGAGGAGTTGTACATGTCTGTGGTGGGGACATCTGTCCATGAGAGCTCCTCAGCAGAGGGTCCCCTTCCATCCCATGGTGATCTGGGAAGCCGAGTCACCAGAGGCAGGGCTTGCTTTGGTCTTGCTTGCAGAGCTTGAGCTTGGACACCTCTCCAACCTCGATTGTTCCAGTATCATCCCTCTCGCCGCGCCTGCCCTCTTGATGCAGCTAAGGATGTCATTCTCTAGCCTGAGGAGCCAAAAAGGGCCGACCCCAACTCTCCTCCCTCCTCTGCCAGGCCCAGCCTTGGAAACCAGCTGGTAGCATCAAGGAGCTGTATCAAAGGGTGGGAAGTTTAGGCAAAGGAGCGTGGGGAGGCATGGCCCTAGTTCTGGCTGGGCTCTGAGACAGCATTCCCAGAAAAAGTCATGGACATCCCTCCCCACAGCCTTCCCTCCCTCCCTCCCTGACTAAGTCAGGCAGCCCCAGCTCCAGCTGTGCTCCTCTGGCCCCAGCTGTGCTCTGCCCCTGGCCTTTCACCTTGGGGTGCAAGGCGTGGGGAAGCCCCCGTGCGTCCCAGAGCCTTCCTTCAGCCCTTGGATGAGCAAACTTCCCCTCTCACCCCTCCTTCCTTGCTGGAAAGCCCTCACCCGTCTCTGCTCCTTGGGGCTCAGGGTGGCGGGGTCAGACCGTGGTGGGAAGGCAGGGAAATCTGTTGGCCATTGGGGGGGCACCACAACTGAAGTGGGGTTTGTCCTGGCCTCTGGAGGGATTTTTGATTGAAGTTTTGAGAGCAGCAACAGGGACAGCCACACGTGAGCGAGCCGCCCGGGGTGCCTGTTCTGCTCCCAGAGCAGGCAACGTCCCACAGCCCAATCTCTGGGTCCCAGCACCCCAAGAGCCTGGGCCCCCCCAGCCCTCCATGCACAGGGAGTGCCTGGGGACCCCTCACCTCCCACAGAGGTGGTGTGGCACAATGGGTCAGTGCAGCCTGGCCGTGCCCTGGGAGACCACGGCCACAGGATTGGGGCCATGCTGGCCTGGGGCCCCTGGGGTCACGGGGCCCCTGGGAGCTCCCGGCCAGCATCACAGGCTTCCCTCCAGCCCCCCACCCGGCCCAGAGCTTGTTCCTCTCCCAGGAGCGGGGCGGGAGGGGGCTGCTTGGGGGAAGCGAGGTGTCAAGAGTTATGCTTGTGTTTGCTCAGAGGAGACTATGCTCTGTAAACAGCCTGTCTTCAGCAGCTGTTGTGGTTGCTGTTGCTGTTGTTACCGCTGTCAGGAGAGCTAATAAAGCAGGCTAGCAGGCAGAGCTCGGCCCCTTCGAGCTATTGCCTCCTGGAGCCTTCCCAGTCCACAGTTTCATCGCTTCTCCTGGCCTGGCCTGACATGAGAAACCTCCCCCAAAGACATTTCTCTCCAGGGACTCCACTCTGCAGGGACCTCTCTCCCCATGTCTCTGGCTTCTTGGTCCTTTGCTTTCTTTCAGGAGATGCCGCTGAACAAACGTGCCTGGTCCGTGCGAGCAGCAAGTCGGGGGGAAATAGGAGTTACTGGCAGGGCTGAGAAGCTCTGTGGGGTTGGGAGGAGGCTGAGACCATTTGAGGGGAGTGCAAAGCCCGATGTGCAAGGAGCCAGGACTCACACGTGCCTGGGACCGACCCCCTGCAGCGGTGGGGCAAGACGGGTCCCTCTGAGCCCACGTCATACAAATGCCTGCCGCTGGAGCACCTCCAGCTCAGCCGCTTGCCCCGTGCCTGGCACACTCAGCTCCCAGGACTGCCGGAGCCCTCAGCACTGCAGGTGCCCGGGGCAACCCCCGGCCCCGGCCCCTTGGCCCTTGCTGGTGCCCCTTCCACAGCAGGACCCCCTCTCAGCGTGGTGTTCAACCCAGGAAGGGGCTCGACTCCCTCTTACAGCTCCATCCTCACCTCTGTCAAGGAACATGACTGTGCAAGGCGGGAGCACGGGTTGTGTTTGAGCAAACTTTGCGGAGTCTTCAGTTTGGATCACACATATGGTGTGGGACCCCCGGGACAGGGGACCAGAGGCTCGCAAGGGCTCGCAGCGGGGCCGGTGTGCACAACAGCCTGAGGGTCGAAACCACATCTCTGCTGGTGGGCTCCCTGTGTGGAGAGACCTGTGTGGAGACCCCTGCTCTGGGGTCTGTCCCGGCGTGACTCTGTTATCCCCAGCCCGGGAAGATCTGAGAGGGGCCACGCAGCTGGCAGCCCCCAGCCTCTGTGTAACCCACACGTCCCACCAACCACGAGGATGCCATCAGGGAAAAAAAAGATATGCTTCCCCCTAGGCATTTTGTGATGAGCTTTATTTAATTAACTCCTTGGTGCTGGCTGCGGCCAGGTATTGCAGAGGGACTCTTCCAGTGCCTGCCTCACGCATGGCTCCTTGCCGTACTGCCGTCCCGAGAGAGCTGGAATGACACAGGCAGTGCCATGGGGACCTGGTCCCAGCCGGGCGTTCCCCTGACCGCCCCACTGCAGGGACCCTTTCCCCAGGGATCTTCCCACAAAAAAAGACATCCCAAGCAGCAGTATCTCAGTAAAACCCCTCTGAACCCTTCCTCCCCCCCGCCACCTTACCTCAGCAAAGAAAGCTCTAGCTGTCACCTGCAGGTTAACTGAGCGGGAACCCAGCCATGGCAAGAGGCTCTGCACCAGACAGGGTGATGCGAGCCCAGCCTGGAGCAGGACGCTGCACAAGGGAGCACAAGCAAGGGACACAGAGTTACCCAGGACGGCCACAGGCCAGGTCTCCAAAATTCACTTGCACTGATGCAGGCACTATTCTTCAGCTGAGGACGTCCCCCCAGGCATGCCAGAAGGGTCCCAGCAGCCATTTCCCTGGGGCTCTTACCTGGTCAGGAGACACACCCCCTCAGGGTGAGCCAGGGGGTCTTCCAGGCGAGCCCACACTGCCCGATTCATGAGCAGCCGCATCCATTTGTCTGCCATGCATCTGCCTAGCACCAGCTCTAAAGCCAAAAGGAAAAGCCTGGCAAAAGAAACAAAACACAAAACAAATAAAAACACAGTCAAACAAAACAAAGCCAATCAAAAAACCAGCACCACCACAAAACCAAAGAAATCTCAAATCACAACAGATCAGGGGAAGATTTATCTTTAGCAGAGCTAACTACCCCTGAAATGATGCTCCATAGCCTTCAAGACTGCAGCTAACGGCACTGGCATTTTCTTTGTGCCCCAAACCCACTGAAGCAGAAGAAAACCCACGTCCCTAGACTGACTCCATGCTCGATAACCAAGGCAACACCTAATACCTCTTCCCACCAGCATTTTGCGAAGAATGACACCAGCGCCCGTGAGAGCCATGCTCCCCACAGCGCGGGTCTGTTGAAGGAGTGCAATGCTATCGTGCATGCAAGGGTATGCAGGAGGCAAGATGACAGCCGTCCGCAGTACGAGCCGCGTAAGACCTTCTTGCCTGGGAGCTGGAATTTCTCCATGAAGGAGCAGAAGTAAAACCAACCACGACGACCGGTTTGCACATCTAGGAAGCGGGGCAGGCAAAGTGCTCCCACAGCCCCACGAACGCACATGTCTTGGAAAGGGGAACTGAAGCCAACCCCTCCGCCGGCCCCTTCAGCTCCTTACCTGCAGGGCTTCTCCTCAAGGACCCGGCCCTCGAGGAACAGCCTTCTCCAGCTGCTCACGGGGGAAAGCAGCCTCTCCTCGCCCAGCGTTTCACTGACCCACCTCAGGAGGCTGGGAAGGAGGTGGGGAAGCAGTTGCTTGAGCTCCTCTGTGCTCCTCAGAGCAAGCACCACCTCGGAGATGGCACGGGTGATCTACAGAGAAACATGACCAAGAACCACCTGTTCAGGCAGGGCCTCTTCCCACCAGCCGGGTTCCCCGGCCTGCCTGGGGCGGGGGGGTTACTCGCCACAATTGTCACTTCTGTGACAGCCCTGTGGCTCAGGAGCACAAAACTGTCCCGGCTCCCCACACTCCTTGAGGCCGGCCCAGCACAGCACCCTGGCAGTCTCCACGGGCATCCGCAAAGGGCACCTGACTCCCTCGTGCCAGAGTATGAGTTAGAAAGCAGATGCAAAGCTGCAGAAATGTGTCTGCCATTGAACATACCGTCAGAGTCTCCAGAGCAGTCTGACGGTTGGGCCGCTTACAACCCAGGCGGTCGTTTCCTGCTCTGTTCAGTTTCTCCACTAAGCACCTCAGGACCTGAATCCCAAAGATGCTCCTCCCCAGGCTCCTCCACAGCTCCACCGTGTCACTGCAAGGGAACAGACATTCACCCATGAGCCCGTATCCTTGCAGTCCTGCAGCGCCCTCAGACCTTCTCCTTGTCTGCAATGGGGCTTACAACCCCCCACTCACAGCAGAGACACAAGCACGCAGTCTTGCAACACTCAAGACAGTTCAGGCAGAAAAAGGACCTGCTGCTTAACCGGACCCCCCTGGTGCAAGCAAGCTGCAGGGTCTCTCTTTGACTACAGTGGGGGAAGTGGATAGTGCACGTACCTGTCCATGGGCAGACCTTTCTGGAGGAGACTGCTGATCACAGGCTCCCGGTGAAAGCGGGTGAGGAGAAACACCGCATGGAGAGAGAAGGGCCTGTGGGTGCTCTGCTGCATGGAGCTGTAAAGGGTGTTCAGGATTTTTGGCACCTGAATGGAAGAAGAGGAGAAAGAAGGGCTCGGTGCATCCTTTACCCCCTCCTGCGGGGCCCAGACACAGTCATTCAGCACACGAGCAATGCCTGCTCCCTTGACACAGAGTCCAGATCTAGCTCGAAACCTCACCCCCTGCCTGACCCTGGCTCACGTCCGGAGCTGAGCGTGCTCTTGGCAGTTGCACGTCTGTGTGCGCACACACGCACACATGCACGCACTCACACGCAAAGCCTCAGTCACTGCATGTGCCTGGGCCCAACCGTATGAGCAGCTGTGTGCCCTGTGTGCACACAGAGGACACGGACACATTGCACACCCAACACCTGAATAACTCTCCCCATGTGTCTGTAGCAATGCAAGAGCAAAACCACACGCGCTCTTCAAAACCCTGAAGAGGCCTTGCAAGGCCTGTGTAAGAGCACGTGACTCCTTCCCGGGGAAGCCAGTTCTCCAGGGACACTTTTCCTTGCCTCTACCCTCCTTTCCCAAAGCGCCAGCCCCTTCCCCGCACAAAGGACCTTCCCCCAAAGGAAGGGGTGTTTGTTTGAGCCTTTCACAGCTAGAAGCTGTGGCCATGACAAGGACAAATAGGCAGCCAGGTCCCTCATCCTGTGGAAGATCCCAGCTTCTCCCACAGCTGCCTGCCTCTGGCCCGTGGGGCAGACACAACCTGCTCTGCGCCTGGGGAAGCAGCAAGGGGTGACCCCGCAGCCCACGGCTGCGGTGCTCCCGCTGCTTGGAGCGGCCACGGGCTCTGCAGGGACGGCACAGGGACGCCCTGCCCTGGCTGTAAACAGCAGCCACCTAACAGCTGGGTGAGCTTTAGCTCAGCTGGGCACGATCCTGTGAGCTGCAACCCGTGGTTGCCGTCACTGTGAACAACCTCTGTCAGCGGCAGACAGCCACACTGGGGAGTTAGCCTGGGCTGAGTGAGCTGCGCCAGCCCTAGAGCCCTAGAGCCCAAGTGGGGCGCAGCAGAGCGCGAGTGGAGGAGAACAGAGGCCTTGAAAGGGCAGGCACAGCATGAGGCCAGAGGCTCCCAGGCTACAAATGGACAGCAACTGGTCGCTAAGGGAAGAGCACCTCGCGGGCTGGGTAACACCACAGTCGGGGAAAGCAGTAAGAGCAATGAACAAGTATCCAACCTGTGGAAAACCTAGCGTGCCCAGCAAAGCTCCGAGTAGAGGGAATTGGGGACCAGTGAAGAAAGAAATGGGTCCCAGGGCAGGGAGGACTGACAGCGACCCCAGAGGAAGGGGAGGAACGGCAAGGTTGGTGCCTCCCAGTGATAACTGCCTCACTCGTGGGAAGGACCTGGACCAACGGGACACTTTGGACAAGAAGTGCCCATATCCTTGTCACCAGCTGGAGCAGACGCCAGCAGCAGTTGCTAATGCACGACTCAGACCCATCAGTAGCCCCTCAGCTCAGCACACGGGCACCTGTGTGTAGTGCAACAGCCAACAGGAGAAAAGACAAAGTCAAATGGAAAAAAAGTTCTCCTTCACCTCCTGGAGTATTTCCTTTCTGCATTCCACCAGGAAGACGAACACCCACTTCCACACTGCCTTCACACACGTGGGTCTGACACGCAGGAAGCTGTCCAGGAGAGCAGTCAGAAAGTCCGTGGCCTGTGCTGGAGGGATGCATTTGCAAACAGCCTGGAGAGAAGTCGGGAACAGGAGAGACCGCGTCACAGCTCTGCTCCAGCCATTCAGAAAGGAAAGGAAACTTGACAGGACTGTTAGTTTGGCAGTCATGGAGGGGGCAATCACTTGATCCTCCCGCTGTGCATACAGTGCTGTTTACACCTGGTGCAGGTAACTGATTTGGAAGTGTCTCCCCGCCATGTTGTTTGCTTATATACCAAATCTGTATTCTGACAAGAGCGCTCTCTCTCTCTCTCTCTCACACACACACACACACACACACACAGAGTATCTGCTCCAGCATGCCTAAAGGACAGTCTTGTCTCAAAGCCTCCTGCTACTTGCTAACAACAGCCGTCCTGGACAGCTCGCTCTGGAGACAGCAAGAGACTCTGGAGGGGAGCAGGGAGACGTGCAGGAGTCCGGGAGCTGGGCCCCCACGCCATTGTTTTGGGGCCAGTTACCTTTGCTATTGTGGCACAGCTGTCTGCCAGAGTCTTGGTGTCTGGGCTGTTCGGCTCCTCACACAGGCACCTGATCTCATCTGCCTGAGGCACCACCTTCATGGTCTTGGCTGGAACAAACACCAGGAGAAAAGAGGAGTCACGTCTGCAGAAACCCAGAAACCCAGCCTTTGGCCCCAGATACTGAGAGGGGCCAGGAGAACCCAAGTGGCGGCAGTGAAGGCCACAGGGAAACCCAGGGCCCTCCTGAACTCAGTGCAGCAGGATTTCCTGAGCCTGATAAACGGCTGACAAATCCCGGGCTGGAAAGACCCCTCTTCCTCCTTGAACTGTTTGCTGGGGCTTCAGGGTTTCAGCAGCCACTGGCCTCTGCTCCCAGCAGCTGTGTCCCCTATTCCCGCACAGGCCACCATCATCTCTGGGAGGCGGGAAACCTCCCTGTGACTTCCTCAGCACAGGCAGACCCTGCTGCCTGAAGAGGAAAGGGTTCAAACACAACCCTTTGCAGCACGCTCCGGGCCTGCAGCTCAGATCCCTCCTCCCTGCCCAGTTTGCTCTGGGCAGCAAATTGGTTTCCTCTCTTGTGCTCGGCAGGAGACTTCTTCCCTGGCAGGGATGAGTTTGGAGACACTGCCTGGGTAGCTGCCTGTCTCCCCAGGCTCAGGGCAGGGAGCAAGGGGGGAGGCACCCTCTGAAACGTCAGGGACCTCATCCGAGCAAGCTGTCTGACCACCCTCTGTCTTCCCTGGAACGTGGAGGGGGACAGACATGGAGGGGGACAGTCCCCAGCGCTAGTGACAACATCCTGCTCTCAGACAGCAGTGGGGATGGCCCTGACCACCCAACATCACACGTGCCCCAAGGAGGTGGGACTCAGCAACCCTTTCCCAGGGATCCTTCCTGAGATGGCCGGGGAGGCAGAGAGTTAACAGGGTGGGGGCACAAAACCAGCGGAGCACATTGCCTCCCCCTTCCCTCCTGGGGATGGGGCCTGGCCCTGCAGGATCCCGGTGGTGCCAAGCCAGGAAGGGAGGGAGGATCAGGCTGAGCAAGGCTGGGAAGCGCCCGCTCTCCTCACCTTGCATTTGGAGAAGGTAGCCAAGGCAGACCCATGCCCTCTGGCAGGATGCGGCCAGGCAGCCGCTGGTCAGAGTCCCCAGCAGGCCCACCAGAGAGCCAAACTGCTTGCAAGGATGTCCTCGCTGCAGGGGAGAGCGGCAGGAAAAGGGTCGCAGGCAGCCCCAGCACCCACTGGCCCCTACCGCCCGTCCTGCTCCCTGAGCAGCGACCGGGCAGAGGGGCAGGCAGGAGGGCTGCCCCATAATCCCAGGAGCCCTGAAACCCAGCACCTGGCCAGGCAGGGCTCCCTTCCGGGGCCATGAATGGTGGGGAGGGGGCACCGGGGCACACGGGGGGTCCCTACTCACCATGAGCTCAAACCGCTCCTTGCAAGCTCCCAGCACGTGGGCGCAAACCCGCAGGGCTCTCTCCCGCTCCCATTCTTGGGCTGAGGTGAGCCAGCCCTTCAGGACCTGAGGCAGGGTGCATCTCTCTCGCAACAGGCATCTTTCTCTCCCTGAGATCCCTCTCCCTCTCCCTCCTTCTCTGGCCCCTTCCCGGCACAGCCCCCAGCCCCACCGAGCACTGGCACTGCTGCCTCCACCGCCTTGCTCTCTCCAGCTGCCTCTGCCCTGAGCCAGGTGTTGCTTCCCTGCCAGCGTCTCCCCACTCCAGCCTTCCCCCAGGCTGCTCTCGCCCAGCTCAGGGCTGGCTCTTGGCTTTCCCTCTGGCAGGACCCACTTCTCTGCCTGTCCTGAGGCCACAGTGGCCGGGCGCTCCTGTCCCCCAGCTCAGGCCCTGGCCCCAGCCAGACACACAGCCTCAGAGCGAGGAGCCAAAGCCCCACTTTCCCATAGGAAAGGTATCCACCTCCTATCACCCTCTAAGGCCTTGATTCCCTGCCCCTGTGACGCTTTCCCTGTTGCCCCATGGCTACTCACGTGGACCACATCGTCAAAACAGGCAGAGGTGGCCTCTGCCTCCAGAAGGCTTTCTATGAGATGGCCCAGATCTTCCACGCCTCTCCTGTGCAGAAGCTGAAAGGAGGAAAGGAGAGCTGAGGTTCTGCATCACGGGGGCTGCCAGGGCGCACTGACGTGGGATCCTGACCCAGAGGTGGGCAGGCACTGGCCGGTGGGTACCTGCACGTTCACAGCTGCCCTCACTGTCTTCCTTCCCTTGTTCATCCGCTCCTTGGAAGGGTAGGACAAGACACTCTGGCAGCACACTGACAGCAGGTTGCGACTTTCCTCCCTGCTCAGAGGTGGCCTCAGCTTGCTGGCCAGAGGAAAAAGGAAGAGAAAACAGAAAGGGGATTTACTAGCCCTCTCCAGAGTGGCTCAAACCATAGCTGGGTTCCTCCTAATCGAGGGCCCCAAATCCAACATCCCCAGCCCATGCCAGCGAGCACTGCCTTCAGCTCCAGCAATTCCTGCCTCCTCCCAGGCAGCAGGCAACCCCCACACCCAGGTTAAGGAACCCCTGAGGCTCCCTTCCATCGGGAGACACCCGAAATGGGGAACACCCTCCCACTCCACAGCCCCAGCAGCTCCCGGCTCCACGCTCAAGGTCACTGGGGCTGGGACACACTGGGAGCCCCCGGAGCCCGGGGAACAGACCTCACCTCAACTCCTCCAGGGCCTGAAACACTCCATACACCAGGGAGTCCCAGGGCTCCCCCTTTATCCAGTCCTGCAAGTCCCAGAGAGACAAGCGCACAGTTGGCAGTGGGCAGGGGCACGGGACAGCCCTCCCGCCTCCCCCGGGGACAGGCTCCACTGACAGGCCCTGCCCCGTCACCCCCATGGATCCCCAAAGGCACCGCAGGAGGGACCCTGCTCCCCAGCCATAGCCACCCAGCACCAGCGCCCAAGGGCCCCACCAGCTCGGGACACAGCTCCAGGAGCTCGCATGAAGCCGAGAGACCATTGTGCCTCTGGGGAAAGCAGCCTCATGGCACAGCCCAAAACTCCCCCGTGTGACTGCCCCGGCTACAGGCACTCACCAGCAGGGTCCGCGTCGCCTCCTGCTTCAAGGAGAGCTCAAAGCTGCCGCAGTCGCCCACAGCCCGGATGGCGCTGCTGACCTCAGTGATGCTCTGCACCAAGGCAAGCTTGAGCTGCAAGTCCTGAGGCCAAAGAGAGCAAAGCACCCCTTGAACTCTTTGAAGGGCTGAGGCAGGGAAGAGGAGCATGGAACCCGTGGGGGTTTGGGGTCTGGACGTTGAGGACAAACCCTTCCTTGGGGGATCTTTAGAAAGAGACCGTCCATCTCGGTATGCCCCAGCCCTGAGGGGCTGGAGCGAGGGCACCCAGGCATCCCTGCCCCTGCACGCCCCACGCTCCTACCCTCTGTTTGGCTCTGGAGAGCCGCAGGATGTTGCCCATGATTTCTTTATCCACGCAGGTGAGCAGCTGCTCCTTGGGGGCACGCAGCGCAATGCCGCTGTAGGTGCGCATGAGAGCAGCGCAAGTGGCCTGGGCTCTCCCCGTGTTCTGCCGCCGCTGTATCTGTGTCGACAGAGATGCCCCAAGACATCAGCTCCAGGACTCCCGCAGGCTCCTGCGGCAGGCCGCTGCCCTGCACCCTCACCAGCTCCTCGTTCACCTGGGCACCTCCCAGCAGCTCCCCAAGCTACTCCTCAAGCTGCGAGCTCTGGGGCCGGGAGCTGTTCCCATCCCACAGCGTGGGTTCTCGCATGGACTGAGGAGGAGGGTGCAGCCAGCATCACACACACTGCTGGTGGTTTTACCACTGATTTGAGGGGTTGGGGAGCTGTCTGGAAGCTTTCTGTGGAAAGGTATCTGAAATAGCCTGTCACGGTCCTGCTTAGAGACGCGCAGCCTACGCGTGCCAGTGGGCAGATCAGCCCAGTCTGCCCACCGCCCAGGCCAGGCTGCACCGCTCTCTCTGCAGGGCCCTGCCCTGCCCTGAAAGGCTTCCCCGTGGCCCCCAGGTGGGGGGCAGAGCCAGCGAGACCTCACCAGGCTCCTGCTCCCAGCCCTCAGCTTTGGGGAAGGGGCAGAGTGTCGCACCATGCCCACCCCCTTCTTGCCAGCTCCTGCTGAAGTTAAGTCACGGGCAACGTGGCTGCATGCAAGCAACTGCTGCAGCTGCCCCAGCCGGCCGGCTCTGATCCACGAGGTGTCAAACTCCGTCCTTTCCAATGACACCTCAGGGGCCCCAATGCCAGGACATCCCCTCTGAAACACAGGTCTCAGGGAGCTCTTACAAGAGGGCTTATCTAAACACAGCTGCCACGGTTTGGCTGCTGCAGGTGTAGAAGTGGAAATAAGGCCAAAAAAGGAAAGCCAAACAGCAAAACCCTGGATCCTTTACCTTCCAGCCCATGGAAGTCTGATAAAACCAGTCTCTAGTGAAAGCGGCGGTGAACATCGTCACTGTGTCCAAGACCAGGTGGAAGTGGCTCTTGGCAGCGTGGGACACAACAAAAATCATTCCCTGCAACCACAGAGAAACAGGGAGTCGGCTCCAGCCCAGGCACTCAGCTGCGGCCAGTGACAACGGCCAGGCAGGACGTTGCAGCAAGGGGGGAATGGCAGCAACGGGGAAATCAAGGAGGTCTGGAGCAGCCCTCCCTCTCCCCCAGGAACAGGCAGGGGATGCTCAGGACATGAGCATCACCTCACCTGGGCCTCAGACAGCTCCACAGGGTTTGTCTCCTGAAGGAACCTCAGCACCTGCTCTTGGACGTGTCTGAGGTCCTGACAAGCTGCCAGTGCTGTCCCAAGAGCCTTGTACAGGAAAAGCTGAAAGAGAAGAGGCCGAGCCCGAGATGCGGTCACGGCTCGACCTGTCAGGAGAGGGCTGGCCCCAGGTGGACCCGACCGCCCCTGGGAGCAGGCGAGGCCAGCCGTGGTGCCAGGCTGTAGCCAGCCACTGGAGCAGCCCAGGAGGAAGTGCCTTTGGGGGTGAAGGAAGGGGAAGCAGTGAAAACCGCCTGCATGGGCAGAGCACCGGCACCAGCCCCAGCCCCAGCCCCAGCACGGGGCAGGAGACACACCTTCTCCCAGGAACCAGGGGCAGAGCTGCCCAGCTGCTGGCTCAGCTCCTGGCTCAGGCCCACGGTCCAAGCCTTGTCCTCGATGGGCTCCAGTGATGCTTGTAGGAACTGTGGGGAACAGGAGAGGAAGCCGAGTGTTCCCCTGCCCTTGGCCAGGACCCTTTCCACACTCACATGTCCCGGGACACTGCTGGGGGAGAGCTGCCGGGAACGGCAGTCTCTTCCCCTGCCCCACCCAACCCTCTTTTCTCCAGCCTCCCTCTTCTCCTAACACCTCAGGCGAGACCCCCTGGCACGCCAGATGTGGAGGAGGAGGCAGTGCTAAGGCGTGTGCCACAGCGTTAGAGGGCATTAGCCATCAGCCGTGGCACATGTGCAGAGAGCAGCTCCTCTGAGCAGGCAGGCACCTACTGTGGGGGGAGGTGCAGGGTGCTCAGGAGGTGCCCCCACCTCCTGGTGCCTACACAGGCAGCCCCAAGCTTCCTCCCACAATTTTGTTTGCTCCCTCTTCTCCCCCAAGCATGCGATACCTTAAGCAGACGGTGCTCCCACTCTGCAGAGTCCAGGGAGATCTCGGTTTTTCCTAGAAAGCAAGAGGAAGCAAAAGCCCTTGCTGCTATTTAAGCTCACACCAAAGAAGAGCCCAGTGGTCTCCTCTGCGGTCAGACCTCCCAAAAGTCCCAGGCCATCAGGCTAGAAAGGCCCTAGAAGCACCTGCGCCAAAGCCCTTGTGAGGCCAAAGACACAGGAGGGAGCCCAGGGGCGTTTGTCAGAGCCACTGCATTCAAGTTGGGGAAGGACGCACTGACCGCAGCTGATCCCCACTGCTTGACTGCAGCTCCCAGAACAACGCCGACCACTGAGTGCCAGCATGCACCGGCAACACACATTTTCTCCTGAATGACCCACCACTTTCTGCCCATTTGCAGCCCTCCTCCCAGGCTATTGCCAAGGACAGATGCTGCAAACCTGGCCTGGCCTGGGGACTCGGCCCTCCAAAGCCAGGGGCTGCACCTCCTCCAGGAGCACCAGTCCTGTCCCTGCCCCAGACACCATCCCAGCCAGGACATGGGGGTGCCACCAAGACCTGCCCTCCTAGGGGACATCAACGGCTGCCCCCAGCCTCAGTGCTGGCTCCCTGGGAGGGGAAAGGCAGCAGAGCAAGTGCTGGGGAGCTGGGGACAATTCCCCTCCGTCACACTGGAAAGCTGCATTGCCCTGCCCCTTCTCTGTCCCCATAGCCTCTCCCTCCCCTCCCGCGCTTTACCTTCCAAGTACTGCAGCAGGAGGGGGATCTCGGTCGCCCACGCCGCCCCCAAGGCTCTGTGGATCCTGCCGTGGAGGGCCTGCAGCAGCTGCAATGCAGTGACTGCACGTTCGCCGCTCTTGTGAGGAGCTGCCGCCACCACCTAGGCGAGAGCAGGAGAGAAGGGTCACTCCTGCCGCCAGAGCTGCAGCTTCTCCCGGGAGGGAGCTTGGGAGCTCGGCGCCACTCCGGCCAGCAGCGGGCATCCAATGGCTTCACCCAGGGTGCTGCTGGCCCCGAGAAAGGAGTGGGATCCCCGACGGGCCCAGGAAGGTTCAGGCGCACTGCCTTCTCCTTGCGGGCTCCTGGCACTGGCCTCAAAAGCACCTCTGCCCCAGGCTCTCCCACCACCCCTGGCCAGAAAAGCTCTCTCCTCAGAGCCCCGTTACTCACCAGCAGTCGAGCCAGCAGGGCCTGGGGAGTCGGCAGCTGGGCTGCGGGGAAGAAGAAAGGCTGGGTGACCGACGAGCCCCTGCCATGCCCTGCCCCTCGCACCTCCCTTGCCCCCGCAGAGGGCTGAGGGCTGAGAGCAGCTGCGCTGCCACAGCGCTGGCCTCGGGGGGGACTCCCAAAGGCTGCCCAGCATGAGATGAAGTCAGCTCCAGCATGGCCAGGAACGAGCCCCGGCTCACCAGGAGCACGCTGCGAGCAGGAGAGCCAGGCCTCTGCGCCAGGCGAGAGGCAATGCAGGGAAGAGTCCCTCGTGCCCAGCAGCAGAGCCTTTGGTTCTCCCGGGCTCCTGCTCAGGGCTGGCAGGGCACGTGTAAACACAGACTGGCCCGGCACCCAGCCAAACCCAGCAGCACTCACTGGGGCTCCTACCTTGCTCCTGGGAGTCCACGGCATCAGGCTCCTCCTCTTCTTCTTCGCATCCTGCTCTCTCCCGTCTCTCAGCCAGGGCTTGGAGACAGCGGGAGAGCGGGATCAGCATGCCGCTGTACTGGGCTGGCACCACATACTGCAGCAGCCTCGGCCACAGGAGCTGCAGAGAAGAACCAGGCAATTCGCCACACTGGCACTTCCACTCAGCTCGAAGACAAAAAGGATGGTCTGCGTTTCCCTGAGCCTTGTGTGCTGATTCAGCGCACGTGAGGGGAGAGGTTCAGGGCATGAGGAAGCGCAACGAAAAATGCCCTGAAGGCAAGAAGTGACCACAGCAGCAGGGCAGAGGGCAACTTACTTTGGCCATCCCTCTCAGAGAGACATCCAGCGAGCCCAGAATGTCCACGCACAGGGCTTGAAGAGCTCCTTCCTCCGGGGTTTCCCAGGCAAAAAGGCCTCCTGCCACCTGTAAGACAGAGTTGGCAAAACCCCCGTTACTCTCAGCTCCCAACCGACGAGGCTCAGGCACGGTCCCACCAGTGCTGCTGCGCCAACCTGCCGGGAGCAGAGGACAAGGACAGCCGGACCCAGCTCGGGGACCAGTTCCCGGACCCTGGGAAGGACTGGCAAGCCTGGGAGCAGAGAGAGACGCTGCTTGTCTGCACAGTCCCCCAGGGCCCAAATGCTGCTGTTGTGCCACCAAAACAGGTGAGGAACGTGCCCTTCAGCAGGGCGTGCTCGGCGCCAGCCCTGGCAGCGGCACGCCCAGCCCAACGGATGTGGAGGAGAACGCAGAAGCCCTTTCCTTCGCCCTGCTCCCAAAGCAGAGCCTCCCCGAGCCCCGGAGCAAAGCGACGCACACAGATCCCCTGGCTGGAAGGAAGCTCCAGCCAGAGGGAAGATCCTCGGCAAGTCAGCAGGAGGCTCGGCCATCCCCAGCCTTCATCTCCTGGGCGCCCAGCTGGAAACACTCACCAAAGGGACCGCCAAATGGCCTGTCCCCTTGCCAGAAGGGACACGGGTCCCCAGACTGCTATCGGATGGGCAGGGCGTGCTTTGGAGGGCCAGAGCATGAGAACACCACAGAAAGCTCCTCTAGCCAGGCCCACCTGTCTGCATTGGCTGGAGGATGTCCTGTCCCTACAAGGCCCCTCCCTTTGCAAGACGGCTTTGCTGCAGGTGCCTGTGGACACAGCTCAGCCCGTCGGGCATGCAGGCAGCCCCGCAGTCCTGGGTGGCACGCCCAGGTGCAAACCCACGTCATCCACTGACATCTCCACCAACATCAGCACAGACACCCACGAGGAGGAATGGCCGTTTGGAGGCCGCTCCGATGGCAGTGCCGGTGCTGATGGCCCTGCAGCATGGAGCTCTCCATGGTCAAGGATGCCTGCAGGAGCTCTCAGCACAGTCCAGGCACCCGCTGAAGCCCCGGGTGTCCCACTCTGCCCTTACCAGTCTGCCTGAGGTCCGGCTGAACTCGTTGAAGATGTGCCCCACCACATCCCATGCCCAGCAGCTCTGGGAGCCGGAGCTGAGCAGCTCCCTGATGAACTCCAGAACTGCCCTCCGCACCTGCCAGGGGGAGAGTGTGGTTACGACCCTCCTGTTCAAAACCCAAAGGGAAGCTGCCTTCGCTTGGGGGCAGCCTTTGTAGCTCGCGGAGGGATGACAAGGGCACGGCAGAAGCTTTTGCTCCTGGGTTCAGGAATGGGCTTTAGCACCAGGCTGGACGTGCATCTGCCCTGCAGAGCACAATGACCTCCCCACTCTGCTCTGCCAGCTCTCCCCGGTGAGGAGCCATCACCCACCACCTGGGCAACGTGCCGGCGCTTCCCCAGGCACCCCAGCCCTGCCCACGCCAGCAGCAGCGGCACCTCTTGCCATCAGCTCTCTGGGGAGCACGAGGAAGTGGGGAAAGGGAATGGTCATCTAGGTCAGACCCCAAACCGCTGCTTCCTGCTATGGCCTTGCCAGGCTCTGCCCCGAGGGAAAGGGTTTCTCTGCCTGCCCTGGCAGCACCGCCCCTTCCCAAACCAGCTCACCGGGGCACTGGGGTCGTTGCACACCGACCGCACGGCCTCCACCACCTGGGGCAGCTTCTCTCTTGTTGCAGGTGCTGGAAGAGATACAGAGAGTGTGCATTGAGGCAGAGCCCCGATGGCAGAAGGGATCCCTTGAAGCTTCCAAGCTTTTCATACACCAGTGGGACAGAAAAGCGGGGCCTGACTGACTTCACAGGAGGCAGCGGCACACCCAGAGCAACTCTGTTTCTAGAGGCACAGCAATTTTATAGGGACTGAAAGCTATGGTAACAGAGAGCATGAGAGAAATGGCATGGGTACAAGCAGCTCCTGCGCGTGCCAGCCCGCCCGCTCGCCCATCAGCCCACCCGTGTTACTGAGCTTGGAGCATCGTCCTTGGTGTGCCACCATTTCTAACTGCCGGGGGAGAGCTCGAGCCCTGTCACAGGGCGTCAGCTCAGCTGGGGGACCTGCTCTTTGCAGCTCCTTTTGGGTGCAGGTGTACCACTTTCAGCCCGTTTCTGCTCTCAGCCCAGTAGCCCCAACCCCTGCCTCGTGTCTCTGGCCCATGGCACTGACCGTCAGAGTGGGCCAGCGCTCCCAGCAGGCCCAGGGCTGCCACACGGCCGGCCTCGCTCCCACCACTCAGCTGGGAGTGCAGAAACATGACTGTCTCCTCAGGGCACATGTGGGCTGCAGGGAAGAAATCGCGTTCTGCATTAGCAGGCAGCTGCCGCCGACCGCCGAGGTCTCTCTGGGAGAGAGCTGCCATGGCACGGCGGGGCATCGCCCAGTCTCCTCTCCTTACCCTGCAGAATGATGCAGCGGGACAGCACTGCCTTATGGGCCGGGCCAGGCTCTTTGGTCACCTCAGAGAGCTGTGGGAACAAGGTCCGTTTTAAAGAAACTAGCGTCAGCGTTGAGGGGGACTGAAAAGAGACGGTGCTCTCTGCCCTCCTCTCCCAGAGTCCTCCTGTGACTTGGCTGAGAGGGAAATCGCTGTGGGAACCGGGCTGCCCCTTGGACCCGTTCCAAACCGCCAGGATCAGGCCTCCTGCAGCCTTAAGGCACCTACGTGGCACCCACGTGGCACCCAGCTCACAAATCCTGGCGGAGGGATGCCCTGCCCTGCCCTGTCCTGCCTTTCCCTTCCCTGCCAGCTGGCAGGTCTTTCCCCTCCACGGCAATCAGGTGTGCAGGCCCCAGGCCGGTGGCAGGGCGCAGGCTCCCCTTACCTGGCGGTGCACAGCCGTGCTGATGGCAACAGCCATGCCCTGTGGGATTGGGGTCTGAACTCCCTCCAGCGTCTCCAGGACATAGATGAGGCTCTACAAGAGAACGGGGGAGGAAGAGGAGGCTAAAGCCACCAAAAGTCACTTGGGAAGGGAGAAACGCAGCACATGTGGGATAAGGGGAGTCCCTAACACCACCTCCCAGGGAAAAGCCCAAACCCTCCTGCATGGGGCTTCTTGTTTGCCCTCCCCTCAGAGCAGCATCGGGAGGGTCTCTTTCCTCTGAAGAGAGCCCGGTGTTGACAACTCAGTTTCCCACCACTTCCCACTCGTCAGACCTTGCCCCTCACTGGATGGGACGGGACGTGGCCCTGGGCATTAGGGCAAAGCTCTTCCCGCACACAGAGCTCCAGGGAGGTGCCAATGCCTCCCTTCCTGAGAAGATGAGCCTCGGGGACTCTTGGCTCCCTCCTGCCCGCCCCCCCGGCATTGCTCTTTTCTTGCCCAAAGAGCCCAGGAAGCCTCAGGCCTCCTCTGCTCTCCCTGTTCCTTCTCTAAGGGCTGCCCAGCTCCCCCTGGCACCCCACAGCTCCCCAGTGCCTTGTGCCACTCGCTCAGGCCCACCCCAGCAGCCATGCCGGGCCCGACGCGACTTCTCACCTTGGTGACCCGAGAGGTGTCTCGGACCTCCTGATATTGGTGCAGGAGCCAGAGGAGCTGCTCCCAGGCATGCTCTCGGTGCTGCTCCTCATGCAGAAGGACCCCCATCATGGCAGCCACCGCCCCGAGGACAGCCTGCTTGTCCTGGACAGGGAAGGGAGAGGCTCTGCTTGGAGGGCTGAAGGTCTGCCTAGCGCTCAGCATCCCCTGGACACCAGTCTGCCCTTCCCACTGGGAGGGGTTTCCCTTTCCCTTCTGCCCTGCAGGAGAAGGGCTCGCTCCAGAGGAGAGAGAGCATTTCCCCATGCTGGTACCCCAGCCCTCCCTGCAGAAAGGCCCCAGGACTTGGCTGCTTCCCTCCAGGGAGCCTCCAGCCCCAGGCAATGTGCTGGCAGGCTCCCGGCTTGGGGTGCTTTCTCACCCAGATCGCTTCCCTTCCCTGCCCGCCTCTGCTCGCACCCCACCGGGCACAGACGGACCCACTGACGTGGACATCCCTGCTGCGGCCCCAGGCGTGGAAAGCAGCACTTCTCACCTCTTCCTCCTCGCAGCCCAGCCAATTTACCACCGCGTAACGGAAGACCGGGTAAATGTCTTCACAGAGCTGCGCTTTCCCGTTGCGAGGGAAGGGACATTGCTCCCGGTTGCAGAAGTAGGTATTGACCCCTTTTGACCATTGCTCCAGAACTGCACCAGGAGAAAGGACAAGGGAGCACCTGAGAGTCTGCAGCAAGGAAGGTTCCTTGCACCCTCGCCCAAGCCTGCTTTAAGGGCAGTCCCAGGCTCGGCAGGGCTCAGCCTAGGACCAGAGCTGGATCCAAGGACAAGCCGTGCTCTTGAGGTATCTGGATTCAATCACCCCACTGTTTCTCTCCTTCTCCCCGTCGCACCTTTTCCTCCTCAATGCCCTGTTCCCCTCCAGCATTTTCCACTGCAGCCGCTGCCCTTCCCTTCCCACATACTCGCCCTTTCAGTGCAGGGGCTTTAAACCCCAGAGGAAAGCAGGGGAACAGAAGCCATGGGAAGGGACCCTGGAGTTCCTCCACGCAGCACTGCCACGTCCTGCACACAGGAACCTCCCAGGCTTCCCCCGCTCCTTCTGCACACTCACAGCACTTTGGGATCACCAAGGCCTGACCTCGCTGCGGGCTGACACCCACCACGTTCCCTCTGAGATCACACGGAGGCATCAAAGGCCACCCCAGCCCCTGCCCCTGGGCCCTGGCCAGGGAGCTGACACTCACCACTGCAGATGGCACGCAGGATCCGGCCACTCCCCACCCGGCTCAGCATGGTGCGCAGGGCGAGCAGTGTCATTCCCACAAAGGGGATGCACCACAGAGCTGCAGAGAAGACAGGGACAGAGGGACCGAGAGGGTCAGTGAGAGACACGGGAGGCTGGGGTCGATTGCTGGCAAGGCTGGGGCTGCTGGGCTACGCGGGACAAGCCAGAGGGTGTGTGGAGGGCTGCCTTCCCCAAGGAGGACACAGGAAAGCCCTTTGGGGAAATGGGGAGGACAGCGGGGGGCAAGAGACCCCACGGGTTTGCCTCCAATGTGCTCCTACCCTCCAGGAACCGGGACTGGGCTGGTAAGGCAGAGCTGCCAGCCGGCCCTGGCACGGAGCAAGGAGGCACGGCAACTTCATAGCCCCCAGTTCAACACAAAACATTTAGGAAGGGGGAGGATCCCTTCTCCCCGTTATCACAGACCCCTCCCCAAACCAGGATGCCGAGAGTGCCATACCGTAGCTGCAGGCCATTTTGCCCAAGGTGAGGAGCACAGTCTCATCAGGGACCTTCCCCATGACCTTCAGGTGGCTCTGGAGCTCGGACATGACAAAGTGGAAGTGGGAGCGGGCCAGAGCCACCAGGACATCGCTAGCGGCCGTCTTCACATCATCTGTCACACCCTGAAAAAGCGCCACAGGTTAAACACTCCCAAGAAAAAGGCTGAGGCACTCGGACAGGCTGAATGACCCTGTCTCCCCTGCAAGACGCCTCAGGGCAGCTGTGCTCGGGCCGGGTGTCTGCCGCCTCAGCGCAGCCCTGTGCTACTGCCTCCTCTCCCTCTCTGCGGAGATGCCAGGAGACCCCCCCGGGGCCTCTCCGTGGAACTCGTGGGTTCCCATGGCGCTCCCTCAAGGCAGGAGAAATAACCTTGAGCTTGAACTCAGCTCTCGCTCATTTAGAAACAACCCCGAGTCCACCTCTCTGCACAGCTTTCTGTGTCCCCTCTTCAAATTCTCTGTAATGCCCCCATTAGTCCCCAGAGCTTCTCCCTTAGGACCACCGCTGGGTCTGAATGACCGAGGAACATCTCTGCGCTGCTCTGTATTTCCCCAAAAAACAGGGGCATAGGCAGGCCGCTTTGGTGCCTTGAAAGAGAACAAGCTCACCTGGGCTGCTCGCATGTCACTGGACACCTCTGCTATCAGGCGGTTCACGACACCGCTCGTCAAACAGCCATCGTCTCCCTGCAAGACGCTCTCCAGCTCTCGGTATGTCTCCACTCGGTCACCCTGGGGACAGACCACAAAGGGGAGTGACGAGACTTGCTTTGCCCTCGTTCCCAGGGAGACCGGCTGCCCCCCAGATCATCTGTGTGCCTTGGGCATGAGGCACGAGCTGCAGGCATCGGTCAGGACAGCCACGGGGAACGGCAAGATCTTCCGTGGCACCTCTGACACTAGCAGAGAGCCAGACAGGGAGATCGGCTCCACCAGGGTAAAAGGCCTTGCAGGAGCCTAGAAAATCATTCCTGAGGATGGGGGATGGCGGAGGTCAGAGGGAGAGTGCCAGGCGAGGAAGGGGAAAGGGAGCCCTCACCCCCCACCGCCTCACCTCATGGTCTTGCAGCTGCTTTAGCAGAGAAGTCCCGACAGCCGCAAAGGTAGTGACGGCTGCAGGGACAGCCGTCCCCTTTGCCCTGCCTTCATCCTCAGGATGCGCAGGTCTGGACTGGGAACGCACGCATCGGCAGAGAGCTGGAAGAAAAGGAAGAAACGCTTTTGCTGGCTGCAGGGCTTCGAACCAGGGAGGGGTGAGGATCTTCCCAGCCTCCCCCAGCACGAACAGCCCGTGCTGGGCTGTACTGGCAAGAGGGCAGTCAGTGGGATGAGGGGAGGGACTCTGCCCGACGCTGTGGCACTGGGAAGACCACACCGGGGGGACTGGGCCCATTCCGGGCTCCCCAGTGCCAGAACAGCAGCGACGCACCGGAGTGAGTCCAGCGCGGGGGCCCCGAGCTGGGCAGGGGATGGAATGGGGCCCTGCAAGGAGAGGCCGGGAGGGCTGGGGCTGAGCAGCCAACAAGAGCCATCCGGGCCAGGTTGTCTCTGAGCAGTCTCCAGCTGCCCCACGGAGGGCAGGGAGAGGATGGAGCCAGAGCCCTCTCAGAGGTGCCTGGCAGCAGGATAAGAGGTGACGGGGACGCAGTCCCCAGCACCCAGCTGGGACAGGGACACAGCCCCCAGCTGGGACGGGCACTGCCTCCGGCAGGCATCAGCCCCCAACCTCCCACCAGCCCCTCACCTCTGAGCGCTCTCATCTTCCTCATGGCAGCAGGATCCCCCGGATAGACACACTGCTCCCTCCGGGTGCTCCTCCCGCAAACGCCATGAGAAACTGGGGCAGCACCAGCCCCAGGGGGAAAATATAGAGCCCAGCCACTGTGACCCCCCTGCGGGGCACGGCGCCTCACAGAGGGCTGCTGTGACATGGGGACACATGCTGGGGACACACCCTGGGGCGCAGACCGGACACGGCAGCACCCTGGGGACACCCACAGCCCAGAAATGCAGGATTTCCCCATTCTCCATCACTTGAACTCGCTCATGGTCCTCAAACAGTTGTAGCAATGACTTTCTCCCGACAGCCCTTCCCAGCCCCATCCCTCATCCATGTCCCACTCCAGGGACCCGAGGGCAATGTGGTGTCAAGAGGACTGACCTGGCCTTTTCCCTCTGCATTGTCTCTCCCTGGTTTTCTCCAAAGAGGAGGCTCCTGCTTGTGTCTCTGTGTGCCCTCCCCTACGTCTCCTCCAAGAACATTGGCTCCCATTCTCCAGCCAGGACCGAACTGGGCAGAAACTGGAGACCTCCAACCCATCAGACCCAACTGCGTCACGACAAGAGGTGACGCAGGAAGGAGAGAGACGCAGGCCGGAGCTGCAGGAAAACCCAGCCAGCTCTCTTGACTGCACAGGTGGGACATGCTACATACACTGGCCACCAGAGCAATTTATGTCACCACTTACAGCTGCACGGCGTCACTCAGCCACCTGGAAAGCCCCGCCAGCACCCGGGGCCTGACAGGATCAGGCCACAAGCCTCTAGTAAACACGCATGGCAAAGTTACTCCCCGTTTTCCTCTTTTCAGCCAAGAACATCAGCATTGATGAGGGGGGTGTCCAGAGCAGCCTAGCCAGGCCCTCGGGGCACAGCTGCTCCTGGCCCACCCCGGCCTGCGGGCCTGGCTCCGGCCTTCTCAGAAGAAGGCCCCGGCCTTCGCCCTGAAGCCTCACAGCAGGAACCGGCGGCGGGTGCCAAGCCCAGCCCTGCTGCAGCCCGGCCCGGTCCGGCGCCCTCCTGCTCTCTCCCTCAGTGCCAGCACGGGGCCTAGCCACTGGCTGCCGGGGCCTGGGGCTGCGGCCGGCAGCCCCTGCCGAGGTGTCGGAGCCCCCAGGTGCAAGAGCGGGCCCCGGCCCTCGGCCTGCAGAGAAGTGGCCTGTGGAGAGGGTCCGGGTCGGGCCTGCTGGGGCCGGCGCCCTCCCCTGCCCCAGCCCTGCTTTCAGGGGCACAGCGTGATGTCGTGTGGTTATGTGGGGGTGGGCCAGGAGCAGTGAGGGGCTTCTGCAAGTATGTTCACAAGTGCTCGGTTACTGTGTTGCTCATCTTCCGTACTGCCCCTTCTGCCCAAGCCTGTGAGAGGGTCCCAGGTGCAGCGGATCAGCCTGGGGCTGCGTCAGGTGGGGCCGAGACCTTGGGTGTCCCAAACAGGTATCCCCCCTCGGGGCAAGGCGTTTTGGTGCCAGGACTCTGCAAAGGGAGTACAGACTCTGGTTTGGAAAGGGGAGAGCCAGCCATGAGAGGGATCCCTTTCTCTTCAGCCAGGTCCCACACAAAAAGCCAATTCGGGGTGCCCAGCAAGCCCCCCTCGGGTGTCAGGGAGCTCCAGCCCAACGCCAGTCTCCAAAACCTGCTTCTGTCTCATGAGGGGTGTCAGAGAAATCCCCTCTTTCCCCCAGGGCTGCCCTCAGTGGAGGGATGGGCCCTGCAGCCGGGGGAAGCACCTTCCCTTTTTGGAGGCAGTTACCAGGGGAGCTGCCTCTGCTGCTCTTGCTGCCACCTGTTGGTCTCGGTGACGTGCTTGAGTATGTCCCGCCGTGCTTGATGCGGCTCCAGCCTTTCTAGGACCCAGACCGCTCATGGAGAAAGGTGGCTGCAACAGCAGGGAAAAGTCATCCCTCGACCTCTGCCGGAGACCCCTTCTGCCTCCCCTCTCGTCCAGCCTCTGCACCCACACGGTCCCCCGTCCACCCACACTTTCACCCTGTGGTGAGTCTTCGGCCTTGGCTGTGGGGTAACCCAGGTCATGCGCGTGTTAGGAGACATTAGGTACAGTTGCTTACTGTCTTATTGCATGAACAACGAATGTAGATGAACAGCAGAAAAGCCTTTGGAGACAAGCACTTCTTCAGATCTCTTATAAAGCTGTAAACTTCAAAAGCTACATACATATTGGGAAGAGTTGAAGACACCATTTAAAGGGAATATGTGAAGGAGAAAAAACGGTCTGTAAAGACTTACGCCTCCTATGCTTTCTGCTGGCTGATGTATGGTGTGCACCCCTACATCGCTGCATCAGTGACGACACCGTGACTCTGTGGTGCAACTGGGGAAGACCAGTCCCTGGTGACCGCAGACACTTTTCATATGCAGGATTATTACTGTGTCTGTACATGGTCTGGTTGTGTGAGGAGGGAAAGAAATGCCAGTTCAGTGTGGTACGGCAAGGGAGGGAGGGGAAAGGAAAGAGGATCAGGGCAGGTTGCTCACGTGGGGATGAGGCAGTGGTTTGTTTGGGGGCTTAAAGATCTCTTCTGAGATGGAGATGGGGCTGTGTGTGTTTGGGATTGAGCTGAGGGATTCCTGTGAGTAAGGGGTCAACTGGTAACAAGGTGAAGTATCGGCATTCAGTCTGGTGCTTTCCTGCATAAACAACCTTTTCTACTGTCTTTTGAAGGTACACAACGCAGACAAGACTCCATCTGATGCCTGAAGGCTTTTATACACAAGGAGGTAAGAGGCTTGTCCGGTGTCCGGAGACGACCTCACACAGCCACAGCTCCGGCCGCATGGTGTCTGCCCGGATATCTCAGGACAGTTGCTGGAACGGGGAGGGAAACTGCTGGTGGAAGATTCCTGCTCTTTAGTAAATCCTTGTTATCGCCACATGGCTTGTTTTGCTTTTTCCCCCTACTGTACATTTCCCGGTACCGTCACCATCATATACTTTTTCCGGGACTTACAAAATACTTTCCATCTATTTGTCCAGGTCTGTGAGACTTCAGCTGCTCCGCCCTCTTCTGTGGCTTGCTCTGCTCCTCTCTGATTATGCCTCTTAACTTATCTAGGAGGGCTTGCTGCACTTCAGCATTTTTTCCTTTTTGTCTTGCTCTGCATCTGAGGGGGGGGGGTGGTATTTTTATTAATTTACACTCCTGTGCAGTGGACACCTGGTTTGCCTTCCCTGTGAACGAGCTGGGGCACTTCCTTGTCCCTGTGTGTGCTCTTCCTGGCTCTCCTTGGGTAAACAGAGAGTCTCTCTTTCCTCCCAAGTCCACAGGTTCCTTTTGTGGCTCCTGGGGTCTTAATTTTTGTCGAAAGCCTTTCTCTTGCTGGCAGCGTGTGGTTTGAGATGCATCACTCCCTTTCTTGTCGCTCCTCTGTCCCATGAGAAACAAGGGTAACACAGATGTTTGGGCAAGGTTTTGGAGCAAGTGTTTTCTCATGGTTATTCCTCAGAGCATTCTCAGTCATGAGGCATTCCCATTGCACTCTTCTTTAGAGCTGGCCTGGTCTCAGACATTGATTCCAACTTCCTTTTCTCCTTAGTTTGGAAGCAAAACACCGCTGGGTACAAAAGAGGGGATGCTGCTCCTGGCAAGAGCTGTTGAAACCAAAGTCCTTCGCATGATGATAGATGCTGCGAAGGGTCTGTGTACCCTCCATGTTCTGCCTCAACCCAAAGGCACGTACATGGTGGTAGAAGTCCTGCCTTTTGCTGCTCTTGAGTTTCCGACTGTTAGTGGCCTCTCAGTGGAGTCTCTCTTCTGACTCTCACTCTTCATTTTACAATGGGTCTGCAAATGTGCGCTCCTGTCCTGGTTTGTGGGGCAGCTGCTGATCATCTCTCATGGCATGTTCTGGAGGCTTTTCACTAAAAGAGCAGAAACGGATGGCCTGGAGAGCGACTGGAGCCCCTGTTGGACGGCCTGGAGAGTGGAACCTCAGCGGTGCTGAGGGTACTTAATTCCTCAGGTTTTTGTGGACACGGCACTTGGAATCTAGTGCAGGAGCTGGAGAGCTTGTAGCAGGATGAATTTGGTGTGGATGAAATGCCTTTGGCTTTACTGCTTTTTACAGCGGCAGCTTTGTGTGTTGTCCTCTGGCCTCCTAGTAAGTCCTGAACCACTGACTTCCAGTCCATGCTCAGAAGTTTTCTCTTTTGTTTGTGTGGTTGGGGTTTTCTTTTCAGGTGGCTTGTGTGCAGCTGATCAATGCCATGATCTGTCCTGCTGGTGAGCTTGACTTGGGAGTTCAGATTTGTACTGAGCTGATGCGTTCAGGGCTTCAGCACATCCTCAAGATAAGGAGCAGCCGTTTTTCCTGTTTCCCCATGGAGTGTGATGGTGCCACAACAGTAGCACAGCTGTTTTCAGCATGAAAAACACAGAAATTCTCTGTTTCTAGCAGACACAAAGCAAAGCTGGTCTTCTCAGATCGGCTGCCCTGACACAAGGCAGCTGGCAGCCAGCAGTGGGGCCCGGCACAGTGCAGCGCCCACAGAAATGCCTGGCTCCTTGAGCCTCGGCCCCGGGGCTGCAGCACGGGGCTGGCACCGGCTGGGGCTTTGCTGGGAAAAACCAAGCTGGGGTGACCCTGACACCTCACACACGTACCCAGCCCTGGGATCTGACAACCTGTCCATTTGCCCATGGCCGCCATGGGGTTCAGAAGCAGCACCGCCGGCCCTGACACGGTCCTGAGCCATCTCTCGACGGCTGCCGGACACAGACCAGTCCTGGGACTCAACAGGCCTAAAAAGAAGAAAAATTGCCCAGAATTAAGCCGTTTTCAAGTTTTTGCAGGCAGCACATTTTTTGAGCTGCCTGGTGGTGCTGCTCCTGGGGAGCGCTCAAGAAACAGGGCGGCTGCTTGTACCTGGAGACAACAGAGTCACGCCGGGACAGACCCCAGAGCAGGGGTCTCCCCATGGGGTCCTGGGGCCTTGCCGTGCCCTCCCACTGCCCATGGGGGGCTGCCCTTGCCACCCCCCCGACCCCCACGGCATGACCACCTCCAGCACCAGCTAGGGCTGGTGCAGGGAGCAGCCCAGGACAGCCCTGACCGTACCACCACAGCAGGCTTTGGCCCCCGGTGTCCCACCATGCTGGGACCCCCACGGCACTTGCCCAGGGACACAGTGCGGGGGTAGCAGGGGAAAAGGGGGACACTGGGGGGAGTAGGGGGCACTGGGGGATGGGTGGGGGGAACCGAGGGGGACACAGGAGTTTACAGGGGTGTGGGCAGGGGGTGGAAGGGGGGCACTGGGGGACGAGTGGGGAACGTTGTGGGGGGGTCTCTAAAGCAGAGCGCAAAAGACTCCGGGCAATGCCTGGGAGGTATCTCGGGTGGATCCAGGACGTGACAGTTTCCTCCAAAAGGGAAAAATCATCTCGGGTATCTTCCTTGGAGGAGTCTGGGGCTGCTACCCGGGATCTCAGGTCCCCAAAGCAGAGGTCAAAAGACTCCGGGAGATGCCCGGGAGGAGTCTTGGCTGAATTCTGGTGGAGAGAGTTTCCTCAAAGTGAGAAAAATCATCTCTGTATCTTCCTTGGAGGAGTCTGGGGCTGCTCTCAGGAATCTAAGGTCACTAAAGCAGAGGTCAAAAGAGCCTCGGAGATGCCTGGGAGGAGTCTCAGGTGGATCCCGGAGGAGGGTGCTTCTATCAAGAGAGACAAATCATCTCGGGTATCTTCCTTGGAGGAGTCTGGGGCTGCCACTCGAGAGCTCAGGTCCCTAACTCAGAGGTCAGAAGACTCTGGGACATGCCTGGGAGGAGTCTCGGGTACATCTGGGAGGTGACAGCTTCCTCCAAAAGAGAAAAAAAGTCTCGGGCAGCTTCCGTGGAGGAGTCTGGGGCTGCTGCCCAGGATCTCCGGTCCCTAAAGCAGAGGTAAATATGACTCTGGGAGATGCCTGGGACATGTCTCAGGTGGATTCCAGAGGAGAGAGTTTCCTCAAAAGAGAAAAAAACGTCTCGGGCAGCTTCCTTGGAGGAGTCTGGGGCTGCTACCCAGGATCTCCGGTCCCTAAAGCAGAGGTAAATATGACTCTGGGAGATGCCTGGGACATGTCTCAGGTGGATTCCAGAGGAGAGAGTTTCCTCAAAAGAGAAAAAAACGTCTCGGGCAGCTTCCGTGGAGGAGTCTGGGGCTGCTACCTGGGATCTTAGGTCCTTATAGGAGGACGTCAGAAGGCTCCGGGAGATACCTGGCAGGAGCCTCGGGTGGATCCTGGAGGAGAATGCTTCTACCAATAGAGAAAAATCATCATTGGCCCGGGGGTCCCTGTGTCTGTGGCAGCGACTGCCCTGATGATGGTGTCACCGACGCAAAGGGACTCAGCCAGTTCTCGTGATTCCGGTGTTCTCTAGAGGCGTATGGTGCCAGCCGGCACTGAGGCTGCGCCAGCCCTTGGCTGCACCCACGGCAGACTTTGCCTTGTGCTCAGTGCTGCTGGTCAGCCTGTGCCTGCCGCCGGGCTCGTTAGCCAGCCACGTCTGGGCTAGCCCCGCTCTCGAGACGATACATCCCACGCGTGAAGCGTTGCCTGGGATTGCCCTGAAAGTGGAACAACTCTGGAGCGTTTTCCTGCTGCTGCTGCTCCCGTCCGTGCGATGTACGCGGCGGTTTCCCTCGCAGGTCTCTGCTGGTCTCTGCCCACAGGACGTGACCCCTTGGGCTCCATTTGTGCAGCCCTGCCCCGCTTGCTGGGGATGGAAAGCAGCGCGATCCTGCTGCAGCTGCCACGGGGACAAACCCACGGGGGAGAAGGGGTGGGCTGGTGTGAGGGTGGGTGCCGTGGGAGGACAGCGGGGCTGGGTGGGCTCTGGGCAGCACCGCCCGGGGCTGTCCCTGGCAGGGGTCTTCCCGGCCTGGCCCCCAGGATGTTTGACGATGCCGGTGCCTGCTTTTCCAGGGAGGAGCTGACAGGACCTGGACAGGAGCGTGAGGAAGGGCAGCTGCCAGGCTTTGTGCTCCCTGGGGACACTCGGGGCTCCCACAGGGCCGGGCCGGGCCGGGCTTCTCCCCTCCCCCGTTTTCGTAAAGAAGTTTTCTTGATAACTCTTGTTAACTGCTGGTAAGTGCATCACAGAATGATGTAGGTGGGAAGGACCTTTGGAGGTCTCTAGACCAGCCTCCCGCTCCAAGCAGGTTCAGTTAGAAGAGATTGCTCAGGTCCTCCTCTACTTGAGAGTCTCCAGTATCTCCAGGGATGGAGATCCCACACTCTCTCTGGACCCTGTTCCAGTACGTGACCCATCTCATGGTAGTTTTTCTCCCTCGTGTACCTAGTTGGAGTTTCCTATGTTTTAACGCGTGCCCACTGCCTCTTGTCCTATCACCATGCACCTCTAAGAAGAACCCAGCCTTGTCCCCTCTGCGCCCTCCTATTAGGTAGTTGAAGGCAGCAGTTAGGATCCCCACAAGCCTTTGCTACTCCAGACTGAATAAACCCAGCTCCCCCCACCTCTCCTCATGCATCCTGTACTCCCAGCCCCTGGTCACCTTGGTGGCCTCCACTTGATTTGCTTCTGTGTGTCAGTGACGTTTTTTATGTATTTATTTGGGAGCCGCAAACTGGACACAGTACTGCAGATGGGGTCTCACCAGGGCGGAGCAGTTTTTGTGAGGCTCCACGTTAACTTTGTTTGACTCCCAACTCTGCTTACACTCTACTGGTTTTTTGGATGATAAAATGCAAATTGTTACTCCAGAAACTTAAGACCTTCTCATTCCCTGTAGATTGACATGAACGCCATCTTTTTTTTTTTTTTTATGAGAACGATGTTTGGGACCTATAGATGTGTCCTGAGAGGCAGGAGGAGTCCAGGTGCTGCCTAGAAGCACCAAAGTGGTGCAAGCACTTGTCTGAGCCAGGTTCCCCAGGCTGGGCTGCCGTCAGAAGCCAGCGAGCACTGACTGCCTCATGGTTCGTCAAGGAGGAGCTCTGCATTTTAACGGAAAGGATGCCCTTTGCAGAGCAAAGGGAAATTCTGACTGTCCTGCCCCAAGGAGGCAGATCAGTGTCTGCTTTCGTTGTTTGTTTAGGTTTTTATTTAGTCAATTAGAAGCCTCTTCTTTTATACCAAAATCAGTCTTTGTGGTTGGCACAAGAGAACTAGTTGGGACATTGTTTTCCCTACAAATGTCACTGTTAGGCTTCCGTGGGGTGAAAAGTGGCTTTATTTTGATCATTGCTCAGCTAGGTCACTGATCATCGGAGCTTTTCAGCTGCGTCTGTTTTAGAAGTAAAACGTGGCTGCCCGACAGGCTCAGGACAGATATCTCACAGGGAGCTTCCTCTCAGAAAACCCAGGTGAGACGAACGCTGCTGCTGTTGCATTTCTGTGGCCCTCCAGGAATCACACTCTGTGTGTGTGGAGTGAAGGAATGAAAAAACCTCCGGGAATCTTTGCATGAAAGGTGCCTAAAACAAGAATCGGCAAACCCGGCATCATTGAAATTTGGGAGAGAAAGGGATGAGCTACCAGGGCCACTGTCAAGGGACTGTCATTAGGCACCAGAGTTAACATTGACTTGAGAGGCCCGGGCAGAGCCCAGACCACTTTGAAAGCAGTTGCAAGGCCTGCCACAAGGTAAAGGCCAATTCCTCTGATGCTTTGGGCTCACACCGGAACCCAAGGCGCTCCAAGCCCCAAAATGCAGCTGCCTCTGAAGTGCAGCAGCAGCCGGAGCCAGTGCAGAGCCGTGGGGAGCTGGAGCAGGGGGAGGTGGCAGCCCCGGGTGACCCAGAGCAGAGGTGCAGCAGGGAGCTCTGTGGGGCAGAAAGGGAAGGGAAGGAAAGGAGGTGCTTGTAGCGGCTGAGGATCGACCCCCAGCCTCCCTGGCGGCAGGTCAGACGTCTCCTGGAGCCTCCCCCACAGCTGCCACGCCACCTCTGCAGCACAGCCCCGGCCACCTCCAGCACCCGCCACCAGCACGTCCTGCCCCCCTGCCCACTCCCACGCCTGCGCCAGGGCTGGAAAGGGGTTGCCGAGCTGGGGCACACGGGGCACTTTGTGCCATGTCACGTCACGTCACGTCACGCCATGCCATGTCCACCCTTCCCACCTGCAGCTGGGGCCAGTCCCCAGCGTCCCCAGGGACCTGCCCAGAGTCCTGTTGTGCAAATGATGCAGCAAGGTGCTGCTGAGCGAGCGTCGCCAGGGCCTCTGAAACGGGGTCCCCCTTGGTCAGAAAGCTCATCAACAAGCTGTCCCGTCCCCGCCTGAGGTGTGCTGGCGGGGGTCCCCTCCACAGGCGTCCTCACGGAGGCATCTCTGCCTGGACCAGGAGACCCCCCCGCACCCCCCCGGGGCAGCTTTCACCAGAGACACCGCAGAGGCCATTCCCTGCCCCCGGTGCTCAGAGTTTGGCCACGTCCCGGCGCACACAGCCAGGAGTCGGTCGCGCTCGGAGCTACCCGATCAGCTCAAGGCACGAACATGCCAGTCGGAGCGTTTTCCCCAAAACCCGCGGCAGGGCTGTGCCCGCTGGAAGGACGCGGGTACGCAGGGCTGCCAACGCGCCCCTGGGCAGCACAGTCCTGCCCGCCAGCCCCTCGCCACCACCAGCACCCCGAGGCGAGCCCGGCCTCGTCTGCAGCCGCCCCCCGCCCCGGCGGGGGTCCCCCGCCCCAGGCGGGCACCGGCCCCTCGCCCAGCGGCGGGGCGGGGCGCGGACCTCCGCGCCGCTGGTGGGGGGCGCGGCCCTCTGCCGGCTCCGCTCGGCTTCGTTCGGCTGGGCTCGGCTGCGCTCGGCTTTGTTCGGCTCGGCTGGGCTCAGCTGCGCTCGGCTCGGCTCGGCTCGGCTGCGCTCGGCTCGGCTGCACTCGGCTTTGTTCGGCTCCGCTCCGTTCGGCTCCGCTCGGCTGCGCTCGGCTCGGCTCCGCTCCGCTCCGTTCGGCTCGGCTCGGCTCCGCTGCGGCCACAGCCCCGGCCCGGCCCCGCCTGAGGCGAGGGCGGGTGGCGGGCGCGGCGGAGCCGGTGGCCGTGGCGGGGGCTCCTCCCCTTCATTGGAGCGGTGGGCTGCCCGGTGGTCGCCAGCGCGGGGGCTGGCCGGGGGCCTCGCAGGCCGGCAGAAGGGCTGAGGAGGCGGCGGCGGCGGCATCTCCCCTCTCAGCAGGCTGGGGCGCTGAGCCGGCGTCCGCGGCGGGTCCCGGCCTTCCCCCGGCAGGCCCGGCGAGCCCCGGCCCCGCCCTCCCGCCCCCGGCGCTGCGGGAGCAGCAGGGGACTGCCTCCCGCCGGTGGCTGTCCGGCGGAGGCTGGGGGGCACCGGGGAGATGTGCGGGTGCGGAGAGAAACGCGTTTCCCCTGGCTGTACCCGCAGGGGCTGCAGGGACCCACAGCAGCCGGGGGTGTCCCTCCCAGCGTGGTGTCGGTCACGGGCTGCAACACAGGCCTGCCGGGGCTGTCTTGCCAGCCCGCGGGGCAAGAGGCCTGTAAAGCTTCAGGGACGGTGGCAGTGACATGTCCGGAGCAGTGCAGCTGAAGGCGGGTAGCCATCAGCTCGGAGTCTGTCCTCTAACCCTGCTCAAAAATACCCTGCTTGATTGGAACGGACACTGAATCAGCGGTTTTCTGACTTGTGGGAGATCCTGGTAGGAAACGTGTTCTCTCTGCAAATGTCCTCTAGAGGAAAAACTGCGTGTAATCTTTTCTTCTCGTCTGTCAGAATGAGATGTGGTGAAGGGTTTTAGTAATTTACCTTTGACTCTCCTCCTTCCCTAGGCTGGCATTCAGGGAGAAAGAACGATGTCATTGAAACCACTTACCTGTCCCTTGCCTGAAACAAGCTTTCTTCACGCAGGCAGGCTTGTGTACAAATGTAAAATCTGGTATGGCAACTTCAGCAGGTAAGCATGTTAAAGCTGAAAAGTCAGCCTGCAGTTTGATGACTGCAGGTAGCAGGGAGTTAATAGGAGACCCTAAATTCAGATCTTGGGAGCTCCTCGTTTCCTGCCTGCTTTCACTGGCCGTGAAAGTGGTCACTTAAAAGTTGCTACTGCACTTGCATACGCTGAGCATTGGCCTAAGAGAGTAATCTGAGCTGTAAAAAACACTCCTATTTCACTGCCATGTGCGGATTTTGTGCTTCAGTGGAAAAAGAGGCTGTTTTTGCTGACAGTATTTTGAAATTTTGTGTTTAACTGGGAAGCTCCAGAGCCTTTGTAGTTGTTTAACCCCTGCTGGCAGCTAAGCCCCACACGGCCGCTCACTCACTGCCCCGCAGTGGCATGAGGGAGAGAATCGGAAGGGTAAAAGTAAGAAAACCCGTGGGTTGAGATGAAGACGGTTTAACAAGTAAAGCAAAAGCCACGCAAGCAAGCGCAGCAAAAGAAGGAATTCATTCACTCTTTTCCACTGGCAGGCAGGTGTTTAGAGCCATCCCCAGGAAAGCAGGGCTCCATCACGCGTAACGGTTACTTGGGAAGACAAACGCCATCGCTCCGAACGTCCTCCCCTTCCTTCTTCTTCCCCCAGCTTTATATGCTGAGCATGACGTCATACGGTGTGGAATATCCCTTGGGTCAGTTGGGGTCAGCCGTCCCAGCCGTGTCCCCTCCCAACTTCTTGTGCCCCCTGTCGTGGTTTAACCTCAGTCGGCAACTGAGCACCACGCAGCCGCTCGCTCACTCCCCCCCGGTGGGATGGGGGAGAGAATCGGAAGGGTAAAAGTGAGAAAACTCGTGGGTTGAGATAAAGACAGTTTAATAGGTAAAGCAAAAGCCACGCAAGCAAGCGCAGCAAAAGAAGGAATTCATTCACTACTTCCCATGGGCAGGCAGGTGTTCAGCCATCTCCAGGACAGCAGGGCTCCATCACGCGTAACGGTTACTTGGGAAGACAAACGCCATCGCTCCAAACATCCCCCCCTTCCTTCTTCTTCCCCCAGCTTTATATGCTGAGCATGACGTCGCATGGTATGGAATATCCCTTTGGCCAGTTTGGGTCAGCTGTCCTGGCTGTGCCCCCTCCCAGCTTCTTGTGCCCCTCCAGCCTTCTCAGTTGGTAGAGCATGGGAAGCTGAAAAGTCCTTGACTAGTGTAAACACTACCTAGCAACAACTAAAACATCAGTGTGTTATCAACATTGTTCTCATCCTAAATCCAAAACACAGCAGTGTACCAGCTACTAGGAAGGAAATTAACTCTATCCCTGCCGAAACCAGGACAGTATCCACCCCTTATTCTATACCATCTACGACATGCTCAAGTCCCATATTTTCCAGTGCAACCTCATTAACCACCCACCCCGCTTTCCATCCTTTGATATAACACACAGATATCATTCCCTTAGTCTATGGACCACCCTTGTGGAATGTCTGTAAAATGTCCAGAAATGTCCATGAAATATCCATTGAGTTCATTTAGTCCGTGACTTTGGGCTCCATCTGTGATGGTGGTCACTCAGGACAGGAGAGGTGGTGTGTTGCGTGGAGTTACTGGGTACCAAAGCCAGCTCAGGTCAGGTCACTGCTGCACTTGCACTGCTTCTTGTAAGGCTTGTCCTCCACTGGTTCGGGTGGTTCCTGCTATAGTAATTTCTATAACACGCAACTCAAATCATGGGTTGCAACAATTTAAAGGTATTTCCATTACAATCTCCACCCCTGGTCCCTTCGGATCAAACCATAGGGTTTAACATTGCAATGAACTCCTCCCCTTGCCCCTGCTCCGGCTTGGACTTATCCACAGACTGCAGTCCCTTAGGGTAGTACCTGCTCCAAGTGGAGCCTTATCTATGAGCCACAGTCTCTCCAGGGGTACACCTGCTGTGGCATAGACTTATCCACAGTCACTTTGGGATGCACCTGTTCCAGCACGGCCTTCTCCATGGGCCACAATGTCTTCAGAGATATACCTGCTCCAGCGTGGCCTTACTCGCAGCCACAGTCCCTTCAGAAGTAAACCTGCTGTAGCACAAACGTAACTGCGGCCACAGACGCTTCGAGATGTACCTGCTCTGGCATGGGCTTATCCACGGCCACAGACGCTTTGGGGTGTCCTGCTCCCGCATGGACTCATCCACAGGTCACAGTCCCTTCGACTCGAGTTCACACTGGAGTTCCAGCCTGTCCAGTACAGCAGCACAGAAACAGCAGCGATGCCCTGGCCATCTGCCAGCCCAGGCACATCGCCATTGCTGTTATCAAAATGTTCCCAGGCACAGCAGAATATGATGATAAGCAGTACAGCAGTACAGCAAGCAGCGAAAGCAAAAAGCAGCCACTAACGAGCACTAGACTCTAATATACAGTAAGGCAAGCAAGCCCCATGGCAAGCACAGGAGCCTGCCAATTAATAGCTAAACAGCTATAACAGGTATAAACTCGATCTAGCACATTCCAATCAAACCTGTCATTATCTTGAACCCTTCGAGCCCCACGTTGGGCGCCAAAAAGGACTGTCGTGGTTTAACCTCAGTCGGCAACTGAGCACCACGCAGCCGCTCGCTCACTCCCCCCCGGTGGGATGGGGGAGAGAATCGGAAGGGTAAAAGTGAGAAAACTCGTGGGTTGAGATAAAGACAGTTTAATAGGTAAAGCAAAAGCCGCGCATGCAAGCAAAGCAAAACAAGGAATTCATTTACTACTTCCCATGGGCAGGCAGGTGTTCAGCCATCTCCAGGACAGCAGGGCTCCATCACGCGTAACGGTTACTTGGGAAGACAAATGCCATCACTCCAAACATCCCCCCCTTCCTTCTTCTTCCCCCAGCTTTATATGCTGAGCATGACGTCGCATGGTATGGAATATCCCTTTGGCCAGTTTGGGTCAGCTGTCCTGGCTGTGCCCCCTCCCAGCTTCTTGTGCCCCTCCAGCCTTCTCAGTTGGTAGAGCATGGGAAGCTGAAAAGTCCTTGACTAGTGTAAACACTACCTAGCAACAACTAAAACATCAGTGTGTTATCAACATTGTTCTCACCCTAAATCCAAAACACAGCAGTGTACCAGCTACTAGGAAGGAAATTAACTCTATCCCTGCCGAAACCAGGACACCCCCCAGCCTGCTCGCTGGTGGGGTGGGGTGAGAAGCAGCAAAGGCCTTGACGCTGTGTAAGCACTGCTCAGCAGTAACTAAAACATCCCTGTGTTATCAGCACTCTTTTCAGCACAAATCCAAAACAGAGCCTCATGCTAGCTACTATGGAGAAAATTGACTCTATCCCAGTCAAAACCAGTACAGCCTTGGAGCTCTGTACTCAACGTATGTGCTTATTTCTTGGGCTGTCTGCTGTTAGCGATGTGCCTTTCTCTGGCCTTGCAATCTGGCACTCGAGTGTGGGCGTAGGAAGAGTCTTTGGAAGCTCTTACTGGCTGCTGGCAGCAGATGTTTGTTGTGCTCTCGGGATTTTTTCTCTCAAGGTTCCCTTTCCACTGCCACTCCTGTTTCAGATGTGTTTGTGGCAAACCTGTCCTGTTGTTTTGAAACAGGACAGCGTGCCTCTCCTTGCAGGCGGAGGGGCTGAGCAGGACTTTTCGCATAACTGCTTGTCTCAGCTTCTGGAAGGCACTGTAGTGGCAAGGCTGAGAAATGAGAGTGAAGGGAGCGTATTTTAGTCTGTGGTACCACAGGCATGCAAGGAAGAGAAAGGAAAACAGCCTTTGGGTGTGCAGGGGACAATGAATAGGAGGGTTGTGGGAGGTAACAGTTGTGTGGTAAGCCTCAGATAGGAAGTCCTAGTTAGTAGCCAGCAAAGTAACGAAAGCACAGGGTGCTGAGTGGTCTGGTGAGATGGGGGAGATGCCAAACAAGAAAAGAGGGTGATCTTTCAGAGGTGAAAAAAAGACTTTCCCTGAGGGTATTGCCCTGGAGGAATCTGCTTGTGTCTGCTGGTCACATTAACACAGAGATGATGGGCAAGTGCTTTTGCGAGTGGGCAAAACCTTGACCAGCTCACTCAAGGAGCTCTGGAGCTTTTAATTTGAGAGGGGACTCAGAATCCTGGAGGCTGCGGGCTATAGTAATCACAGAAGTTTGAGCTACTCTGGCACAAGAAGATGGAGCTGCTCAGGTTTAAGGGTAGTATTCCAAACCAGGTGCTTATAGATTGTGTCCTGCTGAAGGAGTGTTCTGTAGAGCTCAAACTTGGTCTGAAAGTTGAGGATTTGTTGCTGTGTCAGCCTCTGATAAATAATTAATAATGATGGTATTCATAAATAGTAATTAAAAAAACCCCAAAGCAGTGGCTCAGCATAATCTGGCTCCCTGTGTACATCCTTCAAGGCTGTGATCGTCAGCAGACAGCAGTTCAAGGTTGATGCCCTCAAAGGCTTTTGGAAGGTCTTGTAAACTTGTTGAGGTTAAATCTCTTTTCAGATGGTGGCAACCATGCTGAAACTGAGATCCTTTTGAGTCAGCAAGTATCCCTGCTGATAAGAGAAACAGACCAGCATTGTGCCATCCCGACAACCCTGTTTTCATGCCAGTGAGGTTGCGGCAGGACTAAAATGCCATAGGCAATGACTCAAGCATCTGCCTGTAGAGTGGCTTTATGAGTGGGAGTGGATTTCCTTTTGCAACCAGACGTGCACAGCCATTGCCAGAGCCTGGGTTTACTCTGGAAGTGACTGCTGTTAGCTGCAGAAGAACTGAAGAGAATGCGCTATGAACATCATGCCAATTAGGCTGTCTCCAGACCTGAAGCTACATTAAATGTCGTGCAACGCTGGTCTCCTTTTTCCTTTGTAGCAGTAGGCCGGCTCTTTGAAATTCTGCTGCATGACTTTATTTTGGGATGAAGAGAAACGCAATTGTTTCTTTAGCTTTGCTTATTAGCATTTTGCTGGAATAGCGTCAGATCCAGGAGGATTAACCTTCCTCCTTGTTTTGTTCTCTGTGTTGATTTTGGAGAGGAAGATCAACATGGTCAAACATATAGCAAAAGCAACTCCTTTTACAGCGAAACTCGTGAAACTCTTCCCCATCGTGTCATGGTTTGTGGTGAATACAGGTTGCTTATTGAAAGCATCTGGATTCACTCCCAGTTCATAAGAGAGAGTAAAGGAGTAAGTCCCAAGTGCCTACATAGCCTTATGCCCAAAGCAATGCTGTCGGTTAGCCTGCAGATTTGGGAAGTGAAACTCCTTTTGCCCACAATAAGATGGTGACCGATCTGAGGACAGGTTCCCAAAAGAACATTGAAAGAGTTGCGAGAGCTGATCCCAGCTGATCGTAGAGCTGATTGCCTACCCGTGTGCGCAGGCTTTTGGTAGAGGAAGGCCGTCTTCACTGAAGGTCTCCTGAATCCCCAGAGAAAAACAAGTAACAATGAAGGTTCTTCCCTTAACGATTCAAAGATGACTCCGTTTTTGCATCTCTACACTCCAGGCTTAAAAGAAAATAATCAACCCCTCCTCCCCAAGCTCCCCCCAACCCAACCAATGAATCCCCCCGCAGTCAGGTAGCAGCTCCGACATCCTTGTCCTGAGGCCCTGGGTGGTGCCTTGCTTTCTTCCATTCTTTCCACCGTTGTTTCCTCGTCACCACGGCAACGTCCCTTCCTGAATCCTACTTTTGTTTCCCTGCTGATTCATGAAGATTTCATGACCACAGCAGAAGTCTTGGGTGGGTGGTATCTGTCCTTCTGCTGCGGGGCGCTGTGTAATTCCTTTCATTAACTTGTTCCGTGTCAAGCAAGGAGAGAGCCTTTCTGAAGAGGAAGGAAAGTTCTCATCTCTGAGCAAGATCTGGCTGGGGCCCCTGAATGTGGAGGACATGAGAATGGCTGCCTACCAGAGCACAGACCAGAGAATAGTTGCATGCCATAATTCCTTACGCTCCACTTCATTTACTTATTTCCAAGGGACATTTGTGTGATTTGTTTACTTTTTAATGGGTTCGCATTTTCTTTAAGACCTTCTCTCTCCCTGTGCGTTTTATTGTTGGCCGATACCTAGCAGCAAACAACTTTTGAGAAGATGGCTTACAAAAGATGTAGTTACTCTTTGGGAACGCAGTTTGATGCAGGCCGTACACAACTCCCAGCATCACAGGGCCTAGCTCCAATGCTGTGAAGGCCCGTTCCTCTGCAGGTTTGCACCGTGGAGGGGATTAAGGGAGACGTCCTGCCGGTTCCGTCTTTTAGTCCCTTGAGCAGAATGGCATCGCGATAGCCTGGAAGACAGAGGTGCTTGGTCACAAACAATGAGTTCTGTTGTTGCCATCTTCTTCCTGAGACAGAAGAAAGCCCCTTCCATTCCCGAGGAAATGAGACAAATCTATTGCCTGCTTAAGAATGCTCCTGTTTCTTAATTTAAAAAAAATCTTCAGAGTACAGTAATGGCATTATAAATATTATTGAAGAAAACGTGCTGATTTCAATTGATATGGAAAATTATGGTGTTACTAGAAAGGTCTTGAAAGGTGTTACGAGAACAAGTTTCCCGTTCGTAAAGCAGGCGTTTGTTGGGGCTGAATTACAGTTCCTTTGTAACTGAGTTGGGTCAATATTCAGAAAAAGAGGAATATGTTTATTTTTGAAACAGGTCAATCCTACATGTGTTTTGCTGGAAAAAAGGAGACTTCTTACATTTACAACTTCTTAAATTTAAAAGCACACCTCCACTCTCCATAGTAATGCTTCTATGTTAATTCAAGATTAAGATGCTCATTCCCTTCAATTTCTATGAGTCTGTTAGTGCGGTGCACTCTAAGGTGATGGGAGGGAGCGGGGCGAAGAAGGGGAGGAAGAACAGCAAAATATCGCGAACCTGCTCTTCCATGATTCATGCAAACTGTAAAGGAATTTTAAATTTTTCCCAAGCCTTGAAACTGTACTTGACAGTGGAATTGTGGCTGTATTGTTACTATTCTTCCTTCCTTCCTTTTTTTGGCCTCTCCAGGAAGCGATTCGAATAATCCCTGGAAATCTTGATGATTTACATCCATTTTCTACAGACCACTTCCCTATCTTTCTGTGTATCCTTTCTTTCCTACTCACAAAAGAAAAGATTCGATGACTTGTATCTGTTGGGCATTGCTTAATTCGACATTCATGTCTAGTAGTGTGCAGATCTTTCGCTGGAGTACAACTCCTTTGAGCTTTGCAGCTTTACGTTAGCTGAAGATCCTCCGCAGTTGTTGCCTTCACCAGAGAGAACTGATGTGAAAAGAGTGTTCTGCAGTGTTTTCAGATGAACACCCCTGCGTTCCAAATCAGACTTAGCCAGAGAAAATGAACGTGTCTATATAAAGTCCCAGGAAGGCCACCAAGTGCGATTGCAAGCAAAGCTAGCGCATTGCTCAGAAAGGTTAATAAAACGTAAAACACTCCTTACAGGCTCAGCAACGTTGGCCCACTAGTAGAGAAGACCGCAGTAGTTTTCTTGTAAGGTACACTAGGACTAAATCACATCCGTGAGACTCTGGGGACGGATTGTACCTGCAAAGCCGTCTTCAGTCTGTATAGGAAGAAGTTTGAGCTTGAACTTGAGAGAACAGGATAGTGTTCCCATGAAATCTTATGTTGCCTAGAGGGATGTTGAGTATAAAAGTTGTTCTTGGGTGGGAGCAAGCGTGAGTATGTGCTTACGTACCCACATAGATGGCGGCGAGAAGCAAAAAGCACCTCACAGAGTGAGTTTTACGAGGAGAAGTAGTTGAGGTGAGGTAGCTGGAAGCCTAGACAGGCTTTTGAACACACAAAGCCTGCAGGATTGTCATGCAGTTATCCCAGTCCCGTCTTCAATGTAGTCTTTGTAGTCTAGAAATAAGGGTGAAGCAAATGTCCTCCACGCAGTATTCCCCTTATTTTCCTCATCCCCCTTACTCCTTTGGGACCAGCCACCAGAGTTTTTCCTTCTAGCCTAAAGTTTACAGGGGCATTTAGCTGCCGTCAGTCTGGCCTGCTCTCAAAAGACAGCGCTGTAAAAGCTTTGTGCCGTTGCACAGCATAGGCATAGAGAAGCTAATATTTGAATATTGGCATGCACAGGTTTTGCTGAGTGTAGTTTCCTGGGGATTTCACTTTTGGTATGTAAGTGCTGAGGCATTTGAGATTGGATTATTCTGGCCGGCAGCTTTACTACAGGCTCCTCCTCCTAGATGTTCTTTCATCAGAGTGCACCAAGGGCCCAGCTAGCCTTCATCTCTTTCTTCCTGCCTGCGCAACTGGACAGAATTTAGCCATGTCTGCTGCATATTCTGCAGCTTATTAATTTGAATTGACAATAATTAAATTAAAGAAATGGTAACCGTTAATTAATGTTTCTGTTGTAGTTGCTGTAGTGTAAAGGGTTAAGAAGAAGTTACTCTCCTGATGCTCTTGTTGAAGAGAAAAGTAAGTTAGTTGAATGAGAGGCCTCTTCCGTCCTAAGGTGTGTCAATTTGTGAATCAGATCAGGCCCTCTGGCATCATCTCCTGTGATTCTGGGTGCCCCGGAGTAATGAACACCCAGGCGTTTCCGCCTCCCAGTCTTGGAAGACTGCCTTATTGCCACACCTCGTAATGACAGGCAAGAACGAGGTCGTCCTCTTCCTCTGTCAGAAGCTGGTATGTGTGATAGCAACTTACTCCTGTTACTGCCAGGACGAGAAAGTAGCCAAGAGTCTCTTCAGGCAGGAAGCACCCAAACAAACAAAGGCTCGTTGTTGGTTTGCTTCTCGAAAGCTCAGCTAGTTTTGCCTGCGTGCTTGAGGAGCGTTTGATTCACGAGTATGTATTTCTGGAACTTGGAAGTCCACCCACATGCTCAGCCAGCACTGGGCCCCGATGAGAACTGCAAGCTCAGAGGCCTGGCGCGATGAGTTGTCCTGCAATCTGTGTGTCGGGCTGTAGCGTAAATCTTAGTTAATGACCAGCTGTGGGAGTCCTTGAAGCCAAACTCAAACGACCAATTTCATCCCTTAAAGGAACTGATTG